>NC_058024.1:25615782-26328282 GCF_019176455.1 Solea senegalensis | reverse complement strand
GCGTCTTTGTCATCAAGGAGGAGAGAGTTGGAAATTCTTTGGGCCTGTTTTTAAAATATGTTTTATACTGTTAATAAAATAAAACTTTGTTTTTCTTTCATTTTAAATTGTTAATACACTATTTTAACATGCAGTAAATTATAAATAACTGACAGATATTTAAAACATTTCCTGGCCCCTTTATGGTTAAAATAAGATGTAAAAAAAAGGCTTAGGTGTGAAAGGGTTAAGTCCCTCTACATTATTTCAGTAAGTTTTTAATAGATTATAATTCTACCGTTTAATCCACGTTAGAGTCACATCTCCATTAAATCAGTGGCAGTAAAACAAAACAGTAAATCAAACAGTGGATTTAATGAGCTCAACCACAATTACTGTGTAACATTAAAGACAAATCAATAACACGTATTATGGTCACATTGTTGAGAGAAGCTCAACCAGCTTCCTGTTGCAGAATGTGTCTGCGTTGTTTTTTTGCGACTACTTTCAGTCGCAGAGAAGGTGTTGCTTTGGTCGTTTGGATGTGTCACATCACCACAGTGAGACTTTAGATTTGTTTTCTCACCTCGAATAAATGCATGTTCCATTCCACCTCCGTCCTGAGATCTTCTTACTTCCACTCCCTCCACCGCAGGCGTGTGCCGTGATTCTGATCCTGCTGTTTCGGCGTAATTTCATCGCCAAAATGGATGAAACTGGAGAGAAATTAAAATGGTGATGGATGCGTGTTTGATGTGTTACTGATTTGTCTGCGGAGCAAAAATATCATCATCAACACAGTTGAGTGTTTCTCTCTGTTGGAGGATGTCACACCTTGTCTTCACCCCCTCGATCACACATGAGGGAGGGTGAGAGCTAAAGTCTGAAGTAGGTCTTTCATACTTAAATACAAGAGAAAATAATCTTTGTACTCTGGTGCTTCATATTTGGCTGATGGATTAGGTTTTTGAAACTTTAGATCAATAAAATTGTGAGAAATTAATCAAACATCTTTCTGCATGGGGTTTGCATGTTCTCCCCGTGTGTGCGTGGGTTTCTCCGGGTTCCCCGGCTTCCTCCCACAGTCTGAAAAACATGCCATATGGGCATTAGGTAAATTGGACACTCTAAATTGACCGTGGGTGGTTGTTTGTCTCTATATTATGCCCTGTGATGGACTGGCGAACTGTCCAGGATGTGACTCCGCCTATCGCCCTATGTCAGCTGAGCTCACATGGTGGAGTAGTAGTCACTAAGGGTTGCATGTTCTCCCTGTGCTTCTCCACGTTCTCCACTGTCCTCCCACAGTCCAAAAACATGCAGTGGTTAATTGGACGCTGGTGAAGGTGTGTGTGTAAGAGTGCGTGGTTAGGATTGGCACCAGCAGCCCCGCTGCCCTCATGTGGAGAATAAATAATGTATGTTTTTATCAGCTGGAAACGTTGTTTTATTGCTGTTTTATTGATTTATCAGAACCAGTCTTAAAATCTTTAACGGCCCTTTGGACTGGAGTAGAAAAAGTCCATGGACTATGGAGACTACGGCCTGGTGGTGGTGCCACATAATAATAGTAAATAGGGTTTATCCTGTTGCTAACAGGCTTCCCGACCTGCGCTGCAGATGGTCCAGAATGTGGCGGCGTGTCTGGTCTTCAATTAGCCTAAAAGGACCACATGTCACCCCTCTGTTCATTGAGCTCCACTAGCTACCTTTAGCTCACTGATGCTAGCCTACCACCTACTTGAATGCTCTTCTAAAGGCTTACGTTACCCCTTGTCTACTCCGTTCATCAAAGGATTGTCGTGTGGCGGTGCCAACACCCCGCACAAGACAATCCAGACTCTTTTCGTGTGTCGTACCACGCTGGTGGAATGACCTACTGAGTACTTCTGTCTTCTGCTCGTCTGTCCTAGCACTTAGCTTACACTTACCCGTCCTCCTTGGATAAAAGCGTCCGCTAAATGCTTCAATGTAAATGTGTAACTGTAGGATTCATCCTGTGACGTCCGTGTACTAAAGTCGTCGACCTTCCATCCAAGAGTTTTTTCATGTATGTTTTCCGCTGACTCGACAAAGTCACTGCGTCCGCGTTCTTGTCTCAGCAGGTCGCAGATTTGTCGTCTCACCAGTGTTTTTTTTTCTTTTCAGAGCAAGGACATTGGGATCCAGATGCACGAGGAGCTGGTGAAAGTGACAAATGAACTCTATACTGTAAGTAACACGCAGATCAATCAGTCATGATGTTAAGTATTTCTAATAAATAGTTGTTGTCTGTAACTAAATACAGTATAATAACAGGTTGGGCTAAAAACATGAATCAATAATTCACTATCTTGATCATCGAGTCATCGCTTTGTGTTAGTTTTCTAATTTTCCAGCTCCTTAAATGTCAGTATTTCTGCTTTCTTTGCTCCATTTAACAGAGAAATCATTAAAACTGAATCGTTTTAGTTTGTGGACAAAAACAATTTCATTTCCAGGTTTAAAAAACACACTAATAAATATTTTTACCACATTTTTATGACATTTCATGGACCGAGCGATTACCAATCGACAGACGATTCGATGATAAACTCTGCCCTGACGATGGATGAGCACATTACGTCAGGGATAAAGACAGACTGTGTCGCTGCTGCACTGTTACTCTCAAGTCCATGAGTTCTTTATTGGGGGTTAGGATTAAGTTCCCAAAAACTGGATGAGCTCCAGGCAACTTGAGCAGATCAGCAGTCTTCTTTCCCCCTGAGGTGAAAGAGAAGAGACGGCAGCACTGACTTCTATGACTTATTCATCTGTGCAACGTGCTGATGAGAGTCAAACGACCAAAGGGCAGTTTTTGGCAGCTTCCTTTGATCCTTCCATCCGTACGTTTGGATACTGTGTGATGTTGAGCATGTGCTTATCAAAGCCGACGATGTTACATCCATTTGTAATTTCAAAGATCTGACATTAGATTTTTTCCAGAGACACTTATTTTGTATTTCTTCATACTTTGCTTCACCTTCTCTCCTCTCTCTCTCTCTCTCTCTCTGACGGTGAACACTGCTGCATCATAAATCTCCAAAGGTTCTTCTCCTCATACTTGACTTGGCCTCGGTGAAAGATTAAAAATCCAGATGCTGACGCGTGTGTGCATACCCCGAGTTTTCACTCAGTGTGGGACTGACTGTGGGAAATGTGTGAAACTTCACAGGAGCTGGAAAGTCAAGTCTGTTGCACGAATAACTGAAATAGATGGCGTCATTTTTCAGGGGGTTAACGTGAAAAACTCCGTGTTGCTCAAGGGCTCTGTAGCGCCCCCTAAGGTGAAAAGAGGCAAACTTGAAACTTGGTGGGAAGACGTAACAGCCCAAGACGAACAAAAAAAATCAATCCATGGCCTCAACTCAACAGGAAGTCGGCCATTTTGAATTACGTAAATGAGCGAATGAGTGCGTTTGTCATGCTGTCATAAAAAAAAAGTGCCTATTTTTACTAGACAAATGAAAGGTGAAAAGTTGTCAAAAGGTTTTGCGGATTTAAAACGTAATTTTGGCGAATTACGACCATTTGCCACGAAACAGGAAGTGACCTATAACTTTGGCATACATACGAGTTCCACCAAATTTCCCGAAACTTGGTGGGAAGATGTTATAGTCCAAGGCAAGCAAAAAAGTTGATTGTAACCATGGCCTCAACTCAACAGGAAGTCGTCCATTTGGAATTTTTGGGGTCCATCCCAGAGAGCGACCACGAACGCGTCTAATTCAAAACAAATTTGGCTGCAATACTATTCCGTGGCTTTGCACCTCTTGATGTCACGTGACTGCGTTCTCTGTCATTCCTGCTCCCTTTGATCACACAGAATAAAGTTGAAACTGTAGCGTGGATGATTTTCCGCTGGCTGCCAAGTCAACACTTTTTGTTGAGAGAGAAAACTATGAAATCCCATTTGAAATCCCTGACTGCTCAGAGACATGAAAAGACTGTAAGATGCGCCTGTTATTTGGATATTGTTGAGTAAGTATGATGACGCATGTGAAAGAGTGAAGTGTTGAGACTCTGACAGAAGCGTCGGTCACTTCCTGATGTAGCTCACAGCGTCACGACTCTTTTGAAATTCAGTTTTCTCTGCTTCGGTCCGTGTTAATTTCCTGCTACATCGATTTAATATCCCCACCGGGATCAATAAAGCTTAAGCTTATCTTATCTCTTTGATCAGCCACCTTGTGTCTGCTGCTTTCTGTGCCTCAGTCTTGTACTTAATTCATTTTTTTGTTGTCAACACTGATCCTGAGGCTCTCAGACGAGGATACGTTCGTTCATTCATTCATTCATTCATTCATTCATTGTTGATATGTGTTCATGTTCAAGAAACGGCAAAACATCTTGAATATGTTGATGATTTTTTTCCTTTTTCACCTCGTCCCCATTTTCCCAGTGAACAAAACTTTTGATAATCAATTATTCAGGTTTTTCTGTGTGTAAATAATTAAGATAAAATATTTTTCAGCATCTTAAATGTGACTATTTTCTATTTTCTTTTGTTCCGTGTCACAAATAAATCATTAAAAATGGAATCATTTAGGTTTTGGAACAAAACAGGACTCTTGAGGACAAAATTATTAAAATGTTTCAACAGCTCATTGTTTAATTGAAATAATGTACAGAAAAACACTCGTGAAAATACTCGTTAGCAGCAGCAGCAAGTACAGAAAACTGAGAAGTCATTTTTAACCGTTTATCACATCAAAATGTCCGTCTGGACCATAAAAGGGTCAGAGAATTACCCCTGAGTAAGCGCTTTTGCCCGTTTTTTAATCTGGCAGTTATTTACAATTTTCTGCATGTTAAAACAGTGTATTGAACATTTAAAATGAAGGAAAAACTAACAGTTTTATTTGGAACACCAGACTTTTTTGTCTCGATGTCCAAAAACAGGCCAAAAAATGGAAACTACTGTATCTACAGGCTTTTCCAACTCTGTCTCTGGTGACAAAGACACCAGATTCTCTGGCAACAACAGTGTTACTCTGGGTGTTAAAGGGTTAAGAGAGTTGGAGAAAACACCTGTACATACAGTAGTTTCCATTTTTTTGGCCTGTTTTTGGACATTGAGACAAAAAAAGACTCAAATTTTATTTTAAAAATGTTTTATACAGTTCAAATTTCAAATCCGGTGTTCACAACTACAGTGTCTTTTCTCTGTGTCCATTGTTAACACACTATTTTAACATGCAGTCAATTGTAAATAACTGACAGATATTGAAAGTTATTCTGGAAAAATGGGTAAAATGACTGCAGATTTCTTCTGATAGCTAAAAACTGGATGCAGTTGTTGTTTGAAAACCAACATTTACAAAAATGCAAACTTCATAGTTATGGTGTCGCTGTAGAATCTCTGCTGTGGAGTCAAACAGCCTCAGGCCTGATATCACAGGACGGAACAACACCACACAGACCTCCCGGAGCTGAAGCTCAGTATTCTGCAAACAAACAACTGAAGGCTTTTTTGCTGGTTGGTTCAAAGTTTGGCGAGAAACGAGAGAAATGTAAAGACACTGTGTGGCTGCCTGAGGATGAACAAGTCGAGTGTTGGCCTAGTTTCTGTCTTTGTGTTGCACCTACATCAACATCAGCTCTGACACTCTGAGAAGAGACTTGTGTCCTTTACTCTGGACTTTGCCTCGAAGCTCTTTGTTGCTGTTTGTCACTCTGTTGTCCTTGTTGTTCCTGTACTGCCTGGAGAGGAGCTGCACAGAGCAGAGATACAATAAATAGAGCCTCCTCTATTTACTGGGCCACAACCAGTAAATATTATTATTGCCGTGTTTGAGGTCAGTGGGAGACTTGAGTTGTGGAGTGACCAAATGGCGAGTGTGACCTTTGATGGGCGTAGATTAAAAGAAACCTCTACTGCGTAAGTGCAGCATCATTTACTTTATGACAGGAAACAAATAAATCAGTGTTTATGCAGAGTGTGGAACATCCTGAGGTGTTCATGGTAAAAAACGCAGCTCACATCTGGACTCTGCTTTAACGAGGCCTAAGAAGGTTTAAAGGTAGGGTAGGAGATCCTGGAAGAACAGTTAGAGCAGGCTACATTTTTAATTCCCATTTCTTCAGACTTCCCTCTGAAGCTCCGCCTCCTGAGCACAGGAACGCGCAACGCACACAGATTCAACTTTCACTACTTTTCAATGACTTTTCAAGTTTTTTGGATTCTTATTGGCCAAATTTTATTTTACTCTCTTTAGTAGCACTTTCTCAAACTATGGTACTCAAACACTTATTGTACCTGAATAGTTATGTAATATATTTTAAACCTTTAACGCAGAGTGTATCGCAGAATTCAAAAGTCCAAGCACCTTTCTTTAGACTTCCCTCCGATGCTACGTCTGTGCTTTTCGGTGACGCTTACTTTTTGGGATACTTGTTCAACGTGTTGGTCTTGGATCGCTCTGCATAAGCCTTTTTCTTGGCAGTAGCTTTTCCCCAAAAACGCGTCTTTCTCCCATTTGCGACCCAGCACCTGTTGTTCGCTAACCCTTTTGTGCCATAACGTTGCTGCAACTGTCGCGTTGGATTTAGCAAAGCTAGCATAAGCTCTGGCCTCGTCTTCTGGGATGTTATTTGACTCCACATCTGGAGTCAAATAACATAATATGAGATGGGCTGATGGAGGTGACACGTGACCAAGGTCGATTTTTGTCCAAGTCCGTCCCTGGCCATAAATAATAGATTATAAAACCGAAGCTGCGGGCCACACAACATCACACGGGCCCGGACTTTGGACTTGCCTGAATTCATTGGTTACAAACGGGGTGTGAAGAGGATTTTAAGCAATAACAAAAACAGTAAAAACATGCTCCATAAAAGTGTTGTGGCTCTGTAAATGTAGAAAAAGATGAACAAGGCTGGATTTGATGAGAAGTTTCTCTCCAGAAAAGCCACAGTGAGAAGGGGATAAAGAGCTGAGGATTTTCACCACACTCGACCCTGAACCCTCCCCTGGTTCCACTTCAAGTGTTCCACATGTAGCGACATCTGTGTTACCACTGTATTGATCCTGCAGACCACCGTGAAACACCCGACTCAAAGCAGACTTTGGAAGGAGAGAGAGAGACGGATCGTAGTGGAATTCCTTCTTTCAGCTTATTTTTTGAGTTCATGTCTCAGAGGAAACAGTGTGTGAGGGAATATGAGGATCATAGCAAGTGTGTATGTGGACTCTTTAACACAAGCACATCCCAGACGACGCATTTGCACACAGACATTTACCATAATTATGCGACGGTTTATGTTATCGGAGAAATTCCAACGGTTTCTGTAAGCTAATAAGTTGCACGTCAAAGCCGACGTGCGGTTATTACGGTAATTTCACTCGCGCTGAAAGGAAGACATTGAGACAAAAAAGACTCAAATACTACTTTAATTACTTTAACTATGTTTTATAAGCTTCAAATTTAATTTTTTTTTTGGTTTTTCTTCATTTCAAATTGTTATCTGTAAATAACTGCCAGATATTGAAAGTTATTCTGGGAAAAATGGGCAAAAGCACTTAGTTACAGGACATTTTCTGGTTAGAATAAGAAAAAAAAAGTCCACACAGACATTTTGAGGCTTATGAGTTAAAGGGATAAAGTGTTTTTTGTTTTTAAATTAAAGGTTTTGTTTTTCTTCATTTTAAATTGTTCATACACCATTTTAACATGTAGTCAATTTGAACTAACTGCCAGATATTGAAAGTTATTCTGGCAGTTAAACTTAAATAGACTTAACATATATATTTAACATATTTTATATAACATATAAATATAAATGCCACACAGACATGTTGAGGCTCAGGTGTTGAGGGTTAACGTTTGGCCTCGAATTCTCCACACAACAATTATCAATGAAATAAAGGAGGATTGTTCATATTTGAAAACAAACTGAGTCCCAACAGTGAAGTCTGTGTTTATGGTCAGCCGACTCTTGATAAAACTATTACTGATGCATTTAATCACTATTTTATTCTTTTCTGTAGGACAGCAACTCACAGCTAATTTGTAAATTAACTTAATTTGTAAATTAAACGGCTGTTTCAAATGAAGAATACACTTCAAATCATGATGACACTGCTGGGTTTTGTTTAATTCACATTCTATGATATTCTATTGTATTTTTTCCCCATCTTTTACTCATAAAACTCATTATAATTGACAGAGAATTTTATTTATTTTCTTTGAAGGAAGTGACTTTGACGTTGACCTTTTTTGTCAGTTTTATTTTTGTAAAAAGCATTTTTAAACTGTTGTGGGAATGAGACGTGTGTCTCAGATCCACTGTGTGAGGATGGAATAACACATTTACCTCAGGAAATGAGTAAAGTAAAAACAATGTATTTTTTGGGTGAAGTGGCCCTTTAAATATAAAACTGTATGTCAATGAAAATCCAAAGTAGTTTAGTATTTTTTTAGTAGTTTAGCAAACTGTTGCCTGACTTTTCTTTACACTCTAAACAATAAATATGATATATATTGATAAAATAAATGAAGCTATTGTCTTATTTGTGTCCGAGTCGGTCACTGGTTAATCTGACTCCGTCTCCCGCAGGTGATGAAGACGTACCACATGTATCACACCGAGAGCATCAGTGCGGAGAGCAAGCTGAAGGACGCAGAGAAGCAGGAGGAGAAGCAGTTCAGCAAATCGGGAGACCTCAACGTCAACCTCCTGCGTCACGAGGACCGACAGCCGAGACGCAGCACCGTCAGGAAGATTGAGAAGATGAAGGAGAAGGTGAGTCTGAATTCTAATCTTCAGAGTCTCCCTTTTATAAACTCCTGTTCCTCGGCAGCACACGTTCACATCTTATGCAAATCTGCAGCTTGTGCAGAGTCTCCGAGCACGCTGAACTCGTATGAGTGAATTTTTTTATTCTGGATCTGCTCCTGGAACGTCTTCATGCAAATGAAACCACAGGAAATCAAAAAGGGTTTCACGGGCGACAGGCAGGTATATCCTCAGAGATGCTGCTCGGCTTTTGAGAGTATTTATAACAATATTCCTCTTCGCTGTGTCGCCGTCTTCTAAGCCTTCATTTCATTACTAGGAAAGAAAGAGGAAAAAATCTAAATCTAAAATCTGCTTTCTGCCTGACATGTGCATCGCTATGGTGACATGAAATGTACAATACACTCTCTGTCTATGGTGAAATGTATATATAATGAGAATAATTGTGCTTTTGTAATTACTGTGTTTTCATCGGAGTTTGGTCGTTTCAATTGAATCAGTTTGTGATATTTCTGTTTAAAGTGAAGTCATTTTATTCGACAATTCTAAATTATTATATTATATTATGTATTATACAATTATTTTATTACTACATACAGTGTCCAAATAAGGGTGCACACTTATCCAGCCATGTTTGTTCAACTTAAATCACTATAAACACAAAGACATTCAAATAACACAAATATCCCTTTAGATTTTTGTATTATCTGGAGAAAAAAAATCAAATATCTATAGCCCTCACAATACTGTAATAAACACAATTTATCATTTATTTACGACCAAATGAATTGATTTCATCTGCCAACATTTAACCTTCTTTAATTTGATTATTTAACCTTTATTTTAAGAACAAATTCTTCTTTACAATGTTGGTGTGGAAGAGGGAGAAAACAGAAGATACAAACACATTAAAACACACATGTAAACACATGTTTGTGGTGAGCTGGACCAGTAAAATAATAGCATACAGTTTTAACTAATAAACAACAAGGACTTCCAATGTCTCCCCTTTATTTTACATTTTTACAAAACATATTATAAAAAAACAGATATTCTTTGAGAATTAAAAAAGAAAAAATCTAGTTTCACAAATTCATCCTGAGGGCCAGACTGATCTCTCGCTCCTCTTTCAAATAATATAAAAAATATACAACTTAGAATCAACTTGAGCATTAAGCAAAGGAACCATACAGTATAATGTTCATTTATGATTTCTGGATGTTATTCTTCGTGCAAAGCTCACACTGTTGTCTTCTGCTTGTGGAGGTTTGATATTTAAGTTAAAGGAAAACCTTCATAAACACAACACGTGTAAAATAAGCTACTTAAAGCCGCTGAGTACGAGTCTGACTGTGTCACCTCAGCATCCAGAGGAGACTCGTCGTTCCTCCTTCC
This sequence comes from Solea senegalensis, assembly GCF_019176455.1. Classification (NCBI taxonomy): domain Eukaryota; kingdom Metazoa; phylum Chordata; class Actinopteri; order Pleuronectiformes; family Soleidae; genus Solea; species Solea senegalensis. The sequence continues at coordinate 26,318,151 of NC_058024.1, read as the reverse complement.
CTGCAATCTCTCCTCATCCCTTATTCCCTGAGCTGCATTTGCCTGAGCACACACTTAAATCCTCCCCACTGCTTCATCTCTTCAGCACTTAGGCTTTTTTATTTATTTTTCCTCCCTTCATCTGCCTTGTCTCCTCTCCTCTCCTCTCCTCTCCTCTCCTCTCCTCTCTCCTCCCCAGAGACAAGCCAAGTACTCGGAGAATAAGCTGAAATGCACAAAAGCCCGGAACGACTATTTGTTGAACCTGGCAGCGACAAACGCCGTGGTGGCAAAATATTACATCCACGACGTCTCTGATATGATCGATGTAAGTATGTGCACACACACATGCACATGCATGCACGCACACACGTGCACACACACACGTGCTGGTGATGTACATACATCTCTGTCTCTGTCTCATTCAGTCCCGCTCTGTTGGCCGTTTGTTTCCAAGCTGCTGTGTCGGCCCGATGAATGTGTTTACCACCAGCTTTTGTGCATTATTAATGTCTGATGAACTTCACACTGAGTGACGACTGCTGATGTGAGTTAATGAGTTAAAAGGTTTGTGCTCTCGGAAAAAGCGGAGAAGTTGCGCGTCAAAGCGCCACCGTGTGGTTATTACGGTCATTTCACTCTCGCTGTTGTAGGAAGCCGGCGAATCAGCGTCTTTGTGAGCAGGAAGTTGGAAAAACGCCTGTACGTACACTAAGTTTTGGCCTGTTTTTGCACATTGAGACAAAAAACTCAAACAAATGTTACGTAAAATATGTTTTATACTGTTCTAATTTCAGTTTTAACACGTCAAATCTGGTGCTTGTGTATATCTACAGTGCCTTTTCTAAATTTTAAACTGTAAATAACTGCGAGATAGGCAGAGTTATTTTGGGAAAATGGACAAAAGCACTTCAGCATTTTAGTTACAGGACATTTTCTGGGCCCTTTTATGGTTAAAATAACAAAAACAGACATTTTGAGGCTTAAGTGTTAAAGGGTTAACCAGAAAAGGGCCCAAAATGTCCTGTAACTAAAATTGAAGTGCTTTTCCCAGAATACCTTTCTGGGGAACCTAACAATAACAATTTACTGTGTAAATAATGGTGTATTACCAATTCAAAATTAAGAATAACAAAAATGTTCTCAATTTTTAAAAAAAGACACTGCAGTTGTACATGAACACCAGATGTTGTGTTTTAAATCTGAACTTTGAACAGTATAAAACATATTTAAAATAACATTTGTTTGAGTTTTTGTCTAAACGTTCAAAAACAGGCCAAAAAAATGAAAAATGTCCGGAAATTGTTGGAAGGCTGAGCCCCAGAGTGTGCCGTGTCGTGTGTCGGTGTCGTGTGCCGTGTGCCGTGTGAGTGGATTTTCTGGTCAGTGAAACTTAACGTCATGTAAATCTCCCGGTCTGATGTGATGTGATTTCTGATTTGAAACAATCACAGATAACATATGATGAGATAGTTCAGATAGAAGGAACTCTAAACCTGTGTCGTGCAGAGTAAAAGGTCAGGTGTGCTGGTCGTAGCCGGACGTACCCAGACATTCTTTGCTGTCCAGTAAAAATGTCCAAAAATGTCCAAATCACCTGTTCAGCCACAGAAACAAAACAGTGTTTGTCGGGTCACACAAATAGAACTTTGTCAGTTTGACATGAGCGTGATGAAAACGATGTTCGTTCAGTGACAAAGACGTTTGATCCTGTGACTGTAAAATAAGATTAATGTGATATATTTAACTGTACGTCCCTGCAGAAAAGTCTGTGACGATAAACAAGATGCCGGCTTTCCTGTTGGGTTCAGATCATAGGTCTTCACTACCAAGTTTCGTCCATGTACGTTAAACCTTGCCCCTAACAGACGGCCTAATAGAAGTTTTTGGGGTCCGTTTTTAGCCCCTCCCACTTCCACTTTTTGGCGCCCATTCGCCAAACCACTTTCTGATGTAACATTTTCACCATGTCTGATGCGGTCGCAAAAATCTGGGGGCATATGAAGGCTGTATACTGTATAATGCTGCTGCTGCTGCTGCTGCTGCTGCTGCTGCTGCTGCTGCTGCTGCTGCTGCTGCTGCTGCTGCTGCTGATATGAACACACTCTGTCAGTTTGTTTGTTTATTTCATTTACTCCCGTCGGTCTTTTGTCTGCACAGCCACGTTGACTGAGTAGTGCAATCAGGCTTGTGCACTAAAATAGAGCGACTCCTTCCCTTGGTGCTAAAGAGCACTAAATAGCATTTACTTAGTGATTCACTGAGCTGTCAGGTGCCTCGAGCCTCTCTCTGTCTCTAAACTTCCTCACCACCATCGTCTGCTTAATGAGGTTACTTCACACAGCTCGGTGTGATAAGACGCCCTAATTATCCCTCGTGTCCCACTGTGCTCGCTCCTGTAATTCTCTGAACTCCACGACTACTTTTGAAAGGTAACTTGTAGTCGGATCTTATTTTCAGGGAGGATTTAGTCCACGGAATAGATCTGAACATGAAAGAATCTGCTCAAAGACTTTTATTTATGTTATAAGTAGATTAACAGCAGCTGAAAATGGTTCTTTCTGACCCACAGTGGTTTAACTTCCTATTTGGAGTACTTCAGGGCTATTATTATGTAGTTTGAGGTAGAGGTTTTTCCCATTATTATTTATTAATCAGCCAATTAAAACAACTTACTCATTTATGTTCTCAGAAAAAACTTTATTTTTTTCAACCAAAAGTTGAGGTTTTTTTTAGTTTTTTCATGTCATTTAATATTTGGTTTGTATGTTATACTACTATATTACTAGATACTATACTATACTACTATATTACTATATTTGTTTGTATTATCTGTTATCATCATAGTTATTTTTTATCAGATGGAAGAAAAAAGAAAATCTGCTTGAAAAAGCATTGAATTAAAAGACATTTTACTGGATTTTTTGCTGATTTTCCTTTTTGCCCTTCGTTCTCCACCTTCACCAAGTCTTTCATTGTTTATTAGTTTATTTCAAATATTCTGACCTCCACAGTGCTGTGACCTTGGCTACCACGCCAGCCTGGCTCGCACCTTCAGGACGTATCTATCTGCCGAATACAACTTGGAGACATCGCGCCACGAGGGGCTGGACATCATCGAGAACGCCGTGGACAACCTGGACTCCCGCAGCGACAAGCACAAGATCATGGACATGCACAACCAGGTGTTCTGTCCTCCGATGCGCTTCGAATACCTGCCGCACATGGGAGACGAGGTGAGATGAGTTCACATCAGCTCTCGTGACAGATTTTGTGTCCGTTTGTGCTGACTCAGTCCGGTGGGTTCACTTTGACTCCTCCTCCTGCTCAGGTGTGCCAGGTGAGCGCCCAGCAGCCTGTGCAGACTGAACTCCTGATGCGCTACCACCAACTGCAGTCCCGCTTAGCCACCCTGAAGATTGAAAATGAGGAGGTGAGGATTTATAATTTTTACACTATATAGTAACTTCACCTTGGCTCGACTCTACACAGTTTGGTTGGTTTTTCCATTACAATATAGCACCTCCTCAACGTGGGCGGAGTCATCACAGCACGGCTGCGTGAAACTGCCGTGACATCGTTTTATACGCGACACACACAAGCGTAGGCTGCGCGTGAAACCCAGATTTTGGAACAGCGCGCTGGGTGCGAACTCAATTTCCTGCCCCACCAGTAGGTGGAGTATTGAGCCCCGCTCGCCAGGCAGAAAAAACATTTTGACAAGAAGAAGAAGAAGTCGCCAAGGACAGTCATCCGAGCCTCGAGCTGGCTGACGCCCCGACGGGCCTTCAGCTGTGAACCAGACGTGTCTGAGGGAACTGTAGCGTCGTTCTCTTCTTCTTTGGTACGAATGCATCCAGACTTGCACCGCCACCCGGTGGGGAAGTGAGATACTACAGGACCCTGACAGCTTGTAAAGCAGTTGTTTTCAGTGTAACTGAATCATTAGAATCAAGTTAATTAGACAGATTTGTTCAGTCGGGTTTTTAAGTCTTTTTAACTGAGCTACAGTTCGGCATTGTTCGCTTTGATTCTTGTGTCTCTTCCCGTGATGTCGTCAGACTGCCGTCACCGCGCGTAGCATCGCCTCAGCTCGCTCGGAACCTCATCTGAGCAGGTACTAAAAAAGTACCAGGTATCGCTAATGGAAAAGCAAAAATAAGTCAATCTTCACCATTGCCCTCGAAAAAGAAAGCCCTGTCTCACGTTCATGAGCGCTAAGGACAGAACCATATGTTGTCATCGTACGTTCCCTCCGTGACCTTTTTTAGATCATCATAGAGAACATATTTAGATCCAATTGCGCTGAACACTGTGTGTTTTCCATCAAGTAATAAGTGAAATTGTGTCTTTTTCTCATCAAGAGGCGTCGACACAAAGGTGCAAAGGGAGGTGATAATGACTGTGGTCTGTTAGCCGTGCCTGTGCCAATGGCTCTGCCTCTTCTTCTTCTTCTTCTCCTGTCTCCCCCCGTTTCGTGTTGTGGAGTGTTTATATATAATGGACGAGCCGTGTCATTAGTGAAAATGAGGTTAATCAATCTCGGCCCCAAACAAAAAGCCTCCCCGCGCAATTTCACACATAATTTTCTGTCTCTCTTTGGGAGGATGTCTTCATTTACAGCTCTTAGTCTGATGTATGACGCACAACCCCTGGGAGGTTTTGGACTTGTGCTGCTTGGTGTACCAGTACAATCCAAGGCCATTTATTATTTATGGCCCAGTTTGTCTTTGAGATATGGATGAGATATATATATATATAAATATACATACATATGTATGTATGTATATATATATATATATATATATGTATATATATATATATATATATATATATACATATATATACACATACGTATGTATATATATATATATATATATATATATATATATATATATATATATATACATATGTATGTATGTATGTATGTATATATATATATATATACATATCTATGTATGTGTATATATATACATATGTATGTATGTATATGTATGTATATATACATGTATATATATATATATATATATGTATGTACGATCCTCATCATTTCGCCTCCCTCGTCTGTGCAGGTGAGAAAGACCTTGGACGCCACCATGCAGACGATGCAGGACATGTTGACGGTGGAGGACTTTGACGTTTCGGACGCGTTCCAGCACAGCCGCTCCACCGAGTCCATCAAGTCCGTGGCCTCCGAGTCCTACATGAGCAAGATGAACGTGGCCAAGCGGAGGGCCAACCAGCAGGAGACGGAGATGTTCTACTTCTCAGTATGTCCATGTGATTTTGAGCAGTTTGTGTTGACACTGGATTGGTGCTGCTCTTCACGTCCTCTTCTTCTTCTTCTTCTTCTCGCCGGGGTCTAGAAATTCAAAGAGTACCTGAATGGCAGCAACCTCATCATTAAGCTGCAGGCCAAGCATGACCTTCTGAAGCAGACTCTGGGCGAAGGTAAGAGGTCTCATTTCTCTTCATCTCGTCTTTTTAATGGGGTTTGTGCGCGGCCCAGTGTTTCATCCTGTAATTATGACCCGCAGATTCCTGCCATCAAGCTCTATAAAATCACTGCCCTCAGGGCGGCAGGGCTGCAGGTCTGAGATGAGATATGAGACCACGGGAAGGAAGGAAAAGAGGAAAAATGGTCTGACTGTCACAGCAAAAACAGACCGTTTTCCTCTTCCTCCTTTGTCCTTATCTCCGCTGGTTAAATGATTATACTATGTGGTGTAGAGGTAGAGAGGGTTTCCAAGTCCAGCCTCTGAGAGGAAGGACTGCCCTGGGTTCCTCCCTTCCCCAGGGATCCCCTTGTCACCTCAGCCGTGAACCATTCACGCCCAATCAATCAGCAGCAGCACCGGGCTCAAGCCCATTTCTGCAGCTGCTCCTGCATCAGGGCTTCAGCTAATAGAAACGGGGAAACACAGCTGAGGCCTTGAGCATTTATGCATATTTTGTCTCGATATCACACCTTGGATTCATTCATTTCTTAATTTATTCATCCGCCCTATTTAATTGAGCTTTGTTGTGTCCTCAGTATCTCAACGCGTCCTTGTAATTCCCTCAGTTCTATTGTGGCAAACAGCTGACTGCATGAAGCTCTTTAACACTCACATTATGGTTGCGTGTCAATTGCTGGATAGATGTGTGTGTGTGTGTGTGTGTGTGTGTGTGTGTGTGTGTGTGTGTGTGTGTGACATGTGGCGTCTCCAGGTACCACCAATGTTTAATTATTCAGGTGATCAATCAGGACTTATTGAGTCGTGGTCATTAGCTCGTTGCTTCACACACACACAACATAGTGCACGTCTGTGTTTGTGAGCGTGATGGAGAGAACAAGCTGAGTCTGGTGAGAGCAACATCTGTATTAATGAAAACATAATCAAGGTTTGGCACAAGACGAGACAGATGAGGATATTTGCCAGCGCTGATAACCAGGCACCGCTTCCCTGTGTTTGTTTTATTAAAGCACTGTTGTGAACAAACAATTCAGTTTTTCTCTTATTTAATCAGGAGGCGCTGCGTCTTCTTTAAATTGATTTCAGTTGGAAACGTTTTATTCTGTAATCTGTAATAATCTGTATTACGACCATATTCTTGAAAGATTACAATTTAGGATCAAAGGATTACAACTTTATTCTCTTAAAATCACAACTTCTCATATTTGACTTTATTCTCATAATATTGCGACTTTATTCTCATAATATTACGACTTTATTCTCATGATTTTATGACTTTATTCTCATAATATTACAACTTTATTCTCTTAAAATCACGACTTTATTCTCATGTTTTAGACTTTATTCTCATAATATTCACTTTATTCTCATAATATTGACTTTATTCTCATAATATTACGACTTTATTCTCATAATATTCGGGCTTTAATCTCATGGTTTTTTTATGACTTTATTCTCATAATATTGCGAATTATTCTCATGATTTTACGACTTTATTCCCATAATATTAAGACTTTATTCTCATAATATTACGACTTTATTCTCATGATTTTATGACTTTATTCTCATAATATTACGACTTTATTCTCATAATATTACAACTTTATTCTCATAATATTTGTATTTCGTAGTTGTACTCACATGAGCCAGAATGTTTGCTAACACTATTTAAAACCTTAAAAATCTGTATTTGTATTCAATCCTCTGTGAGACATCGGAAAGTAAAATGCCAGTGTGTTGTGTTGTATTCTTTGTTGTGTGTATTTGTCACTAATGGACTCCTAATTGTCATTTAGAGCGTGTTTTACTGCTGAAACTCTCTCTCTATAAAGAGCAAAATGAGACGAGACAACAATTCATTACACACACTACAGTCTACAAGACTTCCTTAAGCCTTCTTGTATCTTTTAATTAATCAGGAGCGAGTGTCGCTAACTTTGTGCCGGCGATTTCGCTGAATGTGTCTTCATCATTAGAAATGCTACACTGTGTGTGTGTGTGTGCGTGCGTGTGTGTGTGTGTGTGTGTGTGATAGAGGACCACAACAAAAGGCTCAGTGAGCCGGCACAGATATAACTCAGTGTCAACATTGATGGACCCCTCCCTCACCAACATACACACACCGCCTCCCCTCCCCCTCCCCCCCTCCCCTGCTCTGACAGGAGGCCTGTTACCCCCACAGGGAGCGCCTCTGTCCCCCGGAGAGTTCAGCGACGAAAGCTCAATGGCTTTGTCCTCACGGCTGCATTCATCTCCCCCTCGATGGTCATGTCGTCTCTCATGGAGCCCCCTGAACACAACTGAGGCTGCACAATAATAGATGTACTCAAAGATATTATAACATGTCCCTCTTGTCTTTTGGTTTTCTTTTTTCCCGCAGGAGAACGAGCCGAGTGTGGAACGACAAGGTGAGAGATCTCCTCTGATAACTGAGCTGTTTGTAATCACACAAAACACCTATAATTAAATGATGATAATCATAGGAATAGTACAAGTAGAAGAACATTCATTTGTGTAAACAAGGTGCAGATGGGCAGTTGTTTTAATTGTGGTTTTCCAGTAATATTTAAATAACTTTGTTATCTGGGCCGTGCATATTTCTGTGCACGGTAAGTATTGTTTTACTCCTTCTTTTAAATGTTCATTAACTTGTTCTCGGTCTAGCAAAATAAGCATTTCACTGAAGACTGAAGTAAGATAAGACAAAATAAACTTTATTTTCACTCGTTACAGCGACAAAAACATTAGACAACACAAGCGTTCAAGAAAAGTAAAACAGAACTATAGGTTAAACATTATGTACAAGACAAAGTCTTCAACCACTGATCAGGTTGTAACGATAGAACAAAGCACAGAAATACAGATTATTTCTCTGTGTCAGTGAATGCCTCTCACACCTGCTCGTGAGCCACATCTGGTTCCACAGATTCACGTGTTTTTTTTTTGTGTCCATCCATTCTTCCCAGGCCACCTACCCTTCCCCCTAAACCACAGAAAATGCGGAAGCCTAGGCCACGCTCCGTTTATAACCATAAGCTGTTTAACGGCAATATGGAGACCTTCATCAAGGTACCCTCCTCTGGTGGTGGTGGTGGTGGTGGTTGGTGTGTGACCCAACGGCCCCCCTGTGGAGCAGCAGGGGAAGGCAGCGAGAACCTCTGCTCTTTTTTCCTCTTTCTCATTCTTTGGCCTTCTGTTCCTGCCTCTCGCAGCTGCCCTTGATCATGATGTAACGCCTCTGTTTAACCTCTAATCCTCCTCCTCCTCCTCCTCCACCTCCTCCTCCCCTCCGTGGTTGTGCCTGTACTGACAGACTGAGCACCAGTCGGCTTTCTCTTCCCCCCGGAACCATTTTCACACTCGGTCACTCTTTAATGGTGACTGAGAGGCAGTAGACAGCGGGAGGTCTGCTTTATCTCTCACTGCAGCCCGTCCTTTACTCCCCACGCCGAGTCTTCAGTAACCCCCCCTCGTCCTCTGTCATGTGAGCTTCTCTAAACTAACGCTGTGCTTCTCTTCTCTGCCCCCTCTGTCTCTGTGCTTTGCTGCTTTCTGTGCCAGAGGGAGAAGGAACGCTCGCTCCCGCATTCAGGTACCTCTGTTGTGAGAGTGAATAGGTCAGGACTGTACTCACACTGCTTCAGCCTCGCTCTCTCGTGCATGCTGCTGGTTGTGTGTGTGCCGTAGGTGATAAGAACAGCTGCATTTCTGCTTTTGTTTTATGGTTCCTGTGAGATGAGGTCCACACAACGTTTATGAGCATTTCTGTGGTAAATGTAGAGTACATGGTATGTTGTATGATTAATGGCGGTATAAATGGAACCTCTTTGGAAGTCTTTCACTCACTTCTTATATTGTTCACATTTCCTTATTTATTCCAGGACTCAGGTCAACCGATTCCACTTGTTGTTGAAAGCTGTGTCCGATACATCAATTTATACGGTGAGTCTCACAGCCGCGTTCTGCTGCTGCTGCGTTACAGTGAAAGAGGCAGAAAAAGAATTCGAACCATGAACTCTTTAACACTTTTCCACCTATGGTCCCAGCTCGCCTCGACTCGCGTCGCCACGGCACAGTTTAGGTTGGTTTTCCACTATAAAATAGCGCCTCCTCAGAGTGGGCGTAGTCATCACTGCACAGGTGCATGAAACTGCAGTGACTTTGTTTTTTACATGCGACACAAACAAACGAGTGACGAGTGACTGATAAAGCAGTTGTTTTCAGTGGAACTGAATCATTAGAATCAGTTTGTGACGCCGCTCACGATCAGCAGCGCTGTCGCTAAATACACCAGACATACAACACTCTGTTAAATACTGAGATTTTAGACATTTCCTTTGCTAAATGTTGGAGATTAAGCCACATTTTCAGGACTGTTCCGTCTTTTTAACTGACCTACAGTTCGACATTGTTTGGCTTTGATTCTTGTGTCGGACGTCACTTCCTGTGACGGCACTCTGACCATCAGTAGCCGGCAGTCTGGTGACCTCACACGTAGTATCACCTCGCCAGAGCAGGTACTTCAAAAACTACCAGGTTCTATCACTAGTGGAAACTCAACTTAACTGTGCCATGCCGAGGCGAGGCGAGCCGGTGGAAACACGCCAACTCCTTATATGGACATCCGTGAGGTTTGTGTGTTTATAGGCTTTAAAAAAGTGTCTTATGTGTTGTTGAGTCAAAGTTCTGATTCATTTTACATCACATTTTTAGTTGTGATATTAAGTAGCAAGAATTGTGCAGAAGTCACAAAATTAGAGGGTTGTTTTTTTCTTTTTGTTCACGTTTGTTGACGTTTTTCACAAATTCATTCTGATCTTAAAGATTTCGAGTACTTTTTGCTCAGGTGTGTTTATACACTTAGTAAAAATGAAACTTATTAGTATATACCTGCATCTGTATATACTCTATAGTAATGGAACAAAGCAGCCGAAATGCTCAGTGTTCTCAGGGTTAAACTGCACAAATGACAGCACTTATTGGATGAGGGCATCTATTTCCACAAATAGCCACCGGTACAGAGACCGACCTGCTCCACTCTGTGTCCTGGTCTCTGAGGAGCTCAGCTGCCTGCTGGAAAACTGACAAGCTCATAACAATAGAGCGATTTTCAAAGTCCCACTGGTCTTTGCTTACTCAGGTCAGCCACCACTCCCTCCCTCCCTCCTTTCTTTATAACTCCACCCTGTCTACCTTCACATCTGTCTCCAGCTCATAGCTGTAGCCTGCAGGCCTTTTTCCCCCTGGATCTGGACCTAATGAAACTCCAGAAAACTGATTAGAAGCCCTCTAACTGAAACCATATGCCCGCTGCCCGCACTGAGGGGCCCTCTCCTGGAAGAGAATACACATCTCTCTTTGGACTAGATTACATTTGCTGCTCTGTGTTATGTGCGTTACAGTGGGCTTTCAGGAAGCTGGCACTGGGGGGCGCACAGATAATAATAATAATAATAATAATAATAACTATAGATTTTGTTTGTATTGTAAAACAAGAGTAAAAATAAGATAATAAAAACAGATAACAGATAATAGCGGCTCACTCTTTTTCCAGGTTTGCAGCAGCAAGGTATATTCCGTGTGCCAGGATCACAGGTGGAGGTGAATGACATCAAAAACTCATTTGAGAGAGGTGAGTCAAAGACGAGACTCCACCACTGAAAGCATGCACACATACAAAGTATTTATGTGTATATATATATATATATATATGTTCTTTTTTTCAGGTGAAGACCCTTTGATTGACGACCAGAATGAGCACGATATCAACTCAGTGGCAGGAGTGTTGAAGCTGTACTTCAGAGGCCTGGAGAACCCTCTCTTCCCAAAGGAGCGCTTCCTGGACTTCATATCGACCATCAGTGAGTCACGCACCAAACTGAAAACACTCAGAAAGAGAGACATGCACTGCAGCACATGGAAGCAATCTTCACACCAAAGAAAGTGGAGTGTGGGCCACATCAGTTAGCAATGAACCAGCTCGCTGCGCCGCAGGGCTCTGATGAAAGGCAGCGAGAGAGGAGTCTGTGTCAGTGTCCGTGTCTTTAGAATCACAGTTAAAGCCTCGCTCTGATCAATCACTCAGGTTACTGTCGGATTTATATTCCAACGTCACGCGTTTAAGTATATGATCCCATTTAAAAGCCACTTTATCACAGTGTAAAACAACCGGTGTGTTTTTCTTTCAGAGCTGGAGTCCGGAGCGGAGCGAGCGCATCACATCCAGCAGATCGTCGTGGCTCTTCCTCGGACCGTCATCATCGTCATGAGATACTTGTTTGCCTTCCTCAATCAGTGAGTCTGAGCCTGTTCTCGGTGTTAAAAGATGTAATAATGACATGTGGGGGAAAACTGGACCAGATATAAAAAGATATTTATTGCTCTGTAACTGTAACGCTGTCCCCTGATAATGTACGTTATGAATGCTGCATTTTCACGGGTTCATCTGCAGAACAAAGAGTTTGATTTCACTCTCCCTGTTGTGCTGTCGCTGCTGCAGCAGCAGCACAGCCGCAGCTTTCTGATAATATACTAAGATTTACTGCGACTTCCTCTCGCAGCAGCGAGTGATTTGGTTACATGGAGTAGTTTGTGGCATGGACTGGAGTTCATTTGCTGAAGTGGGGGTGGCTGATCCAAGAGCTTTCTCAGCAATTCCTCTTCTATACCGCACAGTGAAGGACTTGCAGATATATGACTCCATATGATCTGATTCCACATAGTAAATAGTAAGAGATGAACCATTCTTGTCTTCTCAGTCTCTCCCAGTACAGCGATGAGAACATGATGGATCCGTACAATTTGGCGATCTGCTTTGGTCCGACCTTGATGCCCATCCCCGATGGCCAGGATCCCGTCGTGTGCCAGGCGCACGTCAACGAGGTCATCAAGACCATCATCATCCACAATGAAGTCATCTTTCCAAGTCAGCGGGAGCTGGATGGTCCCGTGTACGAGAAGTGCATGACTGGGGGGGAGGAGTACTGGTGAGTGCCGCCTACGGCGGGTACCGAGCATGAGTGACGGACCGGCTCGCCCCGCCTCGTCTCAGCACGGCACGGTCGAGTTGTGTTTCCACTAGCACAGTACCTGGTACTTGTTTTAGTACCTGCTCTAGCGAGGTCTCAAATGAGCTGTGGCGAATCAAAGCCGAACTGTAGATCAGTTAAAAAGACTTAACAATCCTAAAAAACGTGGGTTAATCTCCAATAATTACCAGGGAAATGTCTAAAATCTCAATATTTAACAGAGGAGTCTGGTGTGTTTCACAAACCCTGACGCTGTGTTTCAGTCCAGTGTCAGACCGAGTCTTTGCTCCGGTCATGGAGGAAGAACTGAACTAATGATTCTAATGAACTGATTCTAATGATTCAGTTCCACTGAAAGCAACTGCTTTACAAGTCACTAGTGTGTGTGTGTGTGTGTTGATTAGATACTATTTTTGTAGTGGAAAATCAACCTAAACCTAAACCGTGCCGTGGTGAGCTGAGCTGGGACCATAGTAGAAAAGAGTCATTATAGGAGATTCGTGACCTTTAATTAATTTCTCTTTTTTTCTGTTTTTCTGTACTTGGTTTTTATTTTTATTTCTCAAATTGTTTGTTTTTCTATTATTTGTTTCCACTTCTCACTGTTAAATGTTTGTTTAATATAAAGCACATTGAGTTGTTATTTTTCCATGCTCAGATATCTTCACGTGTCTGCCTGACACTTCTTCTTCTTCTTCTTCTTCTTCTTCTTCTTCTTCTTCTTCTTCTTCTTCTTCTTTCTCCATGTTCTCCTGCAGTGACAGTCCTCACAGTGAACCGGGAACTATCGACGAGGCCGATAACGGCACTGAACCACACACCAGTGATGAAGGTCTGTACGTCTCATTTTATTGTGGTTGTTCTGTGGCCTGGTTCTCTGAGTGCATTGATTCCCTGAGCGTTGTGAATGTTGCCCCGGTCACTAACTGACACACTCTTAACTAAAACTGCAGATTGAACAATAATAACACGTACAGTTTTATACTTGTAGGGATTTCACCAGTGTTTACAAGGCTCGTGTGGACTGTGTGCAGATATTCCGGCTCCTCCCTGAATATCTGACCACTTAACCTCTGAGGCTCCACCGTTTATAATACTCTGCATTAAATCCAATCACATTCCCATTAGCGTTGTGCAGCTGTGCACTGAGTTTAGTGCGTTAGTGTCAGGAAATGTTGCCACGCGAACACACTGAGCTGAAGATGATGATGATGATGTTTGAGTAGCAACTGTTCTCTCCTTGTTCACTGTTAGTCAGCTGTTCTCCCTTTGTGCAGAGTTTTCCTCATCTCTTCCCTGAGCTTTGAATACATAAGTACGCACTTAAAACGTCACAAAGGCTGATTGCCTGCTGTAGCTTCTGCTCTCTCTCTTCCCTTAATGCTGACAGTTGTATTTGACACGTTAGTCTGTGTTGTCTGGTAATATTTCATTCTCATGGAAGAAAAACATTGTTTATATAGGAATTAAGGATTGGCATGAGACTGTCGCCCTGTGTCAGCTGAGATTGGCACAGCTCCCCCTCCAGACGATGGATGGATTGGCATGAGTATTCAGTGATTTTCTATCAACAACAATTCACCTCTGCGTGTTTGTGCACCATGGGAGGAACCTGGAGAACCTGGAGAACCCTTGCACACACAGAACACATGTGTACATTTCTTGCTGCGGTGGCAGACTCCATTGTGTGGCCTAAAAACAATAATGCATTCACCCCAGATGGGACTCGAACCCACAATCCCTGGCTTAGGAGGCCAGTGCCTTATCCATTAGGCCACTGGGGCTACGTGAGCACATGTCAGATCAGTATGTGTGTGACCTGCTTCAGTCGCACACGCTCACTCACGCTCTCTCAGGTCGCTGTTCGTCGTCCCTTAGACAAAGAGGGAACTCAGAGGTGACCGCGCTTTTTCTGTTGCTGTGGAAACTGTGGAATGACTTGTCTTTGCACATCAGACATTTTTTCTCTTTGTCTTTTAACTCAGTTTTTTTACATTTTCATTTTGTCATGTCTGTGTATTGTGTTGGATTGGACTATCCAATGATTCGCTTGATTATAAAAAGTAAATCAGTTACTGTGACCTATATTAAGGTATATTAGCAATGCCTGCCTTGTTCATGGTGCATCTATTATCACATGGACTTCTTGTGATGAGGTTTCTTGAATGCATCTTGAAGCTGCTCCTCAAAAGCTCAGCACACTTTGAACCCTGCGATACCCTCACTAGGTCTCATGCACTGTGAATATTCCACAAATAATACAATTGAATATTCAAATGCCCATTTTGGTTTAATAATTCAAATCTAATTCAAACATAGCTGCGGTTTGTCTTCCTTCACATGTTCGCACACATACGTAATATTCACAGGGATTTGTCTTTAAATGTTTGTTTTTCTTGCTGAGAGCTGTTTGACGCTGCTTTTACAATGACGACTTCTGCTTGTTGTCAAAATTAAATACACTATGATTCAATACCTTTGCTCTTGACATGTTTTCACACACACACACTTTTTAAACCGTAAAAACTGCTTGTCATACAGTCGTTCCTTAGTCATTATTCCTGCTACAATTAAATAATATAGTGTTTGTGACGTGTAATGTTAGTATGTTCACACAGGACTCTAACATGGACTTAAACTCTCTTAAGTTTAAAGTGTTTTATTACTCTGTGTACTTACTAATATGACCAGTGTCAAATTATTCTTGTGTCTTTCAGAGGTCGAACAGATCGAGGCCATTGCCAAGTTTGACTATGTGGGACGCACTCCCAGGGAGTTGTCCTTCAAGAAGGGAGCGTCTCTTCTTCTGTATCACAGGGCGTCAGAGGACTGGTGGGAGGGACGTCACAATGGCGTCGATGGTCTCATTCCACACCAGTACATCGTCGTTCAGGACCTGTGAGTAGCGACAGAGTGTGTTTGGATGTGTGTCACTGATCGTAACGTCCTCCCACAGATTTAAATACACTGCTCATTCTGCAGTTTGATGGGATTAACACTTCCTGTCCCTGCTGCTGTGGACATGACAGAGAATAATAACATCAACAAATACAATATAATATATTATATAGGAGTATAGGAGTATATATACATACATATATATATATATATATATATATATATATATATATATATATATATATATATATATATATATATATATATATATATACATATATATATATATATATATATATATATATATATTTATTTATATATATATATATATATATATATATATGTATATATATACACACATATATAAATATATATATATATATATATGTGTGTATATATATACATATATAGATATATATATATATATCTATATATATATGTATATATATAGGAGTATATACATTAATAGACAGTAATCTGATAAGTCACCCCTCAGCTACCCTTAGCTACCACTGATGCTAGCCTACAAAGTGCTTCACAGGTCTGCTCCCACCTACTTAAATGCTCTCATAAAGGCTCTTGTTACACCTCAACTGCTCCATTCATCAAAGGATTGTCTCACCCCACACAAGACAATCCACCCTCTTTCCGTGTGTCGTTCCACGCTGATGGAATGACCTACCGTCTCTGTCTGTGTTTAAGCAGCTCTTGAAGACCCTTCTGTCCTAGCACTTGTCAGTCCACTGCTCCGATCTAGTGGATTTCCTTCTCTGTAGCTTATTCCTCGTTTGTAGCGTCTGCTAAATGCTTCGATGTAAACGTAAGTTAGACTTAGACTTCCTTTTATTGTCATTGCACAGAAAACACAGCAGTGAATTTTGAGGAAGTTACTGTAAACTATGACCCAATAAATAAGTGTATATGTATATAAATATATGTAAAAATAATGCAAATATACAACATTTAGACTTAAAAACAGGAAAGAAAACTGTAAGCAAACAATATGAAAAAAATAACAGTTAAAATGTTACAATAAAAGTTATAAATAAATATATAAATAAAAGTCTAAAAGTTACAAGAGTTGTAGAAGTGCGTGTGAAATGTTCACTAACTGTGTCTGTGCTCTCTCAGTGACGACGCATTCTCAGATAACCTGAGCCAGAAAGCAGACAGCGAGGCCAGTAGTGGACCACTGCTGGACGATAAGGGCTCGACTAAGAATGATGTCCCATCACCATGTGAACAATCATCAGATTACAACTTCGGAGGAGTCATGGGGAGGCATGTGTCCTTAATGTGTGTGTGTGTGTGTGTGTGTGTTCTTTTAAACAGTGTGCACTATTACAAAGTCTGCTGTTTGCTGATAACAGGGTACGGTTACGATCCGACGGAGCCGCCGTCCCGCGTCACCGCAGCGGTGCGGACGCGCACAGTCCCACTCGAGTGACGGACACCCCGCCGCGGGCCGCGGCCTGTCCCAGCAGCCCCCACAAGATGTCCATAAGCAAGGCTCGCATCGAGAGCCCAGAGAAGCGGCGCCTCGGTACCTTCGGCAGTGCGGGGAGCATCAACTACCTGGAGAGGAAGGCTTATCCCGAGGGCCACCCACTGAGACCAGTGCCAGGAGCCACTCGTCACAGCAGCCTCGGGGACCACAAATCACTGGAGACTGAGGCCCTCGCTGAGGTAAGAGGTCGTCATGAGGTCGTCATGAGATCGTCAATATTCCGACATCTGATAAACTTTCTGATAACTCCAGAGAATGTATAGACATCGCAATAAAAGTGTGGGAATTAAACGAGGTATTGCATGTTGCGCTGTAAAGGAAAATAGTGTCTTTATACAGTTTTCCATTTTCTGTTGGTTGCGTGTTGTTAGCACCAGACAGTTATGCAATGAAAGACAATTATAGCACGTGAGCATATTGGGGAGGTTTGGTGGCACTGAGCCGCTCCGCCCCCCCGCTGCTGTAGCTGTCAGTCTGAGAGCAGCAGCTGGGACCTGCAGTAAATGTCAGGGCCGGGCTGCAGCTGGGTGACAGACACACCTCAAGGACACAGAGGCGTGGAATAGAATAACAAACTCCTCATCACTCATTCACCGCCAGCGTTGTGTCCACACACAGTCCAACTCAATGTTCTGTTCGCTCCTCGGCTGGAGCTCGAATGAAAATGTTCACTTTGAAGAACAAATGGCAGGAGTAGCGTTCTGTTCGTGAGGTGAATGAAGCGCAGCCTCTTCAAGTCTGTCAGTGAAGTGCAACGAAGCAGGTTTAACACGGCGAGTTCTTTCAAACATTGGTTTGTGGGTTTAAATGTCATATTTAAATGCAGTAAGATTCACTTTGTGTCCACTCTCGAGGTGGTTCACATGTCTAAATACTTGAGTGTCTTAATTGACGACTCCCTCTCCTTTAAGCCGCATGTGGAGAAACTTGTGAAGAAGCTGAAATGGCTCTTTTTGTCAGTGTTGGATTATGGAGATCTTTTGTATAATGAATGCTTCTGCTCAGTGTCTCACTGTGCGTCCCTGAGGTTTATTATAAATAAGTGTCGACACACCATTGTGAGTTATACTCTCGGCTGTGACCCATGGAATAATGTTGCAGAAAGACTGGAAACCAACTGAGTTCATTTCATCCAACGCTTTCAAAACCAAACACACACCATGTGCTTGTTATTTTAATCTGGATTCTGGAAAAAAAATCTCGTAAAATCAGACCTGGAAAAAAAGTGTTCGAACTGTTTAAATTTGTAACTGCTGAGTGTTTTGTATTTGCTGCTGACTATCATGGCCAGGACTCGACTTGAAAAAGAGGTTCTTAATCTCAGTGGGATTTTCCTGGTTAAATAAAGGTGAAATAAAAAATAAATAAATATATATATATATATATATATACATATATATGTATAAATATATATATACATATATATACATATATATATATATATATATATTTATATATATATATATATATATATATATATATACATGTATATACAGTATATACTGTGTTGACCTGCTTGTTCCTCTCTCGTTTAGGACATAGAGAAGACGATGACCACAGCGCTCCATGAGCTACGTGAGCTGGAGCGACAGAACACCGCGAAGCAGGCTCCCGACGTGGTCTTGGACACCCTGGAGCCCATGAAGAACCCGGTCAGCTCGGAGCCCGGCAGCCCACTGCACACCATCATGATCCGCGATCCGGACGCGGCCATGCGCCGCAGCAGCAGCTCCACCTCTGAGATGATGACCACCTTCAAACCGGCGCTCTCCGCCCGCCTGGCCGGCGCGCAGCTCCGCCCCCCTCCCATGCGGCCGGTGCGTCCTCCTCCGACGGCGCACCGCTCCAGCAGCTCCAGCTCCTCGGGCGTCGGCAGTCCCGCCGTGACTCCCACGGAGAAGATGTTCCCGAGTAACAATACGGCGACTGCTTCTAATGTGAACGCGCCCGGCGATGCTGCGGATAAATCTGGTACCATGTAGCAAAGGTGATGACTGATGTGTTAAAGAAGCAGATAGAAATATTTCCCCCTCCCCTGTTTTCTGCCTGACTTCATTCATATTCAGGAAGCTCCTGAAGTGAGCCTACAAGATGTTGCCATGGCGATAGCGGCGGGAGAAGCTGTAGAGTTGCGACAGCGTGAAATCTCAGCTCTCTTTGAAACTTGATTTTGAGCATTTCAGTTTACCTCACTTTCAACGGAACTCTGTCTGTCCGCCGCGTCCTCAGATTCAGAGACGCGGTGAATGCAAGTGAAGCAATACTTGTGTTAAAAACCCAGCACTCGCTGCTGTCCTGGTCATGGTTCAGTCCAACCTCACCGGGAACAGGGTCCACACTCAGTCAAGAAAGAGCATATTTATTTATCGCCGAGGTTTCTCAAGGCCTTTTACGTCCGTCTGTCTGTCCGTCCGTCTGTCTGTCTGTCTGTCTGTACATACTAACTTACTTGAATTTGCCACCATGCGCGTCCTGTTTGTACTATAACTCAAGCAACGTTAACGACATGGTGACATTAGAGTATACACGTCTGCATGCAGGGTTAGGACTGAAAACAAAAGGAAACTGAAGATCTGTGTCGTTCAAAGGGGGAAAATGTTTTCTTAGTTTGTGCAGTAAAAAAAAATCCCAAGTTCCAGTTAGAAAAAGTAAAAAATCAGGTCCTTACAGTGTTTTTTTTTTGTTTTTTTTTAAATATGCCACGCGTGTGTGTGTGTGTGTTGGTAGTGCAGATGTTGTCTGACGTCCTCCCGTTGACTCTGTAAGATCAAGTATCTGTGAAGTCTAACGACGACCTTCACAGAGTAAACTGAGGATTTTACACGTATATGAAAAATGAACTGATGCGTCAAGTTCCCGTGTTAAACCTGTACATAATCTATAGCTAGTGTTAATCTGTACAGGCTGATACACAAAAGGCAAAAGGGTTCGTATGAACGACACGTGTAAGGAAACCGCCAACGTCGTCTCACAGTTTCAAAACATCTGTAGAGAAACTGATGGATGTGGAACAGATAAATCTATTTCCTGTTTGACCACGTGGGTTAACGCTTCCCAGTGAAGATTGATCTGGGTGTTTTTTATTGTTGCTTAAACAGCGAAATGACAGTTCCTCTTTCAAAGTAAGAAAGTTCTTTCTTGGATTCTCTGAATTCATTTTTCGCACCGACGGCGAAACTAAATGGGAGCATTCAGAGTGTTCAGCTCCTCCACCTCTCAACATTGTAATCTGCATCCCAAACGGCCTAATCTGTGCATGTGTCAACCCATGTTATTATTCTATGGCTGTGTGCTTGGTGCCTTGCCTTGTTAAAAAAAAATGCACAATCATTTTCAGTATTGGACTTCATGGGTTCTGTGGAACGATGAATTTAGCCACGCGTAGCAGTTGCTAAAAATAACTAACGACGTGCTTGAACTGAGCAAACTGCTGTTAACAGATAATATTCTGATCTGTGTGTGTGTGCGTGTGTGTGTGTGTGGGGAACAAGGGAGGCAACGCAGCATTTTAAAGTCACACGGTGCAGCCACACCATCTGCTGGTTGTGGCTGGTATTGCGCCGGACACCCACAGAGCTTATGTTGGCATATTATTGTAGTTTCTTCTTAAAAATCCTCAAAATATGAAGAAAGCACACAATGTCATGATATATAGATATATCTGTATACATATACATATATGTATATGTATATATATATACATATATGTATGTGTGTGTATATATATATACATATAAATAATTAGACTGTTTTTTTAATTTATAGAGGAGCGGGAACATTTTGAGTGCCTTTCGTGCACGGCATCATTTTTTATTGTACTTTTTTATATTTACTTTTTTAACTTGTCATGTGCTGTTGTTGGTTGTTGAATTGCTTTGTTTAAATCTTTACTTTGTACTGACCGTGTCGAGCGCAGACGTTCCATTCTCACGTGAAGAATATACGAGTCACATAAAAATAAAACTACTGTACACAATCTACTGGTCAGGTTACAGTAGGGTCATCTCACATTATTTCTCCCCCTTTTTGTTGTTTGTTTTTTTTCCCTCTGTGAACTAACTGCCTGTGCTGTGGTTGAGCTGTATCTCCTGTCATTTATCTCCTCCTCCTCCTCCTCCTCCTCCTCCTCCTCCTCTCTCTAAGAAGAAACCGTTGCGGTTATCGATCATTGGCAGAGGCAGGACTGATGGACACGTGGATTCTATGGCCGCTCTGATGGTGCACTCTCCTTGTCCCCTACATGTGATGTTACATGGACCTTCTTCTTCTCTGGAATGTATGCTGTAACACTGTCTGTCTGCTAACACGAGAAGATCTGAGGTCGATGTTATATAGAAATATTAACAAAAAAAAAGAAAAGAGGAGAGAGACATTGCAGTGAGAGAGTCCCTGTCACGCTGTGTCGGAGCAGAGTGAGTCACTGTTTACCTTCTCTTTAATTGTTCGTCTAGTGATTCCGTCTGTTGATGAGTGTCTGGTAGGTTGAAACCCTGTGATGTAACGTACACCATACCACTGACTGGATGTTGAACGCCTCCATGTCCAAATAAATAATCAAAAAAAACCGTTATTGTTCTGTCATGTGGATTTCTTTAACTCCGTAAGACTGAGAATGATCATAAAATTATAAAAGCTGTGTTTAACTCCTTATATGGACATCCTGGGTGTGTGTTTATAGGTCACATATTCAGGCTTTAAAAATGTGTTTTTTTGTCGTCTTCTTATATGTTGAGTCAAAGTTATGATTAATTTTATATCACATTTTTAGTTGTGATATAAAGTAGCAATAATTGTGCAGAAGTCACAAAATTAGACAGTTTTTCTTTTCTTTTTGTTCATAAAAACGAGCCAAGTGAACTTTGACCTGTGACAAATTCACAAAATCAATCTGATTGTTTAGTTGGTGAAAATTAAAGGATATTAGACACTCTATATTGCACATTCTTATAGTTTCTGTATATTTACTGTATTTTTAAATATAATCATGGGACAAAAGTAGCAAAAATGCTACAACCTTTTTTTGTTTTTACGAACAAAAAGAAAAACACGTCTATTTTGTAGACTTTATATCACAACTAAAATGCGATCTAAACATTTTTAAAGCCTGAATATGTGACCGATAAACACACACACCCCCAGGATGTCCATATAAGGAGTTGTGTATTATTCCCACAGGTGCGTCTGCGGCACAGATCCGTGCCATGTGAGCACTTAGGGTTAAAAAATGTGTTAAGATTCATTTTATATTTCACATCACATTGCCTCAGTTGTGTCATGAAATAAAGGATATGAGACACTCTATATTACACATTCTTATAGTCTCTGTATATATACTGTATGTTTAAATATAGTGATATAAAAATACTCTGTGTTCTAAGGGTTAACAAAGTAAAAAGAATTCACTTAAAAGCTATTTGGTCGTGTTATAGAATATGACACAGTTGTATTTGTATAAATGGAACTAATGGGAGGCCTTTTTTTTAATTTGCCCACATTCATAATGAGGCAACATTGATTGAGAAACACTTTTTATTCAACAACAAAGAAATCCAAACAAATTCACAGTCGAGGTACAGTCAGAGAAATGAGCTGCACTTATATATAAATATAAATAAAATAAAAATAAAAGGGAAGTTACACTGCAGTACAGGATATGAATGATTTGCACCTTTAAAAGAACACGTACAATAATGAATGTTTAAGTTTTCCAATCAATGATAAGGGAAAACTCAACATGATAGTCGAGAGCGTGTGTAATTCAACGTGTGGCCACATGATGGAGAAACAGCGGCAGGAAAAGATTCCATGTTTATTTAATTCTCCATGTTTAATTTGTAGTGAGCATCGGGTTGATTACTCTCTCAGGTGTTTGGAATTCACTGTTGACGACAGACAGAAGCCAGTTTTAGCATAAATGACATGATTACATCTCCCTGTGCTATGAAATTGGCTTTCTCCTCCGTTGGTTTGAGTCAGAGAGTGTTTAACATCAACCGGTCGCACATACAGAGCTCAATTTAATTAGTTTCACCTGGAAAAACATGACTGGAAGTGGGGGTGAAATTTAAAAGTGTTGTGTGTGTGTGTGTGTGTATAGATTTGTGGACCTCTGACGCGGAAACGTTAAACAAATCTACCTGAGATCTAATAATGTGACGATTCAGCGACAGTTTTCACAAGAAAATGTCTGAAGAAATCAAAACAATATATTTAATGCAAAACACAGTCATTTGAATTTTAAAGAAAGAGAAAGAAAAAAAGTTGGTCATTTACTGTGGGAATAATCCACAACTCCTTATATGGACATCCTGGGTGTGTGGTTATAGGTCACATATTCAGGCTTTAAAATTGTGCCTTCTTATGTGGTGTCGAGTCAAAGTTATTAGTAGTAGTTAGTAGTTAGTATTTTTGAGTCCTTTTTTTACTCAGGTGTGTTTATAAAGTTGGTGAAAATGATATTTTGCCCATAAGTTGTGCTAAAAAAAAGGACATAAGACACTCAGTGTTGCACATTCTGTATATACTGTATGTTTAAACATAGTCATGGAAACAAGCAGCAACAATGCTCTGTGTTCTAAGGGTTAAACATACAGTATAGTATACAGAAAATATAATTTTCACCAACTATTTAAACTCACCTGAGCAAAGAAAGTACTCAAAATGTTTTCAATTGGATTGAATTGGTGAAATTTGTCAAACACGTCACAGTTCAAAGTTCACCCGGCTCGTTTTTATGAACAAAAAGAAAAGAAAAAAAAGACTGAAAATGTGATATAAAATGAATCATAACTTTGACTCAACGACGCATTTTTTAAAAGCCTGAACATGTGACGACACATGACCTGCACACGTCTCTTTCGACTCGACGTCAACTCAGACAACAGCGACGACAAAGAAACAAAAACAAAGGCACTTCCTTGTACATCGCACTAACAGCATGACAAG
The DNA here is from genome assembly GCF_019176455.1 of Solea senegalensis. NCBI lineage: Eukaryota > Metazoa > Chordata > Actinopteri > Pleuronectiformes > Soleidae > Solea > Solea senegalensis. Next base: position 26,294,338 of record NC_058024.1, on the reverse strand, counting down.
CATTTTATAGTTTGGTTAACTTGAATCACTTACTTACTTCTAGCTTTAGTTTGTACCCAAATGTTGAAATGCACTTATTGTAAGTCACTTTAAACACGAAGGGTTAAACAGAGTAATTGGAAAAAGCAGCGAAAATGCTCTTTGTTAAGTGTTTTACTAATCACAGTGACGAAGACACACACACACACACACACTTGTATCGATGAGTCAGAAGATGGATTTGCCATCAACCTCACAATTTGCATCATTATCGTGTACTGAGTATAAGCACATCCTTGAATTCTCCTTGTTTTGTCTTTATGATTTTAAAACACACGACAGAACCACAACCTTGGACCATAAAAAAAACAAGGATGACAAAACTTTGAGTGAAGTATGGAAAGGTCGCTAAGTATAAAAAGATTAGATTATGTTAAAACAACAGTTGTTGAGCCTCTGTAGAATAAGGACAGATATGTTGCATAAGCTCTCTCTGTGGCTCACATTATTATTAAGAATCATTTCTTTGTGAGAGTCTTGACAAACAACATTATCATACCTTTTTTAAAATGAAACGCCCCCTGAGCACCGCTGACTCACCGTCAATCATTAATTCCCATCATCAGAGTAAAACAACGTAAACAATCATGATTTATTTATTTATTCCGAGTGTCTTCGTCCATATTATGGGAACAATTACCATACATTAGTGAGACGTAATGTGTGATGACAGAAAACCACATCCACTTTTATACATTTACATTCGGTCAGTCGTCAACAACAGTGTCAGTGTGGTGATATCAGGACGATCAAAAACACTTAATCACCCTAATTAAAAGGTAACCAAACATTTACATTAGCTTTTGTACGGAAGAGTATCAAAATAAAATAAAACAGCATGAATTCTGAGATTAAGTGAAAATTCTGGGTTTTTTTTTAGAATTCAGACTTTTTTTTCCTTAGAATTCTGACTCTAGTCTCAGAATTCTGACATTAATCTCAGAATTTTGACTTATTTCCTCAGAATTCTGACTGTAATCTAAGAATTCAGACTTTTCCCCACAGAAATCTGACTTTAATCTTAGAATTCTCACTTTAATCTCAGAACTCTGACTTTAATCTCAGACTTCTCACTCTTTTCCTCAGAATTGACTCTTAGAATCTTAGAATTCAGACTTATTTTCATGGAATTCTGACCTTTTTTTTCTTCAGAATTCTGACTTTAATCTCAGAATTCAGACTTTAATTTTAGAACTCTTGCTGTTTTTTTTATTTTGTTTTTCTTACCCTAATGCACTTCCATACTTTTGCATGATGGAAAACTTCATTTAAATCTTACCATAGTCTGATTATTTGCTTAATTTCAGTAACGTCAGTGAAACACTTCAGGTTGAGGGAAAGCTCGACCAAATCAAGACGTCAAGACGTCGCCACAAGGAAAGAAACTTTGAAAAGACGAGAACATTTTTCCACATTTTGCCTGAATCAATATGTCACACAGTGATCAGCAGAAATCCCTCAAATCCTCTCATTTCTCCTCATTTTCTGACAAATATGAGATCTGAACATCTGGATTACTGCTGTATTTCTATGAAACAAGCAACATTGTGATTTGCCTTAGTGAGAATAGAGCTGAACACCTACATGTGTGTCAGGTACAAGTCTCGCTGGTCCTTTCATTTTTCTTGCACAAATGTGTTATACGAGCACACAAGGACACACAAATCCATACACGAGCGCACAACAATACACATCACTCCTGACAACAAACACATGAATGTCTCTTAAAGCTCGGGGATCTCAGTGGAACATGTTTGTATTCAGGATGGATGGATGGATGGATGGTTGGATGGATGAATGGATGGACAGCAACAATCACTCTTGTGTTCATTTGTTGTAAAAGAAAAGAAAATGTGCATTAAATAATGCAGTTAGTTAGAGTTAACTTTCACCTCATGGCCCCGACTGTCTCAGTATTGATAACTTCATTGATTCACTATAGTTAATGTATTAACTATTGTCATTTATTCACGTAATAGCCCATTACAGTGAAAACTATAGACATGTAATTGTTGTAACATGACTGCAGGCTTCATAAATACCATACAAGACTTTGTGGAATTCAAGCTCACAGTCGCTGCACTGTAACAACCTACAGATTGTATAAGTGACGCGAGGTAAGAACGAGCCTCATTAGACGGAAATATGCAGGAGATAACGCTGATAGATCAAAGCACAGTGCAGACCTTTGATGCCATGTTTCGGGGCATCGAGGACCACAAAGGTCACGCAGCAGTCGTTCCCAGAGACACACACACACACACACACACACACACACACACACACGTGTGGTTGCTTGTTGAAATTTGCTGTATTTTGTACAGTAGTTGGTTAAGATTGTGTGTACGTTTTAAATAAGATGCATGAACTCATGGTTCACGTCTCCAAATATGTCAGATGCATTAAATGCTGCACACATTTGCTCCTAACACAGTGTGTGAATTGGGTCACAATGGCTTGAATGCGGCTCCTCATAGAAAAAGTTTTTGGAAACATTTGAGTATGAATCTTGCACTTATATCCCAGGGGCCACACGGTTGGTGTAGTGGTTTGCACTCTTGCCTTTGTAGCAAGAAGACCTGCGTTCAATCCCCGGTTAGAACAAGGGCCTTTCTGCATGGAGTTTGTGTGTTGGTGTTCTCCGGGTTCTCCGGGTTCTTCCCACAGCCCGAGAACAAGCAACATGAGGATTAGGTCAAATTGGACACTCTAAAATGACTATAGGGTGTGAGAGTGGCGTGGTTGTTTGTCTCTGTATGTGTCCCTGGGATGGATTGACGAATTGTCCAGGGTGTGACACCGTGTTACGTCCCTGGCCTAGGAAACCAGGGGTAACGTGAGTGTGTGTGTGTTTGTGTGTCTTCCACCTCGTCTTTCCAGAAAAAGCCAAAATAATACTGTTCAAACGTGTAGCGGTTTTATTAATCTCCGGAGAGGATCAATGCCAAAATAACAAACCAAAACTTAATCTTACCTGCAAAATAGAAAACCAGAAACCACAAAAAGCTCTTAATTGAAAACAGGAGAAAACAAAGATGAAACAAAGTGGCTTCACACTCCTTCTACCTTTTTGATTCAACTCAAAGATGAACACAGATTGGCACAGTGAAGTGGTAGAAAATGGATGGATGGATGTTACATCACAGGAGTTAAGTTCACATGCTACACTTCATGCTACAGTCTCCTCTTTTTTTGTCTCATGGTGTGTGTACAGTAGCATGTTCCCATTACACCATTCTGGCTCTACCTTCTGCATTATCTGTCTGTATCAGGGGTCTGATGATTTGGTTTCTATCATGGACAATGTAAAATGAAGGTATGATCAATAATATTATGTCCTTTCATCACTAGATGTACAAGAAGAGATTGACGTGATCCACTGGAACGATGCTCGTGCTAAAAAAAGACAATAAATACAGGGTTTAAGTTACTTCAATATAAACGGTTAATGAGAATGTACATAACTCCATCATATACGTCTGCTAACATTCCGGATGTTAATGTTTGGATGAGAAATGTACTTTATTTCACTGTCTATGGGAATGTCCAAAGATTGGAGACTTCTGGAAGGATGTTGTAAAATGTCTGTCAGCGATGTTTAATCCCTTGAAAACACTGCAGGTAATCTGTAAAAGTTACAAAGTCTGTCTGTCGTTTAATAATTGCCTGTCAAGAGTTAATCATGACCTCTGTCACTGAGCTTGACAAAAGCATCAAGAAATAATCAATGACGTTCTGATTAATGGTGCAAGAGAAAAAGAGTCAGCTCCGGGTTCATCTGAACAATTTTACGAGTACATTTCATATCATTCCTATCAAGACTGTGTTCTATCGATGCCTTAAAAAAAGGAAGAAATATCAACTCGATGACAAGGTTAGTCTCACAATATTTCATAAAACACACACACACACACACACACACAGTGTACCGCTGATAATCTTTAAACACACAGATTCAGTAACACAACTCTGCACTCACATGAGCATTTAGAGAATTCCACATTGAAACAGATCCAGCACAAAATACCTGCTGAGGGGATTTAATCCTCACCATAATTCAGAGTCTCACAGGCATTCCGTGCATCATGTCATCTCGTTAATAGAAGCATATCATTTCTGCTTGGCTGAGCGTCCTGTAATTAAACACTCGTACTTTCCAAACCCATGGATGCTGGAAGAGTAGAGCGCTCGGTCCATCTCCAGCCGAGATCCTCTCATATTACAGTTTTTCTCAGTCGCTTTGGTGCTTTTCTCACATCACTATTAACATTTGCACAGCAGTTCGTGCATTTCTCAAAACAAGTAGTGCAAACTGCAAAACCTAGTGGATAACCTGCAAAAGCACGTTGACACCATCGTTTATGAACAAGATCAAGTTTTCATTATAACACTTTATTCTCTCAGTGTTTTCCAATAAAAAGGGTTAAACCCTGAAAATGCTCAAGACAGCACTATACACTACTTGTACAGTCATTGGAAAACTACAGTAAAGTTACACATTGCTGTAGTTAGGGGAGTAAGTGAGTACAAGACACTGAATATGTACGTTTCACATATTTACTGTATATGGTCTGTGCAATTCTCCAGCATTGGGCAAAAGAAAAATACACTACAGTCGCTTATTTAGAACAAACATAAGAAACAAACGTGAACAGTATAACAGTACATATTGTAACTGAACATAAGTATATATATGCATATACACCTCCTCGACTTCACATGAGAGCAATTGTTCAATTTAGGAGACATTTCCAGGAAAAAAGCAGCAGAGAATTGTGTGAAAGCAGCTGATACGTGTCCATGTTCATTCTGATCTGAGAAAAGCACCAAAGTGACTGAGAAGCACTGTAAGCAGACTTTGTGCGAGACGTCCGTTCTACATGGACGTGTCACTTTATGCTTCTGGGATGTAATTTCTGTTGTCAGTGGATCAAAGATGATTGTGTTAGGTGTTCTCCGGCTTCTTCCCACAGTCCAAAACATACAATAAATTGACCGTAGGTGTGAGTGTGAGAGTGACTGGTTTGTCTCGATATGTGTCCCTGTGATGGACATCTGTCCAGGGTGTGACCCCACCCATCGCCCTATGTCAGCTGAGATTGGCACAGCGACCGCCGCGAGTCTCCTGTGCAAGATAAAGTGGTAGAAAATGGATGTATGGATGATGTATGGATGGAAAAATATCATACAGAAGTGACAGCTTTTGTGACATTTCTGTGATAAATGCCAAACAAACGTGGTCTCGTCCTGCTCCGGGCGAAACCTTGTCTCCATGTTGCACGGCAATGCAGTGCAGCAGCATGTAGAGACAGAGAGAGAGAGTCATTAATGCTTGGGAAACAAATGATTGAACAGGCCAGAGGCTCTGGGGGTGGCATTGTCCAAACCACCAGGAAAAAAAATCTAATTATCCCACAAAATGCCTCTAGACATTCACGTGAGTGAATAATCACATTCAAGCAGACATGTGACGTGGTCCAACACAAACACATTTGCATGTATTATTGACTTGACTTGACTTCCGAGGCTACTTCTACGGTTTATGAATGCTCATAGAGAATAGGTATGCGTCCTTATCGTTGTTAAAAATGATAAATCTAAGGATAAATCTCTTATGTAACTGAATACTTCAACTGAGTGTCTCCTCGCTGGGTGAATATCTAATTCCTGCCCTTCATCCCACACTGGCTCGAAGGTCTTCCAATGCACAGACTAATCTATTTTTAATTAAGTTATCTATGTTTAAATAGGCACTGGTTTGTTTTCATTAATAATATTAATCACATTTTGATTAACACAAGCTTTTTAAAACGCTATTATAAACACAAATGCTTATGTTCCCTCGGTTGGTGCTTAAAACTTAAATGAAAACACTGCATGTCAATGATGTTCAGGTTATATTGGTGGCCAGTCTTACTCCAACAGGCTGAGAATTCTCCTTTCACTGGCAGCGTAAGATCTGCACACAGTGAACTCAACAACAACAGTCAACTCTACAGTACAGAGCCGTGAAGCACTCAGTGGCTCTTTAATGACACATGAACAGTGATGTTGAGGACTGTAATTGCCACAGGCCACGAGCTGTCAGCCGGCACACGTCAGCTCTTTGGAAATCAAATGAAATCAGAAATGTCTCTGCACAGATGCAGCATCTTACTTCAGTGTGATCATTTCATCTCTGCTCTCATTACTGTCACATGTGCTTTGTACTCTTGTCCATACAGGCCCCACTTTATGTTACGTTGAAACTAATGTTGACTGAAAGAAGCAGCTTTTCCCTCCGATCAAGAAAAATACAAATTGACAGTAAAACTGCATCATTAGCAGAAGCCATTTCACCATGTACAGTATGTCATGCAAGGACACTGAAGTAAAGAACCAGCAACGTTTTAACATCATGTAAAATGCAACAACCACGGCACACACTCACTTTCTGATCATTTATAATAAGTTGCTCTGTGAAATCTGTCGTACTTCAAACTTTGTCTTTACCACAAGAAAAGAACAGTTCTGCAAGGTTTGCCTGATATTAGTGAGTCATTGTCAAAGTCATTGAGTGTAATTGAATTTTATGACGGTGTCTCTTCATACAATAAAAGTCTCTTACGTAGAATTATGTGCTATTAACAAAATAGAGCATGTGGATGCCTGACTGCAATCAGAGTAATATGAGACACTTTAGCCACTTTTAAAACCAACTTTTTTAAGCTCTCATTTTCCTTTTTTGTGGGTAGGTGTGGCCAAAACCTGGCATCTCTTCACCTGAACCCAGGTGAATCAGAAGCAGGTATCAAGAAACTGCTGTACAGCAGACGTGTGCTTACAATTTGATCATCTGTTCACTTTTTGCACATTTCACCTGCAATAACCTTTCTTGTTTTCTGTTCTGTTCATTCGTATTTTAATGTTTGCTGAGAGTCTCGGGAGGAAATTTTGTTATGCTTGCATAATGACAATAAAGAATCTTGAATCTTGAATCTTGAATCTTGAATCTTTTTCCAGTTTGATAAACATTTTTTATTATTCCACTTTGGCCTAAATGTGGAGATATTCTGTATGTAAGTCTACCATTAATAACTACAACTTAAACAAGTCAAACCCACTATTTTCCAATGGTCAACGTGGGACTAGTTATAGTACAATGTGCCCTTCAAGTGACCCTTGGGCAAAATAAAGTTTTCTGAATCTGAATCATTGTTATGCTTAAAATGACCACAGAATCACTCTATCAAGTCAAATTGAAAAGTTAAGATCTATCTATCTATCTATCTATCTATCTATCTATCTATCTTTTTTAAAATAAACTTTATTTCTTTATTTGAAACAGTCCAAACACTGACAAAGACAAACCACGTACAATCAGCAAAGTATTTCAAAAACACAAACTAAAGATAGACATCTTTTCATTTCGTACAGCCGCTATCTATTTTTAACAAACTTTATTGATAGCAAATATACAGATCAGCAGCTCAGCTAGTTAGCTACGTCAGCGGAAGTCGTCAGTGACATAACATCCGTTATCGTCTCGAGCGGGAATACACCGTAGACTTCAGAACCACAAAGAAAAAGCTTCGGGATTTTGTAACAAAGCAAAGCGGCTTTTTTTTTGATGAGTAGACATGACCTTTCAGAATGAAGCGGATTTACCACCTGGCCTTGAGTGTCTGAAAGTAAGCTTTGTGTTATGCTAACGAACTGACTGAAATCCAGTGGAGTTACGTGTCTGTTGTTGCTAATGTAGTAGCTGCTCGTTCACGTAACACTGTTAAACCAAACATACACATTATAAGTCATGTGACCTCGACTCATTTTATTAACTTATATTAAATTGCTTCTCATTGTTGAGCGAGTGCACAACAGTTTGAGAGGAGAAAGGAAAGAGAAGACGTTGTGTTTATGTAACATGCAACGTCTTCTTGAGTGGAACGAGTGTAGTACAGACATTTATTAGACTCATTTTTCATTTGTCAAATATTGTTCCACTACTATGAATATTCTAAAAACATGTCAGTCAGCTCAGTTTAACTGGAACATTGCTGTGTTCCAACCTAACGTGCTTTTAATAGACGTATTTAATAGAAAACATTTCATGTTTTGTTTAAATAGTTGACACTTGTTTATTGAAAATGTGATAAGTGACTCCTGTGGTTTTTTTTTTCTCTCACCTACAGAATGTGGACAATCTGCTTCGGTGCCCAATCTGCTTCGATCACCTGGACATTTCAATGATGACAAAATGCTCTCACAACTGTAAGTAACAATACTAATCGCACTAAGTAGTCCAATGAAAAGTAGACACAGTTATGCAGACAAGTAAGACAATTGTACAATTAAAATGTAGCCTTTTTTTAAAAAAAAAGACTGCCTTGTCAGAATTATTTGTCTCCTGAATTTCTAGCACATGATTCAGAATATCCTGAGAAATAAAACAACCAAAAGCAAAAGAGAATAACAATAATAATGATAACAATAATATATAGTTTGTCTCTATGTTGCCCTGCGATAGACTGGCAAACTGTTCAGCCGGGGTGTGACCCCGCCTATTGCCCTATGTGAGCTGAGACTGGCACAGCTCCTCCCGCGACCCTCATGTGGAGGATTAAGCGGTAAAAATGGTTCTTCAGTTTCGTCCCACGGTCCAAGAACTTGCAAAGGTTAATTGGACACAAGTTGACCATAGATGAGAGTGAATAGTTATAGACTATAGTCATAGTCTCTGTGTGATGGACTGATGACCTGTCTAGGGTATACCTTTCCTTTTGCCCTGTCAACTGGGATTGGCTCCACAGGCCGCATGACCCTCATGGGGAGGACTGAGTGATAGAAAATGACTGCAGACTCATGCCAATCCATCCATCCATCCATCTTCTACTGCTTTATCCTCCACATGAGGGTCACGCAGGGAGCTGTGCCAGGCTCGGCTGACATAGGGCGATAGGCGGGGTATACCCAGTTCACAGGGACACATACATAGACAATTTACCTAATCCCCATATTGCATGTTTTTTGGCTGTGGGAGGAAGCCGGAGAACAATGGAGCACACACGCAGAAAGGCCCATGTTCTCACGACCCTCATGTAGAGGATTTTAATCCATTCATTGGTTTCAGGACCCGACGCAGCAAAAGAACCCTCACATCATGATCATGACTTTTGGGCTTCACTTCATCACAATTTGGCATTCTATAAATAAATAAATACATAATAAGCTCGACTTCACTTTAATCACTACATAGAATACTTTATATATGTATACTTTCTGAATTCTATACTTTTGGGGCTGCCATTCATAGTAGTAGTAGTAGTTTTGAAATTCTCTTTTATAAATGCAAAGTATGATGGCTTGTTTGGTTATAAATTGAATTTTTTAACTCTATTGACGTGATTCCATCAAGTGATACAGTTTGGCTCAGTTCACTACTTCCAAAGTGTATTTTTTGGAAGTAAATGAAATTACCTGAGTAAGAGACTAGTACAGACCCTCTGATTCAAGATCCTGCCGCTGTCTCCATGATAACATTTGAGTTCAGTACTGAAGTTGAATCAGATTAATCTCAAATGGATGCAAATTTTCTAGAGCTGAAACAATTAATCGATTATTAAGCGATTACTAAATTAATCGACAAATATTTTGATAATCGATTAATCGGTTTGAAGCTTTTTTCATGATTAAAACAAGATTCCCGATTGTTTATGCTTCTTAAATGTGAGTATTTTCTTCATTTCTTTGCTCTGGATAACAAAAAATCATTTCAAGTGAATCATTTTGGTTTGTGGACAAAACAAGACATTTGACAACATCATCATTTCCAGGTTTTGGTCAAACACCGATCAACATTTTTAAGGTTTTTGATATTTTATGGACCAAACGATTAATCGAGAAAACAATCGACAGATTAATCGATTATGAAAATAATTGTTAGTTGCAGCTGTAAAATTTTCATTTGTCAATTCTGAGCATAGATGTAGCTGCTCTTTGTGTTGTGCTGTATATGAGAGCACCAGAGAGATGAAATGCTAGTGGGAGAATTGTTTTAAAATGAAATTCATATAGAAATCAACAGCTTTGAACTTCTTGTTCAACACATTTAATTGCTTTTCTATTTCCTTTTTACAGTTTGCTCTTTATGCATCAGAAAATTTCTGTCCTACAAGTTACTGTGTCCAGTTTGCAACTCGGTAAGTGAATTATGAACGTGACTTTAGTCCATAACGACACTGCCGGTTTTTATTTGCATACTCATTAGGGGCCATAACCTCAATAAGTTGGCACACCCTCTGCAATTAACCTGTTTGATTAAATATTGCTTCTTCCTTTCCACAGGAATTGACAGAACAAGATCTAAGGAACAACCGCGTATTGGACGAACTGGTCGCAAACTTTCAAGCTGCAAGGTAAATGTACAACACAATGTATTTTGTTACTGGTGAAGTCAGAAAATGTCTGATAAGTATTAGGCCCCTCTGTGCAAATTGAGTGCACATTGCACATCACCTGTCGCTCTTTTTCACTTATTGCAATTATCTGGCTAAATAATAAAAATGGAAAATATATATAAATAGAAATATGGTGCAGAATTGCACACATACAAGGAATAAAATGCTGCTTTTGATTCAGGGTGCTGCAGTCGGAGTAAGCTGTAAAACATTTGGTCAATATTGCCCTTATTTGTACTCATAAACAAGCCGGCAAGCAAAGGTATGTTAAGGTGTGGTATCACTGAGATCCCTCGCTTTATTGGCTCTGTTACTTATCAAGTGCTAATAAGGGATTAAGACTATTTTAAAAACCTTTTTTTTCCCATTTTTATTATGTGTGCTTTTAATTATTTTGCTTGTACAGTTAAGACTCAAAGCATAGTGGAAATGGCAACTCAGGAAATAAGACACAATCCCTTAAAGAGCCCTGTAGCATGCAAGCAACAGTGGCGTACCACCACCCGAGCACCTGTCCCCCGCGTATCACTGTATCATCAGGTTTTCTAAGAACTGAAGACAAAAATGACTGCGAGAGTGACTTAACAATAACAATCCCATTGTTATTGTCAGGATTACGTGACGTCCACAAGGCAAACCATTTCAGTTTGTTTCAATTTAGCAGACACGTAATAATTATCCTCTAGTAATCTGACTCGGATTTATGGATTTTGTGTAAATAAAATGGGGATTGAATTGAAGGTTTTCCGTATATTGCTCTCATGTGACTGTGGAGGAGCTTTAGGGCTGATATTTTTCATTACAGTAGGATGGAGATGGCAGTTTCCAGAGGAAATTTCTTTGTACTGTACTCAAAGTTCAAGTTTTGCTTTAGTGACATTTATCACAATGAAGGAAAATCACTCTCTCGTATTGATTATCCTGTTAACAGTAGCACTTGCGACGTGGATGGAGCGACATATACAGCCGTGATCGCTTGCCGTGTCTCGAGCCTGATAGATGTTAAGCCTTTTTGACATTAAAGTAAACGAGTGTACCCAGCATTTGCGAAACAGGGTGAACCCACGTATAAAAAGGCAATTAACTCCATTCCCATTGCCAGTGGTTGATCTTCTCTGTAGAGTGCTATTCCCCCACCTCTGCTTCTTCTAGCGGAGTCACAGTGAGTTGTGTGAACACCGTGGATCTTGATGATGATGATGATGATGATGATGGTGCCGCAGTGTTCACTGTTTTGTTTTATTTTAATTCAGTCAAGTGTGTCCTAAGTTGGGAAAAGAAGGTTCGCTCCAAACATTTATGGCTAACAGCAACAGGGTGCATGTGCATTTTGCAAATTTAACACAAATTTTTTTGCACCATGTTTTGCTTATGGTTTGGTCAGAATAAACCAGTTCATTTAAAATCTGTGATAAGTAGGGCTGAAACAATTACTCAATTAATCCATTACTAAATGAATCGACAACAAAACAATCGATTATTCGGTTATTATTAGCTTTTCTGATTTTTCAGCTTCTTAAATGTGAACATTTCTGGTTTCTTTGCTTCATATCACAAAGAATCCATTAAAACGGAATCATTTTGGTTTGTGGATTTCATTACATGTCATTTAGCAGACGGTTTTATCCAAAGCGACAAGGGAATTGAGTACAACCTGCCTGGGGTAGAGTTGAACTTGCGACCATGAAGTCTTTGCACACAGGGTCTTAACCACTGAGCCACTCCACCCCAAACAAGACATTTGAGAACATTTCCACGTTTTAAAAACATCGATCAAGATTTTTCAACATTTTTTGTCATTTTCTGGACCAAACAAGTACTCGATAAATCGAGAGAATAATCGACCGATTAATCGATTATGAAAATAATCAATAGTTCCAGCCATAATGGTAAGCATCATTTAACAGAACAGAGTTCATTCACACAGACCACTCAAAACTCTGTTTGCTGTTTATCTGGTGACATTTATTTTAAATACTTTATCTTTATACAGTCAGTACAAAACCATATCATGTCTGATGGTGATTTATATAGCGCTTTTCTAGTCTTGATGGCCACTCAAAGCTGCTTTACACTACGGTTTTGTCATTCACCCACATTTTTCCATTTAAAAGATAACTCGATCTCCCACTGATCCTCTGTATATGAGCGTCTGCCAACCATGCCTCCTCAGTCACTGTATAACAAGTATTTTACTCCTTATATCAGAAATAATCACCAGGTAACCAGAGTTTTGAGCGGTCTGTGTGAAAGTTGACAAACAAATCTACTGAATGAACTCTGTTTATTGATGTTTTTCTGTTCGTTAGAGACTATTGTGCTTGAAAACCAAACAAAGCCTTCAAATCAAATCTGAATTGCTTCTTCAGTGTCTGGGTGAATGTTGATATAATGTCAGACGCGAGGTCAACTTCAAACCGAGACCTCGTGATTGCCATCACTGTTGTAAATAGCAGCTGCTTCTGCCTCTGTCTTTTAATTTCCTGTTGTCTACCAGTGTGTGTGTGTGTGTGTGTGTGTGTGGAAAAAAAATTGGGATTCATAAAGTGTTGTTATGTTACAATAGACTTGTACCAAACAGTTTTAGTTTTATGAGTTCCTTTGTGTGAAATTAAAATGAAACGGTGTTTATAGACTTCATAGCACAGTGATTACATTGCACTCGTGGGTAATTTATTCAAACAGAGACTTAAACTGTGTAAATGAACTGCATAGTGTTGGTTCATCTTTTGGTTGCTAGTACGGCCGTAGACCTCGGGTGTCAAAACATCCCGGTTCATTCTCTCATAATGTCCTTAAATGGTTTATGTCATTTTGTAAAATGTAACTTTTAAAGGCCCAGCGGGTTCGCGCTTTTACCTAATACGGGTATTAGGTAAAATTGGACACTCTAAATTGACCGTAAGAGTCAGTGACAGAGTTGATGGTTGTTTTTGTGTATGGACAGTTCGTCAGTCCATTGCACACCTTGCGATGGACTGATGAAATGTCCAGGGTGTGACCCCGCCTATCACCCTGTGCCAGCTGAGATTGGCACAGCTCCCCCCGTTTATGTGAAGGATAAAGCGATAGAAAATGGATGTACGGATGTACTTTTAAAGGGTCACCTCACCTACGTTCTTTTTCTGGTGTCGTGCCTCATTTGTTAATGTGTAAAAACGTCGGCTTGTAGTCGACGCGAACGTCTATTCCACTTGAATTCTTCTACAAACTCCCAAGAAACACCAGGTCCATTAATTATGAATGGTGCGACTCTCCTTCCTGCTGCTGAATAATGCATTGTGGATACAGTCGGATTGAACAGTTGTTTGTGTTTGGAAAAATCACATCCTTTTCCTCTGAAACTGCCTTTCATGTCGTGCCAGCCAATCTACATTTACAATTCAACTTGTGAAGAATGAGCCTGAAATTGATTCTTAGTCTTTTCTGTGACTCTTTCTTTGTTATAATGTCTTTTAGGTGACAAATATGCCACACTGTTGCCATATTGTAATTGTTTTTAAACTAATTATTTACCAAGTGTAGTTTACTTAATGTACTAAATATGTACAGCACCTGATGTGTTTATTCAGCCGGTGTATCGATGGCAACTGCCAGTCAACTACAGAAGCATTTAGACATTTAGGCATTTAGAAGTGGTGGACCAAAATAGGTTTCCTCAAATGAAGCGGAAAATATTCCAGCTAATAAGAATGTATTTGTGTTAGAGGTCAGCCGATATGGGTTCTTCTCTGGCTGCTGATGCAAATCTTTGGAAATCCTTGCAGCAGATGGATGATCTATGATAACATTATTTTGTCCATGATTTTGGATGAATTTCTTTCTTTCCTCCATCTGCTTTATAGTTTAAATAGTTTATTAGTTTAATAAAAATGCATCTATCCAGTCTTTATTTTAAGTAAAAATATGATGTATAGAGGAAATATGAAATTTGTGTAATACTGTAGGTAACGACCAAATCCGCACTCGCTGAGAACGTGTGCGTATATTTGCTCTAATGGCGGCGACAATAAGCACAAATAAGTTTTAAATATGGAAAGGAGAACATCACACACCTCATTTGTTCCATTTTATTACCAACTAATGGCCTTGCAGCAGTTTGTTTGCCCTCCACATTTCCTAGATTGCAGCCAAAGCATTTACTTTTTTTTCCTCATTCAGTAGAAGACGAGCGTAATAAATGAGCAGGTGCATTTTAATGCCAACGCGCTCGATTTACTCTGCGCTGTATTTGTTGGCACATGATAGTCTTCTCTTTTTAGTGGCCTCAATGTGTTTTTATTACAAGGAAGTTTGATCTGTTCACTTAATACACTGCTTGTACGTAGACATCTCTGTTGTTGATCACTTTTTTTTACATAGATTTTTTAAATATACATGTTTTATGCAACTCTGTGTGTGTATATATATGTATGTATGTATGTATATATACATACATATATACGTGTGTGTGTATGTATGTATGTATATGTATATATATATATATATATATATATATATACATATACATATACATACATACATACACACATATCCATATCCATATCTCCATACATACATACAGTACATACACACACATCCGGAACAATTTCTCCGGGTGCTCCAGCTCCTCCCACAGTCCAAAAACATGCAATATGGGGATTAGGTAAATTGCACACTATTAATTGGCTGTAGGATGTGAGTGTGAAAGTGAATGGTTGTTTGTCTCTATGTGGCCCTGTGATGGACTGGCAACACTCATGTGGAGGATTAAGCCGTAGAAAATATATAAATCAAGAATAAATGACTGCGTAGATGTGAGATTCATACGCTGAGAACAGTGTTTCATTCACAACTTCTTTTCCCCTCCCCTCTCTTCTCTTTGAAGGCTGCGGCTGTCAAAAGTACACTTTGACTCTCCTCCAATATCGCCTAAAACCCCGGCTTCAGCTGTTAAATGTAAAACACCCAGAGCCAAGGGCCAGAAGTGTAGCACCTCCAATCTGAGTCACTTTTTCCAGAAGAGGACCAAAACATCGCCCACTTCAGAAAACCAACAAGACGGATCCGTCTCTCAGTGCTCGGAGCAGGGAAAAATGAGGACTGCACGCACCTGTGGTGCAAATGGCTCTGACCTACATTTAGCAAATACTTCAGTTCCAGTGGCTGTGAAGGAAGAGCCGACGGATGTGCAGGTCCAGGGGCTGATGTCAGTCAAACGGGAGGACGCGGTCTTGTGTAG
Source organism: Solea senegalensis (assembly GCF_019176455.1). Classification (NCBI taxonomy): domain Eukaryota; kingdom Metazoa; phylum Chordata; class Actinopteri; order Pleuronectiformes; family Soleidae; genus Solea; species Solea senegalensis. The sequence goes on along the minus strand of NC_058024.1, from coordinate 26,278,642 downwards.
TATCAGCACGGGGGTCGAGATGCCACATTCTTCAGCGCCGTCCCATGATGTAAAGTCTGTAATCAAAGGTGAAAATGTTCTCCTCGTACACCTCATCACCCAGCATGAGCCGTCCTCCATCCAAATGAATATTTAAATCACAGCATCGAGCTCCTTAGGCACTTTAACGTGACGCATGAAGCGGTGCTAGTGAGTAGAAGTTGAGTTTAAATTTTAAATATTCAACACCTTACACAAAATGTATTGCACCTACAGGGGTTTTGCTGTTTTCAATCCATCTTCTCATCCCCACTAGTGAGGACCATTTCTCAAAGAACAAATCATGAAATTGGCTATGATAAATCCAATACATGGACTAAAACACATCAGGGTGTCTTCTTCAAACATGTTTTTTGTGTGTGTGGTGATGGAGCTGTGAACAGAGCACGAGAAACTTGTAGGCACACTTGAGATGTTTCCTCGTCATATGAAGTGATTCTCTTGATTTGTCTGATTCCCTGATTTGGTGCAGCCAAGGGGAGTTTGATTGTGGTGTGTATTTTGTACCTGCTTGACCACATCTTTGGAAGAAGCGGCTGATCATGTCTTCTTGTGTGATATTCTGCAGTGGAGTGCCCCGTGTGTTCGGTGGGTGTGTCACAGCAGTTTATCAACAAGCATCTGGACACTTGTCTCTCCAGCGGAGAGAAGAAAGAAAGCTTGAGAAGGTAAACAAAAAGCACATTGTGAATTGCGTGACTGTTTGGAAATAGAACTCCTGACATTTGTATTGTCCAATTCCTACTGTGTCTAAATATTCTGTGTCAATGTTTCTATATTTTTAAGGTTAGGTAAGGTTATTAAAGTGATATACACATATATTAGGCATATTGTAATTATTCACTTCATTCTTTTGGTGGACAGACGTTTGGGTTTTGGTGCCTTGTTTGTCTTGGCTTCAAGGAAAAAAAAAGTTTGGGAACCACTGCATTAAGAAATGTCCAATGCCACCTTTTGAACCAAAACACTCTATTAGGAACCAACATTCAACCTTGCATTAGGAGGGTTAGAGGGAATCACATCTCTGGGTGTGTAACGGAGTGTATTTGCATTGAGAACCCGCCGATGTAGGTGCATCTGATGAGTAGGGCAACACTTTCTGCCTGTAGTTTTTGAATTGCCATGAGAAATCTGTCTCGCGGCTCCAGCTCTGTGGCCTTGCTGCATGCTGACGGAGTCACGGACGACACTCGCGTGAAAAACTGTCTCAAAGTTTGGTCGCATTCTGGAGCCTTGTTTGTGGCATGAACCTGGACATCAAACTTGTTTTTGTTGGATAACACAATTTTTTATCAAGCCATAATCAGCCAATGTTTCTTTTAAATGTCTGAAAGCCTATAATTATGCAATTGTAGTTATTACTGGATCTTTTTTGCGTTTGTATTCAACCTGGATACAAATCTTTCTGTGACATAATTTGAGTTCATTGTGGCCTCTGAAATTTGGTTTTACGAGGATGATTAATCGCTCATGTAAAATTATGATGTTGTGCTTTGAGAGGGCATATTTGCTCAACAGTGTAAAACACAATCTGGAGCAGATCTCAATGTCATAATGATGAATTGCAGATGTTTTAATACCCTTAAATGTAGCCAGCCTGCACAAAGGAGCGTATTGATATGAAAGACAAAACGCACAACGGTGACATTCACGTTGTTCTTCTCCGAACCACGACAATGTGTTACCATTAAGCACATGATTGCATCTATCAGACGAACTACTGTGATAAACTATTAACTTGTCTTGTCTGTTGCAGCTCCCTTAGTAAGGCGAGGCGTCCCATGAGCAAACTGGTCTACAACCTACTCTCCACGGTGGAGCTGAAGCGGAGGCTGAAGGAGAGCTACCTCTCGGTGCAGGGTTCTCGAGATCAGATGATCAAAAGACACAAGGAGTTTGTCCACATATACAATGCTCAGTGTGATTCTCTAAACCCTAAATCAGGTAAGCATATTTTAGTCTATTATACTATAAGTTGAGTTAATTATTTTCATATCCAGGATATGATTACATGGACAAATGTTCACATAAGCCTGGAAATTAACAACCTGTCCATAAAGCACAAGTTATTTTTCCACTCTTCATAAAAAGACATAATACAGTAGGTAATCTATGGACTGACATGTTCATTGTTGTTCTGTTAATGTACACTAGTGCTGCAACTACACAAGTGATGATTCTTTGGATTACTTTCTTGATCAGTCAAGTAATGTCGGGAAATGTTGGAAAAATGTCGATCAATGTCTCGTTTTGTCCACAAATCAAAATTAATCAGTTTGGATGATTTATTTGTTATGTGGAGCAAAAAACCCCAGAAAATATTCAAACCAATTAATAAGTTATCAAAGTGGTTGATCATTAATTAAGTAATCATTTAATAATGGATTAATTGAATAACCATTGCAAACCTAACATACATATATGGTCATTCAGAACCTCAGTGTGTTTGAGAGCAGATTTATTTACTTATTCATAAATGATTCTGTCCTTCGTCAACAGCTGAAGATATTGCCAAAGAGGTGGAGGCCAATGAGAAGAGCAGGAACCAGCTACAAGGGAAAGCCAAACCTGTAAGTACTAACTTTATTTATTTTATTAACCATGACATTGTTTTGTTACTGCGTTTTGTTACAGTAGATAAATTGGATTTAGTTGAGAAATATTATTGTAATATACAGTCATTTCTTATTTCATTCAAACTTCTTGCAGGTCATGGTTTTCACTAAGAAGCAGACGGAAAAGGAAATTGAGGAGATTCATTCAAATTATAGTAAGTGATTTTTGTTTTAGGGATGTTTTCACTACACTCTTTCTCCCACACACACACACACACACAGTGTAGTTACCTTATGTATTTGATGTTTACACTGACTTTTGCTGTAGGATGAGATTGTGTCCTCAACAATAGTTATTTAAAACTAGCAACGATATCCTGCCATATATTTATGCCATGACATGATGGCTGTCATATAGTTTATGGGCTAAAGTTTTGTTACAGCCTGCAGTTCAATAATTCTCCACAGAGAAGAAGAATTTTCTGATTGAACACAGTAAAAATGTGTTGAATCATAAAATAAAGTGCATGTGTGCGTGCGTGCGTGCGAATTAAATACAATAAATAAATACACTTAGATGGATTTCACTCCTTGCGGCAGGATTGTGCTTTTCCTTCTCGAAGTATTTACGTTTAGAACGTTTTACGTTTTTTTTTTTTTATAAAAAAAGTCGCTCAATATGCTCACACAAAAAACGTCGCGAAACACAAACAAACGGTCATTATTTCCCTTTCTTTCCCCGTCTCGGTTCATTCTATTTCTGTTAGTATGTCTGGAATGTGTTACTGTCCAACTTCCACTCTTGGCATATTTACTACAGCCGACAGGAGACATTTCCTGAAACGACGCAGTGTTTATGGGGAAATGGCAAAGAAAAAGATTACGTTTACGCTTCGTGCCGTTTCCGTCTGGACGTGGCCGCGATCTCTCCCTCCTGTCTATCGCTCATCTTCGTGGCGGTGTGTGAGGGACAGCATGTGAAGAGCAGAGCAAGGAGCCAGTTTAGAGATGCTTTTCTGAAAGGAGAAAAGTAACCGACTATCGCACATGTGCACACCGCGATGACGATGCTCAAACGATACATCGTGCAGCCCTAGTTCTTCTACATTTGTCTTTGTGCTGTGCACTTAATCCTCTGGTCCTTATTACCTTGCTGTGTCCAACACGCACGTTTTGTAGTTTAAGAAAAATGTCAACTGTGTGTTGAAGAACAGTTCAGAAGATGCATTAAAAGGCATCAGCCTGAGAGAGAAACACAAAATGGCTGTTTTGAGAGATAAACCATTTCGCTCCAAAACTAACAATTTTTTTTGCACTCAAGTTGAATTGACCACTTTTGGAACTCCAGAAATGGTTTGTAAATGTTACTTTCTCTCTTTATGGCACCACATATTGGACAGCACCAAAGAAAGGCAAACCAGTATAAACCAAAGTCATAGTAATGATCTTTCTCAGTTTGGTTTAAAGATTTAAGCTTTTATTTTTGTTATACTATAACCTAGTCCTCCATTATTATTTTAAGGTGCTTTCCAAAAACTTGCACTCATGATTCAAAGACAGGAATTTAAGAGTGGATCTTATTATGATGTCTGTTTTACCACGACACTGTTTCTACATTTCTTTGAGATGAGAAATCCCACGTATGCTTTGAAATACTAAGGAAAATCTCAGCTCGATAAGCATTTTCTTTCTCAGTCAAATAATTTACTTGACATAAAAATCCCCTCTGATAATCTATAGATCAATGCAGGTTCCAAGCTTCCTGTCTCAAAAAGAATTACAAAAGAAATTTGGTACACTTTGGGCATCTTAATGGCAACCTGTGATAATAACTTTCCAAGGCAAACCATGGCCTTCCAGGCAAATCACTGGATTTATGTTCGGCACTTCTATGCACTTAGTTCATTAGGAAAGTCCACTCGTAGAGACCCGGGTCCGGCTCGAGCGGTAATCCATCACACAGACTGCATGATGTTATTTTCTCAGTGCTGATTAATAGTTGCTTTCCAGTGTAGTAAAGGAGTAGAGGAGGTTCTGGAAAACGAAATAGGCAATAGTAACACCAACCATATGCTTTTTTTTTTGTCTCCAACACCGTTATGATTTGCATATTCATTGAGGTTATGGTTCTTCAAAACCGTAACCTCAATCCCAACACATCCCAACCTGGAAGCCCCTCATTAGGAGCTTGCCTCATATTCCTGCCAGAGCATATTAAACATGAGCAGAACTGCTGCATCGTCAGTGAGCCATTTAGTAGCAAGAGGTTGAAATGAATGTTGAAAACGGGTGACGGTTTTATTCCTCGGTGTAAGTGATACCAAGGGCTTTTCTGCTATGACGTCTAGAGTCAGTTGGCTACTTAAGTTTGTGAGATTTTTTATTTTTTTTTTCCACTCGTAGATCTGCAGATGCACAGAAATCTGGACTGGATCTGTGTTTGAGCAAGAGCAGCAGCATTAGGGTAAAATTATGGAAAGTCATGTTGACAGGGGTTGAACAAGATGAAAAATCCTGTTTGAAATGACTATTTTGGAGCAGCTAACTTTAAAAGGTGGCTGGAAAAAAAATGGATGTGACTCCCCAGAGGAGTGATCTATAAATAGCTGCACTGCTGTGATAACCTCTTGATTTATCGGGAGAAGGATGTGGATGACTCACTTTGTCACTATGGGGAATGGAGAATGAGCAGACAGGAAGGTGAAAATGACTCACTGGCTTTTGCATGTGGCTCTTTTGCATATGGTCACAGTTTAGCTATAAGGACAATCCTGGACAATCCTTTTGTGAGACCAACTGTTGCCATTGAAGAGCAGACTGTCGTAGATCATTTGCAATCCAGCTGGAATGCTAATTTAGCTCTGGTAGTGCTTCTGGTAATTAGTGATCTTTGATTTAAGAGGGTCATTAATGTTTGATTAATAAGGATTCCGGCTCGTCACAGCCATCAGCTGTCATACGTCACTCTATCTCTCCTACAGTATATGTCATGGTTTCATTTCTCTCACCTACTGTAATGTGCAAACGTCGAGGCCACCCTTAGATTTGTTGTTTCTCACTCACTTTATTTCAACATATCCAAAAAATAAGAATAACATGTATGTAATTTAAACCCTTAGTGCTCACACGGCACAGATCTGTGCTGGAGGTGCACCTGTGGGAATAATACACAACTCATGATATGGACATGCTGGGGTGTGTGTTTATAGGTCACACAGTTATTCTTTCCATCTTCTTATGTGTTGATGAGTTATGATTCATTTTATATCGCATTTTTAGTTGTGATATAAAGTAGCGCTAATTTTGCCAAAGTCACAAAATAGAGCGTTTTTCTTTTTGTTCATAAAAACAAGCCAAGTGAACTTTGAACTGTGACGTACTTCCAAATTTCACAAATTCAATTCTGAATTTAAACATTTTTAGTAGCTTTTGCTCAGGTGTGTTTATATAGGTGGTGAAAATTTTTGTTTTTCATCAGATTGCCTAGACACTCTATATTGCAGATTCTTATGCCCTCTGTACAGTATGTACTGTATGTTTAAACATAGTAATGGAAAAAAGCAGCTGAAATGCTCTGTGTTCCAAGGATTAAAAATAACAAATTTTTCAGGAAAATAACTGTTTGCACAGGTTAAAGTGTCAAGTATTTCGTGTGACCTACCCTTATACTTAACACAACAATAGCACGTTCCTGGCTCTTAAAACTGGAGCGGAACCTTGATTTATATTATTGTCAAAATCTGTGTTTGTTGTTACCAAATATCTGCTGTGAAAATGGCCTATGACGCCATGTTTATTCAAGACATGCTTGAGCATTACATACACATGTTGTACACAGTTTGCCATTATATCGTCTAAGACCAGGTTTAAGTCACACTATTCCAATTCAAATGTCACTGATCACAGAATTTGACAGACGTGAAATCAACACAGCCGGTGCTGCTCTGGGATTTTCTGGGACGACAAAGGCTGTACAAACAAACTGTTTTTCAGACACCTGTGTTAGTGCCTTTTTCTCCTTTATTTAATGAAACATTATAATGGATCTTTTTTTTTTAACATAATATTTATTTTGGCTCATAACTCAATGTGAGTGTGCGTGATAGTGCTGCCACCTCCCCTGTCTGTCATTTATCTTTTACTGAAGATATTAAGTTGTACAAATGTGACGTAATATACAGGCTATATTCAGCATCAACAATAATAATGAATTATTGTTTTTTTTAACCATAAAATAAAGAGAGAAATTAATATTTTATTTACATTACAACTTAAAAGCAACGTTTAGGCGACACAAGGTCTTAAAAAAACACACAATCCTGGGCCAATAGCACAACCAAGCTGGAGTAAACTAATATGTTTTTGCCTCTATCAGTAATATCATTTTTCTGAACATGTACCTGAGTTACAGCAATGGTGACATGAACATTAATTTTACATCCATTAAATCTTAATGGAGAATAATGAACAGCTATTCAGCCTGTTGCCCATTACATATTTTTGCTCAAGCAAATTTGCATGTCCACAGGGTCCGGCTGAAAGTTGGAGTGCACTCTATTTACAATAATTGCAGCTGTTGAAAGCATTCTCAAACGGCACAGACTGTGAGCTCTATCAGGGATGGTTGTGAAGGGGCATTTCTCCTTTGCGGTACTGATTAAGTTCAGTAGTGGTGTTTGTTGTTATCGTGTCGTAATCTTCACCAAAGAGAAGCGTCGTGGCAGAATCGGTATCACTTTTTTTTTGCCTTCCCCCCCCCAGTTTCATCTCGATTCATCTGCAGCAACCTCACCAGTTCACTCAGAGCTGCACAAAAGGAGATCACACACCTTTGCCTGCATAGCAAGTTTATCTTTTGAATCTCAGGTGTTTTTTTAGCCTTGGATCCAGCAGGGATTTGACGTATGCCACCCTGTCAGCAGGTGCAAGCCGCCACTCCAATGACGCAGACATGGTATGCTTGAACTGAGGCACCTAAGCAGACTCTCTTTCTAAGTTTCTTTGAGATGTTTTGACAGATGAGTTTCTGTAACCGGGTAAACCAAAGTATCCTTCTTATATTCTCTACATGATGCTGTGGTGGCACATTTCGGTGAGTGGAGCACAGGAATGAGCTCCCTTATAATGCTCCAGCTATCATCAATCATGTCCAGGGTGCAGCGCCTGATAGTTTAGTTAAAGCTCTGTCTGATAGAACTGCACATATCCCCAATCTTTGCTCAAGTGGTTGCTGGAACAAGTTCTGAAGTTGTTGCCTCTTTTTCAGGGTTTGTGTCGCACTCATGCTGTAATGAAAGTGCAAAACCATACGACGGGCAGATGCAACCGCATGGTTAGTGTTTTGAAGCTTATAAATCAAAGCTGAGAGTCCCATTCCAGTGCGGGTCAGTGTGAGATGACACCGTTATTGCTAGCGTTATCGTTTACGCGAGCCATAACTTCTCCATTAAATCCCCCAGTCTTGTGTGGAAAGCTTGTGAGCTGTGTTTTTAGCACCGTGTCTTTGCTTTTTGTCCTCATAACATTGCTCTGTATTTCCCAGTTATGTTTGTAATGACAGTCCATGAATTTGTGGAGACAGTTTATCCAACTTCCACCAACTGTGTGTGCGCATCTCACCTGTATTATCATTACACGGTTTTAGCGTGTTTTGCCTCACCTGGATGGTTAAGTTGCGTTTCCACTAGCATAATACCTGGGACCAGGTACTTGTTTTAGTACCTGCTCTAGTGAGGTTCCAAGCGAGCTGAGGCGTGACGTCTGCGTGACGTCTCCAGACTGCCGGTCACTGGTCAGAGTACCGTCATAGGAAGAGACGTCCGACACAAGAATCAAGCCGAGCTGGAGATCAGATAAAAAAGACTTAACAATCCTATACACGTGGGTTAATCTCCAACAATTACCAGGGAAATGTACATACAGTGGCATCACAAACCCTCCTGTGACAGACTGTGACTGTGTCAGTCTGTGCTCCGGTCATGGAGGGAGTACTGAACAAATATTTTTAATGATTAATGATTCAGTTACGCTGAAAACAACCGCTGAACAAGTCACTAGTCACTCGTTTGTGTGTGTGTCGCAGCTATGCAGCGTTGACTCCGCCCACATTGAGTCGGTACTATTTTGTAGTGGAAACAACTAAACCGTGCCATGACGATCTGGGACCATAGGTGGAAAAGGGGCTTTTGTTTTTCCTTGACGAGTGGTGTCTCTGTGTCCCTGGCGAACTGTCCAGGGTGTACGCCGCCTATCGCCCTACGTCAGCCTGGATTCGCACCAGCGGCCCTCGTTGACCTTCATGTGCAGGATAAAGCGGCAGAAGATGAAAAGAATGAAAGACACCACAAATTCTGGCTTAACAATTGCCCTTCAGCTCCTAAAACCATCGCCTTCAATGAAGCAGATGAGAAACATGTCTGCAGCTATCCTCTTTGAGATTAGGGTCTTGTTTGCTCTGCATGTCTCTCATCAAACTTGACTCACCTGGTGACAAAGCTAGCTATTGATTACTGCTCCGATGGCGATGGGCCTCCTCTCTGCGGGGTGCTTAGCTCTCAAATGGCTGTTCGATGTTGAAGTTAACTTGTGATATGATGCCTCGACTGGCAGAGTTTGCAGCGCACCTGCTCGTCACTCGTCTTAATGTTCCACACGCAAGTTTTGGACAGCTGGGTTGTCTGCGTGGTTCTCCCCTGGATTTGTTATTCTTAAAATTTACTGTTCCCTGTCTATAATTTAAATTTACACTTTCTTTTAATGCTGGAGATGGTTTTGGGTATAAATTATTTTCAGACAAGTGGTTCTAAATATTCAGAACCACTTGAAAACCAGGTCACATTCAAACTCACTCAACCCTTTTTTTTCAATGCTTGGTATGAATCTTCAGTAGATCATCTTGACCATGTCTGCATTCTAAAATGCATTTATATTCTTTTTATATTTATAGTCTGCAGTAGCGAGAGTGAAAAGCTGAATTTTAACACCCGCTTATTGTCTGTGTCACAAGTATTGTTGCAGTGGTAAAAATAAACAAACAAAGTTAATCTAAGTGGATTGCAGACCTTTTTCTCATGCTCATGTTAGAATAGCGGAAAAAGTGAATCATATAAAAGAAACATCACTCATTTTCTTACCAGAAATTGAAATTAATTTTGTTGTTTTCATTTCGTAACCAGCAGCCACAAAATCTGTATACGTTGTTTTCCCCTGTACTTTAATTTTTTAAGTAAATTCAGATCACCTAAAAAGGTTTCAGCTAATGTAGTAATGTAGTTTCAAATCACTCTCTCTGAACTGCTCGTGGTAATTAAATCATACTTAATTGCTTTTTACATATTTCTCCCCCCCCTCTCAGTTCTGTCACCATTCTCCAATCAAAAATCATACATGTGGAGATGCTCTGTAATTCTAATTCTGGACTTGGTGGCATTTCACATAAGATACTGAGGCTCATGAATAAAAATGATGTCTGCTCACCTTTTCTATGTTAGGACAAACTAATTTCCAAGTGAAAACACATGTCTGATTTGCTTCACGTGTTATTGTTTTTGATGTTTTTGTGTCACAAAAGGAAAACTAGTTTTGTATTTGCAGTGGCTATGAGATGTAGATTTACATAAAGGTGATTGACGAGTTAATCATTCAGATGCTGTTGCATACTGTTATGGCATCCTGGGCGTTCGATCACCATCCCTTTTTTTTTTTTTAACCCATACTATGCTACTTTGTCCACAGGGAAGCAGCACAGCAACGACTTTTCCCGCCTCATTGCCCAGGTCCGGGGTCGCCTAGAAACCACCAGGCAGCTGCGGATCAAAAAGGAAGTCATTGTGAAGGAAGAAGATGTAGAAAAGACACTCTCTGCAGGTACTTGAACACTCATTACCTTTCTTGGGAATAAAATCTACTCAAGCCACAGGACATATCTTAGTCTCCTTAGAGCACTGTTACAAAAGTTACCTGTTACTAGCTGTAACCAGCTGTGACACGTTCACCTTGTGCCATTTTACAAAACAGTGTTCCCCGTCGTTAAAGTATCACAAAGTAAATGCTCTGAGAAAAATGACATTTGCTCAACAGAGCTTTTGCAACCACCTGCTGGTTTGTATGTGTGGTAGGGAGACTTTTTTTATTTCATTCTTTAAATGAATAACACAACGATTGGTGCAGTCCAGCAATGTGTGCATCAGACTGGAGTGGAAAAGGATATGCCAATACATGTTGTGGATGAATGACGTGTTGGGAAGTGAGCGATTTGAAAGCAAATGAGATGCAAAGGACGCGTATGAGAGAAAATGCAGAATCACAAATATGTGATATTTGTTTTTGAAAATGACTGACATATTTTTGTTATATTTCTTGTATTTAAACATGACTTATACTGACAAAATAAATACATTAAAGGGATAGAATGAGCTGAATGTGTTTAACATATGAAAATATATTAAACTGGGCTATTGGGCCTATTTTATTTTCTGCATCCACATTTTGACAGATCATTTCTCCACTGATTGATTCTCCGTGGGTGTCGTGACGTTATTATAATATATATTTTCATCCCCCAGATCAAGATTCAGGATCTAGGAGCTGCCTCCAGATGAAAGCAGAAGACACAGTCGGGGAAGAGGAGCAATCAGCGAGAGGAATTGAGTTGCCACCCAGTCCCACTAATAGTGACGTGTCCATCAGCAGGTGAGAGCTGGTTACGCCCTTGGTGACGTTGTCATATACTGTTTAAACAAAGGGTATGTTTTGTTGGTAATTAGAGTTGTACACAAAGCTGGCTGTAGATAAAAATACCTATTTCCTAATACCTAGTCCAAGTAGTTAGTTGTAATATCTTGTCACCAACAACAACTGCCACTACCTCTTTAGCTCCCGCTACACAAAGTTAGGTTAGATTCACTGAGATAAGGAGAAGTTGTGCGATGGTTCAGGAGCACGGATGTCGCCAGGTTGCCTGCTATAACCTTTGTTTTTCTACACTACAAATAAATGTTGTTTGCACAACAACATTTAAAGGAAAACACTTGGCAAACAGCACCACTCCCACTTCTGGGAGAACAATGCCCCTCCAAGTCTATGAAAAGATTTACAACCTGTTAACACGGTTGTTTACCTTTGTATAAGCAGGTAGGATGGCATTGTTGATAATTGTGAGTCCAAATGCACAGTTTCAGACCAAAGACGAGCATCTGATCGACCTGTGTGTTTTAGTTTGGTGAGCAGGTCACTCCCCAGTATGAATGCATCAGTGCATTGATGTTGTATAAACGCAAAGATTTACCAAGTACAATACAGCAGTATTATCACACATACATCATTTTATAGTATCTCATCTGGTATCATCTGATCTTTTTTGGTTTTACAGAGCACAATGCCAAAGATAGGCTTGTGTTGATTTACATCTTTTCATTTTCCAGTAAAGTATTACTTTTTCCAGGGAGCACTGCTGTTATTTTCATAAAATAAAAACCCTTACCAATTATATATGGTTATATATTTTGTAAAGTGCTGTGGTCTTGGTCTTGACCAAGTCTTGCCTTGCCCTGCCTTGAAATTTGTCTGGACTTGGTTTCTTTCAAAGTATTCCATCACATCCATTGTTACAAAGCAACAACAACCTGTGAGCTGTTGAAATGACTGGAGTTGCTGCAGTCTCACTGAATTGATGAAAAAGCAAAATAGACAATGGACAGTGGATTATCAGCACATCATTGCCCTCACTACTTCTTTGGAAAAACGTCCTATCTTTCACCAACTGATTCCGGAGCGTTGTCTAGGTGATGGGTTTAAAGTTCATTCTAGAGCAGACAAAGACCATTTCGAGACCATTTCTCATGTGGCCTGAGTATTAAAGGACACACATGCTCCAAACGCATAAAAAAAACAGCCTCTGATTTTACAGATATAAAATAACAGGTTTTCAAGCTACTGTGTTGGTGTATTCGCTCTTGACAACTATATGGCCCAACACAGAAGTACAGTAAATTGTAATAAAGGTAATTATACAAATATAGTATGAATCACAACACATACAGAGACGGCCCATCAGTTCAATCTTGTTTGCAAAACTATTCTAACAATACCAATCCTTAAAATCTTGTCCTTAAAATGTCCATCATGTAGCAGATATCAGTGACACTAACCACACGGTTGGTGTAGTGGTTAGCACTGGTGCCTTTGCAGCAAGAAGGCCTGGGTTCATGACCCCATCAGAACATGGACTGGCAACCTGTCCATGGTGTACTCTGTCACCCTATGACAGCTGGAATTGGCACCAGTGGCCCCCTGACCCTCGTGTGCACCGAAAAACCAGCAGGGAACGCTATAAATATCCATACACTTACTACTGCTTTATCCTCCAATGAGGGTCGTGGGGGAAACTGTGCCAATCTCAGCTGATATAAGGCGATGGGGACTGGACTATTCGCCAGTCCATCACAGGGCCACATAGAGACAACCATCCACTCTCTTATTCACACCTACAGTCAATTTAGAGTGTTCAATCCCCAAATCTACATGTCTTTGGACTGTTGGAAGAAGCGGGAGAACCAAGACCCACAAGGAGAACATGTAAACTTAATGCTGAAAGGCCCTTGTTCCAACCAGGGCACAAAGCTGGGTCTTTTTGCTGCGAAGAACCGTAACCCTTGCAAAGGCTAGAGTGCTAACCACTACACCAACAGTGTGGCCACATACATAATCAAATATCATAACCCAATCCTTTAGTAGACAAAAATAAGTGTATTTAAGTCATATATTACCATAAAGCAAGTTTTAGAAGTCCGTACACACACAGAAACGTTTTTTCTAAGTTTTTTCTTAGTTTTTAATATAATTATGAAAAAAAAAACAAAAAAAAACACATGCCCTGTAAACAAACCCTTGCAGCCACAGCAGCCCCTGAGACTCATATACCAACCAATATTACAGAAGTATTTACAGGAATCAGGCAACCTATTTCTTTTTTGTTTTGTTTGTTTTTTAAAAGTTGAATGAAAGCCTGCAGAGTGGCTGTAGAGACTTTCCGCCCTTTGTACTTGTGTAATCTATAGGTGGGTGGATAAAAATAAAATGTTGTACTACAGCGGTGTCAGCCATCGCCAGTTAATGTGGAATGTAGTTGCCCACGGCACAGTGCAGCTGTGGCACAAAGAAAACACTCATGAATGTGGCAGCGGGATGTGAAATGAAACAAATGCTGTTTTAACAACTCAAACTCCCCCTTTGGACACACGGTGGCTGGTAAATAAACACATGAAATATTAAAACACAGTTGTCACACATCTTTATATGAGAAGTTGGACTTAAAATTATGTTAATTTTATAGTGTGAAATAAATACTTAAATGTTTGTATAGTGTTTATTAATACTAAATAGTGGGACTTAAGTTAAATGTTACCATACATCTAAAAGTTAAGTGTTTTATAGTTGTTCTAATCTATAACTGGGAACAAAATCCAGTAAATTAGAGCCAACAACCATGACTATTTTACAGGGTCCTGCTTCTGTTTGCCCTCCATACAACTTAAATCATGTTCAGAAACAATATTTCCCATGCAAAATTTGCATTGTGGCTCTGGCCAGAGATATTTTTATATACAAAGAGTACATGTTGTTGAGTATGAGTTCCATCGTTGGAAGCGGTCCCTCCATTTGTTGGATACCCACGCACACTCATGGGGGAGAAAAAGTGTATGACACAGTAAAGTTTAAAAGAAGACATAATCTAACACAAGTATCCAATGAGATATAATAAAGTGATGCCATTTTATATCCAAAATGTTCAAACACAATTTTCTTTAAAAATCTGCCAGGGTTCAACATAATATGTGACGTTTGTCATAAAAATAAATAAAAAAACACGATTAATGGTATATATATTTGTAGAGTAGTTTTCCTATATTATAATATAATAACGTATAATAATAATATAGTGTTAGCCTTGCTATTAATCATCAGTGAGAAAGAAGAAAGCTTTGGCACTAACTAGTTAACAACTCTGTTGTCTTTTGTTTTTAAAGTAGTATGAAATACACACTGTGCATTTAATTCATTAAATTATTTATTTATTCACATGTTTGTTTTTGCATTTATTTAGTATAACTAGTATAAGCTCTCACTTGCGATTGTGAATATCTGGCTTCTGGTTTTATAATAAATTAGATAATGATTGAAGATTTTCTCTGATCTTACAGATGCGTTGTGTGCTATTTTTATTTACTAGACACAGGATGCGACTAGTCACTTGTGGCTGAACCTTTAAGAGGGGAATCGTTTACCCAAGTCTTTATCTCTGATTTACAGTGATGACAAAGGTAAACCACCAGGAATTGTGGTTCAGAGAAACTTAAGATGCAAAAACAAACACACATAATTGGTGGTTGCTAGGTAGCAACAGCTAACCTGTGTTAACCATAGTAAGTACAGTAGTAACCAGAGCACAGAAGTGGTGCCAACAGAATGACCACAGCCACTGGCTTTTTTCAATTTGTTTAATCTGTATTCTAGTAGCTTTTTTTTGTTATCGTGCAACACGACTGGAGCATAAATGCACATTTTTGGAGCAGTTTTGCACAGAAGAGTGGGCAAATATTGCCACATCAAGATGTGCCACACTGATAGGCTCCTACCCAAAAAGACTGAGTGCTGTAATAAAAGCCAAAGGTGCTGCAACAAAGTATTAGTTGCAACCAGGTTATTTTAAGTTTTTTATTTTATATTTTTCCCCTTTAAAGGTTTCAGTTCGTTTTTCAATTGCATTGTACAGGTTATAGGTCACATTAAAGGTGGAAAAAGTTGTGAAATTATTTGTCTTGCTGCCATTTTTTTTACATCACGAAGACCTGGCATTTGAACAGGGGTGTGTAGACTTTTTATATCCACTGTATATATTTCTTATAGCTGGTGTACCGCAGAGCAGACCTCGAACACTTGACAGCACAAAAGTGAAAAATACAGCTGTTCTCATCTCATACTGTATATGTAGCCTGACTCCTAATGAAGTGTTCGCCTGAGGCAACCTCATGCAACCATAGCCTCCTGCTGAGTAGCAGAGACATGAGTAACCATTTTGGTATTGAATAGTGTGGAAAAACCAATATGCCTCCCCTTTGAAGTAACATATACACAGCCTCGTATGTGGCATGCCTCTGCCACTGACACCGTGGCTCTGTGTGATGTGCGATACAGTTAAAACACCTGCTATGTGTCCGTCTAAAATGTATCAAAGCATCGCAGTCTGTTCAGAAAAGTTGGAATTTATGGCAATTATTCGAGCAGATGTACTGCAATTATTTGGTGGGAAAAAAGCTAATAGTAAAGACTGTGGTTGCACTAGTTTCTCTGCCCTGTGGTGTTTTGTTTTTACCATGTGCATCACCCGTTGTCCCAAGTTAAAGTAAAGAGCGAGGATCAACACAAACAGTAATGATAACAGCTACGCTTAAGGCTGGACGATTGTGCATCGTAGGAAATGGCACATCTTGATCCGGGTCTTCCATTCTCACTCATGCCAGTTAGAGAAAAAAAAAGCTGTATGCGTTAAACTTGGGATTAAACTGATCTTTTGACCAGTGGGAATGGAGTTAAGTATAGATTGATCTTTTGTTACTTATCTATTTCTCCCCTTTTCTCCTGTAACAGTTCTATTTCTGACATCTTTGGTCCAGAGCCTGTCATAAAACACCAGTAAGTAAATCCTATTTGTTTGTTTGTTGTTGTGCTGCATGTCACAAAAAGCACTATACCCAAAAATGCATGTGTAACAAGACAGCGAATGCAATTTTTATTTTCTACAACTGGGAGTTGTTGCATATCTAAAACAAGCATTTTTGAGTGTTGTGTGAAAATAATCGTTATTAGACTAATAACAGTAATTGTTTGTTATAACAGGAAGTACTAAATCCAGATTGAGGTACACACACTTGTCGTGTCCACGAGCTACGCACTGGGAACACACAAGATTGTAATTAGCTTGCATTTACAAGGCTGCCCACACTGCGCCTCACACTCAGGGAAACATAGGACTCCACTTTATATCTGTAGTCATAATGTGCTCCACAGATGCCTCCTTGTACCGACTTTAGATGAGTCTGCATGTTTGAGTTACATTTCCAGGGCCATTTTATGCCACTGAGACACTGTGATCATATTCCACGGTTGGTTTAGCAGCCTATGTTTGAAGTTAAAGGACCATCGTGCTGTATCACGTTATGAATTCACAGTCTCTCTGAAATGTGACTTGATTCGTATGATGGGTCCAGAATATTAATATTTTTTATGATGAATTTCCCTTTATGGTATGAGTTTTCTTAATTGTCCTCTAGCAAGTTCTCATAATTGACTTCAAACGATGAAGTACAGCGCTGCTTATCGAGTTTAGCAAATGATGGACAGTTTCTCCTTGTGGTTTGTGTCTGTTGAGATTTTGGCAATTCAATAAAACAGTCACACACACAGGTCCTCACCCCCAGAACATTCAAATAAACAACTGCTCTTGCCCCAAGCTCATTCACTCATGAGCCACACAGTTGGACAGAATCCCTATAGTTACAATGCATTTCTGCTCTGGCTTCACCATGTGGAGAGGCGCTTACGGTTCCAGCTGTCTATTTTATCTCTTTTGATGGACAGTGCAGATAAAGAGTTGGCAAATGTAATTTTAAATCTATGACAGATTGTAGTTTTACGCTGCCTAAGCGTGTCAATCTGCAGTACGTTATTGCTTAATTAAAGTTTTATAGTTACACAAAAGGACAGTGCACGTACAGAAAGTTTATCTGTTGCAAAGTAAACCCACAGCATCTAACTGAATAAAGTTGTTCAGTGGGTGAAAGCCAAATGTGTCTCTGTAGCAGACAGACAAGGTTTCCCGTCATCCTTCAGCCTTTGTAAGACTCCAGCAAAGGCTACTGTTGATTGCCTTTGTTTTCCGGTCCGCACTCTGTGCAGATGACATCTTTGATATCTCCCAATCCTCCATCCCCATGTGGACTTGTGACTCACATTCCATTGCTGGAATTTTGTTTTTTTGTTCTGTCACACGCTGGAGGGTGATATACATCTGTGGTAGAATCGACAGAAGGTGTAAGTGGTTCCACATGGGAGACCTTGTGGTTTTAGGGCTCCCTTTTGGCTTCTTTGCCAGTATATTTCAGATATGTTACACATAACGTCTCCATGAAGGAGACTCCCATCTCCACGGAGGTTTGTGTCAGAGGTGCTTCGAGTAATAAGGCTGTAACTTAAGACTCCATGCTGAGCTGGGAAGCTGCAGGGATCACATGGTACTAAAGAATATTTGTGTGGCCATAGATAATCCATAAGGGCTTATTCAGAGACACTGAGCTCTCGGTCCAGATGTGTTCCTCTGAAAACAGGAAGGCTTTCTTTAGAAGAGGAGTGGGAAACACCAGAGGCTTCACAACATTGTTAAACATTGTTTAGGGCTGTGACCATTAGTCAACATTATTGACAATGTCAATTGTTAAGTTAAGGCAAGTTTATTTGTATAGCACTGTTCATACACAGAGTGACTCAAAGTGCTTTACAAAGGCATAGAACTACATTCAGAAAATCAAAATAAAAGCAAGCCATTCAAATTACATTTAAATCAATAATACAATTAAAGTAGTCATTAAAATCATGAGATAAAAGTGTGATTTGACCAAACAAAGTGCAGTTAAAAGACAAAATTCAAACAGAATTATATGGTCAATTTGTTGTCAGCGTATTTAAATCACCGCCTGTGGCTAACTATGTCCAATAAAGCTGTGTGGAGCAGTTCAGTTCAGTATGGTATAGTTCATGTTTTTTTATATTTCCGCCTTACTCTTCCCTTGTGGTACCAGAGTAAAATGGTACAGTACTGGCTCCACCCACAACAGTCAGCTGATTGTGTTGACAGAAAAACGTAACTATCTTTTGACCAGTGTTTCTTCAACACCCGCAGTCTATTCTCATACAGAGCTTGACTGTTTCCAAACTACCGTACTGTACTATACTGTAGAGCTGCAGCTAACTAGTCTGTCAAGTATTTTCTCGATTAATCAAGTTAATGTAATAATTAATCATTTGGTCCATAAAATGTCAGAAAATGTAGAAAAATGTTGATCAGTGTTTGTCAAACCTAGAAATCATTCAGTTTTAATGACTTCTTTGTTATATGGAGCAAAGAAGCGAATAAATTATTCACATTTAAGAAGCTGAAACTATCAGAATTCTTGTTTTAATAATAAAAAAATGGATGATGAAAATAGTTGACGATTCATTTAGTGATTGATTAATTATCGGTTATTGTGGTAATTGTTTCATCCCTACAAAACTGAACTGTAATGCAATACAGGTGTGATTGTGCTGGGGCCAGTGGGCCTATTGCTCCAGTTTACACCAACTGCATTCTGAACCAATGAAGAAGAATAAAAAAAATCAGGAAGTGTTACTAAAGCCTGATGTTTGTTATCCCGCTTGTTAAATGTCTACTTGCTAATAACTAATAATTTAGATTTAAGACACTGAGAGAAAAACTGTTATTCACAACAACTGATATCTCCCACTCTCTGTCGCTTCACCCAGACATCTGTGACTCACTGTTCTCATACCACAGAGAGGTTCTTGTTATGGTTGCCTTGTTTGAATGAACCTTTTGGGTAATGGACAAAAATTGGTGCTTGTGAGTAAACCATGACCACTCCAATTCATCCAGAGCGACTTGGAGGCACAGTTGTGATTTTTGGCCAGAGCAGATAAAGATGTGTGCTGATGTTAACACAATATACAAGATGGATAGTACGCTTTCGGCCTCCCGACAGCATGAGTGATGTTTTATTTGTGTAACTTAGTCTGTTGATCTGTATTTTTTGGAGATGTCTGAAGTTTGGGGTCGAAATGATAATGGCAGGATAATAAAAAAGTGTGAATGCACTCAAGATAAACACCTTCCCTACTCTATTTGGTTGATTGCTGTCTGCAGAATTTATGTTATCACTGTTTCAATGGCTCTCGCAGGCCGATATGCATCTGAGTATTGATTTCTGTGTTTTCCACTTGACATTATAACGCATGTGCATGTAGATGTGTTTTGTGGAGAGAAGAAAAGAGAATGAGATTCCTGTAAGACGCCTTCAACTGTAAATCAATTACAATAACACAGAGTGTTTATGTCTTTGAGACGGCCTTCTGATGCTTACTGCTCATGCTCATTACAAGAGTGTGCATCGTGATCAGTGTATCATCTGTTTCTCCTAAGTTTGTGGTTTCGATATATTGATTGTATAATCCAAGCACCTGGTACAGATTTACAGAGCACAGCGAAATCTCATACATGCTGCACCTGCTCAGATTAGACTTTGCTTCAAAATATTGGATAAATATTTTAAAACAACACCTTTCACGAAGCAAACAACACTTTCAAAGAAGCAAAAAACATTGATTAAATCATTCAAAAATGTATTTTGTTTGAAAATACATGTGTTCTTTGAGCTCCCTCACTTGTTCTTTGAGCTCCCTCACTTGTTCTTTGCGCTCCCTCATTTGCCTCTCACTTGTTCTTTGCTCCCTCAGCTCACTCCCTCACTTGTTTTTGAGCTCCCTCACTTTGAGACTCACTTGCCTTTGAGTGCTCACTTGTGCTCCCTCACTTGTCCTTTGAGCTCCCTCACTTGTTCTTTGCGCTCCCTCACTTGTTCTTTGAGCTCCCTCACTTGTTCTTTGCAAGTCTATTTTTTTAAACAATAAAATATAACATTTTGGAATGAGTTAAATCGATATTTTATTGCTTCTTAAATCGTGAAAAGTGTTGTTTGAAAATATTGACACAAATCTATTTCCATATAAATACTAAAACTTTCCTGTTACCATGCATTTGCTTTAGCAGCTTGTTCACAGAAAAGTTGTAAGTTGTAAGAGGCCATTTTTGTTGTTGTTACTTCTCTCTATTTACAGAACACTAAAACAAATCTAAAGAAAACCCACATTTTTTTCACAGAGACACAGCGAGTACCTCGGCCCAAAACCGAAAGTCCAGCTTCAGAGGAGATAACTCGGGTTCATCGCCCGTTCGGGGAAAACGACGGCGTAAAACATAGCAGAGCTGCGCTGATCTGAGGCAGGAAAGACGGAGACCCAACTTCATACTAATACACTCAAGATTAGAGGGAAACTATTCTGAATTTATTTGTAATTTTTCTTTTCATTTTCAATGTTCACGGTGAGTTTGTTATGAATAAATTTTGAGTATTTTATCAGGTTACACTGTGTGGTACAGAGTTATGTTTAAATAATTAGAAAGTAGTATCCAGTTTCTAGTTTTAGTCCACATTTTTAAAAATCACTGATTGTTTGCTACTCGAACACTTTCGTCTTGGTCAGCTTGGACTGTGAATAAGACACGTCTTTTCTCTCTCATTAGCAATTCTAACGCATCCAATTTATCGCAGCTCCCACAAAGAACAACCTGGATGAAATTAATTCAATGAATCCAGACCTTGTGCAAAGTCAGAGTCACCACTACACGACTGTGTGATCACTTCAGAATGACAAGTGGTGTTGATGTATATGTGTATAGGATCACTTTTGGGAGCTGACCTTGATTGAAAACAGAGCTCGCCTGAAGTCAGAGACACAGTGTTCGTGTCTCAGGTGTCTTCTTTCTCAGACAGGCTGCTCATTATTCTGCACATCTCCGGTTCCACTTCCATCCTTCTTTCCTATACAATGATCCTGTTAGTCCTTTTCTTGATGTAACTCTTGCTTGAAACCACAGGAGAGGACTGAGTGGCTCCTGATCCCTGCCTTCGTTTGGGAAACAGTGAGGCGGGCAGTGAAATCATTGATTCCATATATGTATTCCACTGTGTCCACAAGAACCACAGTCACCTTTTTTTCTGCCTTCGTCTGGGCTGTGGAGGGTATTGGTCAATTGGCTGACGCGAGATGAAACTGACTTAAAACCCTCATAAATCTATGCTAAACACATGATGTCTGACAAGGCCTGCACTCAAGGCAACAGGACTCAGAAGCACAACTTGAACACACAGTAATAGTCCAAAGGTCAGCTCACCAGGAAGCAGTCAAACACAAATCTGAATGGGCTCGGCAAAAAGTGGAGTCAAAAGATCTAAAGCTAAGTTCAAAAACTGGGAAAACTACACTAGAAATAATGCTGAAAGACGGGTGCTTTTCCACGGCTCGAGTCGGCACATTTTTCTTGGCTATCTTAGTCAATCGTCACGAGTTTGTGTGTGTTGTGTTAAGTTTGTACTCTTTACACTTCATACTAACACTTTTACAAGCAGCTATTATAATAAATCAGGTGATATAATTGAAGTGAATACCTGACCATGCTCTTTCACTTGAAACCTGCACGCGTTCACAGCATTCATGCACGTTCCTGCGCCTTCGCGGAACGAGTACTTACGGCGGACTTTCCCCAGCAACACGAAATGTTATTTTCTGATTGGCTGATAGTCAAGATGGCTGAATCAATGAAGTATAGTACACAGAGCAATCTGAATCTTGGATTCATAGATTACTAATTTATGTGCGGTGAGCTTTATCACTTCTCAGAAATGTCATGTGTGGCATGAAATATGATGCGATACTGCATGTGCGTTTGTTGTTATTCCCACGCTTCCATGCTGGCAGGATTAGATCGAACACGGCAGCATAAAGGTCCTCAATTTAGCACGTTGGACACAAATCGTAGGCTAACGGGCTGACACGCTAAAATGCGGTTGCTAGCACCCGGAAACGAAGTCACGGCAGTTAAATGCAGCTCCTTAACTACATTCACTCATATTACACAATATCTTGAATTTAGAATAAAGACAGGATTAAAACAAAACACACACCTTGAGATTCATCGAAAAACAGAACTGGTCCATCAGATGGCCATCATGCGTGGCCTCATGGTACACCAGCTGCCACTAGGCCGACATTAAAGCACCACACTGGATCACAAAATCCTCACAGGACGTCATCGAGACTCGACGACTGGATCTCTGGACTCAACATGGACCTCACGTCGCGTGCAGTGAGCTCCCTTCCACGTCGCCCATCTGTTTAACCTTCTGCCATCTGGAAGGAGACGCGGGGACCATCGCAGCGTGGAATCCCTGCAAGCGGAACGGGCTTCTTTTTCCAGTGCGGTGAGTGTGACACTACTTAACACTGGTGCTGCCACTCATATCCTCCCCACTACTGCTGGGGCAGTAACTGAGCCATAATCCCCACACTTAATTAATGTACAATACTCTATGCTTGCTGGGCACCTTTATTTAATTAACACATATCTTCTTTTTATACAGCATGTCATTTGGTATTTAATTTATGCTGTTTCTTTGGTGAATATGCTGTATGTAAGTAGGTTGTAAATCCCCAACACCTGCAAAGCCCTTGTAATATCGCTCAGTCCAAACAATTGTTTGGTTTAACCCTTAGAACACAGAGCAGCTTTTTCACATTACTATATTAAAACATACAGTTCATACAGAGCATATAAGATTGTGTAATATAGAGTGTCTTTCATCCTTTTTTTCAGCACAATCTGATGAAACAAAATCATTTTCACCAACTATATGAACACGTATTTAAAATTGGATTGAATTTGTGAAATTTGGAAATACGTCAGTTCAAAGTTCATTTGGCTCTAGGGCTGCAACTAACGATTATTTTCATAATCGATTCATCTGACGATAATTTATCGATTAATTGAGTAATCGTCGGGTCCATAAAATGTCAGAAAATGTTGATCAGTCGTATCTCAAACCTGGGAAGGACGATGTCCTCAAAAGTCTTGTTTTGTCCAGAAACCAAAAATATTCATGTTTAAGAAGCTGAAAAATATGAAAACTTGTTTTAATTCCTTGACCCTAGAACTGTAATGAGGGTCACACCCTGGACAGTACGCTAGTCCATCGCAGGGACACACGTTGACAAACAACCATTCACTCTCACACCTATGGGGAATTTAGAGTGTCCAATTTGACCTAATCCCCATATTGTATGTTTTTGGACTGTGGGAGGAAGCCGGAGAAAACCCTCGCACACACGGGGACTAACTCCATGCTAACTCCATGCAGAAAGACCCTTGTTCTAACCAGGGCCTGAACACGGGTCTTCTTGCTGCAAAGGCAAGAGCGCTAACCACTACACCAGCTGTGCAATTATGAAGGTAAAAATCACATATTCATAATAATGTGTGGGTGAAAATCACCCGACCAAATCACCCAAACGTGTTTTCAATTTTCGATGATCAAAATATTTGATGATTTATTTAGCGAGTGATTGTTTCAGGCCTACTTGGCTGATGAAAATGAATCGCAACTGTGACTCAGCAACACACATAAAACAAAATAATACTGCTTTTTATAAAGCCTGAATATGTGACCTATATACACACAAGCCCAGGATGTCCATGTAGGGAGTTATGTGTTTAACACAGGTGCACCTGCGGCACAGATCCATGAGTACTAAGGGTTAAGAAAGAAAAAAACGTAACGTGTGTTTTATGCAATTCTGCTAACAAAGAAATCAATAAACAGACACGTGTGTGTATGTGTGTGTTTGTGTGTGTGAGTGAAGTCATCTGTATGAGACGTGTTCTGGAGCCTGTTGTGATTTAGCTGTGTGGTTTCAGGCGATTGCATCAGCCATTATTTTGTGTTTCCTTCTACAAACCTGTGACACATCTCGGGCTTTCACGTAGACTCGGGACACGATCATTTTTAGTTTTATTTTATTATTTAAATGTGTGTGCGCGCGCTTCAGATAAAGCAGAGTCCCGCAGTTCTACTGAAATAATGACATGGTCGTGAGACAGGACACGACACGACCGACAGGACAGCAGCACCAGCTAATTCACCGAATAGACTCGAGGACACAACAATAGATGGAGACTAAACGCAGTGAAATGAGCCCAGCTCCATAATTAACCATATTTCCTCAGGTATTCTGTCACCACAAGCAGCAGCAGCAGCAGCAGCAGCAGCAGCAGCAGCACGGCTCTTTCCTTTAGACAGTGAATCGATCTGTTCACGTTCCTGTTTTCTTCCACTTGTTATTGTCAACTCATTATATTTGGGTTCATCCATAAGAACTTCAGTACGGTGACGTGGAGCTACAATGGAAGCTTAGACTTTTGCTGTGAAAACCACATTAACGTTCGACTATGCATTTGCTTTAGTTTTTCCTCCTTTGTTACCTTACAAAGATGTCAGTTGAAAAAAATCCAAAGATAATGAAAGCCACTTAAGGACAAGAGAGCTTTTTCTTTGTTGCACTGTGATCGATGTGAATCCTCATCTCTTCTTTGGGACGATGACGGGCACAAGCTTAGGATTTAAGCTTGTGCCGTTGAAGGGATAAAACAAGTCCTGAATTGAACCGACAGAATAAATTATAGTCATTTACAGTTTTAATAGACTGACAGGAAACACAGTCATTACATTTCACATTTTTTACAAGCTACTGCTCAAAATGAACCAAAAACTATAAAAACAAAACTATAAATCCTAAGAAACTGTTTCTCTTTTTTTTTCTGTATGAAAATGCCAGGAACTAGTGCAATATATGTTCACCTATGAAATGGTTTTATTTTAGGGAATCATTTATATTTTAGTGTCAAGTAAGACAAGTTCAAACAGTCTTGACAATCCAACTGTTTCTGGGTTTTTATCTCCGTAAACACGATGGTTCTGTTGATCTGGATCACTCAAAAACTACTGAACCATTTCCATGGAGAATGTAGACAACAACCTAAATCTTCATGTAGTTAAACCTTAGAACACAACAACACTACTCAAGCTTTTAGAGATAAAGCTTATTTTTTAAGCTTTAATTACTGACTCTGGTGGTGAGTAATTGGTCAGCAATGATTCAAGGTTTTTAACTTGAAACAGAGCAAATCTCAGTGTAAATGTTTGGTGGTGAATCCTTTAACACCTAAGCCTCAACATGACTTTTTTTATGGGCTTATTTTAAGCATAAATGGGCCAAAAAATGTCCTTTTGCCCATTTTTCCAGAATAACTTTCAATATCTGGCAGTAATTCACAATTTACTGCATGTTGAACATACAGTTTATACAGGAGGTATAAAAATGTGCAATATAGAGTGTTCTTTATCCTTTTCTTCAATGCAATCTTTCATTTTCACCAACTATATAAACACACCTGAGCAGAAAAGCACTCAAAATGTTTAAAATCAGATTGAATTTGTGGAATTTGTGAAATACATCACAATTCAAATTTCACTTGGCTCGTTTTTATGAACAAAAAGAAAAGAAAAAAAGGGTCTAATTTTGTGACTTCTGCACAATTACTGCTACTTTATATTATGACAAAAAATGTCGTAATGAATGAAAAAATGAATCATAACTGTGACTCAACAACACTTAAGAAGACGAAAGAAATTGCACTTTTAAAGCCTGAATATGTGACATATAAACACACACCCCCAGGATGTCCATATAAGGAGTTGTGGATTATTCCCATGGCAAATTTACCATGGGATCCAGATTATATAGTTGCTGAAAAAAAGGGTATAAGACACTCTATATTGCACTCTACATATATATATATATATGTATATGTATATACAACATCTCTCTACAACATATATATATATATATATATATATATATATATATATATATATATATATATGTACTGTTCGTTGTGTTCTAGGGGTTAATGAATGTTTCCCCAGGGTAAGAGAACTCTGCATAAGTGGAGCAACTGCAGCACATGTTGCTCTGTACGTGATGATCCAATTATTGAATGACGTCTGACAGAAGCCGGACTGAAGAAGACGTAGAAAGAAGACAAAAAACCCACAATCTGCTGTTGTGCGTGAAAGCATCTCTTTAAATGAACCGATTCTCTCTTGTACCGGGAGCATCTCAGTGGTGTTAATTTAGCATTTGCTGTGATTGTGTTATTAATAAGGCCCTTGATTCTCTTCATCTCTTAGTTAAGCACGGTGGCTGTAACCCTTTCAAATGTCACACAGACAGGATTCATTTTGACATTTTCCCTCTGGGTAATTTCACATGTTGTTAAGTTTGGAGGCATTTGTGCATCTGCTGCTTCCCTCGTTTTGTGTGTGTGTGTGTGTGTGTGTGTTTTTAAAGTTGGAATGGAAATGCCCTCTCTGTAAAAGGTAAAGAGTTTGCTGAGAGTTTGCCGTTCTCGTGCTTTAATGACTTCTCTGACTTTGAGAAGCCGCTTGTGTAATAATGTACAGGATCTTTTTTTTTGTCTTGGAGAGCAAACATGGATATCTCGCAGCCACTCAGGTGACATTGAGAACTAACATTTAATATCACATATGGTTATGTGAGTGCGACCTTGTGGGGAAAAGTAAGACAAATATAGACCCTTTAAAGGTTCAGACTACACAGATCAGATCAGATTCATATTCATACCCCACAGTCCTCATTACCGGATATAAATATCTTCTTTCCTCCGCCCCAGAACATGTTTACATTGTTCCCATCCTCTCTTTGTCTTTTACTGTGTTTATATTCAGTGAGAGGCTAAATTAAAGGTGAAATACGTAATTGTAGCGTTTATTTTTTTTACTTTTTTGTTTTCAGTTGAGATTCACTTGACTCTCCTGATTTCATCCTACAAAAGTAAGAGCACCTTTCTCCTTGTGGATGGCTGATGTAAACTTTATTAAGCTTTAATGTCAGTGGCAATTTAAGTTATTGGGGTAAGGCTCCGCTGTCCTGTTTTTGTTTGTTTTGTTTTTTTTAATCTCAAAATATTTAATTTTCATAAACTAGGCTCTTTAAACCAAACACAGAGTGCAATTATTAAGGCATTTATTACCAGTGCATTAAGTACTGTAATATGAGGCTGCACTGCATGTAATTGAATGACATCTCACTGTTCTTTTGTCCACACGACATATCTGTATCTGTACTTCCTGTGCCCTAGAACAAAACCTTCAGGGTATCATTTCCAGGGCATAAAAACACCAACATGTTGCTGAGGTGCTTTGCTCAGTCATGCTGCCTGACTCATCTGCAGATGCTGAGTTTGACTCACAGAAAGACACATCTGTCACCACAGTACCAATACATTCTTCATCTAAACTACAGAACAAGATGCAAATAAAGGCATCCAGGGAGAAACAATGTGTGGTGTTACATTAAACTATAAAAACAGTCATTTCTTGGATCTTTCAAGATTTCTGATCGTTTCAGCTTCTTAATTGTGAACATTTTCTTCTTTTCTTTGCTCTACGTGACAAAGAAATCATTAAAAACTGGATCATTTTGGGTTTGTGGACAAAAACAAGACATTTGAGAACATCGTCGTTTCCAGGTTTGACAAACACTGATCGACGTTATTTTAACGTTTTCTGACATTTTATGGACCAAAGGATTTACTCCATCTATCGAGGAAATAATCGTTAGTTGCATCATGTCGAGATGTTTTTTCTTCATGTGTTTCCACTTGAAGACACCCATGAGAGGAGAATATATTGACTATTCATAATGTCTGTAAACATCTTGAGATGATTGTCTCGATCACTAGTTTCAACACGTTGTGTTGATGTCTTTCAGTTCGAAGGTTGTGAGTTCGATTCAAGTTTGCTTCATGCCGATGTGTCCTCGGGCAAGACACTGAACCCCACGTTGCTCCTGGTGGCTGTGCCGGCAGCGCGTGTGGAAAGATGTGCTGCACATCGATGCACTGTATGAAAGTGTGAGTGAATGGATGTGAATCAAGACGAGAAAAGGGCTTTATAATACAGACCGTTGTCACCAACGTTAGAATACACTGGTGTCAACTTAGGCCAGACTTTTCTCAGGTCTTCCGTTTGCAAAACTTAAGTGAATTTACATTTTCTGAGGCTCATTTCACTGGAGTCATGGTGGAATTTTCATAATGTGCAAATTTCTTTGCTACTGAGAATAACAGTCGGCTCATTTATTCCCCTTAATTATGATATTTAGGAATTAGAGAGCTGTTCAAAGGCATCGTTAGCCACATTTAAACAAAAATAATGAACCTTTAAAGCTAAGGCCATTTTAGGTTAGTCTTTACTGAGGAGCGCACACTCACACATGGGTGCAAATGTGTTGAAGTGAAATCCTCACAGCTTTCACTCAAATGTATTAACTGTAGTCACCTCACCACAGCTGTTCTGCCTCCCAGCAACACGACAGAACACAACGCACTAATCCAAAAGATAACTCGCTTGATTTGAGACGTTAAAGGCAACAGAAGAACCACTCAAGCACGTACACGGGACAACAACAGGTGACCTTTGAATCTAAAATCACCAAACACTGTCGAGCCGTAACAGACGCAGGACAGGAAGCAGAAACAAATAAACTAGGACAGCACGCAGTCATGATAGGACCCTCGCGTCCCCGCGCTAGTCTGCGCTAGTCTCACTGTCTCCCTCACTCAACAGGGTCATGGTCACTGTCGACTGTTTTGTTCGTCTCAGTCTGTAACATCTTCTCACCAAGTTTGGGAAATTCGGAGGAACTCAGTTTTGCCTCTGTTTTCACCTTAAGGGGGCGGCAAAAAGCCCTTGAGCAACGCACGGGTCAGGGAACTATGGCAATATTGCATTTTCACCAGACCTGACCTCCATGCCAAGTTTCAAGAGTTTTTATGCACGTTAACCCGCTCAAAAATGAGCGCAGTGACGCGGCTATAATAATAATCTGAAGGGTAACAAATTCGTGCCAGGGGCCGTTTTGGTTCCTGCCATTTGAGGTTCGGGATCCTGACCTGATTTAACCTGGTTTTGATGCGAGTGTTGGTGGATGGTTTTCATATGTGGCAGCAGAATATGTCAAGTGACTCACAAGTATCACACTCTATAGTGAATAACACCACAGGGTTATTTCTCTGACAGGTTTTCTTCCTGTAATTTCACAGATGAATGATGTTATACATGGAAAAAAAAAAGTAGTTCCAAGGGAAATAATGTTAGGTCTGTCATAACAAGTGCAATATTTTTGTACCAAATTGGCAGGGTAATATGTCTGTTATTATTTAGATTTCATTTGGTTTCTCATGGAAGGAGACGATAAAGTTTAGAGTTGAGGAGAAGCCGAGGTTGGAGTGGTGGAAGTATCCTGTTCTGTCCCACGTGTACGACAACATTAGCTTAAATAATCTTTTTTTGTGTTTGTTTCCCATCACAGCGAGAAGAAATTGACTTTACTGATTAGAAAAGCTGACTATACCTTTCACACTTCCTTTCACTTCAGCCACTACAATAATAATTAAGGCCCGAGCACAAATGTGTGCTCCGTTATCCTTCAGATTATTATGATATCCGTGTCATCGCGGTCATTTTTGAGCGGGTTAACGTGCATAAAAACTCTTGAAACTTGGACGTCAGGTCTGGTGAAAATGCGATATTGGCATAGTTCCCGGACTCAATGGCTCTATAGCGCCCCCCTAAGGTGAAAACTTCGGCATACATTGAGTTCCACTGATTTTCCAGAAACTTAGTGGGAAGATGTCATAGCCCAAGACGAACAAAAAAATGTGATCGTAACCATGGCCTCAGCTCCACAGGAAGTCGTCCATTTTGAATTTTTGGTGTCCATTTTTGGTGATTTGAACCTACATAAATGAGCAAACTCCTCTGAGCGCGTTTGTCTGTATGTACCAACGTAAACAAACATGTCAAAGGCGAAACCTTTTCAAAAGGTTTTGCGGATTTTAAAAGGGGCGTGGCCACAGCAATCATTGGTGTTTTGTTGAATTGACAACCATTGGTAGACAGAGTATGAGACTAAACATATTTGCTAGCAATATTTTTCTAATAGCAATAAGACATTCGGTTGTAATTACTGCTTTATTAAATGTATTACACACAACATTAAATGACATATTTAAGCTGAATTACAGTTACCCTCTTCATTATTTGCAAAATGTTTTTTTTTGCATCATAAATATGTTTTTATTGTGTAACGTGCTACTAAACACCTGCTACTAAACAGTAGTTTTTTTTCCCACTTTTTTCCTTTAGACCCGCCCCCTCTTGATCAGACTAGATGCTCATTGGCCCCCAAGTCATTTGAGTTTGACACCCCTGAATTTATCGTTACTATCCCGTTGCTTTGGAGGGAACTATGACTGCATGCAGTCCTAGTTAAATCTTGTTTTTAATTATTTAACATTAACTCCGTTCTATTTTTATGTGACAGTGAGCGTGAGATGTATTGATTTGGGCGTTATTATCCCAGGTCACAGCACGGCACATCCTGCGCGTTCTGTGTCGGTGATTTAATTTGTGTGAGTGAAGTTAATGTAGAACACGGTGTTCACAGAGCCATGTAAGGCAGTGAAGTGAAGTGAATCACCAGCACGTCTCACTTTATATTCTTTACAGTCGCTCAACCAAGAGAGAGGGGAGAAATCCACAAAGGGAAAGGTAATTGATATGGAAACTGGATTTCCAAAACACGACAAGACTGTGAAGCGACTGTGAATTGATATATTATATGTGAAGTGATTTAAGTTCTTTGTGTGTTCTCCGAACTTCAGCAGGTGTCAGAGGAACATTGTTGTTGGTTGAGTGTTCGTCCTCTTCTGAGGTCTGACAGGCTCGACCAGGTGAATGTCAATGTCTCAATGTGTTATTAGTGGAGAAATCAGTGAAGCTTTTAAGGAAAGACCATTTATTTCCCGGGGCTGGGATGATGAGATGCTTTTGTCACGATTCAGTTGTAGCACAACACTTTGATTTCATTCCAATTTATTACAATTTTACACAGTTTTGCAATTTTATTTTCCCCTTAAACCAACTGTTCTGTGACAATAACCTGAGAGTCATATTTCTAAAGTCAGTGCTCATCACATGTCACTCAATGTGATGTGATTCTCTGTGTTCACATTAGAACACAGAGCATTTTGGCTGCTTGTTTCCATTTCTATGTTTAATCGTACACTATATACAGAGGTTATAAAGACAGATGGTTGCTTACAGCAATGTCAGTGTAAATGTTTGGTGGTTAATCCTTTAGCTTCAAAATGTCTGCCCGCACTATTTTAACCATAATAACCAACATTTATTTTTCCAGAATAACTTTCAATATCTGGCAGTTATTTATTTAGTTAGTTGGTTAGTTGGTTAGTTGGATAGATAGATAGATAGATAGATAGATAGATAGATAGATAGATAGATAGATAGATAGATAGATAGATAGCAATTTTTTTAGCTAACCTTAAGCTAACTTGTAGCTAATAGATTCTAGCTTGGTAGCTCACAAGCTAACTAGCACGCTTACTAGCAAGATAGATAGATGGATACTTTAAAGAATATGCTTATATCCTCATATCCTTTCCATTGTTTTAAAGCCTGAATATGTGACCTATAAACACACACTCTCAGGATGTCCTAGGAAGGATGATGATTCAGTAGCTTCTCTCCTTTCAAAGATTTACGACGATATAAATGATTGTTTTCATCTAGTCCAACATTCAAAATGAGTCCAAGAAGGATTAAAAGCCATTTTCTAAACATTCAGTTTTGCACTTAAATACACGTCTAGCACTTTTTTGTGATTCTTAACTTTGAGCAACAGTTAAAAAAGGACACAATTCATTAGTTTGACTATGTTTTTATAGCGGATGAGTACGATGGTTTAAAGGGGTTAACAGTAAAAACACTGGCTTAGAAAGGCAGAGAATATTGGCTTCAAACTGTCATTATCAGTATAAACTCAACAGAATAACAGCGCTCTCATGAGTGGCAGAACCCAGCGGAGGGAAAAAGACTGGGACGAGTGGCAAACTGTGACCCTGAAGTCGAGTTCTTTAGAAATAGAATACAAAAAGAGCGCGGCACAACCCTCATCCATAAATCCATAAATACATATCGCCGACAGATAAAGAGATAAACCTCCTCAGGATGTTTCAGTGTCCACACTGTTACACAACACTAACATTTTCATAACACATAGCAATTGAATTTAAATGAAATATTAAGATAAGATAGTCCTTTATTAGTCTCCTGATGACACAAAATGACACTGTCGCAGCAGCAAAGACAGTAGAGTTGAGTAAAACTAACAATAAGATGGTAAAAAGGTAAGATAGAATGTACATTATAGACGTGAAGTTACAGAATATATATTGTATGTAACAGTAGAGCCCCAGCTCTTATTCCTTTTCTGTTCACGTCCAGGGACATAAAATAGATGTAATCCACTTTGTGTCTTTTAACAGTGTGACCACAATCAATGTGTCTTCAAATACATGTAAAAAAAGCAAAGGATGAACCAGTAAGTGAGACCGTGGGACGACAATTATCCCACGACCTTCAGTCAAAAGGGCTTAAGCACCGGAGGGCGTGAACAGTCGCTCTGATGTTTTCAATTTCCTGCTGTAGGTTTCCCAATATTTATTTATATTTAACCTTAATTTCACCTTTGCTCACAATGCCACATGTTTTTTTTTAAACACAGTGAAATGGCAAACTGTGAATTGTTGACATGTGACAGAAAAGGGAAGAAAAATTAAAGCTGTTAAAATTTGATGAATCCGTAGATGACAGTATGTTTTGTTTTTTTCTTCCTTTAAAGTTTTAGAATTTGCTTGTTTGTCTTAACAACAGCCAAGTGAGTGGCTGTGTTTTACTTTGACTATTTTACTTGTTTTAGTTTGCGTGTATTATGCAATTTTGTTTTCTATAGTATGTAAATTGATTTACTGGGGTAAAGGGGCAGAGTAAATAAGATTCTTCTTTCTGCTTCTTTTCATTCATACGGATACAGATGAAAATCTCAGAATTCAGATTTGTTTTCTTTGATCTCAGAATTCTAACTTCTTTGATCTCAGAATTCAGATTTGTTTTCTTTGATCTCAGAATTCTAACTTCTTTAATCCCAGAATTCCGGTCTTTTTTCTTTGATCTCAGAATTCTTCCACATTCTTTTCAAATTCCCTCCGCTCTCTGCGATCAGACCTGTGAGTAACATCTGATGACATCTGTGATGATTTCTTATTCTATAGCAACGTCAGTGGGAACAAAAACGCATACACACATTACGCCAATCAACAGCGTCCTTGGACACAAAGTCGTTCTTCTGATTATACATTAACTATTCAACCGCGGCATCTGCGCTATATATAGCAAAACAACAGGTGTGCTGCCTCTGACCGGTGACGTGGCTCCATGGTGAAATTCTCTCTGATGGACGCACATTTACATCAAGAATAAAACAAACAAACAGCGTGTGTTTACAGCCGCGATCAACAGGAATATTGACTCACATATTTCCACACTGGCTGCAGTAATTTCACAGCAGATTAGTGTGTGTTTATTTAGAATCATTCATTTCAACACTAGGATACCGGAGCACCTTCTAATCAATTATTATAACATTATATGACCATGGTTGAGCACTATTTTCCCTGTGTAAACTATATTTACTCTAACTTTATGGTAGTTATGTTATAAAGGATATTAGTGTGATTCAGCACTATTTTCATATATGTATATATAGAAAATGTGTGAACTTTGGTGAAATTTGACATTTTATTTTTGTTTTTTTTAGAACACAGAGCATTTTGGCTTTCAACATACAGTATTTACAGAGAGTTAATATACTATTTTAACACGCAGTACATTGTAAATAACTGCCAGATATTGAATGTTATTCTGGACAAAGACATTTTTTGGCCCTATTATGGTTAAAATAGTGCAGGCAGACATTTTGAAGCTAAAGGATTAACCACCAAACATTTACACTGACAATTGCTGACAATTCAGAGTCAGTAATTAAAGAAAAATAAAGCTTTATATCCAAAAGCTTATGTCTTGTAAGAGTAGTGTTGAAGTGTAAATCATGCGTCACTTGGAGAGGAGCGACGGTGTCGACTGGATCTTTTCTTTCAGGTGTTTTTTTCCCTTCCAGATTCTCTTTCTTGTTTTTCTTACAAACTGCAGCTGCATAATCCTTATTTATCACATGATTGTGAGTCTTAAAGCCCTGAGGTGAAGAATGCTATGCCTTCATGTGTAGGTGCAGAAGGTTGTTGTTTGTTCTGTTCCAGCTACAGTTGGTTGATGCTCAGCAGGAGATTCACCGGCTGCTGCCGACGGACAATATCAGATCAATGAAAGAAAAAAGCTCCACATTGTTAAATGTGTTTCTCTGATTTAAGGAAATTTAAGGAACAACTGCAATTAACCCTTGTGTGATCTCACTGTGGTCATAAATGTGCTGCTGTTTTCTTGAATCGGTCTCCGACTGTTATTAACCTGAATTACATCTGTGTCATGTGGAGAAAAGAGCGGGGTCACAGTTCTTTCAGTTGTCAAGGCGATTGTGCGACAGCGTCACCTCTGCATGTTCAGAACGCAGCGATGTACTGAGGAGTCATTTGAAAAGCTTTTAAATGAAAAGGTTCATATTGTCAGATGTGTCACTGCTGGTGTAACGTCGTCTGCCTTCACCTGTGCTCTCCGTGCTGTTCACTGGGCTCCGTCGTCCTCCTGAGCCGAGACAGGAACATGGTCCATGTGGGAGATGTTGCACCAGTTACTGGTGAAGTTGCATGTCGCGGTTGAATAACATCCAGCTCAGTCTTACCTGCTGAGTAAGAACATATGCAGCTTTCACTTAGTGTCAAAAGCTCAAAAAATCATGTTTAAAACATGTAGAGGTGACCCAGCTTATCATTATTTTACTTTCAATTTCTGCCAAATGAAAAGAATTTCACTTGACCTTTAACCCTTTAACACCTAAGCCTTAAAATGTCCTGTGACTGAGTACTTTTGCCCATTTTTCCAGAATCACTGCAATATCTGGCAGTTATTTACAATTTACTGCATGTTAAATTATTAGTGTGTTACCAATTTAAAATGAAGGAAAAACTAAAAGTTTTATTTACAAACAAACAAATACTGTAGTTGTACACGATCACCAGTACGCTGATTTCCACGACCTCCTGCAACAGCGCGAGTGAAATTACCGTAATAACCACACGCAGGCTTTCGGCGTGCAACTTCTCAGCCGATAGCACAAACCGCCGCGTAAATTACGGTAATGCAAAGTGCGCTCGCACAAACACGTCGTCTGCGATACGCTCGGTGTTAAAGGGAAAGATGTTGTGGAGTAAATTGCATCCAGGCAGAGAATAAAGTCCCTCCCACGATGTCTCTGTGAATCCTCCTAAAGGGAGGAGGCTCCACCCCTGCATTCATGTAAACATTCTACGTTAATAAACACTCTTTCCTTTGAGAAGCTATCGCAGTACAAATATCTTGGGATTTTTGAGGATTTTACTGTCTTTCCGGTGTCCACACGGGTGGTGTAGTGGTTAGCACTCTTGCCTTTCGCAACCCGGTCGGAACAAGGGCCTTTGTGCATGGTTGTTTGTGTCTGCATTTGTCCCTGTGATGGACTGACAGGGTGAGATTGGCACAGCTCCCCCCGCCACCCTCATGTGGAGGATAAAGTGGTAGAAGATGGATGGATGAACTGTCTCTCCTTCACTCGTCATATTCAGCAGCTGGGTTTTTATCTTAGTATTAAGTCTCCTCTTCTTTTGACTGTTCTTGATTATTCAATCCAATCCCAGCACTTTAAAGCATCCACCGTGGACCAAAGTGCTGTACAGAATAATAAATAAAAGGCATGGAAGCGCACATGAGGCGAAAGGGTACGTTTAAAACTAAAATTAAAAGACATAAAAACGTGGATAAAAGCAACAGCCAAACAATAAACAGATCAAATGAAATAAAATGAATTGACACTTAAACAGTGTCAAAGGCCAATGATTATGGAGATGTTATTTATAGGAACGCTCCATCACTGTGTCCATGCTTGACTCTGTTTATCATTGTGAACTTTACAGATTTGTTATTTCTGAGTGTAATTTAGGTTCTTATGATCTTTGGTCACAGCATTTCTTTTTATTTGTCAGTTCCATCAGTGAGAAGTGAACGTGGAAATCATGCTTTTAGGTTTGCTGCTCCTGTGACTGCAGGTGAGTGTGCAGCGCGTTTAAAGTGCTACTGAATGACTTTGAGGCACAAACTTCCAGCTCTAGAACTCATTTTTACTGAATTTAATGTCATTTGCCTACTTTTGTTGAGCACTTGCACCTTTTTCTATTCTATTGCCTATTTATTTCTTACATGTGTGGTGATTATGGTGCTGTTTTAGTGTTGTGACTTCTGTCTGTGACTTGTATATCTTGGCCAGGACACTCTTGTAAAAGAGATTGTTAATCTCAATGAGTTTGATCCTGGTTAAATTTAAGTTTAATTATTATAATAAAACAACTCTGTTTAACCAGAAGCATTTGGGCTACAACTATTCATATTATGGACTAAGTACTAAGTGTTACGTTCATTGAAAGTCAAGTCAGCAAGTTATATGATGGCAATTTGGTGACTTTAGTTTGAATGCACTTCATTCATTTAGGTCTTAGCATTTAAAGTAATTTTGAAGTCTGTAAAACCATTTTCTTGTGTTTCTAGTTTTCTTTCCATGGTGTTGCTGTAATTCCTCCAAAAAAAAGGGGCAAAACCAGCTGCTTTGAGTAGATTAGCTCTTTCAATTAAGACACAGGGAATTGCGTTGCTTTGGATGTAAACCATGAGGGCAATTCGTTTTTTTGGTTTTGTGATACGAGTCACAAAACACGAAGGTTTGCACAGGTCAAATTTAAAATGTCTTTAAACCTAAGCTTTAGCCTCAGACCTCAGTGCCCCTCGTTCTTTTCTCTGTAAATATCAAAATAGTCTTTGACTCCACTTTCTATGCACGGCACTTACAATTCAATGTAATACTCTGTGATAGATTAAGTCAAACAACACATCAGTTTGTCCTCCAGAGCACAAATATTGTTCGTTAGCTTCATGTAATATTTTGTAAAAAAACAAACAAAAGATAAGTGAATATGTCTCAAGCAGTTTTTTGAGGTTAAAGCAAATCTCCACAACATAATGTTGTTGAATTCCTATCATCTGAGCTCTGGATCTTAACCTCTGTGAAAAACAATCAGGATCTGGACGTGTTTGCATTCCCTGGTGACGGCGCTGCACCAAATCACCAAAGTCAAGAAACTGCATAACTTTTAAATACAAACCGTTGTCAAATGACTTCCCATGAGGCTGATTAAGTCTGTCAGTCGGATTTTTATCACCATCGCACGCTTTGCTTCTCACAAACATGTTCAGCCAATATTAAAAATACATGCTCAGTGCAAAACAAATCAATCAAGGCTACTTTTTCAATGATAACAAAAGACATATCTATCTTTCCATCCATCCATCCATCCATCGGCCTATTTATGTAACATGTTTTTATCTTGCTTTCCCGTTCATTATCAGGCTCTTAAGGGAAAAATAATTTCCACTTATGAGGCTAAAGTGTCTGTGACTCTGAGGAACAAAACCTCTGTGAAGATAATTCTTTATTTAAATACTAACCAATGTCAGGAGCATTATTTTTATTCCACATTACATTTCTCACAAACACACCGCGTTACAGTTTTCCTAGAATTAATTATCACCTCATTATACAATAACATGTAATCCCATCTGAAGTATAAGTCATTGTTATTTTCGACAACTTTTATGTAAATTGAACGCACACAT
Source organism: Solea senegalensis (assembly GCF_019176455.1). Classification (NCBI taxonomy): domain Eukaryota; kingdom Metazoa; phylum Chordata; class Actinopteri; order Pleuronectiformes; family Soleidae; genus Solea; species Solea senegalensis. The sequence goes on along the minus strand of NC_058024.1, from coordinate 26,240,448 downwards.
CACATTAAAGATCAGGGTGTTTTATGTCATCATTAGGAAGGAGTCTGTTTCGTGGTTTCTACATTAATATGGTTATTTGCAAAAAAAGAATCCCTGCAAAGATAATACATAACATACATGTCCCATATTGTCTTCCTGTGTCCCTCAACATCATAATAAATGTGGTTAACACTTTTACAAATCTTCAAATTCTCATGATCATTGTGTTCATCTTCCCCTCTTTTAACTTGTGTTTTTAATGACTGTGGACTTACAGTACTGGCATTAATTCCAATCAGTCAAGTCATGCTTGTTTACTGTAATTAATGAATAAATAAAGTTACATTTGCTGTATTTAATGGAGCTGGAAGAGGCATCTTTCAGTAAAACGGAGCAGAGTGTGACGTACTTGATTTAACTGAGGCCTTGTTTTCCAGCTGTGCTGCGTCACATTTGTGCTGTTCGGTTAAAACTGTTGTGAAAATAAAAAATTAAATTTAGATTGAAATTCAAGCACCGTGTCAAACCGTACGGGAGATATTTCTGATTAACTCTAAGAACACAGAGCATTTCGGCTGCTTCTTTCCATTACTGTTATACAAATGTGCAATATAGAGTTTCTTATATCCTTTTTTTTCAGCACAAATTAGGCAATCTGATGAAAAACAAATCATTTTCACCAACTATATAAACTAGAATAAAGAAGAATAAAGACTTCAGAATAAAGTCGTAACATTCTAACCTGTTGTTTTAGAAGAGGAGAGTTTTTAAAATGAGGGCCGTGGAGCATTTCGTGGGAATTGTACTGTAGAATAGGTTTCTCAAACAAGGAGATAGTTCATCTTTTGGCACGTCAGCGTCACATTGTCATAAGTATCAGGACTTTATAAAGAATATGCAAGAAAATGCATCTTTTCCTCAGGAAATCGCTGCTTTTGTGGAGCGGGAAATAGCTGGAACTGGGTTATCTGTGGAGGCATCAGCGGGCCATTCAGAGGACTTTTGTGGTTTGATAATTAAGATTCTGGATCCAGAAGGACTCGAGGCTATCGTGTTGTTATTATTACCATGGCAACTTTACTACGGGTGCACCTGCGGCACACATCCGTGCTGTGTGAGCACTAAGGGTTAAAAGACCAAGGACTGTTGATAAATTCCATCACATTTTGGCTTTTTCATAGTTTACAGTTCATGGTTAACTGGCCTTTCTACAGCCATAGAAGGAAAGTTGGCATGCTTCTACAGGTGACCCAAGAACTGGTGTTTGTAGTAAAGCGCTGTCGGAGCGTCGTCTTTAGTCTCAAACATCATCGATCTGCAAAGTTGAGTTGAACTTTCTGAATAAAAATGTGATTGTGATGCCACTGTGGGAAGAATGTAAGACCGTGTCTGCTGGAAACAATAAAAACAAGACACCTGGAGCGAAATGACCAGACGTTATTAAACGAATGAAGAATGAGGCTGAGCCTGTTCATTTACCTCGTTCCAGTAATGATCAAATTATTTCTGCTAATCCTGGCTGTCTGTTTCTCACTGCTGCTGTCAACAGCATATAATATAACATTTGATTGATATGTATAGCACCAAAACACTCAATCAACATTGATTGCCTTAAGGGCTGAGACTGTGCAATATCAGAGAGAAACAGAAACACAACAGTAGCTTACTTAGTGTTTATTCCCTAGATGTGTCTCGGCTCTTAAAGATGGTTTTTGCATAAAACGATTTTCTTCTGTCTTTGATTCATTAGAAAGTTGCCTTCAGCTCTTAATTCTTTGACTTTGACTTTGTCTTTTAATTAGTTTGAGCTCATTTCTCGTCTGCAATGGACAACAATGAAGGGAAAATGATGTGAAATCCATCTCAGGCACAATGGATTATTGCACTATTTGGACAATATGGAAATCCTGACACTAATGCAGGGCGAGCGTAATCCTCCGTCCTTCTCTTAATGAGGCGATAGAAGACTGGCTGATAAACTGAGTTTCATTTGATAACAGGATTAAGGTTTGTTTCAACTAAACGGGATTTGTAACCACTGAGTCCCTGCTCTTTGGTGTTGGGCGGGATCACAGAGCTGGAGTTCACTTTAATGACGGTGTCCCACCGTCTTACCTTCAATAACTTCATCTTATGACTGCTGGAGCATGACGGGGGGCGGGGCAATATTAAGGACACTTACGCAACCAACAACATAAATCATTTCCTCTAAACTCTCAAGTCAGTACTCTGTGCTGGATTTTGTGGCCATTTCATGAGTTCACTTCCTTTCATTGGGACTCACTATAGGTGTAAATGGTGTATTATGATATATTTGCAGTGCATGTCCATGAACATACACACGCCTATCACCCATCTGGTCTCTTATCAGGTTTATGCAAACAGTCGGACACTTGTCACCTACACACATGCACAGATAATAATAATAATAGTACATTTGTTTGAGGAAAGGTGTAATGATCAGCCCCTCTGTGTTTGCATGTATAGAACAAACTGTACATCTGTTTTACACTTAAATTGGCACTTTACTAATCAAGTGAAAGGGGTTGCTCGTGGCAACAAACCCACTGATTATGACTGATCTGATGCACGTTAGTGCGTTTTTACCTCTTAGTGACAGGAACCTCGTGGTAAGGAAGGCGAGTAAGGATTAAAGCATTAAACTCTCTTTTAATAAAGCCAAAAACACACAAACACAAATTAATGTTACTGAGCGTTACATGTTTTCTTTAACCCTTAGAACACAGAGCGTTTCGGCTGCATACAGTATTGCAGGCAAAACTATCACTCTGTTTATTGCTATATGTCACAGACATTATGTGTGTGTGTGTGAAATAAATCTTCATAAAGACACTGGAGTTGTTCTGGTTGGCCTTTCCAGAAGGGATTATTGAGGTTAAAAATCTGGAGGTTATAAGAATGTGTAATAAAGAGTGTCTTATATCTGTGTTTTCAGCACAACCTGTGCAATCTGATGAGGAATTCCTTTCATTTTCACCAACTACACAAACACACCTGAGCAAAAAGAACTCAATATGTTTAAAATTGGTTAGAATTTGTGAAATTTGGAAATACGTCACAGTTCAAAGTTCACATGGCTCTTTTTTATGAACAAACAGAAAAAAGATTTTGTGACATTTTTACAATTATTTTTACTTTATATCATGACTAAAACATTTTTTTAAAGCCTGAATATGTGACCTATAAACAGGATGTCCATATAAGGAGATGTGATGAATTCCCTGTGCTACAGGTGCACTAAGGGTTAAGAGGTATCTTCTATTCACTCGTTCATTCAATGTCTACTGCTTTATCCTCCACATGAGGGTCACGGGGTCATCTGGAGGTTTTTTTTAAAGTATTGGGTACACAAATAATTACACTGTCAGTTGGGAGGAATTGTGCTGTACATGTATGTAAAAGCAAATTCATTGTTTATGAAGCCAAACATGTTTGAACCCCGCCCACATCACCACGGACCTCAGCTATGAACACCTATTATCTGCACGGTTTCATATTCACTGTTATTCTTGTGTCGTTTGGTGCTGACGTGCATGAAAATTGTTACTCAAAATAGAAATAAAGTCTTTGATTGACAGACAGACAAAACAAACCCATAACTCTTTAGCTTTAACATGCACAAGCACACACGCGCTCTCGTTTTTTTTACTAATGGCAGTTTCCCAGGTGTATTTTTTGTTTTTTTTAAAGGACTGTGACTTAGTGTCTGCTGGCAGGATTAATCTGACATGAATTACATTGGAAATAAGAGCCAGAGGCGTACTGCTGGAGGAATGTGCAGGTTTGCAGGTGTATGTAATAGTGCTATAAAGTCAAGCACACACACACACACACACACTTTCTATGAGGACTACTCATCTTGACTTGAAGGTCAGTGTTTATGCCAGATAGCGTCCTAAAGAGGTAACAAATACAAGCACTCACACACACGCGCAGTCAAATGGCCAGCAGCTAACGGCTGTATTTGGAGGTAATGGTCTGAGAGAGAGGAAACTCTGATTATCCTCCTGCACGTACAGCTCTGTGAGCACTGCTGCGCGTGTCTTGAAAAAAAGTTTCTTTTTTATCTTTTTTAAATCCACTTAAAACTAAGTATGTTTTTATTATTAGTCGTGTGTCTCGAGGTAATAGAGATAACTGTAAAAATAACACTTATTTTAACTCATGCTCACACAAGTCCTTTTCTTCAGTTTTCAAACAGATCACAGTGGTCACTTTTCAGCCTCTTTACAGTGCAGTAAACTTCATGTGTTCATTCACATCCTGTCTGCAGCTCAGTGGGCGTGCTTAGCATAGTCAGTGCTGACTGTGTCACAGTATTTACTTTGTCTCTTTCACTCAAACCAGTGTTTCCAACACAACGTGACCCACGTGTCCAATGATCCACGACCATTACGACATCACATCATTTCTGACATATTCATTGTGAAACTTCATTAAGTCTTCTGATTCAACTTAGGTTTTTAAACAATGCGAAGTTTTGACGAGTCGATCGCGCCTCCTGCTGTGCGGGACGGCGCTCCCTCATCCCGGATCTGACGGGAAGATCGCGCAACAGCTGATCAGGCACGTCACCACCTGACATCAGGTGTCTGTTCTGAGGAAGGCGGAAGATACACGCCGCAACTGGTTTACGAGGTAAAGGAAAACTTGCTATTGTCTAAAAAACTAACCAAAAAAACCAATTTCTGACTAATTTTATTTAACTATTATTGTTTTGTTTCAAATTAACCAGCAGCTTTTAAAGGCCCCTTATACTTCAGTGCACCTGTCGCATGCTAAAGTGTGCGTCGCATATTGTGACCCCTGGTATACTCCTCTTGTAGTATCCCACTTCACCATCGGGTGGCGATACAAGTCTGCACGTGGGGAATGGGACGCATTCCAACAGAAGAAGAAGAGAACGATGCGACAGATCGTCTGGTTGGAGAGGCTCACAGCTGAATGGCCTGTCGGGAGTCGGGGTGTCGGTTAGTTCTTGGCGCGCCAGGTTGAGGCTCGGATGTGCTGTCCACGCGCGCCCGACGCGCTCTTTGTGAAAAATCTGGGCTCATTCATTCATACCTTCATTCATTCATTCATTCACTACCGCTTTATTCTCCACATGAGGGTCACAGGGTTCATTGGAGCCAATCCCAGCAGACATAGGGCAAACGGCAGAGATACACCCGGGGACAAACACCCATGGTCAGTTCAGAGTGACATGTGGACCTCCTGCGTGGGACGAGAACAAACGTCCACACGTGAACAACATGCAAACTGAGGTGTCACCTATTGTAGATATTGTAAATATCTCCTGTAACCCTGGTCCAGTATTTGGGCTAATGTCTGTGTGAATGATTTAGCAGGAACTTGGATAGCGAGTGTGAACCTCACTCCTACTTGTTATTTTGTTTGGAGGTGAACTCAAACGTCACAAATCAAAGATTATAGTGTTCCATCTTCTCTGTAATAAACTCACACGTCACATGTCACACGTTACACGTCACACGTTACACGTCACACGTCACACGTTACACGTCACACGTTACACGTTAAATGAAATGATCCCACTATTGGCTCCTTCCAGTCAAAGTATTACATTTACGTTACATTTACCTGTTATTTACCTGTTGCAACTTAACCCTACCCAGTAGAACCAGTTTGATGTCATAGATGATTTATTGTGTTGTTTGTCTGGTTCTATCCCCGATGCACCACGGCGTTTGTGAGGCACACATATTTACTGTTGGAGTGGCAGTTACATGTGTGAAGTCAGAATGTGTCAGATGCGTGCGAATCCTTCTCAGAGACCATAAAACAGTGTCACACCGTTGGTTCCCATTGCTCTAACTATGTTGTTCTTTGGTGTGGCGCTGTCCGTCCAGTGTTTTAACAATTAAACTGTATCAGCCGCTATTAGCCAATGTCACGCAGCTATTATATCCTCTGCCCTCCAACTTCCATCGTGTTTGTGGGCTGAGTGATCGCGCTCTGTTGATCACCGTGTCGTTTATGAGCCCCGGTTTCCTGCGCTTAAGCGATGTGTTTTCCAAAGGGCACAGAAGTACGACATGTATCATCTGTAATTCTGTTTTTGATGACCACATGATGTCACCCTCCTCCTCCTCACGTCAGAGCACGACAACAGGTGCGACTCAAGTCGTGGCAGTTTTATTTCATACAGTGAGGTGAGCCAGAGTGTGGAAAACAACTTCAAATAAAGATCAAGAGGGAGAAGAAAGTATAAAATGACATTGAGAATAAAAAGAACACAATAACTAGATTGGATACATTTCACCACAGATAGGTGTTGCTCTCTCTTGAAAGCTCTAGCAAACAACAATGTTTAATGAGGGCTTGGACAAATCTGGATGTGTAATTTCCTTTTTTGTCTTGCAAGCGTTGAGTTGCCACCAGACGGATGGAGCTAATTTGGTATCATTTGCCTCACAGTTTTACACGCACACACACACACACACACACACATCGTCATCTATGATCAGCGTAAGTGTGTGAATGTAAATATAAGCATGCATGTGCCGTATGTTTGAAAATAGGAAAGAGAATCGATGAAGTGTGACGACTATTGTAAGTCGCTTCTGCCAAATGACATGTGATGTAAAATGTAATGACAGCTGTGATTTATCACAGCAATAAAAGGAACAGGAAGATGAATGGTTCACTGGTCATAAAGTGTGATAAGCCCAATGTCTCTACTTCTATAAACTCTGCCGTCGTGAACGTGGAAAACCCAATTACGTGATTCACAATAACACGTCGCTAATCACGCCGCTCCATCACGTTTTCACATTGTTGTCGCGTGAGTCACCTGTGGCTGTTTGTGTCATGTCTGTGTTTTCTTTTTGGCTCAAACAATGTGTGTTCGGCCCTAACAACAGACAAATGGACATTTGGTGTTTGGGTATTGTTGAATTCTTTTGCTTTATTTCCCTTCGAGATCAACTTCCACATCCTGTCTAAGTGTCTCGGAGAGGGCCGACCCAGCGAGTTAAGCGACTTTTCCACAGGAGGCCTTATCCTGTTAGGCTGTTATTGTTTTGCAGGCACATGTCTTAGATGTTGAAAGTTGATGCAGAAGCTCTGGAAGCTCCTGTGATGATTCAGGGGCATTTCCTCAGAAATGAGGCCCACGTGGAAAGACTGCAAATGCAATATTGTCCAACGCGACTCCTGCTCGAGTGAGATATGTCTCAGGCTGGTGTGACGGGTGACAAAAATATTTAAAGCAAAACTATCTGAGCTGCAGGCAGTCACATTTTATCAGATAAAATAGACTCACCAATTGTCAATTATACAGCAAATCCTGTCTATTTTTTCAGTTAGCTTTAAAGCTGCAGTGTAATAAACGCTCTCTTCTGTTCTGTTTTTGTGCTTCAGTGTCAGAGGGAGGGCAGAAGTGTCTTAAAGTCAGGTTAAGAAATCTACCCCATTTCTCCAGAACATGAGTGAGGTACTGAGATACTGAATCCTGAAAGAGAACAGTTGGAATTGGAATAGACTTGTTTCCACCGCGTGGCTCGGTTTGGTTCGGTTTAGTATGCTACGTTATTTTTTTGTGTGTTTCCATTAGGAATTGTACCAAAATAACTGGCCCCAACTGTTCCACTTCTCGGTACCCTTCCTTTGGGGCACCAGAGTAATAGTATGGTACCATTACTCCCTTGCGACGAGTATTCCTTCAACACTTGCAGTATATTCTCTTGACGTCTTGTTGAGACAAATGGTGTTTTTCCACTACAAATTACCGCCTCGGCTCGACTCGCCTCTGCATGGTTTGGTTGGCTTTCCATTGCAATATAGCACCACCTCAATGTGGGCAGAGTCATCACAGCACTGCTCCATGAAACGGCTGTGACTTCATTTTATACGCGACACACAAACCAGGGACTAGTGACTTGTAAAGCAGTTGTTTTCAGTGTAACTGAATCATTAGAATCAAGTTAATTAAAAAGATTTGTTTGTCACTGAACTGAAATACAGCGGCACGGGTTTGTGATGCGACTCGCGATCGCAGCAGTGCTGTCGCTAAATACAACAGACTCCTCTGTTAAACGATGGAGATTTTAGACATTTTCTTTGCTAAATGTCGGAGATGAACCCACGTTTGGAGGATTTTTAAGTCTTTTTAACCGATCTACAGTTGGACATTGTTTGCTTTGATTCTTGTGCCTCTTCCTGTGACGTCACGCATAGTATCGGCTCAGCTTGCTTGGAACATTGCCAGAGTAGCAACTGATAAAAGTATCAGGTACTATCGCTAAAGGAAAAGCAAAATAGCTGTGCCGTGCCGTGCCGTGCCCAAGCGAGTCGAGTCGCACGTTGATACACGCCATAACTGAGCAGCCATCGGGCACAGCGCACAACCCACCTATCAAGTAAAGGTACTGTTTTAAGTCGAAATGCAAGCCTGAACCAGGGCTTTACTGTTCCAAACTGTACCGTACCATGATGGAAACACAGCTTTAGAGTCGTCCTGTCAGAAATCTCTGCAGGCTCACCTCAGGAGTGGGGTAAGTCTCGTGGGGCTAGCAAGACTGGCAGTGTTTTGGAGTTACACACTGGAGCTTTAGCCACCATAAGGCCCAGGTCACAGCAGCTCAAGTAACAAAAGCCCTGAGTGTGATAACGAGCAAGGGTTTGTTTTAGTGCTGACACTCTAATCTCTTCATTTTTTAAAAAGAAAGAGCGAGGACACACTTCTGCTTTCACAACATCACTGTAAGCTCACAAACCTGTGACTGTGTGGCCACAATCTCCCGACAACACCGTGCTGCACCACCTCTCAGTGAAGCTAATAGGGCTAAAAGTGTCGTTAGCATGCGGGCCAGATCCAATGCTCAGTGAACCAGGAGTGGCGGCGCCCCGCTGCACCTCACAGTGCGTCGCTCTACTTTTTACATGCACCTCATGACACAGAATCACTCAGAGGGAAACGGGTAAGCCGAGAACTCCGTGTACTGAGTGATTACATAAGCAGCGGGGGCCAAAAGTATTAGCGCGCAGATCCTTTGTATCTGACTTCATCAGGAGCTCGGGCCTGAACCTTGGCTTTAATTAGATCCGTCAACTCAAAGCCCAGTATCTGTGGGAACGGTGCAGAGAACTGCTGAGCCGCTGGAAACCAGTTGGGGATAGAGTGTGTGTGTGTGTGTGTGTGTGTGTGTGTTACATACTGTATGCTGTAAGATTTCAGCAGCTGAACAAGTGAAAACCAAATTGATTTATTTTTTAATAATCCTGGATTTTGCTTTCAAGCTAATTTATTACCGTGTAAATCAAGTGTTTGCAGTGTGTCCATAATCTCATTTATTAGTCATCATGTGACCTGCATGATGGGGCCACACGGTGGGTTTAGTGGTTAGCGCTCTTGCCTTTGCAGCAAGAAGGCTCGGGTTTGATCCCCGGGTTGGAACAAGGGCCTCTCGGCACGGAGTTTGCATGTTCTCCACATTTTGAACGTTAAATTGATCGTAGGATTTAATTATTGTCCGTCTTTGTGTGTTTGCCCTGCTATGGACCCTGCATTTACCCCCCACGACCACGGGTTTATTGACATAAGTTGAAGTTACTGCCCATAAATATGTTTCTATAAGTGTATAATCACGTTTCGTGGCCGTAGAATAAGCCTTTTTCTTCGTATATAAGACAAGGCCCTTGCTTTATGGAGGCTGCCATCACGCAGATTTGGTGATTAGGCAAATTGGACACTTTAAATTGACTGTAGGAGTGAGAGTGAATGGTTGTTTGTCTCTATGTGTCCCTGCGATGGACTGCCGTGTGTCCAGGGTGTGACCCCGCCTATTGTGGTAGAAGATGGATGGATGGACCTGCATGACTGAAAAAAATGCCAAACATGTGTCAGGTCCCAGAAACCTCGTAAAAACGTGACACGGAGCCATACTTCATGGTATTTGTAGGCTTTTTTTATGCATGTAGTATTTTAACAGAAAAGGTTAAGGTCAGACAAGACGAGCTCATGTAAGATGAGGTCCAACTGTGTGGAGTTTGCATGTAAAATAAATTCAGAATGATAATAATTTCAACAAGACGGAAGAAATATGGAAAGCAAGCAGCAGGGATGACATCATGTGATGAAGGTTTGCCAGAGAAATCGAACCGGGGATGATGTGATTATACACTGTTGTATCCAGCGTAGACCACTTTGTCATTTTGAGTTGTTAAATTATCACATTATTCGTCTGCACACTTAATCTATCATTTTCCCTCCTGATTTTATAGAAACGTTAGAATATTCAAACTTTTTTTCTTCTTCTTTCCAGCATCGTCATTAATATCAGGGAATCCGAGTCCAAAGAATCCATAATTTTGTTTGTCCATCTGTGATCTATTTAACTCCAAACTTGTCTTTCCATGACGGCGTACGCTCACCACAAAGAGCCCCGGGAAGCCTGGACTTGTCTCAGCCCTGTCGTCCTGATTTTCTCTCTCTTTCGCACTCATCTCTACATAAATAATCTTTCAGGACGGCCGGGGCTTCTGCTGTCACAGCTTTTGAGCCCCTTAATCTTTCAACAGACACTTCAAGACAGACGCTGTGTTCTTGAGCCGCTCACGTGGATTTAAGAGCAACACAGCAGTTACGTCCATCAGCGACACGTCGACATCACTCTGAAGCTAAGTGGAGCTTCACAGATTAAATACCAGGTCACTGTCAAATGTATAAACTGTATAAAAGACAATCTAATCGGACCCGTTCACACGTAGGTGAGGACGCCACAGACCGTAACTCAGGGGTGTTCAAACACGTGGCCCGCGGTCCAACATAGAAAGACTATATTTTCCAGTTACCTGTGTAAAATCCACCGTGATCTGTAAATTGTAACCCTTTAAGCCTCAAAAGGTCTCAAACCTGCGGCCCCCCAATCGATTTCATGTGGCCCTCCACTTATTGAATATTGAACATTTACATAAATATGTTGTTATTCTGAACAATATATAATTCCACACTTTTATTTTGAAATTCCGTGAAATATTGTCAAAAGTGTTGCATTATTACATCACCATGGCAACTGTTTTTTCCCCTTGACCAGAACAGACACTCTGTGGCCCCTGGGTCATTTGAGTTTGAGACCCCTGGTATAAAACATATTTATAGTGACATTTGTTTCAGTTTCTGTCTCAATGTCCAAAAACAGGTAAAAAAAATTAAAAAAATGCAAACGATGTACAGATGTTTTTCCAACTCTCTCCTCTCTTGGGAGTTGCACGTCTTTGGTTTTGACGTGCAACTTCTCAGCTTTTAGAAACAATTTTTCCGATAACAAACGGTTGCGTAACTATGGTAACACAAAGTGCACTTGTGCAAACGTGTCGTCTGTGATACACTCGGTGTTAAATGGATAATGCACACGTGTAAATGGTAAACTCAGGTATAATAGTTTTGAAATTGCACTTATTTTTCTGCTTATACTTCATATGTTTTGTAAAAACAGGATTCAATGTAAAACAAAGGGGGTTGGGAGTTCTTGTTGTTTAAAAGTTATTATGCTGTTCTTTTACTGCTCTGGCCCACTTGGGATCACTTTGTGGCCCCTGAACTGAAATTAAAGCGAGTTTGACGCCCCTGACTTTACCGAATCTCGGACTTCTACAGATAAAAGAGTCATTCTTCATCCTCATCCACGGCAGATGTGGTGGTGTGTTCAGGCGCTCCTCATTGATTTTTATGCCCAATTTCAAGCCTCTTAAAGTGGAAAGTCTTTATTGCCCTCGGCGGGACAATTTGGAGGAAGACATTTTCGTTAACTGAAATAAAAACAAAAACTAGACAACCAACTAAAACTGAATGGTGTGTTCATAAAACTAACACAAAAATATGCTTTGTTTTCATTTTTATAAATGAATTTCATAGATAATCCTTTTGGGTTCATGTGAATGAAGTGTGTTTATTTTTTTATCTGCCGGTAATTTTGAGACAGCATTTTCATTCCTTCATTATAATATGTTTACATTGTGGGACATGAGGACGTGCAAGTTAAACATAACATTTGTGATGTAGTTAATTAAATCTCTCGTCTTTTAATGGGTTTTTTTAATTTGCTCATGTTTTTCTCTCAGACTCTGGACTCACAAACAACGTGATGTTGTCTCGTGAGGGTTATTTATTATCATTATTTATGTTGTTATGTTCATGTGTGTCACAATAAATGTCCTCATACATGATGCTGCACATTTTCATATAGACAGTTATATTTTTGTCCTAATAGAATTTTAAAATGGAATATTTTGCTGGGTTTATGCTCCATATTACAAAAAACATTCTAAACTAACACCAAAACTAAACTGAAAACTAAGCATTTACTAAAAAATTAAAACTGATAAAAACTACCAAACCTGCTCTACAAACTAATTAAAACTAAGTCATTTAAAAAACAACTAAATAAAAATAAAAATCCCAAACTAGTATAGCCTTGAACAGCAGTCACTACATCAATTCACACTGTAAAATAAATGGAATAAATAGAAGCATAAATGCATTATGTGCCAACAATCACACACAGAAGCTTCACATGACTTGAGCTCTGCGTTTTCATGCCGGTGCCGAGTTTCAGGTCTCAGACCTAATATTGTGAAGCAGTCAGTGAGTTCACATTTGATTCCTTTGATTCCCAGCTGGAACCACACACACACACACACACACACAGAGAAAAAGTGTTTTTTCCTTGTGAAAGGTTATGACGTCAGTGGGTGTGTCAGAGTGAGCTGTAGATGAGAGGAAGAAGGAAGGACAACAAACTAATTAACTCGGGAAAACTCAACACAATCCACCGTCATGTTTACTCACTTTGTGCAACACCCTCCATTGACACTGTGGCACATGGGAACGCCGGTTCCGCTTAACTGGTGCGAGCGTGGGCTGATTCACCGAGAGAACCAGAAACTGTGCCTGTGTTTGTCAACGGGAAAGTGCTATGAGAGGAAAGACCACCTCCTTCCTGTTGGCACAGGAAAACCATTCTCTATCTAGTACCAGTGCTGAATAGCCACCAGGGGGCAACTCGTGAATGACCTTCCTGTTTAGAGTAAAACAGAGATCGCCTTTCACCCTATATCAGCTTAGATTAGCACCAGGACAATGTAGTTGATGATGGATGAATGAATGAAAGTTGGATTGGGACAGTTTGGCAGACATAGGTAAGATTATGCAGATCTCCTAACTGGAGAAAAGAAAACTCAATAAAAGACAAAAAAAACATTTTTTCAACATTAAAATCCTTCAGTCTCTGGCTTGTCACTCAGCACACGCCTCAGTCTGTCATCATGTTTGTACAGTTGTACTGTAATTAATAATAGGTGCGCCACTTATCACCTGGCTGTTGCTAGGTGAAGAAACATGCAACTTCAGCACACCACTAGGTGGCCTAGTGGTGAGCAATGTTGCCTCACAACAAGAAGGTCCTGTCCGGTTTCCTCCCACCATCATAACACGTATGACTCTCACACATTCGCTCAGGCCGGTTCATTGCGGCGGCGCGCTCGGTCGATTCGACCCTCCGTGTGACCTCACGCTTTCGTCGTCGTTATTGTGTCACGACAATAAACCTCCCTTCCTGTCCACACAGTGGACAATAATCACGTATGAGCGTATGAGACAGGAAACACAACTATTATATCAGATTTATCATCATTTCTGTGGCGTTTCATCAACATATGTTTACCAACAACTGATGCCGACCTGAGCCTGACGACGTCTCCTGACGCTACAGGAACTGAGTCAATAAGGACTAAATGTCAACGCGCTCCACCCTTTAAGGAGTGGATTCAAACATTTACATTTACATTGCCAACATAAAATGACATGTTTAGTCTAGAAATGCAGACTTTAGAGGATCCAGCTCCTTACATGGGACACAGGTTATTTCCAGCAGCTGTAAGTTTTTACAGTAATAAACTTCTGAGGATACTTTACTGTCACACTGAGTCTCGTTTGAGTCTCGAGTATCTGACGACCTGTAACCTCTGACACTTTGCACTCTGTGCACATCTTCTATCACATGTTCACGACATGTTTTTCTCTGGCAAATCTGCCCACACTCGTCCCTTTAACGACTTCTTCCCCAAATCACCATCATGGAATCACTTCAGACAAATCAACACTTTTTCTGTCAAACCCCACGTTACATTGTGCTGAGCGCCCACACTGTGCTCTCGCGGTGCCAAACTCATAACTTAGTTTTTTATTTTGTTGTTCTTCTCCTTATTATTTTTGTCACAGACTAAATCCACTTTCACGTCTCACTCGCTCATTCTCCTCGTGTTCCTCGCTGAAATATCGTGAGGTCATGAAGTATTTCTCAGCAAAGTTTCATCACTAGATTTAATGCGTCGTTATTCTTCGTCCGTCCTCTTCATTTCCACTCAGGGCAAAAATCATCAGCAGTCTTTATGTTACTCGTTTGAAATTCCACAGGATCAAGCATTTTTCCAAAGGGAAAGCCACAAAAGGGGGGGTGGGGAGTGTGTGTGTGTGTGTGTGTGTGTGTGTGTTGCTGGAAATTTAAAGAGCTGCACACAGTAACACACAAATTTCTACTCTAGCATTTTCCTACATGTCCTAACATGAACGAGTGAACGTGTTTGTTTTGCCATTATTTTGTGGTGTTTGTTGTTTCTGTACAAATTTAAGTTTAAGCAGCAGACGCATTGTTTCATATGGAGTTTAAGAACTTAGAACACTTAGAACTTAGAACACAGAGCATTTCAGCTGCTGTTTTCCATCACTATGTTAAAATGTACAGTAAATACAGAGGCTATAAGAATGTGCAATATAGAGTGTCTTATATCCTTTTTTCAGCACAACTATACTTCTTTCATTTTCACCAACTATATAAACACACCTGAGCAAAAAAGTAAATTTGGAAATATGTCACAGTTCAAAGTTCACTCGGCTCGTTTTTATGAAGAAAAAGCAAAACTTCTATATAAAATGAATCATAACTTTGACTCAACAACATATTTTAAAACCCCACCGTGTGGCCACATTTAGGTGTAATATTTAATATTTAATACATTTCTCAGTTAACAAATATTGTTGTAAATGTGCTAAAAAAGTGACTTTCGAAAATTCACATCACTTTTTCAAACATTGTTTGAAGCCAAATGTGATAAAATGTTGAAGTTATTTTCACCATGTGCTGCTTTACAAACGGCACCTCATATAAACACACACCCACAGCAATTCAACATGGGTGTTACTGTGGCACAGATCCGTGCCGCGTGAGCACTATGGGTTAATGATCCTCTGTTAGTAATCACCTTGTGTAACCAGAGGGGGTCACACACGAAAGAAAGAAAGAAAGAAAGAAAGAAAGAAAGAATGAAAGAAAGAAAGAAAGAAAGAAAGAAAGAAAGGAATAAAGAAAGAACAAGAAGTATTTAGGACTGGACCACTAACTCTTTTGGAGGAAAATAAACAAATGTAATAACTCTTCTATGTGTGAAAAAACAACATAATAGAATTATGTAAATAAGGAAGCTACAGTTAAAAAAACAACAAAAACATAGGAGATGAGAAGTCACATATCTGGTCCCTGGTGTGTCACATCAGAGGGGGGAGAATTAACGTGGGAGACACACCCTTGTGCACAGGGGTAACCACAAAAACTGACACTAGGGAAACAAGAGATGCAGGTGCACCCATGGTAAATTACCGTGGGAATAAAACACAACTCCTTATATGGACATCCTGGAGCTGTGTGTGTTTACATCACATATTCAGGCTGTTTTTTCTGGTCTTCTTAAGTGTTGTTGAGTCAAAGTTATGATTCTTGGTGATTTTTAGTTGTGATATAAAGTAGTGATAATTGTGCAGAAGTCTTATCGTCTGCCAGACTCTGTACCAGTGGGGATTTGGTTTGATTGGGCGAATGCAACATTCAGAATTTGCTTTTGCACTTAAGTGAAACAAACTGAACCCTTTAATAACGTATTCCCCTCCTCGCCTGAGGCGGCGCTGCATCCAAAATGTCTGAAGGAGAAGACGAGACAAACAATGAACGAGAAAACTCGCTCATCTGTCGGTTAATAGACTTAGACTTATAAAAGTAGTGCAGGACAACTTCTGTTTCCTCCACACGAGAGCAAAACGTGGAGCTGCATCAAATCCTATCGTTTTACGTAAACATACGACACGCGTGCGTATGTTTTGGTTATGTTTACCCACAATGCCCTGCGTTGTAGTCCGATTCCTGCAGACTGATGTTTTAGGCGGACCAGAGTTCGCTTCTTTGGTGCTGGATCAGAGTTCGGTCACTCCTCCTCAAACGAACCAGAATTTCCGAGCAAACGAACTAGGATTCGAATTAGAAGGAGCTTTTGTGAATGTGACTTTAGTCACAGGTGTCTGAAACTGACAAGTATAGTATTTCACAGTATAACTAATCATACATTTTAACAAATTCATCCTGCCGGCCGAGTTGGACCCTCGGGTGGGCCGGTTCTGACTCGCTGACCGTGTATTTGACACCCCTGGCCAAGGTTGTGCTGTAAACTGTGACGTATCTCCAAAATTCAATCTGATTTTACACATTTTGAGTACTTTTTTGCTCAGGTGTGTTTATATAGTTGGTGAAAATCAAAAGAATGGCCTCTGTTGTGCTAAAAAAAGGATCTGTATGTACTGTATGTTTAAACATAGTCATGGACGCTGGCATTGTTGCACTCGCTCCCCTTCAGTCCGTCCTGTCTCCTAACGATCTCTGCGTTACGCTTCCGCATTCATGCATCGTGAATTCTATCTTGTTAAAAGTCCTCATCAATTAGGTAACGACAGGCGTCCCCTGCATGAATTCCTCCAGTGCCGCCGCGCACTTGGCAACACGGAATGGCAAAGGAGGACGAAATGTGTGTTCACAGGAATCACTGGAATGTAACAGATGGACATTAGAATGGACGTCACACACCACTATAGATACAGTGTCAACTCTGTGTGGCCGTCTCTTCCCACATGTGTGAGGGCTCCAGATTAGCATTATCACTTATCTGTTAATAGTCTGACATCCACCAGTGCAATATCATACAGTATATCCTGGATAATCACACACACACACACACACACACAGAGGCTTTGTCCCTTGTGACTGTAAAGCAAACACAACGTCCAACATAAATCATGTTGTTCCTGTCATCTCGCTCCAATCTTCAGTGCATCAAATGGATTTTCAAGCCGAGCTGTGAATCCAGTCCAAGATGCCATTTGACACGGACAATAATAATAATAATAATAATAATGATAATAATGATAATAATAATAATAATAATAATGATAATAATAATAATAATAATAATAATAGTAATAATAATAATAATAATAATAATAATGATGATAATAATAATAATAGTAATAATAATAATAATAATAATAATAATAATAATAATAATGATAATAAATAATACAAAAGCAGCAGTACTGACAGCTGTGAGGGGGTGATTTTTTTTAATTTTATTCTATTTTATTTCATGTGCCAGCAAACATCCTCTCTCTCATAAACACCAGAGCAGCCACTGTGGGTGTTTCCTTGAGGAGATCACACCACTAATTGTGTTTAGTTTTGAATCTTAAAGCGTTAGAAAGGAACTGTAAGATTGTTTTTTTCAAATGTATGTTATAGCATATACCTGACTTTAACCCCGTGTTTTAAACAAACGTGTGTTTTAAGACACGGTTTAAGCATTTGTTTATTAAACAGCTGTTTACATTTCAGCCACTGTGACTCATGGCGAGTTCCTCGGCTCTGGTGACTTTAAATCTTCAGGAGAAATTGGTTTAGTCCTCATTCTTCATCTCATTGACACGTGTTACATTGTCAAGTGCAGCCACTGTTGTCGCCTCATGGACAGATTTATAGTTTTACACTCATGGTTCATGCTGTGAGGAGGGTTGAGGTTCTGAGGGACCTAACTGTGGATGAATGGCTTACACCGCCACCCCATGGTGGTGCCGGGTAACACTGAGGACTGTAGTCAGTGAACTGAGGAGAGAAGCTTGTAGCAGCTCATACAACAGTCACTTGTGTGCTGCAGCGTGCCATTGTGATTCTCAGCAGTCGATGATAACGCTCGTGTTTCTTCAGCCTTTCGTTTTCTGCGAGCAGGATTTTTTTAACCTAATGTTTGTGTTTTTTATTCTTTTTTTTTATTTTGAGGACAAACTGCACTGATTTTCCTGCACTTCTCAATTTCTCTGGATTTATTCAGACTGGGATTTTGGAAAATTACCTTTTCACTATTATGGTGCTTGTATTTTAGACCATTTTGCTTTTTTGTGGGTCCAGACCAAGCCCCTGAACCTTATCTTGCTTTCTTCCTTTGGCTCCTACTTCTTCTTCTTCTTCTTCTGCTTCTGGTTGTTAACATAATTACAGACATGTATTCATTTCGCGCGCCTTCCTTGGCGAACATGGGCGACTGAGACCCAGCGAAAGTGATTGAATCATTTCTTTGAATCACTTATGAATCATATTCCGAGCGTCGTAACGAGTCGCCGCGTGTGGACACAGGACTGACTGTCACTGAAGGAACCTCCAGGTGCCCGCTCCAGTCATTGCATGACTGCACAAGCCTGACGCATCAGCAGAGGACGAGACTGCGGCAATGGAAAGTATCTCCAACCAAAGTGACTTTTGGCAATTTAACGAGACCTGGAGGAACTCGAGTCTCCTCAACTCCAGCGGCGGATCGAACCAGACGAATCCCCTGAAGCGGAACGAGGAGGTGGCGAAGGTGGAGGTGACGGTGCTCGCCCTGGTGCTGTTCCTGGCGCTCGCGGGGAACTTGTGCGTGCTGCTCGCCATCCACTCCACCAAACACAGCCAGTCCCGCATGTATTACTTCATGAAGCACCTGAGCATCGCGGATCTGTTTGTGGCGATATTCCAAGTTCTCCCGCAACTTATCTGGGACATCACGTTTCGCTTCTATGGACCTGACATCGTGTGCAGACTCGTGAAATACCTGCAGATCGTTGGGATGTTCGCGTCCACGTACATGTTAGTTTTGATGTCTGTCGACAGGTGTTTGGCGATTTGTCAGCCGCTCCGTTCTTTGCACAAGAGGAAAGATCGTATCTACGTGGTGCTGTCGTGGTTCTTGAGTCTGCTCTTCAGTGTTCCACAGATGTTCATCTTCTCCATGCGCGAGGTCGACCCGGCTGGATCGCGAGTGTACGACTGCTGGGGCGACTTCGTGAAGCCGTGGGGAGCCAAAGCCTACATCACCTGGATCAGCCTCACCATCTACATCGTCCCGGTGACCATACTGAGCATCTGCTACGGTCTGATCAGCTTCAAGATTTGGCAAAACTTTAAACTGAAGACCAGGCGCGAGCAGTGCATCAGCCTGACGCCCAAAACCTCCAAGAGCAACACGCTGGCCCGCGTGAGCAGCGTGAAGCTCATCTCCAAGGCGAAGATAACCACCGTGAAGATGACTTTTGTCATCGTCTTGGCTTACATCGTCTGCTGGACCCCCTTTTTCTTTGTCCAGATGTGGTCAGCGTGGGATCCAGCAGCGCCTCGCGAGGGTAGGTCACAACGCGCAAAAGCTTAATCATGCGCATCGATAACATGTCAAGTACGCAGTTATATATATTATGATTGATCATTAATAATGATCGTTTTGGAATGATGACGATGATGACGCGTGAAAACGTTTGGGGGCTTGATGATCCACATGCCTCCTCATCCTGCTTGGCGCGCGTAATTTACGCGCAGGATGAAGCGGTCATTAGTGCAAACAGGGCACAAAAACAGGTCCGAACTATCATGTATGTGTTTGGCTCATTTACATATTATGCAAATAAGCTGTTTTAATTAAGTTAGTGGTATCTTTGTTTTAGAATCCCAGTGCAGGCTTTGGATTGTTCCATTTGTCTGCTGATATTTTACGACTGTTTTCCTGATATTCAGCCATTTCAAACAAATACTTCCAACTTTATTAAAGTCAGTCCTTGATCCTTGTCCTGAGACAAACTGAGTGATGTCAATATCCGACCAAATAATCGCATAATATCATCGATAAAAACACCAACAGGCTGCTTGTTGTGTGTTTAAACAACAACAAACATCATTAGTAAGCTCCATACATCCAAGTTCCTTCCTCGCGCTGCAGACATCGACTGACGGCTAATCATTAATCAAATCAGTGTGCGCCACAGCGCGCGCCCAGCAGCGTGTGCCTGTGAGGCACGTTGGAGTGCGTCTTTGACATTTAACCACAATAGGGCAATAAACACGTGTATCGACCCGGTCCCTGTGTGGCCACACCCATTATTACAAGAGGAGACTGAATGTTCCAATGCGACTCATCATGACAGAGACTGTTCAACTGAGATAATATGTATTAGCCTGGTGATAATTATCGACATGCTTCATTGTTATCATTTGATGAATCTCCCTCTCTCTCCCTCTCTCTCTCTCTCTCTCTCTCTCTCACTCACTCACTCCTCATGAGTGCAAAACAAATGTAGTTCCAGAAATGTGCCTTCATTGTTCTGTAGGTAAAGAGTAGAAAGCCTCAGATTCTTCTGAAATAGAGGCTAAGAATGGGAACAACAATGTCAGGAAATGTCACCATGAAAAGCCAGAAAACAGACTTTTATGTTAAAGGTTCTGTGGTTGTTTGTGTTGAAGCTTCCGGGCTGACTGGTTCTGTGTGACTGTCATTCTTCTCTTCAAATGGCATTGTTCATGTCACCTCGGTTACGGTACACACACACACACACACACATATATATATATATATATATATATATATATATATATATATATATATATACTGTATATACGTATTGTTTTATATTGATATGAATTTATGATACCCTTTTTCAGTTGCACACAATTACAAATGAAGTGTCATAATCTTCTTATGGGCTGTTCAATGGTTCTGTTAGTCCTTGTTTATCAGACCCCTCGTGTTTGTGCGGTCTGAGTTTTTTTTGGTTCCCAGAATGTTCTGCAAACCATTAGAGAACATTCTCTAAAGGTTGTATGAAGGTTGGGACAAAGTAATGTTCTGGGACCAAACCACAGGAGAGGAGGTCCCAGGTTCTCCTGTTGTTGACACAAAAAGTTTATAGTTTAAATAAATAAATAAATAAATAAACCTTTAGAGAACGTTTTCTAAAGGTTCCCAGAACGTTCCCGTACTGTTACTTTTCTACAACCTTTAGAAAACATTAGCTTCACTGTAACCCGCGTATCGCCCACAGCTCTGACAATGCTACATATCAACATTCAGATTTACGTTCACACCAGATATTTCCACCTTTGAACAAAACAAGTGCATCATACATTGACTTTCGGACTTTTTTTTGAACACTTAGCGAGCATATTTATTCATGCACGGACAGACTGATGCTTCATCTCGTCACATGATTCCATTCTGATGGTCAGAAACTGACTGGGAGTTGGAATTCAGCTGCAGTTGCAGAGGCCTTGATCAGTGCAGAGGTCTCGCATGTGAACGTGACTCAGCTCTGACACAAGCGGCCATGACACGTGCCAGTGTTTGTGTACCGAGGACAGAGTGGAGTGTCACCATGTGGAGATAAAGTGTCCATTAGAGTCATACTTAGCAAAAAGAGCCGAGACCAGACAACACAAAGCTGTAAAGCTCATGCTCATAAATATACCAAGGATCCACTCGATTACATGGCTGTAGCTGTCTTTATACCCCAGTAAAATGTATTATTAATGCTTATTATTACTTGATTATTGTTTATTTGCTCCAGTGGGGACATTTCACATTAACATCAACATGTAAATATGCCTTATACTTACTTATAGCCATTGGGACATTCACATTTGTAGTCCTGATGCAGGTTAATGGAATAAGACAAAATACTGTAGAATAAAACACAGTAGAATCCATTAAAAGGCTACGATATCAACAAACGGAGAAGCAGCATACTTTGTGTTCTGTTATTAAAGATGGACTACTTTAAAATATGAGATGGAGCCAGACAAACCAATAACAGGGAGCTTGTATAGAACATACATTGTATTGGACAACCTTTTTTTTTTTTACTTGAATGTATTTCAACCTTGAGTAAAAGAACATTATTTGTTTTAAAGGCCATTCAATCGGCTTGTGCTGAGCGACTGGTGCACTCATGAAGAGTCACCTGATATTTTCCTGCTCCATTTCCAACCTAAACCTGGCTCAACAATTAGCTGTGTGTCACACTTTGACACACAAACTGTGCTCTCACTGGGTGATACATGAGAGGATCCATCGATACAACACTATATCACTGACGGAGACGCTTATTTTAGCTTTACATAAAGACGTGAAATGGAGCAAATGTATGGAGGAGTATTAACGCCACATGTAAATCTAATCTCAGAATTCTGAGAAAAAAGTCAGAAATCTCTAAGATTAAAGTCAGAATTCTGAGAAAAAGTCAGAATTCTTGGAAAAAGTCAGAATTCTCTGTTATTAAAGTCAGAATTCTTGGAAAAAGTCAGAATTCTCTGATATTAAAGTCAGAATTCTTAGAATAAGTCAGAATTCTCTGATATTAAAGTCAGAATTCTTAGAATCATGCTGTTTGATTTTTTTTTCTTTTGGTATCACAAACAAAAACATTTTTTTTAATTACATGTGGCTCTCTTATTCTTCCACACAAATGGCACAGCTCTGTAGTCGTAGATTACATTACATGTCATTTAGCAGATTTACAATGGAATTGAGTACAATCAGCCAGGGGTGGAGTCAAACTTGCGACCATTGCGACCATGATGTCTTTTGTACACAGGCTACCAGTCTTAACCACTGAGCCACCCCCCAAAGATATTTCTGGCTTTGTCTTAAAGAGCTGAATGAAATCCCTCCTCCATCTTAGAAGCAAATGAACCATGTGATTGATTACATCTTACAACCTGAAGTTACAGTGAAAGAGCCGGGACCTTTTAAAGACTGGAGGTTTTTACCAAACCATTAAGCCCTACAATGACATTATTGGAAATGTCAGAAGATGGTTAAATACTCACTTAAATCCTGACTCAGGCAAACATACTCAGTCCAAGTACAAAGCCCAGTATTTAATATCTGTGTTATTTTAAAAGGTCACTTTATATGTCCTTTCAACCAGTGGTAAAAAACAAAAACTGGATCACCAGGGAGAGACTTTCCCAAGTCGTTTCACCCCCCAAAAAACGTATAAAATGTAAATGAAATCACTTGTTTCAGTTCCCATAAATGAATTGGTGAAATGTCCTTTGGGCTGCAGCGCCGGCTCTGACAGTGAGACAGATGCAACACCCTGCAGATGATTATTCTGCCTTTCCCCTCACTGTGTGATTTATCATTCCCCTGTGGTCGACATTGTGAATGAATTCAGCAAAGACCTATTCATGACAGTTCCCCCTGTTATTCAAATAAGATCTGTGCTGCACTTTTCATCCGCCCTGATAAGAATGCGTGATACGCCAGAACGTCTTTTGCAGTGTGTGTATGTGACTGGATTACTGCATTACTACATCACAGCACACTGATGATGTTGTTGTTGTTGTTGTTGTTGTTGTTGTTTTTCGTTTTCTGTAAAACAGTTTCAATTTAACGGCTTCTTCTCCCACGTTTGATACTTTTCAGTACAGTGATAAAACAGCATGAAGAGAGTCAGATAAAAAGAAAAAAAATCTTAAGAAAAAGTCAGAATTCTGACTTTTTTCTCAGAATTATGATTTAAATCTCAAAGAATTCTGACTTTGATCTTAGAGAATTCTGACTTTAATCTCAAAGATTCTTTTCTTAGAATTCTGACTTTTTTCTCAGAATTATGACTTAAATCTCAAAGAATTATGACTTTGATCTTAGAGAATTATGACTTTAATCTCAAAGATTCTTTTCTTAGAATTATGACTTTTTTCTCAGAATTCTGACTTTAATCTCAGATAATTCTGAGATTAGAATCATGACTTTAATCTCTGAGAATTATGACTAATCTCAGAGAATTCAGACTTTTTTCTCAGAATTATGACTTTAATCTCAAAGAATTCTGACTTTTTCCTCAGAATTATGACTTTAATCTCATAATTATGAGAGAGATTAAGGAGAGAGATTTTGCAGTGTGTGACTGGATTACTCCCTCCAGCCTATAGCCTATAGTACAGCACACTGATGCCTGACTGATGGCTTTTGTGCACTTTGGTGTTTTTGTTTGCTTTCTTTCTGTAAAACACTATTTGAATTTAACAGCTTCTTCTCGTACTTTCACTTCTTTGTTTGAGACTTTTCAACACAGCACTGATTCTAAAACCCCGACACTGTCGTGTAGAAGAGTCAGTTGATGACCACTCAGTTAAAACTTGTGTTTGTGCTCATATATCACATCGTTAATAGCTTATTAACAGTTCTTATGAATCATGTGTGTGACTTTTATGCCCTCCCTGGGATCATTTGTGCTGAAAAATTGTCATTAGAGCTCGGAGACAATCATTAGAGACAGTGCGAAGCCAACGGGAGCACATATATGCCAAGAGAGTGATTAGAAATCACCAAGAAGAGGTTAAATACAGGATATGAACCAATTACACAAATCCGAATCTCATTTGCCAAATGTCAGTAAGAACCGTGCGTTTGACGGAGCGTAAATGTCACCCGACATGTCATGATGTATCTACACAGGACGCTTCCTTGCAGCTTGTGTGGAGAGATAATTGTAATTCGTTTGTGCTCACGTGTCTCGCTCTTCTGTTGCGACGAAAACATGTTCAATGCTTGATGTGAGCTCGTTCCAGATAAACTCATGTACATGTGTCGATTTAGGGCTGCAGCTAATGCTTAATCGATTCATCTGTTGATTATTTTCTCCTTTATTCGACTAATCGTTGGTCCATAAAATGTCAGGAAATGTTGAAAAATATTGATCATTGTGTCTCAAACCTGGAAATGACTGTTTGAATGATTTCTTTGTTATCTGGAGCAAAGAAACCAGAAAATATTCACATTACAGGAGCTGAAAATCAGAGAAAATGGTTTAAATCTTTAAAAATCACTTAAAGCGATTAATCGAAATCTAAATAGTAGACGATTAATTTAGTAGTTGATTAATAATCGATTAATCAAGTAATCGTTTCGGCCATAAATTCTATGTTGCTGCAAAATGGCTGAAATGAGCTTTGTGAGGATTACAGCACTCACAAACGCACAGTGACAACAAATGTATTAACCCTTAGTGCTCATGCAGCATGAATCTATGCCTCTGGTGCACCCGTGGGAATAATACACAACTCTTTCTTTCGTCTTCTTATGTGAAGTTATGATTCATTTTATATCGTGTCTTTAGTCGTGATATAAAGTAGCAATAATTGTGCAGAAGTCACAAAATTAGAGCGTTTTTCTTTTCTTTTTGTTCATAAAAACTTTGAACTTTGAACTGTGACGTATTTGCAAAATTTCACAAATTCAATCCGACTTAAAACATTTTGAGTACTTTTTGCTCAGGTGTGTTTATATAGAAAAAAAATCATCAGATTGCCTGTAGGTCAGGGGTGTCAGACTTGGACCTGTAAAATAATATCATAATAAGTTTTTCCCTTTGTTTTACATTTAATGAAGTTTGTTTTTTATGAACAACCTGAAATTTCTTGAGAAAAATAACAAAAATATTATGCAAATGTTTAGCATTTACACTCATTTACATGCAGAACAACGTACAGATGACAGTGGATCTACAAAGGAATCTGAAACTGACAAATATAATATTTCACAGTATGAGTGAAATTAACAGTAAAATTTAACAAATTCATCCTGTGGGCCGGGTTGGAGCCTCAGGTGGGCCATTTCTGGCACGTGGGCCATATGTTTGACACCCCTGGCCTGGACTGTGCTGAAAAAAAGGATATAAGACACTCCATAGTGCACATTCTTATAATCTCTGTATATATTGTATATTGTATATTGTATATAAAATGCTCTATGTTCTAAGGGTTAAAAAAACGAGAAAACAAATATTTTAGAAATCTTTCATGAACTTGTTTAAAACTAAAACTTATATTGTTATTTATTTGGCAAATAACTCACTAGGCGTCTCTTAGAAGGCAGAAATTAATCAAGTATAACATTCAACCACTAAAACTAAATTTTCTCTTCAGGAATACAAGTAAATGACTATAATTATTAGAATCTTAATCAAGAAATTATAATGTGCTTTACTCTTTTTTTCAGCTTTTTTTTGTAAAATTTCATGGATAAGAATAAGAATAATATTTTTGTATTAAAAATATAATTAAAGAGTTTCTAAATGCTGGTGTATTTACCGTTACACAAACATTAATAATGATTTTGATAATTACCAATGCAGCTGTGGCAGAAACCTTACATTAGGTCGTGGTCTATAATAAATCTATGAAGCATCATATGTCTTTATTATATACATATATTATTGACTTCATTCAGCTATGAGATAAATAAGCAGTGCTAACATCATGGTAATTATTTATCCAGTTCCAGCCTCTACAGTAATAATGACATAACATAAAGATGTGAATCATCACAAGTGAAAGACCATCATTAATGAGCCAAGCATCATATACACTTAGCAGCCACTTTAAAGGGCACATGGTGTTCTTCTGCTGCTGCTGATGATGCTGATGATGATGATGATGCTGCTGCTGATGCTGCTGATGCTGATGCTGCTGATGATGATGATGCTGCTGCTGCTGCTGCTCACTGGATATCGATAGTTTCTAAAAGAGCAGCCTCTCTGGCACCAACAGCCATGCTATGTTCTCTTAAATCACATTTCCTCCCTTTTCTGATGTTCACTTGCACATGCACCTGTGTAGGAACAGAAGATAGAAGATAAACACTCAGCCGGTCAACAACACTAGAGTCAAGAAAATATAAATAAATCAATGTATAAATTGTGTTCTGACATATTAAGTCAAGCTTCAAAACGATTTACTTTGTCACAGAGAAATCCTGCTCTCATGCACAAAATCACTATTTCTAACATGTATTTTGTGTTCTATCATGTTTTTAACTCTTAAAACACAGAGCATTTCGCCTGCTTTTTTTCATTTTCATCACTATGTTTAAACATACAGTATATACAGAGAGGTTATAAGATTGTGTAATGTAGAGTGTCTTATGTCATTTTTTTCAACACAATTTCATTTTCACCAACTCTATAAACACACCTGAGCAAAAAGCTACTCAAAATGATCAAAATCGGATTGAATTTGTCAAATTGGGAAAATGTGTCACAGTTAAAGCGTGAATAGGTGACCTATAAACACCCCAGGATGTCCATATATGGAGTGGTATATCATTCCCACGGCAAATTACCATGAGTGCACCTGCGGTACAAATCTGTGCCGGGTTAACAGTGATAATAATAATAATTGTGCTCTGCAGTTATGATGCACAATTTCCCCAAGCATCTAACTGCAGCCTGTGTTTATTATTTATTTAGTGTCATTCAGGCCCTAAAACACTCTGCTCACAGTACAGTAACTTGCCTCTCTTTTGCCACTCCTCCCTCACAGCCATGCCCTTCATCATCTCCATGCTGCTCGCCAGCCTCAACAGCTGCTGTAACCCCTGGATCTACATGTGCTTCGCGGGACATCTGTTCCAGGATCTGAGGCAGAACTTCCTGTGCTGCCCCGCTCGCTACCTCAAGGCGTCGCAGTGCCGCTGCGAGCGTGACTTTGACTACAGCCACAAGAGCAACTCTTCCACGTTTGTCATTAAGAGCACGAGCAGTCAGAGGAGCTTTTCGCTGAGCACCACATAAGTGCGTCCACTTAACCCTCCGTTCTCCCCCTGAACCGGCCTACTTGGCCTTTAACCACGCGCTGTCGTCAATAAAAATACCCTGCAGTTTGACGTCTTCAGACACTTCCTGCCTCGAGGCTTGCTGTTTAAGCCCAAAAGGGCGGAAATAACAATTTAAAACAAAGTATTTTATTCAAAATGTATGTGTAAAATTGGAAAAAACTGTAATTAAGGAGCAATATTTTGTGAGTCAAGACAAAGACGATGACGGGCCGAGTCGAGCACTTAACTGAATGTTTCCTTTCTGTTTTTACATTTCTGTTTTTTTTCCTCTTTTTTTAGATGTACAGTGTATATTTACATATTTAAAGGGCATAATGGGGGAAAAAAGAACATATTTTAATGATATTTAAGCTCTTAGTGTTGATTTAGTTGTTGTCACCGGCAAAGTAAAAAAGAAAAACAAGAAAAGCAAAGTTTTGTTCATCTGTGTTATGATAAATTTGCTCACCTGTCCTAAATATTGTGTACAACGTTGCTGAATTTGTTACAACTGCGTTCCTGTTAACTGTTACTTGAGCTATTGTTTAATGTGAGACGTGAAAGCTGTCACTGGTGAGGATTTTATTAAAGGCTAAACAGGCTAAAAGTCTCCGTATCTCTTGAAACATATCTTTTGTTCTCCCGTGACGTCACCGAGGTGCTGTGATTCACGCTCAGCAGCCTGTTAAAGGTGGAACGGCGAGTTTCTGGAGGCTCCAGTCGCTGCGTTATTCAATCTTTATTCCGCAGGATGTGGCAGCAATAAAGGTTAACTGTGACCGTGAATTAATTCCAGCACTCGCCGCTGTTAATTAAGTCCGAGGCTGTTGTTCACTCGCGTGTTTCAATATTCATTTGTAAATAAATATTCAACAATATGACCTGTCAAGGATGCGTTGATCCCTCAGTTACAGCACGTCACTTATTATCAGTAACTCGAGCTTTTAATGTGTGTGTGTGTGTGTGTGTGTGTGACACAGATAGATGCAGTTTACATACATTTGTCCACTCCAATGCAGCAATAATTTAAAGAACCCATATACTGTAGTTATTAGATGTTTATCTTACTTTCTACAGTCATCAATATTGTTATAAAAGTCAGGATTACGGATGAAAATGGGTGATATAATGCTATAAATGACTAAAACAGATTCAAACATAATATTGGTAACAATAATAATAATAGCAATAGTAGTAGAAGGAGCACTTGGTGGTAATTTTTAATTAGATTGAAGGAATTCATTTGCTCCAGGGAAAGTGTCTGCTGCTTGTTGTTGTTGTCTCAAAACAACAGGTAAATGAATCCCTACTACTCTCTAATTACAATCAGCATCTTCAGTGGAACTGATGAAGAAGAGTCACAAACAGAGAGATGAATCGTCAGTAATAAAAATAATAATAATAATAATAATATACAACAGCAGCCTCTAGTGTACAGTGTCAAACAGCACAGGCGACGGCTGATTGGATGTGAAAATGACAACTGAGATGCACTTGTTGTTATTATTATTATGAGTTTGTTGTTCCTGATTTGTCCACTGGGTGTCACACTCCTGTCCTGTTCTGATAGATTACAACCACATGCAGGCAAGTGGCACAAGTGCTACTGTTCATGAGAGAAAGCATTGTGGGAAAAAGAGATGAAGTTGAGTTAAAGAGGACGCAGACCTGTGTCCGGGTGTTTTCACATCAATCTGAGGAAGCAGCAGCTTATTCTGTCACTGAGTGTTTTCATGTGACCTTTACCTACGACAGACAGTCTGTCCAGAATGTGTGTTTCAAAGTGACGGTGAGGACATTAAAGCTGCAGCTCCGCGGTGTTGATGGGACAGAACGTCAGAGTTCCTTCACTTAAAGTCACCATAACGTAAGTAGTGACTTTACAGTGGAGAGATTTATACAAATACCACTGCCCCCTGTGAAGGCTAGTGATAACGATGAGTCCTTTGTAACTGTTGCTGTGCGTTTGTTTTCAGACTGCACTGAAACCAGTTATTATGATGCAGTGCGACAGGTATGGTCGTGGAACACATGGGCCAAACTTTGAGTACGATTTTTGGTGAATATTTTCATTCATCAAGCCTCTTAAACAATTCCCTTACAATCAGACATTAACCCATGGGGAAATAAAAGTGTTATTATAAGGACAGATGCATGAACAGTAAAGCATCTTTTAGTTTCTGTCCACTTATACTTTTTACTTTTTACTTATTAGCGATTATATTGAAATAAAAGTATCCTATGGCTGTATTTGCTAATTAGGTCATGACTGTTTTTTTT
This sequence comes from Solea senegalensis, assembly GCF_019176455.1. Lineage (NCBI taxonomy): Eukaryota > Metazoa > Chordata > Actinopteri > Pleuronectiformes > Soleidae > Solea > Solea senegalensis. The sequence goes on along the minus strand of NC_058024.1, from coordinate 26,210,382 downwards.
TATACATCGATGATTCCACTCATCACACTTTGACAAAGGTTGTAAATACCAACATGGCTGACTGCAAGTCTCAGGAAAGACACTCCTCTTCTGTGGATTCATCAAAAATGAACAGGGAAATGAATCAGAATATATTATTTTAATACACTGAGAAATGAGACAACACTGGACAAAGAATCATTCCATTCAGAAAACCTTTTCAATTCCTTTCACTCTGTGTTTTTATGATAGGATTAATTGTACACACATATTATGTTGAAGTCAATTCCATTTCTATTCATTAAAACTGTCGCAACAATCCACAGAACTTTTTTGATAAGAGCCAAATGTGACGTGTACGGGGCAACACTGTCCACAGGTGCAGCAGTGGCTGGGCACTTGATTTCATTTGTTGCGGATGAGTAGCCATCATGTGAGCCTTTATGTGATACAAATAAATGAGAGCGGACGGATCCTCCAAATGGCCGACGGCCCAGCGACGAGCACACAGCCCCTCCGGGGTTTGCCAGAGCTGTCACACAACCACGCTGCCTGCTGCAGCTGTCGCAGAGCGTCTGGTGGCAAAAGGCACACCAGGCACGTCAGGACTCAGAGCTGAGGGCTTGAAGGTGGGCGGGTGGAGAATAAACACGTTACGAGGGGAGTAAGCAAGAACGCCAGGACTTCTCTTCATGGTGTATAAAAAGATACTGCAATTTCATCCGATCATAGTATCAACACTACTGTATGAGAGTTCCTATACTTCTTTGCGCAGTGCCACGCGCACACTGCTGAAGATCTTGCCCAGGGCTTCGAAGAAGGGGTCGCAGAAGGTCTGGATGCAGAGGGAGTAGATGCGGCTGATGCACTGGGACTCGATCAGGCAGCTCTTGATGCAGGGCACCACGGCCCAGATGTGGCAGAAGGAGATGCAGGCGAACAGGAAGCCCCAGAGCAGAGCGACGGGGATACCAAAGATGGCGGACAGGATGCGGTAACACCAGTATTTGGACACGGTGAAGGTGGTGTAGCTGAGCTTCCACACGCCGTCCAGGCTGTGTGTACCGTCGGGCTCTGCGATGACGTCCTCAAACTCCACCTAATAAGACATTTAAGAGAAGCTTTGGTTGACACGCTCTCATAAGGCCGCAGTAGTTGTGTCTGTCTGCACATGCCAGTGTCAAGTGTTCATAGAATACAAGTAACGTAAAGTATATATGTATTTTAAGAAGTGGAATTTCAAACATGAGAGCAACAAGACAACAGGCCAATTTGTTGTCAGTTTGAAATCAGTGACTAAACTCAGTTTTAAGCCTTTTTCTTTCCCCCAGACCACTGTTTAAGATCACTACATCATGTGTTTCATGTATACATAAAAGCCAAAGATAGCACGTGCTGTGCTGCATCGGGATGGCAAAGGAATAATCATTGCAATAATCAAAATGATTACTAACAAAAGACTTACCCCACAAAGGGTGGAAATGTATTAATTTAACAACAATTCATTGCATAATTAATATTTGTCAGTGCTAAAACACTGTCATCCACAGACTGGTGTGAAAATGACACAATGATTTTTTACTTCTCTGAAAACAGACATGAGCACATGTGTGTGGATCATTTCACCAATCTAATCTGAACTATATGTTCCAGCCCTGACCTTACAGAACATGTTATGCAGCCGTAGCATAGTAACAATCACAGGATAAACAGTTGTCAACTCTAAATAAAACACAGCAGTGCAGTGTATCGGGTTCACACTCTTCCGCCCCAATCCCAAAATAAACATTATGTCTTGCACAGGCAACAGGAATAACTCTTGGTCTATTTCGAGCTTTTCCAGACAATATAATGACACGATTCTTCTCTGTGTTTGTTAACAGAAACCACTTTGTGCATTTTCCTTCACACTGTGGCAGGCTCTCATGTCCATGCTGCACAAACCTTCACTACGTCCTCATTGATGTGGTTGGGGTCTCTGTTGATCAGGTCGATCTCCTTGGTGTGGCTGTCCTTCACAATCTTCTCCTCGTTGGTGTTGTACTGGTACTGATCCGCCATGGTGCTGGGTCCTGGGTCCTGGGTCCTGTGGGTCCTGGGTCCTGCGGGTCCTGGGAAACGGGCTGGAGGGAAGTCAGTGACAGTGAACCTGAGTTAAACTGCACTCAGCTGCGCTCAGTTCACTTCTAAACCACTGTATGAGCACTGTGACGCTCCCAGTGACATGCCAGTGGACAGCAGCTGCAGATGTCCTGGTAAAAATGGAGGCCCGAGTACCACCCTGCACACACACACACACACACACACACACTGTATACACACCACAATGTTGTGCACGCAGACAGAAAAGGCATGCCTTAAAGGGGAACCCAGGCTTGTGTCACATTTCACACAGAGTTGTGGGGCTCACTGGGCAGAGTTTGCACAGTGGTATGAACTTCCACCACAGCGAGCGAGTCAATATAAGCACACACACACACACACACACACACACGCGCACCCCTCTGCTCAGACCCTGGTTGAGATTCTGGGTTTTGTGATAAGACGATAAATCAAAAAAAGGGAATGATTTACATTATAATATTATGTCAATGGACCGGCACTTGTTACATTTAATTAAACGCCTCTAATCTTGTTACAAGTCTGGTAATACTGCTGTTCTTATACTCCACAGAGTGATGTTTGTTTCAAAATTGAGCATGCGTCATTTTGTTGACGCCAGAACTTGTTCGGAGTGACTACACTTTATTTCCTATTTGCAGTGACAAAATATAAAAGAATGAACTCCTACAAATATTCTATTTTACTCTGACCGGTGTCTTCGACTCAGTCTAAAGCATTTCATAGTCATTTTTCCATGACTATGTCTAAATGTACAGTATAGAGGCTATAAGAGTGTGCAACATAGTGTCTTATATCTTTTTGTAACACAACATCATCAATCTGATGAAAAGAAATATGTCATAATTTTCACCCACTCTATAAACTCACCTGAGCAAAATGTACTCAAAATGTTTAAAATCTGTGAAATACGTCACAGTTCAAAGTTCACTCGGCTGGTTTTTAAGAACAAAAAGAAAAGAAACACGGTGTATTTTGTTTTACCTTATGCACAATTATTGCTACTTTATATCACGACTAAAAATGCGATATAAATTGAATCATAACTTTGACTCAACAAACACATAAGAAGACGAAACAAACCTATAAACACACACACACACACACGGGATAAGGAGTTGTGTATTATTCTGTCTCAGTGCATTTGCATAAGTAAAAGTCGACCTAAGGCAGATCCTGAGCCTCCTCATATAATGTACGTGTGATTGTAGCGAGACCTGATGCATAAAATTCAATAGGCCCCTAAAATAAAACTCTATGTCGACCTTCCTTTAGCTGCTGTGCAGTTGTTCCTATCAGTCACAGCTTTCTATATCAGCGTGTTTCATAAACAAAACACGGCGCTGCCGAAAGAGAAAGGGATGGAGAGCAGGCTGCTATTAAAAGTGGATTAACGCACACCTAACGCTCTGCTGTCTATTTATCTCAATCAGCGTGTACAGTGTTGTAGGAGAAGCGTGATTTCAGAGCACAGGCTGGAATTCCTTGCTTCTATCCCCCGAGTGGCAGAGACACAGATGAAGAGGGAGGGCTGCAACGGGATCAGGGCACATGTGATCGGGAGCCAACTCAATTAGAGAAGCATTCTTGGAGTGGTAGTGAGGAGAGTAGAGGCCACTTAGAGAAGAGGGACAGAAATAGCTCAGCAGAGAGTCACGGTGGACATACCTCTGCTTGTGCCGGTGTCAATGCAAGCTGAGCCTGCAGCGGCTCCTATCAACCATTTAATGCAGTCAGACATACAGCACACGGCTCTCACGTCTATATTTAGAGTCATATGCAGACTGAGTCGGAATGAGTAACTCAGCATTAGAAAAAACATCCTACCATTCTCAGTTACATTACGGGTGGTGTTTCCTTAGCAACCATGCTGATTGTTTTTCCCGACACACCTTAGTATAAATTCCTGCATATATGATTCTGCTGATTATAATGAGTATTTAGTTATGTGCATTTATCCTCCTTTAAGATTTATTGCAGTGATTTACTATTTCCATGTTTCCAAGCATATTTATGGATCTATATGTTGAGACGTTTTTAAATCGGTGGCAGGACTTTAAATAACACAGTCCCAAGTTACATTTACTTTTCCCTTATGGGCCCTTTGCCGCCAGCCATTTTGGCACAGGTGTTACTGATCATGTTAATGTGTGTCAGGATTATTAAACTGATTGTTTACACCTGTGTTTTTCCTACTGTCATCTGTCAAAATGGCTGTGCGATCTATCTATCTATCTATCTATCTATCTATCTATCCATCTATCTATCTATCCATCTATCTATCTATCTTATTCTTTCTTAAGTGACACACTGTAGTACCATGGTGTTTATCTCATATACATCATGGTTATTATGATGACAGCCAAGCAAATAACACAAAATAATCCGACACTTCTGACATAGATCATAACTGACCTGTAGGAAACTATTAATGCCGCCTGTCATGATTTGTTTTTTGCCGGTTCTGCTGCCGTTATTGTTACATGTAAAGAAGGTGTTGGTGGGTGAATGTTCAGAATGCTGCCTCCAAACCAGCTGCACACGGTGCATGTCGATGAGCAGGAGCAGCACACAGTGAATGATCACTGAGGTCTAGGGTGGATTGGAAGAGTGGGTGTGGATATATTTCAAAATCTCAACATGAAGAATGAGGGTGAGGGATAAGCCACATGAACGCAATGAACCAAAGATCAATCAATCACACACACAACGCAGCACCTTTTGTTATTATTATTATTATATTTTATTATTATTATTATTATTATTGTTGTTATTATTGTTATTATTATTATTGTTGTTGTTATTATTGTTATTTTTATTATTATTATTGTTGTTGTTATTATTGTTATTATTATTATTATTATTATTATTATTATTATCATGCGACTACCATATCTGGTTGACTCTTTTGTGTTAAAAACCACGTCAGACTCCTCACTTAGTTCAGGTCTATGTGTTACAGTTAGAGACTGCAGCAGTTGCCCGTCCGTCAAGTTCCCTGTTGAGTTTTCCAGGCACAAATGAAGTGTTTTTACCTCAGTGTGAGGCCTGTGATCTCTCGAGGTTAATGTGTGTGTTTTATGTTGGTTAAATCCTTTGTGACAGGACACATTAGGTACTTTAAGACTTTTCTGGGACCCCTGTTCTGAATGCGAGGCCTCGTCTGGCCGGGTGGAATCCAGATCCCTGGATCAGACTGTATTTCCACCTCCACAAATCCCTCTGCTGTGTCCACAAGGTTGCATTTGTGCCAGGTTGGAAACGTGGAGCACACAGGGTGGAGCAAAATGAACGGAGGTAGACCTACAGCTGCACACTTGTTCTGAATGCGAGGCCTCGTCTGGCCGGGTGGAATCCAGATCCCTGGATCAGACTGTATTTCCACCTCCACAAATCCCTCTGCTGTGTCCACAAGGTTGCATTTGTGCCAGGTTGGAAACGTGGAGCACACAGGGTGGAGCAAAATGAACGGAGGTAGACCTACAGCTGCACACTTGACCAGTAACACCTTGGTGGAACATGTGGTGCCATTCACTGTCTTGTTGAGGAATTCCTTTATTGGCTTTTACATGTTTGTCTTCACTGTCATTTTCCATTTGACACCGTGAAAAGAAAGTGTCATTTAGACTCACACAAACAAAATTATCCCAAGTGTAAAAATCACTGCCCTTTTGTTTTATTAAAAGCACCTTGGGATAGTTCACCATGTGTTCCTCAGTCGTCTAGAAAAAGTAAAAATGTAATAGAGCATTAACCCTTAGAACACGGAGCATTTCGACTGCTTTTTTCCATTAGGTTATAAAAATGTGTAATATAGAGTGTCTTATATCCTTTTTTCAGCACAACCTAGGCCATTTTTTTATTTTCTCCAAGTATATAAACACACCTGAGCAAAAAGCACTCAAAATGTTTAAAATCGGACTGAATTTGTGAAAATTGGAAACACGTCACAGTTCAAAGTTCACTTGGTTTGTTTTTATGAACAAAAACACGTCTATTTTGTGACTTCTGCCCAATTATTGCTACTTTATGTCACGACTGAAATGTGAACACATAAGAAGATGTCCCAGGATGTCCATATAAGGAGTTGTATATTATTCTCACAGCAAATTTACCATGAGTGCACCTGCGGCACAGATCCGCGCCGTGTGAGCACTAAGGGTTAATGGAAGGTTAAGTCACTCGTGTACTTGTGGCTTAAAAGAAGAAGAAAACAAACTTGACTCTGACTCTTGCTTTCTCTGGGAATTTTGCTCTGTTTTCAAGTGTCTTTCAAGTCCACAGCAGCCCCCGACAGACAAAACTCTGAACAACTACTTGAACTCAAATTAAAAAAACTGAGAAACCCAACTCACTTAATAAGGTTGTAACGTTTGGTTCACTGTCGCACAATCACAAACATTATTCCGGCCTCATTCATGGGTCTGCCACACCTTCTCACCAAGTCTTCCTCTCATCAGAGATGTGCAAAAAAAACCGAGAGAAGGAGGAGAGTCTGCTGGTAGAGTGGTATATAGCGCACTCTGTTGGTTTGCAGAGTATTTGCTTTTTTTCATTTATGTTTCAGTCAACTGCAGTTTCCACTCACCCACGGCCAAACAACACATTTTCTTTCATGCCCCAGCTGGAAGTGGAGTAGTGGCAAGGTTTGAATGGCAGATGATTAGTGTCTGTGTGTGCATGTGTGTGCGTGTGCACGTGTGTGTGTGTGTGTGTGAGTGTGAAACCATGGTGACAGAGAGCCCCACAGCTTGGCTTGTGATTGTGCCTGATGTTTGCAGGTCCTCCGCTTATATCTGGTAAATCATAGATGTTTGGAAAATTCAACTGTAATAGAAAACGATATAATACGAGTAGAATACTACTGAAGAGAAAAAATGCCACAGTAAAACAACGTGTGCTTTTTTCTATGTAAACACTGATCTCCTAACAGTTGAACACAAAACTGCTTTAACTGTTTACATTGGTTCATTTTGATGTACTAAAAACCTCACACACCGACTCCAGTCACTTAAATTCACCGGTGCAGAGGCTTATCAATAATCATTCACTAATGGTTGCGTCATGCTCCTTAAACATTTCGGGTGGTATTAAATAATACTATACTATAACCCAGCAGATTCATTTTATATCACATTTTTAGTTGCGATATAAAGTACAGAAGCAATAATTGTACACAAATTTCACAAAATTTTCTTTTTGTCCATAAAAGTACTTTTTGCTCAAGTGTGTTTATATAGTTGGTGAAAAGGAATTCAGATTGCCTATAGGTTTTGCTGAAAAAAATGATATAAGACCCTCTATATTACACATTTTTATAGCCTCTGTTTATACTGTATGTTTAAAAACAGTAATGGGAAAAAGCAGCTGAAATGCTCTGTGTTCTAAGAGTTAAGCATTATCTATAACGATACAAATACAGCAGAGACCTCTGAATATTGGGAATAATTCAGAGAAATGATTCAAATGTCTATGAAGAGTAAGGACAAAAATAGAAATGACATTGTAAACTACAATGATATCTCTACACAGGGTTGAACACGATCACAGTTGTCTAAGTGTCTTGTAGAGATATCATGTAAAGTTGTGTTTGCTGTTATTTGCCTCATATCTTTTCCTGCTGTTCGTGAAAGATTGCTACAAATAGCATGAGGCAATAAAACAGCACTTTGTTCCAGTCAATCAATGATTTGCTTTGAAAAGTCGCTACCTTACTCCTCACAGTACCTACATTGTAATTACAGCGATCCATAGCCTTAGCTGCTTTCAAATTTTCAAATGTCAACGAGTTCTCAATCTGAGCTTATAGACCTTGTGTTAGAGCTCGAATTATAGCACACTCTAATCAGATTCTCAAGCCTACATCCAGTCAGAAGGTCCCTGTTGCTATGTGAGTCACAGGCGGCTCACTCAATTTCCATGACAACAAGGGGTGCATGACATTCACCATCCATCAGCATATCTGCTGCACACAGGAACTCCGAGGTATTGTTTTCTCAAATGCATCAGAGCTGCACAGAGTCTGAAAGCCTCGCGTGGGAGTCGCTCCACTCTACACAGCTGTTCATCAAGCTGTTCCTCAGATATAAAAGACGTCAGTCATCAATGTACAGTAACACTGGCTTTTACAGTGTGTTAGATGTAGGTAATATAATAGCAATATCATCTTCTTTCAACAGTAATTATGGGACAAAAAGGAAGGTAATAATAGTTTTACATTTGTTTTAGATTTTTTTTCCCTTTTGACTTTCTGTTTTAGAAATGAGTTTGTTTTAATTAGTTTTTTAAGCAGATTTGCTAGTTTTTGTTAGTTTTCTGTAATATGGATTATTTGCAAGGTGCAAGCCTCTATTGTGTCTCCAATACAACCTCAATGTATATCGTCCAAAAAAGTCAGAGTTTAGTATGTTATCCAAAATACGACAAAAAGTCATAGTTTAGTATGTTATCCAAAATTTGACCAAAAAGTCATACTTTAGTATGTCGTCCAAAATTGGATCAAAAAGTCATGGGTTAGCATGTCGTCCAAATTTTGACCAAAAAGTCATGCTTTAGTATTTCGTCCAAAATTTAACAAAAAAGTCATAGTATAGTATGTCATGCAGAATTTGACCAAAAAGTCATACTTTAGTGAGTCAGTCAGTCATCATCTAACCGCTTTATCCTCCACCAGAGGGTTGCGGGCGATAGGCGGGGTACACCCTGGACAGTTCGCCAGTCCATCGCAGGGCCACACACAGATAGAGACAAACAACCATTCACTCTCACACTCACTCCTACGGTCAATTTAGAGTGTCCAATTTACCTATTCCCCACATTGCATGTTTTTGGACTGTGGAAGGAAGCCGGAGAACCCGGAGAGAACCCACGCACACACGGGGAGAACATGCAAACTCCATGCAGAAAGGCCCTTGTTCCAACCGGGGCTCGAACCCGGGTCTTCTCGCTGCAAAGCGAGAGTGCTAACCACTATTCCACCGTGTGGCCCTCATACTTTAGTATGTCGTCCAAAATGTGACAAAAAAGTCATAGGTTAGCATGTCGTCCAAAATTTGACCAAAAAGTCATACTTTAGTATGTCGTCCAAATTTTGACCAAAGTTTAATCCATTAAATTAATTAATTCATGTTATATAGAGTTGGACCTTATAATAAAAGCACATAAATATGGATGGTGTCTTTGTAAATGTTGCCTTGTAGAAGATTTGGCCAAAAAAAGCAAAACATTAATCATTAGGTCTTGTTTATACCGAGCCCCTAAAGGGACATTGAGTCATTGGGACGTGAGTTGTGAGAAGCCCTCTACAGTGCACAGATGAGTACGAATATGTAGCTTTCGGGAGAAACACTGAGAGTTGAATAAACAAGGATCCTACAGGGCTATGTGATCAGTGTCAGTGTAAGAATAGTCAAGCACATTATTTTTTTTTTGTCAAGAGACACGGAGGAGAGAGATCTGGAGATTGGGGGGTGAGTAGGAAGTTCATTTCTTTTTCTTTTTTTTAACTAATTGGTTTGGGATAAACACAGTTATATTTTCTTTATTCGGTTTTGTGCGTGTGTGTGTACGTGCGTGTGCAGGGTTGTTACTTTGGTCCACACCCCAACATTTACAAAACAACAAAAGAACCACTGGGTGGCGATACGGCGGTGTATTTACATTAGTTTGCCTTTATTCGACCCGACGAAGAAGAAGCCTCACATGTAGACCATCTGCCCCATGATGTGATCTGCTCTTGCAACATTAAACTTGTATTTAAACCGATAGTATCAATTAGTTATTGAGCTTTAGGTGTCGACACACACAGGGAAAACCATGGCATCCAGTTGTCGACGGCCTGAACACACAGCTCCTCCTGATGTGGTGAGGCTCGGTTTGTTGTGTTTACGTTGCTGCTAAGCTAACGCTTATAAGCTACTGCTTCAGTGCGGATTTGACTGTTATTTAAAAGCAGGACAACAAGTGTTGATGTGAAGCCAACAGTAGTGTCACTGAACAGTGTGTAACTATGTGCTCTAATTTCCGCAGTTTTACAACGAAGAAGAGGCAAAGAAGTATTCTCAGAAGTGAGTGTCTGTGTTGTGTGTGACTGTGATACACTCTGATAGTCCAACTTTACAGAAGCTAGCAGATACAATGTACAGTAGGCTAATATTGATGTTTACGAGTCACCCCGGCAACAATGAAGTCTGAGTAGGATGCACGATATTGAACTTTTTGCTGATTTGCTGCCTACTATTTTAGTTATTAGTCATAATGGCAGATCTTGGCATATTTGCCGATATCTGATAATATATTTGTAATATCTGCTGATACTGATGTTGTGCCTTTAATATTGTGCATCCCTAAAGTCTGACCAATCCTGTAATCTATGAGTAACAACCAGAGCCTACAAAGTAACTACAAGATAAAGTACTAACATATTTATCTCTTTAATTGTAAAGAAGTATAAGCATAATAACTCTACTCAAGCAAAGGTTTAATTGAATAAATGTACTTGGCTACTTTTCTCCACTGGTGTGAGTTTGAAAAAGAGAAATGTTGACGGAGATATTGACTGTTTACTGTGGCATTTACTAGGTAGGCTGAGTTAACGCTGGATCATATCTAGAACTAATAGGATGAATCTGATCTACTATATATATGTGTGTGTATATATATATATATATAGATATATATGTATATATATATCTATATATATATATAGATATACTGTATATATATATCTATAGATATAGATATATAGCTATGTATAGATATATATATATATATAGATATAGATATATAGATATATAGCTATGTATAGATATATATGTATATACATATATATATGGTATATATATGGTTTTTGTTCAGATGTGTGAATTACATGATGTCTATTTTGTACCGGACAGTGACAAGCTTCATCATTGCCTGCATAATTGTGCTAAATTGCTAGACGGCAAAGTTAAAGGTGACTTAATCCAATATCAAATCTGACCACCTCTTTAACAGCCACCTGTAGATTCAATTTCAAAACACAATAATAAAAAGAATAATAATAAATGTATTCGTCAAGTTCATTCAAGACCTCATGTAAATAGACTTTGTTGCTTTTCAGCTCTCGAATGATAGAGATCCAAACCCAGATGTCGGAGAGAGCTGTGGAACTTTTAAACCTGCCGGAGGGACAGCCGTGCTTCCTGCTGGATGTGGGGTGAGTGACACTGGCTATTTTTACATGGACTGCTTTATAATCTGATTTGAATTCTTCTTTTAATCCAAAGATATTCTCATCCACGTACTGAATGTGTAGGGCTTTGTTTCTAATATATTTACCCTCACTCACTCGTCTTCTAGCACATTACTAATTCAACTACTTTCCCTCAGTGGTAACAACATGACAGATGTGGAGTTTGGTATTACCTTTCATAATGACGCTGAAGAGAAGCAGTGTTTTTTCTGTTGTCTCCAAATGTGACCCTGAAGGATCTGTCTTAAGTGATGACAAAAGTGTATCTGGTGCTTGTGAATGACTCCATCGTAATGTCAATACTGTCACATATTATTCATAAAGCAGTAATCTTGTATTTGATGTGAGGGACTCAGTTTGTCCTCTGTCTATCAGGTGTGGCTCTGGTCTCAGTGGAGACTTCCTCTCAGAGGAGGGACACTACTGGGTGGGAGTTGACATCAGCACTGCGATGTTGGGTGAGTCTGACACTTCTGCACTCAAATTCTTCTCGACCTTTTTTGTATGCCCCAAGTTTTGAATTCCAGCTCATTTTTTAAACAGATTCTGTTAACAGCTTTTTCTCATGAGTTTATTGTTTGTTTCATTTTACATTTTGTTAAAAAGAAAGACAGGATAAATGGACAAATTATTAATCAAATGTAACTGTCTTTCTGTGTCAGACGTTGCACTGGACAGGGAGGTAGAAGGAGACCTTTTACTGGGGGACATGGGTCAGGGGATGCCCTTTCGTCCTGGCACATTTGATGGTTGCATCAGGTAAATCTAAAAAGCATACTTATGTTAAAATTAAATCTAATTAATAAGTTTTTGTTTACACTTTGGACTCTTGTCAGTATTTCTGCCCTGCAGTGGCTCTGTAATGCTGACAAGAAGACACACAGTCCTCCAAAGAGACTCTTTACCTTTTTTAGTACTCTCTACTCATCTCTGGTAAGCTTGCCTTTTCTGTTGTTGTATATACACCCATAGTTTTTTACAATGATGACCTTTACTTACTTCCCTTTGCTGTTTGTCTTTCAGTCCAGAGGATCCCGTGCTGTTTTTCAGCTTTATCCAGAGAACTCAGAGCAGGTGATAACACACTGTAGATGTTAGATGTAGTTTGTTTTTTTGTTTGTTCTATCACACTCACCCTTGGTTGCCTTCTTCTCCTCCAAAGCTTGAGCTGATCACGTCGCAGGCCATGAGGGCAGGTTTCACAGGGGGCATGGTGGTCGACTATCCCAACAGCAGCAAGGCGAAAAAGTCAGTATCAGTGAGAAAGCAGGGCTTTTATTTTGACACACTATACTGCTGCTGTCTGTGACTGATCCTTACTTAATAGCCTGTGGACATGAAATTAGTGTCAGTGTAGTTGCAACACAACACTAATTAGAGACTGTTTGTCACATTAGCAGTGTGATTAATTGTTACACATTTAATTCAAATTTAAAGTGATTTCTCCCGCTCTCTCTCTCGCGCTTGTACACCATTACACACAAATTAACGCATTCGCACTTTCTGTATTTCCAGGTTCTTCTTGTGCCTTTTTGCTGGAGTAACAGGAGTTCTTCCCAAAGTAAGAAACAAAGACGCTCAATGTCGGTGGATAATGAGTTATGTTTGGTAATTAACTTTGGTAATTGTGCTTTTGTGCTCTCTTATTTCAGGGTTTGGGATCAGAAACATCGGATAGAAATGTTTCAAACCAGGTTCAATTTTCAGGACAAAGGTAAAGATACACACACAGTCACACAGCAGGCAAACATGGGGTGTATTTACATTGAGAAAATATACCTTGTTTATTCAAAGTTACCAGATTAATACAAGAATGTATTAAACCATTGGCATTTTCATTGTTTTTTATTCAGATATCCTAATTGTAATGAGAGGGAGTCTGAGGCCAACTAGGCTAAAACTTGAGTGTTTGCGTTACTCTTGTGTTTTTCCTCATGGACTCAAACGAGAATTTGAATGTTGAGATTTAGGCAGATACACATAACTATTGTGAAGATAATGACAACCCTGGTCAGACGTTTGAAGAGACACAACTGCTGTATGCACATCAACTTCCGACCTCGTATCAATCTTACTATGAACACTTATTCTTAGAGTTGATACTATTGTATTTTGTGTATAGCAAGGATTTAATGCTCTTTTTTATTGTATGAGAGTGTATTTAAATTTTAAAGAAAATGATGATTAAGTGCTTTTAATTATTGTGATTATTTAGTTGAAATTAAAACACATCTTTTTTTTCTTGGCATCAGGAAAGAGACCAGGTCTTGGCATTGATGAGTGCAGGTTTAGTTGTACCTGTCATGATTAAGCCCAAAGACCAAGAGAAATTAAAAAGGGCCATTGTCCTGTCTGACTAAAAACCCTGTCGGGCAGTTTTTCCTCCCTTTCACATAGTGATGTTAGTGTTTTTCCTCGTGGTCACACATAGGTACTTTAAAATCACCTAATCAGCTTCTTTGTCTTTGTGAAGATGTAGGTTCAAAAACATGAAGGGTAAATCCTTGAAGAAGGGCCGAGACTGGATCTTCGAAAAGAAGGAGAGGAGAAGAAGACAGGGGCGGTATGTTTGTGTAACTGTATTTTACCATTGCAGGATAAATGAATAAAGTACATGTATTTTAGTGTCGTGTGCTCAAATATTCATGCTTTAAATAACACAGCACACTTGTGTTCGGCTTCAGCTGAATCCCCCTCTAGTTTTGTAACACTCGCCTCCTCTCTCTTTCTGTCATGTGATGGTTGGTCTACAGGGAGGTTCGAGCCGACACTAAATACACTGGACGGCAGAGAAGACCGCATTTCTAGCTCTAACTCATGCAGCTGGGCCTTCATTAGGTGTCATCTGTGCCACTCCTGGAGACACTGTGTGCGTGGACTCAACTCTTTAATTCAAGTGGACCGGAGAGAGTGATCGCCTGTTAAGGTTCATCATTTTTAGATTTTTGAAAACTGTCTCTTGCATACAGTGAGACAGACAAAGACTGCACTCTCAGTGATCACAATGGCTGGAAACACATGCATGCACTGGCCATTAATGACACAACACCACTGTCATAGAATCAAAACAGATTTCATAGATTATGAAATGTCGTTCTCACCTCTGATCAGCTGCTTGTTGGTTTATCTGTAGTATTTTCTCAATAAAAATGAAGCCCAAAATGTTTTATTTCTTGATAACCAAAGACAAATTGGCAGGTCATCAAGTTAATACAGATTAAGGGGAGACACCATATGTAGAAATTAGAAATTAAATAAATAAACAGTTCTATGTTAAATCACATTGAGTGTGGGAAGTCCAGGAGTGGACTGTTGACTCGGCATCTGATGACTTCCTGTGGGTGGCCTTCACCCGCCCACCCCCCTTCATCATCACTTTGTGTCATGTGATGCATTTTTATTTTTTGTGAACATGAGAAATAAGCATTTTGTTCATAATAAACTAATAGCGGAGAAGCATAGACTTTATAGACTCCGGTGGGCGGGGCGACAGCGGGGGCGGAGTCAGCCGACTCTCGCACGTTGAATTCGCCCGGCAAAGACATGAGCACACGTGACAGTTGACTCTGTAGTAGTGTTTGGGGGGGGAGGAGGAAATTCCAGCATGGGACCGGCCCCGCCTCTTTCCGCCTGCCTCTCAGTGCGCATGTCAGCAATGTCCACAACAACACACACTGTGGGCCTGTGTTTGTTCAGATAAGGTGATAAGACGTGGAGGACACGATGGAATTAGATCTGTGTCAGTGTTTTCAAACAACACTTTTTATGAATTGAGCAAAAATGAACCACAAAATCAAAATACACTCGAGATGATGCATTTCATTAAAAAAACAACAACAACAAGCATTAGGATAAACAAATGAAAAAAAACGGAATAATCGGGGAGTGCAGGAGTTCCCCGACCTCACATTTGAAACCACAAAACCTTTGTGGCCTCTGTTTTCACCTCATTCACTGCCATAGAGCCCTTGAACAACCCACGGGCCCGGGAACTATGCCAATATCCCATTTTCACCAGACTATGCCACAGCCTAGTTCCCGGCACCACAACAATAACAACATCAACTGCAGCTCCAAATGTACAAAAGACTGATCTGACACCACAGTGAGTCCCTTTGTCCAGAGAGGACACGAGAGAAGCTGCTTCACACCGAGTGCATCCACAGTTATTCAGCGGTGATATGCACCAAAAGTTAATGAAGTCATAAGACAAAACGGGAAAAAATACAATGAGTGCAAAATATCGTATGTGAATAAGAGGCAGCTGTGTGATTATAGGGCAAAACAACAACAACAACAACAACAACAAGCTTGTACATTTGTACAGTTGAGTGGACTCTTTATTATCTCTGAGCTGTCAGACAGCTGCACAGCAGAGAATCTGTGAGACCAGTCAAACTCATTCTAATTCATTATCTGAGCTGGGAATGGTTTTTATGTCGTGGACGGTTCCAAATGAGGCACACTGAGACGACAGGTGACCACAGAGTTAACTATTACTTGACCATTTTTGAAAATGGAATACTACAATCACGGTTGTTATACAGTAGTTTACGACAAACTAACAAAATATCGAAAACTAAAATTGGAAAAACAACGACTAACTGAATTGTGTGTTTGCAAAATTAACTAAAATTGGAGCATTTTTTGTCCGCTTCTTTGTAAATTAATACATAATCCTTCTGGGTTCATATGAAGTGTATAAAAGGTTGTATTTTCATTTATAATAAAATGTTTTCAATTTGTTTACAATGTGGGACATAGACATTCGTTATTTGTTGAGTTTGTTCATCTAAGTGAATCAAACCTCTCGTCTTTTATTGGGTTTACAGTTGAGAATGAACTCCCTGAGACTCCTGGCTCACAATCAATGTGATTCATTATTATTATTATTATTTATGTTATGTTCATGTGTGTCTTTAGTCTGCTGGCTAATTTCTTGTAGACCGTCCATACATTTTTAAAATGGCATCTTTTGTTGGGTTTTTATTAAGACACAATACTTATTATGACATTGTTTTGCATCCTGCATACTCCATGTTACAATCAAATGAAAGCTAATAAAAAAACTAGCAAACTCGCTCTTAAAACTATTCTTTTTAAAAACAAAAAGTCTAAACTAAATAAAAACTAAAACTAATGAAAGTTTTGTGCGTTGAAAACACTGTTTGTGTGCTATCTACACTCAAGGGGCCAAGTCAAGGGGTCAACTGCCGCCTTTTGTGGAACAAACATTACACCGTCTTTACACATTTACCAAAACAAAGCTCAAAATTAAACGTGTTAAAGCTAAATAAACATGAATCACACACAAAGCTATGTAAAATCTATCTATCATCTATAATTAGAAACATTTGCGTGGTTTCGCCTCCTCTTTCCTCAGGTTACTGTAAATGCGTGGGCGACAGACAGACAGACAGACAGACAGTGAGTGGAAAGAGCGCAGCTTCCTGGGTGGATTCAGTGGATACCCGTGACTCATCGCTTCTGTGACGCCGTCACGTGCCGCTCCAAGTAACAGGCGGAAAAGCGCGCGTAAATTTGAGAGCCCTGAGCCCCGTGTATACGGTTCACGTGGACTGGAGTCTGAGAGTGGGCTTGTTTAGGGTGTGAACAGTGGGAGAGTGAAGTGGGTGATACACGAGTTTGTGAACCAGGAAGGATCCACAGCTCTTTGGATGCAGAAACAGCTGCGTTTGAATCACAATGAATAACTTCAGTTTTGTTTGAATGAAGTATAAATTAAGTTGTATGGAAAACATGAAAGTTATCACAGATGTATGAAAACTCCATTCATATTCAGACTTACAGATATAAGTGTATACCACATTTGTTTGGATAACCAAATATAAATGCACTGAGATACCTGGACCAGGCATAATGCAAATTTGAAACAATTACTATCATTTCAAACATTTGGACAACATAAGAGATAGATTAAACCATGCTAAACAAACCAAACTGAGGTCTACAGCAACAAAAACATAATCTACATCAGTGAATCTGTCCCAAACTTCTGCTCATTGGCAGATGCTTGACTATGACATGAGTGCCCCCTTATGGAGAAAAAAAAGACACCAGAACAACCCAATGTAGAACAAGCATTGTTTTTTATTGAGAGACTGTTTCAGAGTATGAAACAATGGAAAAAAATGAAAAAAAGTCAGAAAAAAAATAATTTGAGTTGTGTTATTACACCTTTTAAGAAAAGCCAATAGTTTTGCATCGTTAACAGATGGAAACCTTCAGTATGAATCAGGTAGCATGTTTGAAAACGTGCTTTACAGACAGACGGCTCTAAATACATTTCTATCCCAGTCCCACTTAAAAAAATGCTGGTGTTTACACAATGAAAATGAACTAATTCACACTACGCCAAACTACACAGTACATTCAACCAAAAAGAAAATAAACAAACCCAAAGGTCTCAAGAGATTTAACGATGAACTGGAATGCTCGGTGGTACAACTTTTTCAGGACCGAGGGACAGACATGACTTCTGTGAAGCGCACTCCTGTACACACCCTCTAAAAAGATTTGAAAATTACAACAGCAAAAAGGGCAGGGACACTAAAATGCTTAATTGTTTAAAAAACCCAACACAAAAAAAATGACCAAAGTTGAAGTTTGTCACTAAACGGCAAAGTCTGGTCAACCGTTCATCTCGAGCTCCTTTTACACCTTCACACGGTCCTTCATTTTCTGTCATTGGACCTGGAGCGACTGCAAGAGAGGGGAAGAAATAAACCCAAAACAATTAAAAGTCTGAACTAATGACTGACAAACTGTCATGGCTACATAGTCATACCATAAACTCCACAAGTATTAAACCCAGAGATTATATTTAGAAAACAGATAAAAAAAAAAAAAAGTCAATCAGTACCTCCTTGATCGGGAGAACGATCTTGAAGGTTTGTGGTTCCTGTCCCGGGAGAGGGACCTCTCCCTCCTCCTGTCTCTGGAGAAAGACCTGCGAAAAACAAACCAGTTGAAGTCAAATCATTTGCTTCAATTTGAACCAAAATTGAATGATCTTTGGGATTGAATCATACCTGCTACGACTGCGGCTAAAACTCCTCCTGCGTGGGGATCTGCGCAGGAAAAATACACCAGCGTTAACAGTCAGCACTCAATACAGCGTATAGCTCCACGCTAGTTTAATCCTTTTCTTACATGGGTCTCCATCAACACAGCTTTATTTCTATCTCGGTAAGAACCTCGGCATTTGTCCACAAAAAACAACTTACTCAAATGTAAGTCTGTGGCAATGGACCTATTACCTGCAGACGGCAGGTGCTTAGGAATGGACCCCCCCTCCCCCCACCTATGCCATAGTATCACCTGCATCTTAATAATTTCATGATTTTATCAGTGCGAGTTATTCATGTTGATATGAAGTACCACACTGGGGCGCCCCCTAAAAGATTTGCCTGAGCGTTAAAGCAAGCTAACCAAGGTTTGTTCTCAGAGGATTTGAAACTTCGCTATGGACAGGCCCTTGTGTAAAATTTAAAATACACACGGGGCTCCGTCTGTACGAAACTGGTACACTATACTTCAAGGGAAACTGTAAGAAAATGAATGCTAGTGTTTAAGTCCAATATGATCTGCTAAACCCTCCACACGACACTATGTCACTGTGGGGGTTTAAGGAGACTATCGAGTCGTGGGACTTCTTAATTCTTCTCAGAGCCCCCAAAACATACCACATGTTTAACTATAAGTGTTATTTGGCATTAGATTTGCCATTTCTCTTTGAAATAATGAGTTATATTAACGTTTGAGGCCAAAACAAACTTGTGTTTAAATGATAGAAAAAAAACAACCTTTTCAAACCAGCTGTCTCTTCACTTTCAAAACTGTAATCAGCAGTGTACTGAATGAAGCAGGAAAACTTACTAGTATTTTTGGTTTTCAACAAGCTACATATGACGAAAGGGAGGCAGACTGTCGGCTGGGTAGGTAGAATTGGCTGAATAGGACTGGCCAGATGCTGCAAGGTGATTAGGTGGCAGGCAGATGGGGGCTGGCTGTAGCTTTTTTCCTGCTTTAATTGGTTAGCCGAAGGCTGCTGCTGGTAGGTTGTAGACATTTGGAAACGTAATACGCTGATTGGTCGGGAATGTGAGGTGGGCCGCTGCCGTTTGGGTTAAGGTTGAAGGAGGAGGAGGTTGAGAACGGCATGCTGAGGAACCAATGGGCTGGTGCAACCTGACGACTGGCCATGCCCGGGTCATGTGAGAGCACCAGCCATGCTGATTGGGGCACGATGGTCAGCAGTCACATGATGCTGAAAGAGGACTAGTAGATTGACTCAGAGGGTGGTGAGAAGAGGCATGGTGGTGGCTCTGCAACGGGTTTCATTCTTATTAATATAGATGAAAAAAATAATAAAGCATCCTCAAACAAAAAGGAAAAAAGCATCACATTTGACACTTTCACCCTCCCCCAAATTTAAAACAGTTCATACTCATTTTGACATTAAATAATCCTGTTTCACATACCCAATTTGTCATTCTAACGAAGTTAAAATTGAGTGGACTGTGCGGCTTCACTAACTAAGCCTTCATGTAATACTCCCATGCCATATTCATAATTCCTTTGTGAATGTCTATCTGTCACATTTCCAAAATTAAATGACCGATAATGTCAATGATGATGAGATTGCAAGCCTTAAACATTGCACAGTCACAAATGCAAAACCAGATTGAATTACAAATGCCTACACATCTGCACAATTACCAGGAAACATACTGTGGGTAAAAGAGCAAATTAATTGAGCCACAGCAGGAATATTGATGCATGTCATTTGTTGACTCTACCGGTCACTGCATACAAAAAATGTATAGGTCACCTCCGCCTGGCTGGTGGGCTGCTACGCCGCCTGTAGTCATCTCTGTCCCGAGGACGCCTGCTCCACGAAGGGGGAGCACCACGAGAGCGACTACGTTTTTCACCATTTGACAACTCTACTCGTACACGGCAACCGCACAATGTCCTATGAAACAAAGAGTCCACGTTAATACTTGAAACTGATATGTTCTTCGTGTTAATGCCATTATTTCTATACATTACAAGACCTCGTACCTTCCATCAAGTTCACGCACAGCATCATTTGCATCTCTTGGGTCTTCAAACTCTACAAAAGCGAAGCCTGGGGGGTTCCTGGCCACCCACACACTGCGGAGAGGGCCATAGTAGCCAAATGACCTCTCCAACTCTGTTTTGTTGCCATTGTTCCCCAGGTTTCCGACATAGACTTTGCAGTCCAGAGGACAGTCCCGATGCATGGCTGGATCTGGGGAAAACAAAAGCACAACAACTTGTATTAGATTAGGAAGAAAGAGGAACTAGCATTTCTTCATATTTGGCTCGGCAGATGAACAAGCTTTAAACAAATCGCTGCAATTGTAACATTCAACAATGTTACGACTTAAGGTATGACTTGCCATTAACGCGCGACTGCCCATGTTCGTAATTAGGAACTATATTGAAACAATACATGTTTCCGGAGAACACGTATCCAACCTTTCCATACCAACCCCCGGGAGCATGGCCTACTTTTTACTCAGACTAGCAGACCAAGCTAACGCTACTTTTACAAAATGCAACGTACTCGTCCTTTTTTGTACTTTACCGCATGTTTGACATAACATTTAATTTCCCATTATTGTCTGTAACACACTCGCCACACGTACGTGATATCTCAAATTTGAAATTAGACTTTATTTCGTCGAGTGGTAACCGACGAAAGCTAAAAGCTTAAGCTAGGTGCAGGCGGATAGCTAAAATGGCTGTCGCATTGTTGAGGCCCAGGCGGCGTCATTCGCGCAACGGCGGCAGAAATTAAACAGTCAACGGGAACAATTGGATGGTAGATGTGTATGTACCAGCACGGCACACACAATAAGGATGTATTTAGTTGTGGCTTTACCAATTTTGTCGACGTTAAGTGGACCTGACGCTCCGCGTTCCTTCAGCTTGGCTTCTTTCTCTGTCCTCCTCGATGGAAAATGGCGTATCGGAAAGTACGTCTGATGGTGTCGAGCTGCTCCCGGAAGGGCGGAGTTAGTGAGCATTTATATATACGATTGTAAATTAATTCACTTTTTTTTTAATTTTTGAATTGATACATGTTATGGATTTCCTGTCTAAATGTGTACATGAAGCTTTGATCCGTGTGTGAATTATCTGTCTTTTATCTCTCCAATTAGTTCCTGGATGCAGTACATTTTGAATACTTTTTTCCAGTGGCCACTCGTGGTACTGCAACAGAAATACTCGTGCCGTGCGATATGAAAACTTTATGGGAAATGTGAATAAATGATGGCGAGGGGGAGTTATTATTTTACGTATCTGAGGAAAGAATTTGGAGTTATAAAAGCTACGTTCAACACGTTGTTATTGTTCCTAATAATATGATCATGTCGCGTATTTCCGGCCCTAACACAAGAGCCGATTTTATTTTTGAAGTTTTGCGTGTGCTTCCGGGATCTACTTGGAGAGTGGAAGCTGAACCATTCATTCATTTACTTCAGCTTTATCCTCCCCATTAGGGTCGCGGGCGTGTGGGAGTAAACAATAAAACAAATAAAAACACTGAATAAAACTGACTCTGAGTAAAACACTACAATTATTTTAGTCGTCGTGTTAGTGACGAACCAGGCATCATCAAGTTGTAATACAAATTTTGACCACAGCCCGGAAGTCAATGTAACTGTGGCGCTGTTGTAGGATTTTTGTGAAAGCAGCTCGTGAGGCAGACAGAGTGTAAAGGGAAGGATCAATTGTTTATTATGTTTTTATTTAAACTTCTCATTTACAACACTGTGAGGCATTTAAACATTTCGAGATAAACAATTTTACACAACAGTACAACATATAATTAGGTCCAAAAACCATGGAAACATGTACAACATGAAAAATAAAAAGTTTTTTCTTTTATGGAAAGGAGAACAAGATATAGGGAGTTGGATCTCATTATAAAAACACAGATGTATGGGTGTGGTCTTAATTGGCTAAAATAAGCAAAACATTACACAAAAATAATATTATTATTATTTTTATAAGCAGCAACCCTTATAGTTTTCAGATCAATTGAGTGTGAGAGCATGAAACAAATAGATGTTCTGTTGTTTCAATATTGCTTTTTACAAAGAATACATTACATTAATTTACCTAAACGCCAAATCTAAATTGTATAAATTCGCTGGAAGGATGGACATTATCATTCATTACTGGGTATTTATGGTATTTGGTTCTCAGTTGGAATATGTTTTTGTAGGTCAAATAAGTTTATAATCATCAGTTAGAGTGGATTTCATGAATTTATTTGATTAAATTAATTCCACAAGTCTTTGTAACGTATCACCCTCTCGAGTGCCATGTTTTTTTCTACTTGTCTAAATAAAAAATGAAAAAAGATAAATTGGCTTTAATGCAGCCTCTCTGACCACAGGCGATTGTCAGGAGTTCTGATTGAGATCAGAACACAGTCATTAAACTGATTAGATTTGCAGTTGCTCATCTATGATTAGTCTGCCTGACTGTAAAAGCTAATGTCAGTAACAGCTCATCTTTCAGAATGGGTTATTTTTGCACACATACTAATTATTGATTGTGAATTTGACCACTGCATTTAACCATCCTTATTACACACTAGCCTTGTTTTCTTCTTTTTACATAGCATTTCACTTGGCACTTTAACTGTACTGTGATGTTTACATTGATCTCTACACTGACAATTGCTGCTTAACGTCTTAGGGAAGTGTGAATGTGCGTGCGCCGGGGGAGGGGGGGGGTGTAAATGTGTATTTAAATATTTAAATCTTTGGATCCCTGGGAAACGCTCTCTCTTTTTGTTGCACTACTTGTTGTATGTACAGCTTAATGACAATAAAAGTGATTTGATTTGATTTTTGATTTGATTTGAACACACAAACAAACAGTGGGCAGCACTCAGGGAGTAATGGAGATTGGGTGCCTTGTTCAGGGGCACCCAGCCCTTGACCCACTCTGGCATTTGAACTGGCAACCCTCTGGTTACAAGCCCAATTCCTTGTGGTACTTTACCCTGTTTATGGGGCCAGGAGCGCTACCCCAGCCTGCATTTATTCCTTCTGCCAGACCTTTAGACACATGGCAGCACTCCATGTTCTCCATGCTCTTCATTTAAGCTTTTAATTTCTTCTCTGCAAAAGTAGACTCAACTGAAACTGAACTGGGCAGAACTTTCTGAACGAGAACTTTCACATTTTCATTCATGGACAAAAAGATGTTGTTAGTATTTCATAACAAACTGGTTTGAGTTTAACGGCAATGGGCAAATATAGTGCGATCTGTCTTACATGTTTGTATATTCGTGCAAATGTTGTGTAGTGTCAACTTTAATATTCCCAATGACCAATTTGTTTTGCACACAGTCTATACATACATACCCAGATAGCACAGATCCACCATACCCACACTGTCTTTATTAATAAGAAATAGGCACAATAATAATGTATCTGTAAAATACATAACATGTAAAATAGTTATTAAAGGAACAAAATACTGTCTGTATCTATTTGTGCTGCCTTTTCGGGTGACTTCCAGTCTTCTATGCTGGCACCCGCTACAACTATATTATTTGTTACGTATATATATATTGGCAACAGTATTGGTTATTGGCTCAAGCGATCCTGATATATCGGCTTATCTGCAAAAGTCCAATATCTTGCACCCTTAGCTGATGTGATAATTCAATTCAAAAAATAATAATTTAAACGTTTAAAAACTATTGTTGCTTTCTTTTTATATGACCTCAAGTCACACATGCAAACGTTTTTATTTTCCTGTTACCACAAAACAACAACATACTGTACGTACTTCATTTACATAACAGAATGTTATGCAAATAATAAGTAAAGATTGTATTTTTGGTATAAAGAAAGTTGTCGCTGGTGTGATGAGGTTACGGGGCTGTGGAAAAATATTTGTTTGGAGGCTAAATACTGCTGTCAATGTTGTCAATCTGTTGTCCCACGACATTGAACGCAGCATTCTTGAAGTACACGCCCCCCCTCTGCTGTTAGTAACCGCCCACAAACTTACTCAGCCAGGTGACAGCTGAGCTGACAGCAGGGAAGTACCTCGGCTTCACTCCAGTCTACGCAGCATAACAAACGATATCGCGGCAACGATTAACGCCGAATCGAAGCGCGCTCACATCCGGACGCTTCACCGCGGAGAGCGAGTTCCCTGCTTGTCTTACGAGAGGTAATTTAACAGCCGCTCTTCTTCCTGTCGCTGTTGCTGTGCGAGGAGGAGCCAGCTAGCCGCGGTTAGCGTCGGACGTTCACTTCCACAGGAGACCTCATAATAATCACAATAATAACAACACAATAATGGCTGTTGTATTCTCGTCCAGGTAACGTCAGCATGTCCGAGGCGGCCACAGCGGAGGCGAAGCTGGAGGTGAAGCAGGCGAGCAAGGAGGTGAAGGAGAGCGAAAACGTAGCGGAAAAATATTCAGCCATGACCGTGAGCAAGAACAGCGAAATGAACATGGGAGAGCTGTCGTCCGTCTTCAGCGCCGTGGCCACTCACAAACCAGTGAAGAAGGTAAGACTTCAGCCACGTCTCCACCTGTGGCGGTGCTGACGGGAGAGTTCATGCACTGCGTGTAGTGATAATATTGTAGCAGGCAGCATGTTCATGAGTCAGTCATGTTTAAAATAAGCTTAGTGTCCACACTAACACCACTCACTCACTCACTCACTCACTCACTCACTCACTCACTCACTGGCAACCTGATTTATCAAACATTTCTTTGGTTCATTGAAAATAAAACTTTCAATTCTATCTAACGTGTGCTTAGTACTAATGTGTACTAGTTTACAACAATATTAGTTATATATATATATAACCTTTTAGAGAACATTCTATAAAGGTTTTGTAAAAGTAACGTCAGGAGAACGTTCTGGGAACCTTTTAGAGAACATTCTCTAAAGGTTGTATGAAGGTTGTGACAAAGAAACATTCTGGGAACTTTCTGGGAACCAAATGTGCAACCAGAAACTAACGGTAGGGGAACGTTAGGAAAACTTTTCGGGTCAACCACAGGAGAACCTGGGGGAAACCTTCAGGGAACATGTATCAGTCAAAATGGGTCAAAGGTTACAAATATCACTCACTCAGGGACCTTAATTAGCACCAGTTCACCTGTCCTGATCATTCACCTGTGAATAAATCCATTTTTTAATTCAGTAATGGATGTGACTTAACACGTAGCAAAGTACACAAAAAACTACTCAATTACAGTAACTCAAGTAAATGTAATTCAGTACTTTCCACCTCTGAGTTAGGTTTTGTGTATCATTTGTTATTCTTTAACGTCTTTGGCATCATTTATTGGCAATTGGCTGCCTTTATTCATGAGTATCTTCTCTGTAGAAGAACTTGTATCAGTCAACCTCTAGTTTTATTATCTTTATTCTTTTCAAATGCCTATAACATCTAACATAACCACTTATAGACATTTCTCACCCATGTTGCCTTTACATATGAGACTGAAATTGGAACTCTGGCTCACACAGATACTGGTTCAAGGTGCTGTCTGATACGAGGATGTGGAACCAGTATCTCTAATCCAAGGACTTCACAGCAAACTTTGTCTTATTAAACAAACAATTTAATCACAGGCGTTATCTGCTATATGCTGCGAGGGGAAACACTTTACCACAGTTGAACAGGAAGATAACATACCAATTCTAAACCGCTGGCAGAGCATACCGTTCAATCTAATCGCTCTTCAGTGCGGTACATGCGTGCTGCATTCAAAAAAACAGATCAATCTTATGTCTTGGAACCCTGTTTGAAATATGTAGAACCTGGGATTTGTGCCATCACGCTGCAGGGCTTTTCTTGATTACCTGCAATGCATTTATTTTAATAAATATTACATATATAAACAAATAGTTTACACACCAGGTTTATGAAACAACCTCATTGCAGAGGTGGAAAGTTGAATTACATTTAATCGCATTACTGTAATTGAGTAGTATTTTACTTTCACTTAAGTATGTTCTATTTGGAGGTACTGTACTTCACTATATTACTGAGTAAAAAAAAAAATGCTGTCCTGAATTAAAAAAGTAAATAAATCTACGTACTGGAAACTTTGGCAGTGAATGATGAGGACAGGTGACTGATGAGGACAGGGGAATTTGCGTTAATTAAGGTCCCTGAGTGACATTTGTGACCTTTAACCCATTTTGACTAACACATTATGTGTTTACACATTTTATTTTGTCAGCACTTTCATTTGTAAAGGTTTGCCTTTAATTAAAAACAATTCCTGTGAGATTTGTGTCCCCTCGTCCTTTTTGTACGACACAAGAACGAACCCCGACCTTGCTAAAAAAAAAGTAACCGAGTACTTTTACTTACACTTGAGTTATCAAAATAGAAGTACTTTTAGGAACCAGGAAGATTTGCACCTTTTAAAATTCTTGGGTGTTGACAATGGCAGGTATTTGCACACCACACCACTGATGCTCGTGTGGACAGATGAAAACCAGCTTCAGACAAAACATACTCTTCTCTAATCTCTTCTTACGCGGTGTAAACCTGTTGCTCAGCTGAATCTGTCAAGAATCTGCCAAGGTCTCAGTGCTCCTTTATAGTTCCTTATGGTCTGGCAGCCTCATTATGGACAAACTGTTACACATCCTCATTCTCTTTTTGGGTGGGACTTATTATCTGTGCAGCACTTCCATATAGGTGTCTCGCACCTATATGGAAGCGCAAATTATAAAGCAGAATATCATGTCACAAAACAATTAAATGTAAATCATCTGGTACTTAGGTCTGTGATAATTATTACTTAATTATGTGATGGCAATTATTTGTTTTATTTTAATTGTGCTCATTACACTTGATAAAACCAGACGGATGCAGCAGAAATTAATTGTCCAATAACTAGGAGGAGGTGAATGAGGTCAAGAACAGTAATACCACAAATTGAAAATTCATCTATGGAGCGACCAATTCTCCAATATTACAGAAGCTATATGTCTACTGCAAATAAACAACATTTCTTCTTGTAAATTCTGAGATAAAACGTCTGTTATGTTCTCACATAAATGTTTTTCTTATGCTTAGGTTATTATGTCACAGATGTTCAGTTGAGTGGTTACATGAGGTAGTTAATATTTAGGTATTGATGACTGTGTTGCAAGCAAATGATTCCCCCACGAGAATGAGGTCTGAGCTAAGTTCATGTGTTGTGGTTGTTAATACTTGTTGCTGTAATATATTTTAGGGGCACTTAAACAAAATGTCTCTCTATATTTATACATGCCGGAGTCGCTTGTTGCTATTGGTGACATAACTGCATCACTGTGTGCGCAGCGTTGGAAGACACAAAAGCAAAAGCGTGACTAAGAAGGCTGAGTAGTGCTGTTTCCACTTGTGCCCATAATTCAAGCAAGGTATCATGATGGGGGATCGGAGCCAGTGATTTAAAACCATTGAACATAATGTGTAGAAAATTCCACTGTCAAATTTTGATCGAAACTTTGGTGCCTATGCCGTCAGTGTATCAGTGGATTAACATTTGAGTGGAGTGAATCTTTAAAACTTTAAAAAAAAAGGAGACAGAGACTGACTCTTGCAGCTGGTTGTACAAGTCCCTCCCCCTCCCTGATGCCGCTCCTCCTTCCAAACACCTGTTTCGAACTGTCCAAAACCAGAAAAACAGAGAAAGCAACATGTTTTAATGTTGTTCTATTTCAAGAACAGTTGATGATACAGATTCAAAATTGGTTTGTGAACATCAGGAGGCTTTCAGGAGCTCCCACATTTCAATTTGTGAAAAACGGGTATAAATTGACAGAGAAATGACAGTTTTAAAATCACCCTTGTCTTTATTTTTTTTGAAGCAGAACTCTCCGTGCTTTTAGGTGATTTTAAGAAAAACTGCAAGTTATATGAGAATGAAAACAACACACAGGGTTAGATGACAACCATAGCAACGCTTTTATGTAAAAAAATGTCTGTTCTGTTGTATTCTAAGCAGTTTTTTTGTGATTTTTGTTGCCACAGTCACTCGAAACACTTAGAAACACATCCTACATCAAAGCGCACGTTTTGGTGTAGGATGTGTGGGTGTGTTCTCAAAGCTGCGGGACAAGTTTTGCGGCGAAATCTGCGGCAGAAGAGGAAAAAGATAAACTCTGCATTGCTAAGCAGGCACTCTAATGTTTACTCCCACACTCTCAGCTCACTTCAAACTTAATAAGTGACAACATTACAAAACTTGGAGTACCTCCAATTATCATATTAATCCCACTCAATAGTGGTTACATCATCATCAGTATCATCACCACAGCATTAGTCATGCAGTCTGTAAGGTGCATTCGCAGTAAGCAACTACAATCAAGGAAAATCTAAACCTCCAGATCAGTCGGGCCTTCGTGCCCTGCAGCTCACACTCTCCTGTCCAGGGGGAAACTATGTGGTGTCATGTCACTGAAAGCTCAAGGAAACAGCTTCACATTGTCCCTTGTTGCCATGTTGTATTTACTGGTATGTGAATGATTTTCAGGAGCCGTCTTCAACGTACAAACCAGAGGCCGTGCTAATATTTATCTCTCCATGCGCTGTTTCTTTAAATTTCTATTAAGAAAACAAAAAACTGCTTCAGTGTACAGAGTACAGAACTACTTTGTCCTCTTCTCGGACAGGATTTTTCCACTTTGTCTCACTTTGCTTATGTGGACACAAATTCTGTCAACACTTTTTTTTGGACTGGTTTAACTACTAAAATTAGCCGACCAGGCATAAAGCCAGGTTCACCTTCGCACATCTAAAAAGTTGTATGACCGACACACACACACACACTGTGTTTACTTAACGTGAATGGATGAATTGAAAAACGCGGGGTAAGATAGAGATGAAACTGCAACAAAGTAAAGCTAGCATCATTTCAAATACCATAAACTGGGAAAGCTATACTGTAAATAAACTGATTTTTTGCATAAACTAAAACAAACAACAACAACAAACAAATAAAAACTAGCAAACCTGCTCTAAAAACTCATTTTAAAAACAAAAACTCAAAACTAAATAAAAACATGTTTCCCTGCTCCAACACACCTGATTTAAATCAGCGAGTGCCACAGAAGCCTGATAACGACGCATTTATTTGAATCAGGTGTGTAATAGAAACACACCTGATATTATTGTCATTAGCAGTGAAAACTTCAGGGACAACAATAACGTCAAACAAAAAATAAGACTGAGCAATAGTACAGATAACAAAATTAAAGTTATTGAAGTTTTCTTTCTTCCATATACAAATACTTGGGTTTTTTTTTATTATCCAATTTTCCCTGGAAAAAAATTGGGGGATTAGGTTAACTGGACTCTCTTAGCAGCTCAAATTAATTTATGACGTTGTTGTTATTTAACAAGACATTTTAAATTTGTTTTTTTGTCTCAGCAAATCACGTTTGTGGAGGACAAGCAGGAGTTCAGCCGGTTCCCCACCAAGGCCGGCCGCCGCTCCCTGTCCCGCTCCATCTCTCAGTCGTCCACAGACAGCTACAGCTCCGGTAATAAAGAGAAGTAACCAATCACTTCAATATGATATAGTTATCATATAAACTATTTGATCTTATGTAACATATTATTACTCTGTACTTTGGTTAGTTTTACGCCTAGTTCCTTAAACGGAGAACAATATGAATGCTTGTTCAGAATTTGCCGGCCACAATTTCCCCTTATAGCGGCATCATATACAGATAGCTCCGACGACGAGACCTCGCCTCGGGACAAAACCCAGGTCAACTCCAAGGGCAGCAGCGACTTCTGTGTCAAGAACATCAAACAGGCTGAATTTGGCAGACGTGAGATTGAGATCGCAGAACAAGGTAAAACACGGCGTTTCAATATCCATATTTGTAAAAAGTAATCTGGCCCTGAGGGAAAGAAGATCTGTTTCCTCCACTCATTCCTTTTCTATGTTCTCTTGTTTTCAGATATGACCGCGCTGATCTCTCTCAGGAAGAGAGCGCAGAGTGAAAAACCATTAGCAGGTGCCAAAATTGTGGGCTGCACTCACATCACTGCCCAGACTGCAGTAAGATCCTTCTCTGATTCTCACACTTATCTCAGCCTTAATATCTTGGCAAAAACTCCAAATGCAAATAAGCCATTTTCCACTTCCGGCTGTTGTTTACCTGCGTTTTTTTAGGTCCTGATCGAGACCCTGGCGGCTCTTGGGGCTCAGTGCCGCTGGACCGCCTGTAACATATACTCCACGCAGAATGAAGTGGCGGCTGCCCTGTCAGAGACAGGTTAGTGAAGGAGAACATGTAGGCGTTAATAAACTATGTGAAGCGACGAGTAAAGAGAATTGTGTGAAGTCTGAAAAATACCCCTTGTTTTACTGTATGTAATTTAAAAAAAAATCCAAGAATAAGACATATTTGGTGTAGTTTGCCATGAGAGCAGCCTGTTTCTCTCAGAGCTGTTTGCAGGTGGTTTTAATAAACTCTTGAAAAGTCAACCCCGCAGAGATAATGGGAAGACATCAGAGTTAACATTTAGTGTAACAACAGCTGAACGTCAGCTCTTTGTTCTGTGGTTGCTATGCGCCGCTTTGAGTATGTTCTGTAATAAAGATGCACGGTAGGGCTGTAATGGTCTGACAGGCTGAAGGGGGGGTAGTACAGATTTAGAGTTACTCAGAGAATTGTTTATTCTCATGTTGGGTTGTTTGTGTTTAAGTCTGATTTCTTTACTTTATGGTGAGACATTTTATACTGAAGACACATTAATACTACATGTGTCCAGCAAAATAAAACATAACAGAGAAGGGTGACACTCTCTACTCTCATGTTGTGCATCTGTAGGATTCACAGACTGAGTATGTTTATGGTAGAATTGAATAAATAATGGATGGCTGCACTGAGGTTCTAATATAATCTCCTCGGGTTTAAACTGAACAACCGAGATGTTGGACAGACACTGAGACTTCTGAAGATATCGCCTGTGTGTCTCGTCTCAGGTGTGGCTGTGTTCGCCTGGAAGGGGGAGTCTGAGGATGACTTCTGGTGGTGTATCGACCGCTGCGTCAACACCGAGGGTTGGCAGCCAAACATGGTATGTTCAAGGTTTTTTTTTTTTGGCAGTTCTCTCTTTGGTTTGAATTAATTTTTTGGACTTTATTGAATTAGGACAGTGAAAAGCATCAACGTAAATATGCCGGAATTGCTAAATTACAACTGTAGCCCTAAGGCAGGTGGTGCTATTAAACAAACGATTGCACGGGACATCAAACAAAAGATAATGGGCAATACCAACTGTTTCCATTCATATGAGCTGTGCTTTATTGTCTGTTTTTAAGTGAGTTGTTCTCACGGGGCCACACGGTTGGTGCAGTTGTTAGCGCTCTTGTCTTTCTGCATGGAGTTTGCATGTTCTCCCCGTGTGTGCGTG
Organism: Solea senegalensis; assembly: GCF_019176455.1. Lineage (NCBI taxonomy): Eukaryota > Metazoa > Chordata > Actinopteri > Pleuronectiformes > Soleidae > Solea > Solea senegalensis. The sequence goes on along the minus strand of NC_058024.1, from coordinate 26,178,566 downwards.
GGTTTCCTTCGGGTCCTCCTGTTTCCCTCCACAGTCCAAAAACATGCAGATTTGGGGATTAAGTAAATTGGACGCTCTAACTTGGCCGTAGGTGTGAGAGTGGATGGTTGTTTCTCCATACGTGGCCCTGCTGTGGACTGGCGATGTGGCTGTTCTAAATATTCTTGCTTCCAGGTTGGCCTTGTTTGGCGAATCAGAAGACTACAGCCACTTTTCATATACATGTTTATATGTACAAACTACAATCTCTCTCAGGACTGTTTCTCGACTAAAGCTCCTCTCCCTCAATAGACATAATAACTTTTTCCCCCCGTTAGATTCTTGATGATGGAGGAGACTTGACACACTGGATGTACAAGAAATACCCCAATGTATTCAAGAAGATCAGGGGCATTGTAGAGGAGAGCGTCACTGGGGTTCACAGGTACTTTAATGTGTAAAACACATCTGCGTCTACTGTGAATATTTAACTCCATATAAGTCAAATGTTTCCTGCCACTTTCTTTCCAGGTTGTATCAGCTGTCTAAGGCTGGAAAACTGTGTGTGCCGGCGATGAATGTAAACGACTCCGTGACAAAGCAGAAGTTTGACAACCTGTACTGCTGCAGAGAGTCCATCCTGGACGGGTGAGTTCATTTGCAGCGGAGGTGTTGGATTGTTGGAGGGCTCAACAACGACAAAGTACAACTCATGTGTAAACACAGGGAAAGGGTTTGTCTAGTGACTGCTTCATAGCGGTGGGAGTTGAATAGACTCTTGCTGTGAAGGTCACCGTTGAACTTCAGAGGCTGTGCAAGCTCAAACACAAACAGTGTAATCATTGCAATGCACCCTGTCCATAGAGATCTAACGCTCATATCACCTGAAGGCTTTATTAACCTTTTAAAGCTGCTGCCAGTGCGATACTTCTTTGTTATTTCCATCATGAACTTTGATGAAAACGCTCACGGAAGCAGTTTGAAAACAAGCTTGTTATATTTACTATTCAGCTATTACTTAAGCCCCTTTTCCACTAGTGCGGCCTCGCTTTACCTCGCTTCGGCGCGGTGCGGTTATTTTGCGTTTCCATCAGCGATAGTTCCTAGTACTAGTACTTTGTAGTACCTGCTCTGGCGAGGTTCCATATGAGCTGAGCCGATACTATGCCTGACGTCGCAGGTCTCAGCAAGAGTCATGTGCAAGACGCAAGAATCAAGCCGAACAATGCCTGTAGATCAGTTAAAAAAGACTTAACAATTCTAAAAACGTGGGTTAATCGCCAACAATTAACAAGGAAATGTCTCAAATCTCAATAGATAAATAACAGAGGAGTCTGGTGTATTTAGAGACAGCACTGCTGAAAGCCTGCCGCTGTATTTCAGTCCTGTGACTGTGTCAGACGGAGTCTGTGCTCCGGTCGTGGAGGACGTACTGATCTAATCCTTTTAATGAACTGATTCTAATGATTCAGTTATACCTCACTTTACTAGAGCGCTGTTGCTGTTTCCTTTTGTCTGTCTTGACTTCCTCTGTGCAGTTTGGCGAATGTCGCCAGGTGACATGAGATAGAAACCACCCTGACACTGAGGAACACAGAGAGAGTTGTGTGGAGCTGAGAGTCTTAATCAGCCTTGTGTGAACACATTAGTCAGTTGTTTGAACCGGATTATTTGTGTTTCAAAGAGTGAAATGTTATCAATTTGTCAAATGATTGTAATTCTGAAATATTGTTTTACTACTACACTTGACATAGTGATTTAGAATAGCTTCATAAATGCTTTTTTATTGCATGAGGTTCAGTCCAACCAGTGCTAAATCACATGTAATTTGGTAACATATGAAATTACACTCTTTTCCACTTTTACATCATATACAAATGTCATGTTCTGTGCTTGTGTAGCTTGAAGAGAACCACAGATGTCATGTTTGGAGGCAAACAGGTGGTCGTGTGTGGTTATGGCGAGGTAAGACTGAGACACTGCTTTTAAATGTTAACATACCAGACGACTGTTAATCATAAAGCTGTGAAACAATCTCTCAGGACTCACAACACAACACAGACAGTTGTCAAGTATAAAATATGTACAAACCAGCGAGTGTTGAAGATCAATGCTGAAGAATCTATATTTCCATGTCCCTGAGATGGACATGTTTTATAACCAGAGGCTGACTGTAGGGTCATTTATATTGTGAGAGTTGCTATCCGTTGCTACTCATTATCTTACACATGATCCTATTTTGTCTTTACAGGTTGGAAAAGGATGTTGTGCTGCTCTGAAAGCTCTGGGATCCATTGTCTACGTGACAGAGATCGATCCCATCTGTGCCCTGCAGGCCTGGTGAGGGGAGACAGTAACTGAGAGGATGCACCATACAGATTTATTTTGCAATTAATAATCAATTAATAATAGATAGTGTCCCGTTCGTCACTGACCCCTTTTCCATTCACTTGTGTGCGAACAGCATGGATGGATTCCGGGTAGTGAAGCTGAACGAGGTCATTCGCCAGGTCGACATCATCATCACATGCACTGGTAACTCGACTTCTAGCTCATGACGCACGGACGACATAGCGTTGAACACACCGGCTGAATGTGAGTGGTTATGTTTTATTACAGGGAACAAGAATGTGGTAACCAGAGACCAGCTGGACCGGATGAAAAATGGCGCCATTGTTTGCAACATGGGACACTCTAATACTGAGATTGATGTGGTAAGATGATGAAAAAAAAAAATATATATATATAACTGTTAAAAAAAAGAACAAAAAATAACAAAAAATACACAAATGCTTCACTTAATTACCATTACAACACTTATTAGTATGTACACTTATGGTCTCTTTCTCCTAACTGTGTTTAGTGCCTGCTCTACAGTGCACTTCTATAGTGTAAATCACAATAATGTGTATACATGAAACAAGTTATCAAATAAAACTAAACTTTCAAACAGCATTTATCAAGTTTCTAAGCCCATAATGGCATAATGTGAGAAGCCCAAGTCAAACAAATGCTTTCAGAAAGTCTGAGCTTTTAAACAGGTACGTCATGTGTTTAACTGTGATTAAAGAGGACGTGGGGGACACTGGTCATACTTTTGTCTCTTTCAAGGCAAGTCTTCGAACCCCTGAGCTGACCTGGGAGAGAGTGCGCTCTCAGGTGGACCATGTCATCTGGCCGGATGGGAAGAGAGTTATACTTCTAGCTGAGGTGAGGGAGTCTATGTGTGCACTCTGGAATCATATGTGACACAGATGTATAATACATTCAATCTCAAGTTTCCTTCATCTGTTTTATGAAAACAGACAGACAGATAGACAGACAGACAGACAGATAGGTAGAGGGTTTTGTTATCATTATGTCATTTTTTAATCTCTATTGTCATCTGTTTGTTTTTTATGGTATGTCTGTCCTTTAATGTGAGGACTACTGATGGAAATTATCTTTGAGCATAATCTGGCATATTTACATGATGTCATGTGCATCACAATGTGTTCATTAATATGCTTTTTCCTCGTCAAATAAACAATAAAAGAAAAGAAAGCTAGATAGATAGATACTAGATTGGTAGCTCGCAAGCTAACTAGCATGCTGGATAGATAGATATATATATACTAGCTTGGTAGCTCGCAAGCTAACTAGCATGCTAGATAGATAGATACTAGCTTGGTAGCTCACAAGCTTACTAGCACGCTGGATAGATAGATAGATAGATATACTAGCTTGGTAGCTCGCAAGCTAACTAGCACGCTAGATAGATAAATAGATAGATAGATACTAGCTTGGTAGCTCGCAAGCTAATTAGCACGCTAGATAGATAGCTAGATAGATAGATAAACGAACAAACAAAGTAAACCAGTCAACAATGATGAATATGTGAATGTTCATTCATTTTCCACAGCTTTATCCTCTACATGTGTGTTTTTTTCATTCTTCTGTTCAGCACCTTGGTCCACCGTGGTTGTTTTAAAGTGCTTTACAAAAAGAGTTGGATTGGATTCATTTAATTAATTAATTAATTTATTTATTTATTTTTGTTTTTTTACAGGGGCGTCTCCTGAACCTCAGCTGCTCCACTGTCCCTACCTTTGTCCTGTCCATCACAGCCACCACTCAGGTAATGTGTTGATGAAAACAGCGAGTGACTGCAGTGGTTACTGCTGAATAAACTTTGCACAGGTCATAGAAGGGAAATCACAGGTGTAGATTATAATGAGCTGAGTTCCATGAAGCTGCCCCAGTTTCAGAGTGCAGGCTGCTTTACGATCACCACCTCCCTGCTTTACATGAACAACTGAACAGAGCCATCCATCATTAATGTGAGCAAAAACACCTGGGCTTTTTTTTCTTATTTCTTCCTGGCTGAATAGCTAGTGCTCCGACCTGAAAATGTCATCAGTGACGAACACAGAAGGGGGAACAGAAAGTAGCTGAGCTGGTGTTTTGTTTCCTGTGTGCAGAGGACACAACGTCATGTCGTTGTACTGTAGACATCACATGTATTGCTCTTCATTATATTGCATCATTTTCAACTCACTGTTGAGTTAATACTTGTTTGTTTTTCAGGCCCTGGCCCTTATAGAGCTGTACAATGCTCCAGAGGGACGATACAAAAAGGATGTTTACTTGCTTCCCAAGAAGATGGGTGAGGACATACAGTACATAACTCACCATGACCTGTAGTATGTAAAGAATGTGTGAAAGGAATTTCTGACCGCTGTTTGATTCTGCACCTATGTGTGTGTGTGTGTGTGTGTCCAGTAAGTACACAAAGCTATTGATAAATGGGTGTTTAAATATTCAAACCCACTAACATTAATGTGGCTGCAGCACTGAACGTTTATACATTTCTTGCCTCTACCTCTACTCTGTTCCATGTTAGTTTTAGTTTAACTCCTGGGAAACTGAGACTAGGTCCCCATGTTTACTCGTGTTCTCTGGTGTTGGTGGGGCTGTCACTGACAAGAGCCCGTGTTGTGTTGTCCTGTGTATGTCAATCTCATTCCAGATGAATATGTTGCCAGTCTCCATCTGACTACGTTTGACGCCCACCTGACAGAGCTGTCTGATGAGCAGGCAAAATACCTCGGCCTCAACAAGAACGGACCTTTTAAACCCAACTACTACAGGTACATTTCATTCATTCGTTCTCAGTTAAGAGAATGTTGTAGATTCCAAGTTGATGTGATAACGTTTTTCTTATTTTACGAGTGCAGCAATCAAAAAATGGGAACTATGTCATACAGCAACAAAGTAAAATTTTTATTAACTCTTTAACAGAGAGTATTGCAATACTGTACTAATACACAATACTGTAATTACGCAAAACGGTTTGTGGTATCGGAAAAATTTAAAAACTGTTTCTGAAAGCTGCTAAGTTGCACGTCAAAGCCAACATGTGGTTATTACGGTAAATTCACTTGCCCTGTCGCAGGAAGCCGGTAAATTTTTTACATTTTTACATTTTTTGGCCTGTTTCTGAACATTGGGACAAAAACCATAACAGATGTTACTTTAAATATATTTTATACTGTTCAAATTTCAAATTTAACACACAAAAGCTGGTTATTTTTTAAATAAAACTTTTTATTTTTCTTCATTTTTAATTTAATTTACACTATTTTAACATGCAGTAAATTATAAATAACTGCCAGATATTAAAAGTTATTCTGGGAAAAATTGACAAAGGCACTTACTCACAGGACATTTTCTACAATAAAGCAAAAAAGTCTTTTTGAGGGTTAGGTGTTAAAGGGTTTTAAATATAGTTTTAAAGAAATTTGTTGTTAACATTAACCTGTTTTTGGTTCTCACAGGTATTAATTAGTCTGCAAGGGAATCGCCAGTACACCTGAATGTGGACAGTACCTGACATTGCCTGTCAAAGACAAACAAAAGATGTATGTTTATTGTATTTTATACTCTTCACATGCACAGCTCACTGTATATTTCGTAGTATTTCACTGGTCACGGCAAACACAACTTCATTCGCAGAGGGAGGCGCCCACCTGGCAGTTAAAAGTCAGCATAACTGCAGCACTCGCATGCAGTTTGTTTTTCTGATGCATCCGTTTCCATACTTGCCATCCTGATTGAGACTTCAGATCATACTGAACGCTGTATCGACATATTGTGCCAAATGACTGTGACGGAGGAACATTAGAGTTGTTGAGAAACTTCAATAGTTAGTCGTGAATCAGTTACATTTAGTGAGATTTTTGTATCAGATTCCTTCATGAAAGGCTTAAGGGTGACTTATAATGGAAAAATCTACTGAAGCTGTTAGCCACATTTAGCTTGCTTGTTTTGGCTCCTGTATAAAACCCACTAACAAGTCAGTGTTAACTGCTTGCTCGTAAAAGAAAAGACAAATATTGAGCAACTGAGTGGACCAAGGCTACATCCACACTCCTTTTGTTTTCGTTTTAAAAATGTGAAACTCTGCCCCAGATACACTCGCCGTCCACATTACCCAGGTGTCCCAGTATTAGCTGTGAATGCAGAAATACTTTGTTTTCAGACGTCCCTGCTCTGCCTCCTGTTTCCTCCAGGACAAACATGCCCAGTGTATCTGAATATGACATGATACGTGTTTTCAAAGCCGTGGTAGTATGGAGGCACGTTACTTGGAGCTGAAATGCTCGACTGAAAGCAGATTTTTATCTGAAAATGTCTGTTTTCAAATGAAAATGTTGTCGTATGAATGTAGCCCAAGTCAGAACTAAATCAATTATAAGAATTAGGAGCAGCGGGCAGTAATGGGGGTTTTGGTACCTTGCTCAGGGGTACCCCAGCCATATCGAACCGGCAACCGTCCAGTTACAAGCCTGTGGATATTGGGCTGCAGCAGGTGGAGACAGACGTTTTCACAATTAATCGTCAGTGTTTCTGCTGGGTGTTTGAAGTAGGCCACTGTTTACTTACAAATGAGCCATAACTGGATTTTAATGGTCTGTGAGTGTTTTTTTTTTTGTTTGTTTGTTTAAATCCCCTAAGTCCTCTTTCTATTTGATGTGGCGGCACTTATTCACCTGATACATTCCATCTACACAATGCATAAGAAATGTCCAGACCTCTTTAGAAACCATCAACATTATTGCTTAGCTGATAAAATAGTCTTCAGCACTTGTGACTATGGCAAACAAAAAAAAAAAGAGTTTTAATCCTTTATTTTCTTGGAGAGATTTGTCCATTTTTTTGAGGTTTTGGTATCTGGTAAAAAAAATAAATAATAATAATCTGCACCTCAGGGCTCAAATGACCTATAAATATATTTGTATCACCTCTGCATGGGCTAACCTTCAAATCCATGTCCACCCCCTCTGTCATTCTCATCAACATATTAAAGGTTTAAAATAATTATAGATATTTTGATACTCTATGACATATGCCATATACATATTACACGTCTAGAGTAAGTTGATTATTACAGCTTTGGATTTTCTTTGTGACGTATGTTGAGCCGTGTTGATTACAGTATGTTTGTACTGTAAAGGAAATCTGAATATGACCTTTAACAGTCAGTGAATTGTTTGATTGTCACAGAACTCTGATCTTGTGTTGACTCGAGGGTGTTTGTATATTCAAGGTTTTATCAACGGGAATAACAGTAAACCTAAAGTCCTCAGATGCTCTGGGCAAAGACAGGGATAATATTTGTTTGTCAACACATTTGCTGGATAGATGTATTAAATTAACCGCTGTTATGTTGCTCTGTCGCACCGTTATTATCGCTACTCTAGTGCTAGTGTTACCTAATTTTGCGCCTTGTTTCAAAGCTTGAGCAGTGTTTACTGTTAGTTTGTTATGAGCACAAAGTTCAGTATACTACGCTTTGTTCATGTGTGATGATTTCTTTCTTTCTTTTTTAAATCAGTGGACACATTGGGAAATGTACTTGAGTGATTCACTTTTAAACTCCAGACAGTATGCTGTAGTGTGCAGGCACTAGTGATCTCTCTGAATGTTAAGCTCTTCAACACAGGCCAACACAACACGACTGTCGGCTCATCTTAACGCCGTTTTTCTGTCCCTGACGAGCATCCGGCACCTCGTGGTGCCACTTTACAATCAGTATCTTTTCCCCATCGCCATTCAAAACTTTCTTGTACTTAATTATAACTCCACCCACCACCTCTTATCTTTGCACTAACAGCTTTAAGGGCATTAGAGCCAAGGACTTTTCAGTGAGGACATCATTGTCGGCGAGATGAGTGCCGTAACCATGGTTACTGGCCACTCGACACTGCCTTGTGACTCACTTAGTAATTTCTATTCACACGAACAACTGTGTGTACTTCTCTTTCAAGTGTGACGATGCCTCACATGGTTGTTATTCTGCAATATACTGTACATGAATAGCTATGCAGCTAAATATTCTCAGTTCACTGTGTTTGGAGAGTTATTTAAATCGGTAGTTTTAACAGATTACATTTTTACAATGTGGCGCTCTTATGGGTTTTTAATCACACATTACGTTTGTTTTGTTTTATGAACTACTACAGTGTCCTTTAAGTGGGAGTGTGATGTCTTTGAAATGTCATCAAAGACATCATCATAAGGCTCCGTCCGACTAACACTTAGGGAGATCTCTTTCTTTACTGTCCTTGCTTATCTGTCCTTTGACCTTTTAATCACTGAAATATTTGAGAGTATAAATAGAAGTAGGAGTTATTTCAAAATGAAAACAGGTTCCTCCATGTGTAGTTGGATTACACAAATACTGTATCGTCTCTGGAACCGACGGCTTGGCTGGGAAACTTAAATCAGGACGTCTCTGATCTGACTGGCACTGTTGCTGGTTTCAGGTTTTTGACGTAGATTATGGTTTTGTGTATGTTTTATGAGCTGTACGCCTGTGTTTCATTCATTCATACATTGTAACTGTAGTTAAGTTGGAACACACTCGCTGTTGTGATACACACTGTTGAATTTCTTTGACTGTTCCCTTTAATAAACTGCTTTTAATTTGATTAAATTGCTCCAATGCATCATTTTGTGCAAAAAAACTGGTCTTGTGAATCTGGCTCATGGGGTTTTAAACTGATTCACACTGCCCCCTTTTTTTTCTGACTTATGTTCATGCTTTATTGATATTTTTTTGAATCCGTATTAATATTTTATCAACACTTTATAAATATTATATGAACTATTACAAGTTTACAGTCATTTTGGCTGTACATTTAACAGTAACCCTGTTAAATGTTGTGCTATTACCACCACTGTTATACTAATGATAATAATTCATTTATCATTGTTAAACCGTATTTATTAATGTTTATAAAGAGTTTATTTTTAATAGAACATATTTGAAATTTACATTGAACGCAAATAATAAAAGGATGTTAAATAACAGGACAAATAAATGAGAAGTGGTGGTTTTAAGCAACGGATGTTAAAAATTCAGTCAATGGGTAAAACACTACGTATGTGTCAGGAGACGTCAAAACAACTGTGCAGCCGAATCCCGTAGACTTGTTCTCGCGAGAAGATATTTCGCCCCCAAAGTAATGGACGTCGGTGGCAACGGTGGTGGGCTACCTGTTAACAACAAACAGAGAGCCATGATACCAAATAAAAGCAGGGGCGAATTTACCCGCAACCCAAGAAAGGACTCAGAGGTACGTAGACACGACTTTGTCATTCACTGGAAGCGAAACATGACTTTAGCAGCTCCTTCAAACGCTGCTGTGACACACAACGTTAGCCTCTTTAGCTCTGACAGGCTAACATTTGTAGAAATTAATCCGCAGTGTACACTAACATGAGGAATAAAGGCTACAGCAACGTCTTTTTATTATTATTGTTATTTTACCAACAGTTCGACGGGGTTTCATTTGTAGTATATGTTTTAGTGCTTTCATCTGATGTTGAAGAGCAGCGTAGCATAGCTGATATGCTAGTAAACCTAGCACCTGCTCTGCTTGTCAAGATCCTTTATTTGTCATTCCACATGGTATTTGTAAAAAATATTCACGTTGTAGCGAAACTATGTTTCTCACCAGCTTCTCTCAGTGCAAAATAACACAGTAAAAAGTACAAAGAAAGCTAAGACTAAAACTAACACCCTTAAATACCTGACAAAAATATAAACACTATACATAAGACTCAACTTAGCGACCTGATGAAAGCTGGATATTTTCTCTATTTTCTCCTCTTAAAACGACCGTCTTTTCTAACGTGGTGCCTGGTGTTGTGTTCACAATTTGACGAAAAGTTCGCCACATTTTTGTTCAAGAAACTATACATTTTTGTGCCTCTGGAAAAGGCTACACCCATTTCCAGAGTGCAGACTCTGTCCTGTTGTACAGGACAGCACTCGGCTGCACCTCTGTGGTGCAGATGGATTTATTTTCATGCCCTAAATCAGTGGTTCTTAAGGAGGACCATCTGAGAAAGTATTGAGCTTTTAAACGAACACCTTTGTCGCTAACACCATTGTTTACAGTGTTATAAAAGTCTTAACCACTGAGCCACTCCACCACTCCACTTTTCACAGAAGGCAGATTCAATCCCAATCAGATAGTTTGCTGACAGACATTGGTTTAGAGAAATTAGATTAAGATGGAGCGAATTACACATATCCAATTACTTAACACATACTACAGTTTAAGAACGATGGATGACTGATGTGTCAGTCCCTATAAACACATAATATATGGTGACTGAGGTACAACCTTTGTTTCAGTTACAGTAGACTCTTAAATCTGATCTTTTCATACTTTTCTCAGTGTATATGTCCCTCCAGCTGTAATTATGTGGTTTGTGTGTTGGATCAGGTCTGGTTTGTTTTTCTGACTCTTAAAATGTGTCAACAAAAGTTTCTGTACTCAATCTCCAAATGTAATTTAATCTGTTTGGAAAAAGGTTTGTTCTAGGGCTACGACAACCAAGTGATTTGTGTTTTAAACGAGTATTTTTATATATAAACGTTGTAAATGTATTATAAATGTACTAATGTCTGATGTATGTCTAATAATGACTGTGTCCTGTCATGTGCCATAGGGGCTGTCTGAGTCTCCAGACCTGGAGTTTGAATATGCAGATACAGACAAGTGGGCTGCAGAGCTGTCAGGTGTGTGGCTAAGGCTTACATTTTGTCATCATACATACAAGATATAGAGATATCCTGACTCATGTCAACCAGGGGTTACTAACATATTCTGTATGTTTGTTCGTTCCAGAGCTCTACAGTTATACCGAAGGCCCTGAGTTTGCTCTTAATAGGAAGTGTTTTGAGGAGGAATTCAGAGCACATGGTATGTAACTAAACTTAGCTTGTCAAATCTTGATGGGTTAATCACAAACCTTTTCATAGAAAGCACACTCTGTAGCTGTAGTTCATCCCTTCATGAAATGTACATTGCCAAGTTTTTGTTGAATTGTTATCCCCACCTCTGATGTGCTTCAAGTGTCTGAGAAGAAGTGGACAGAGCTCGATGAAGACCAGCACAGAGCTCACGCTATGCGCCTGTTGGATAATCTGGAGGTTATTGCTCGGGAGAAGAGGCTGAAGGTTGCAAGGGCCATTCTGTACATGGCTCAAGGTGAGTCCACATCACCCGCTTAGCAATGAATGATGAGCAATGAGAGAATTAAAAACCTTGCTAAAAGTGGCATTGATCATTGAGGGTTATTTACATTTGCTTCGTCTCTAGGAACCTTTGCTGAGTGCGGCTCTGAGGCTGAGGTGCAGCACTGGATGAGATACAACATCTTCCTTCTCTTGGATGTGGGGACCTTCACTGCTCTGGTGGAACTACTGAACATGGAGATTGAGTATGTTTTCTGTCCATTTTTTATTTAGCCTCATAAGAAGAGACATTAAGTTAAAAACACAACTTTTGCTACAAAATATTAGTGAAAACCCCCCAATTCCTATTCATAACTGCTGTAACTTAAATATGTATGAAAGCCAATACAATAATTTGGTTTCACCGCTAAAATTTTCTATTTTCACCCCTGTAAAGATCATAATGAGAGAAAAAAAATGTTGGTTGTCTCTACAAAGTTACAAGTTCATATTTTGTCAGTAAATGTTGCGGTGACGCTCACATGATGTATGATCCATTTTGTTTCTTTCAGTAACAGCGCTGCCTGCAGTAGCGCTGTGAGAAAACCAGCCATTTCTCTTGCGGACAGCACAGATCTTAGGGTGCTGCTCAACATAATGTACCTGATGGTGGAAACAATTCAACAGGATGACCTGGCTGACAAACCCGAATGGAAAATCATCAGGGAAACGTTCAGAGCAGAACTGGGTACAGTTTTATCAGACTCTTAAACACTGTAGTCATATTAAAGACAAATACACAATCTGACATATAAATTCATTATTTCTCTACTCTAGGATCTCCTTTGTACAACAATGAGCCCATTTCTGTCATGCTCTTTGGTATGGTGACCAAGTTCTGCAGCGGCCATGCCCCCCACTTCCCAATGAAGAAAGTGTTATTACTATTGTGGAAGAGCATACTTGTAAGTCATGCGAATCTCAAGTCCTCCACATTATTCTACAGTGACATTTGTAGCTGGGAGACATGGTAAACAGTAAATATCCTCCTCCCCATTTTGTTTCAGTTCACACTTGGAGGCTTTGAGCAGCTCCAAAGCATAAAGGTTCACAAGCGTGAGGAGTTGGGTCTCCCGCCTCTCCCGGAGGACTGTATCCGGGTTATCCGTAGTATGAGAGCTGCTTCTCCTCCTGCTTCTGCATCTGATCTTATAGAGCAGCAACAGAAACGGGCGCGCCGTGAACACAAGGTAATCATTCCTGCTGCTTCCTGCTCTCAGAGTAAAACATTTTGGTTTTAGGTAGCTACATTTTAGCCACTACCTTGTCAAATTCTTTGATGTTTGGACATTTTTACTGGAGTGAAGTTAATTTTATATATATTATATTTTATAATGTATTACAAACATTTATTCAGTTAAACTCATAGTGCACGCATATGTAAATAAACCTGGCATAATAGACTTCCTTTTACAGCTGATATTTTCCAACATGAAATAGTGGGATGACAAATGCAGGTTTTACCAGTAACATTAATTAGGGTTCTACTCCAGGTTTAAGTGGGCCAAAATAGTCTAAATACTTGACACTATAACCTGTAGAAGCTGTTTTTATTTCTGAAAATGTTGTTACTTGAAAACTGAATACATGTTTCAGGTTTAATCCGTGTACACTTGTGTGTTCAGGTCACATAATCAACACTTAATGCTAAGACACTCAAAGTTAAAAGTCATTTCTGTAAAATTACCCACCTTGACCAACATGACACAAAGATGACATCAGTCCAAATCAATCTACCCAGAGCCGATACATCAATTTTTTGTTTGTTTGCACAGGCTCTAATCAAACAGGACAACATGGACGCATTCAATGAAAAGGACCCGTACAAAGCTGACGACTCGCGCGACGACGAGGAAGACAGCGACGACAACGACAACTCCATAGAGGCAGAGACGTTCCCACTAGAGAGGGACGAGGTGATGCCTCCGCCCATTCCTCACCCCCCGTCAGAGAGGATGTCCTTCCCCAAAGGTCTGCCATGGGCTCCCAAAGTCAGGTACTGTTCACTCTGACTGGAGAACAATACTGCATTTGTAATGACTTGTAAGAAGTGGAAACGAAGGATAAACATAAACCTCAGATAAAGTCTTGCTCCGATTCTGACCATATTGTCTTCTCCACCACAGGGAAAAGGACATTGAAAACTTCCTGGAATCTAGTAGAAGTAAATTTATTGGTTACACACTTGGGAGGTACGTAAGGATCACGGATTAACACATTTTGCTTATTGTCCTGAACGAAAAAGAACTTGCTATATTTTACATATGTGCCAAAATGATGTCTGACAGCCTACTTATTTCCGTGTGTGTCTTGCAGTGATACAGATACAATTGTTGGCTTACCCAGGCCAATTCACGAGAGCATCAAGACATTAAAGCAGCACAAGTACATCTCCATTGCTGAGATGCAGATCGCAAAGGAGGAGGAGTTTCAGAAAACCCCTCTGTCTGTCGTGAGTGGAAATCGAAATCTTTCACTTTAATAACTTGATCAGAGTTGTTGTTAAGATGGCCGTCTGTACATTAAGAAACGCACTCTTTCCCTCATCATGTAACATTCTGTCGACGTTGTGGTTTTCTGTTTCCTCTCCTTCAGGGTGAAGAGGAAGTGGAGATGTGTGCCACAGAGCTGCTCTATCAGGGAATTCTACCCAGTTTGCCACAGTACATGGTGAGTTGTTGTTTTTCAGGCTGTCAGCTTAAAGGGCAGTTAAATCAATAACTAACGTGGATCATTCCTGGACACTCAGTGGAGTCCATTTGTACAATTTGATATGGGAATTGCACTCCCTTGTGGTGAATCTGAATACAACTAAAATGAATCGTGTACATCAATAAAACGATTCACATACAGTAAATATACAATATAAAGGTTAAAGACTGATTTTATTTTGAGTCCCTTGTTCATTCATACTAATCGTAACCAAGCTGAGGAAATTGACTCATGTCTAATCTAACATCTGACATCAAATACAGGAAACTGAAGTTTGTAAATCACTCACTCTCCCACACCAAACCCCATTGAGAAAAACAGTCATTTTAACTTGTGGGGACATGGGAGCTGCTGGTCTACTGCTGCCTCGTGTGGTCAGTTTGTGTTACAGGTAAATCTAAATGAAGTACTTCAAATGCCAAATTCACAAAATAAGATATTTGAACTTACTGATGGAGGCAGCAGTGGATCAACAACTCCTGTGGGCTGTGATGTTAAAATCACTGATTTTCTCAATGGGGTTTGGTGTGGGAGAGTGAGTGATTTACAACCTTTACATCCTCCACGTGAGGGTCACGGGGGGGGTCATCTTAAAGTCTAAATCCCTGTAATTATTCTCTACTAATACTTCATAAAGGCAGCAGAATTGTGGATTTTTGGATACTATGTGACAAGTGACGCAGCCCTTGCAGATGTGAACTTCCATGTTCAAGCTACTTTGTTACTGATACACAGTGTATCCATCTCCCTCGACTCTCAGATCGCTCTGCTGAAGATCCTGCTCGCAGCAGCTCCAACCTCCAAGGCCAAAACAGACTCCATCAACATCCTGGCAGACGTGTTACCAGAGGAGATGCCGTGAGTAATAATGTAGATTTTAGGGGCTTTCCACACGAGTCCAGGTGAATGCGGCGATTTATCCACAAGGAAATTATGATTTTTTTTTGGAGCACTGTGAAGCTATTTATTGATAATCTCAAAATGTTACCCTTACGTTTTCATGTAGACGACCAATACAGTACTTAATCCCACCTCTTTCTTGCTCTGGCTGTCGCTGTTGTTGTCATCCTCCTCTTGTGTTTGGAGTTTGTTTGGTCTGTTCACTTTATGATAACTTTCCTTTCCTTTAGAGCTGAAACAATTATTCAATTAATCGATTAGTAAATTCATCGTCGATTAATCGATTTGAAGCTTTTTTCATGATTGAAGAAGATTTGTGATTGTCTTAGCTTCTTAAATGTGAATATGTTCTGGTTTCTTTGCGCCATATGACAAAGAAATCATTCAAACTGAATCATTTTGGTTTGTGGACAAAACAAGACGTTCGAGAACATCCTCATTTCCAGGTTTGACAAACACTGATCAACATTTTATGGACCAAACGATTACTCGATTAATTGACAGATTAATCCATTATTAAAATAATGGGAAGATTTAGCTCTACTTTCCTCTTCCCCCTGGCTTTCTTTATCCCGTCCCTGTTTCTATTATTGTATACATTCTAATGTGTAGTGAAGCTTTATTTTTTTTTAAGTCGCACAACCACTTGTGTAGGGGACTAAGAAAAATATAGTTTAGGGAAAGTCCTGTTTCTGTGTGTAAGAGGCCTTAAATGGCTTCAACTGTTTTTCCACTCTCTTCTGGAGTGTGGCGTTATTTCCTGAACAAGGATCAAATCCTAAATTTAGTAGAGATATAACTTAAACATAAGCATGTGAAATGAGCGTTCTGGATCTGCATGATTCAGAGTGTTTGTAACTCATAGTGAACAGTAGAGACTGGGGGGTTTCTCAGCTGAACTGGTGTGACTGTCTGTCTGTCTGTCTATGTCTGTCCCTGCAGGACCACAGTGCTGCAAAGCATGAAACTAGGTGTTGATGTCAATCGACACAAAGAGATCATTGTCAAGGCGATCTCTGCGGTCCTGCTGCTGCTTCTCAAACACTTCAAACTGAACCACATCTACCAGGTACGGACACCACAGCTCCCTAGTTCAGTGGTTTGTGTCGAATGTTTAAAACCGCTCCTCGTCTGATTGTTTCTTTCACTTACTGAATAGCTCTCTCTGTGTCTTCACAGTTTGAGTACATGGCTCAACACCTGGTGTTTGCCAACTGCATCCCCCTCATTCTGAAGTTCTTCAACCAGAACATCATGTCTTATATCACAGCAAAGAATAGGTAATATTTGAATTATAAATGTGTCATTTGTGTGTTTTGTGTGTTTATCGAGTGTATCTTACTGCTCTCAACTTTCTTTTTCCACAACAGCATTTCAGTA
Source organism: Solea senegalensis (assembly GCF_019176455.1). Classification (NCBI taxonomy): domain Eukaryota; kingdom Metazoa; phylum Chordata; class Actinopteri; order Pleuronectiformes; family Soleidae; genus Solea; species Solea senegalensis. The sequence goes on along the minus strand of NC_058024.1, from coordinate 26,162,023 downwards.
CTTGACTTCCCTTACTGTGTTGTGCATGAGCTCCCGGAGTTAACTGCAGAGAGTCTGGTAAGTGTTTTTTTTGGTGTGTTATTATAATAGTTTACTTGATATGTGTTGTACTTTAATTTATTATTTATGTTGATGTGTATGATTTTTTAGGAAGCGGGAGACAACAATCAGTTTTGCTGGAGGAATCTGTTTTCCTGTATTAACCTGCTGAGGATTCTCAACAAACTGACCAAGTGGAAACACTCCAGGACTATGGTGACTGCATCTGACTCCCCACATTTAACTAAGACAAATTTAAAAGGGTGTCGCTCTAACGGAAATAATTTCTCCCCCAGATGTTGGTTGTGTTTAAGTCGGCTCCTATCCTGAAGAGGGCACTGAAGGTGAAGCAGGCCATGATGCAGCTCTACGTCCTCAAGCTGCTCAAGGTGCAGACCAAGTACCTGGGACGTCAGTGGAGGAAGAGCAACATGAAGACCATGTCGGCCATTTATCAGAAGGTCCGACATCGCCTCAACGACGACTGGGCTTATGGAAATGGTGAGTGGTATCTTAAACATTCAGTGATAATCAAAGCTTCTGTCCAGATTTTTACTGGCTGATCCTTTCAGCTCAATACTCCCTTCTGGAAAGGGTAACCAGAACAAGTACGGCGGGTACAACTCAACTGTCTTTCTGAAGGTTTATTCCACATACACAGTTAAACAGCAGTTAGACAGCAGTCATTTAGTAGTTAGACAGTTAGTAGTTAGTTAGACAGCAGTTAGTTAGTTAGTTAGACAGCAGTCCGTTAGTTAATTAGGTTGTAAAACCGACAAGTCTTTCAGGTTCTGATGATAGATAGATTTACATAGGCACATACGAAGGTTAATATATAACAAAAATTGGCTTTGACAATGCAAACGCACTTTAAAGGCAACGGTGCTTTGATACCAATTACAACAATGAACAGATAAATAGAATGAAAGATAAATAGCTTTGCTTGCTAGAAAGTTCTACAGCTTCCATTCTTGATTTGTTATTCAATCAAGAATGGAATGGATTCTTTTGTTCACCCCTGCCTGTAATGACGTTTGTGTGGTTGGGCAGTCTAGCCAACAATATGGGGGTGTCGGGGCAGGACGCAGGAGGCAGGAATGTCCATTTAATGGTTTATTTGACGTGAACAAAGATGCACAGGCACAAATTCCCTCATAGTGCTTTAGTGCGACTTTTAAAATGGGAAGAAATAAAGTGATACCAACTATTACTCCATCTCTAATGAACACAAATGGTACATTTGACAAATGCTAAATAAGGACCATAGTCTATGCTCTACAACCAAGTGATGCTCGAGAGGTTACACCTACAGGAAACCGATGCACAGCGTTATTAATTTACCAAACTGCCACATGAAGAGCTGTCAAACCGGAACATACAGCAGAAATGAAAGTGTGGCAAGAAAACAGCGTTACAGAAACAGAGGAATCAGTTGTCATGTCCTCAGCCTTTCGCTCAGCCCTGGTTTTTCCACATACATCGGGGAACTACGGTGGCCTTCACGTGCCAGGGAGAATGTCGCTCTTTTATGTTTGTGTCATTAGTTTACACTTAATAACAAATTTGTCCATTTGTGCTGGTGGAAAAACACCATAAAGCCTCCATAAAGCAGTGCTCTTGACTAAAGTACATAAAGGCTAAGTCTACAAAAACTGAGCATTGTACACTTAATTAAACCTACAATGTTTCATTAAGTAATCTTTAAAAGCTTTCTATGTCGTTTTGTAGATGATTTATTGAGCAGAAAACAAATATGAAATTGTCCCGTGTGGGTCAGAATTGTTGGGTGCTGAGTTGTGCTCTTTGGTTTGCTGTCTCTCCATGAGCAGATTTGGACGCTCGTCCCTGGGACTTCCAGGCCGAGGAGTGTGCTCTGAGGGCCAACATCGAGCGTTTCAACAGCCGCCGCTACGACAAGACCCACAACAATCCAGACTTCCTGCCCGTGGACAATTGTCTCCAAAGTGTTCTGGGCCAGAGAGTGGACCTGCCGGAGGACTTCCAAATGAACTATGACCTTTGGCTGGAGCGGGAAGTCTTCTCCAAACCTATTTCCTGGGAAGAACTGCTACAGTGAGCATTATTGACTTTGATTCAGGAGTTTAGAGAAATCACCATCACTGGTTGCATTGATCAGACCTCAGTGAATGCATTGTGTTGCATGTCATGCACAGATGCCATGGATTTCCACCGTCACGTTGGATCAGTGTGAGGTTATGGTTTGACCGGGGGCCGCAACCAAATGTTTTTCAAGATAAACTTAGGTCGGTCTGGGTCATACTTTCCACATCCACGTGTGCGCAGAGGTCCACTAGAGTCAGTGTGATGTAAATCCTGTCATCTGCCCAGTATAGTACAGTGTTTCCATCGTGGTATGGTTCGGTTTGGTACGGTATTGTCGCGTTTCCGTCATGGTACAGTGCGGTTTTGTTGAGTACGGTACGGTTTGGAATGGTAAAGCCCTCAGTCAGGCTTGCGTTTCGACTGAGAAGAGTACCTGTACACGGTAGGCAGGTTGTTCACCGTGCCCGATGGCACGGTCCTATTCCTAATGGAAACGCAAAAAAATGCATACCGTACTGTACCAAACTGAACTGTTCCTTCCGATGGAAAGAAGTCTGCACATGCAGTGTGTGCTGAGTCCAGTTACCAAGTCCAGCGAAGGAGACAGTAACCATGGAAACTGAGCTAGAGAGCGCATGCGTGGAATGCTAAACTGACACGCACCCTCGTGTTCGAATGGAACCATTGGAAATGCTCTGCGGATTTGTGGAACGTGGAAAGTATTACCCAGCCCTTATCCTACACTAATGGCGTGTTTCCACTAGCGCGCCTCGTCTCACCTCGGCACGGCACAGTTATTTTTTACTTTTTCATTAGCGATAGTACCTGGAACTTTCTCAGGTTGCTCGGGCGAGGTTCCAAGCGAGCTGAGCTGATACTATGCGTGACAGCGTCACAGGAAGAGGCTCAAGAATCAAAGCGAACAATGCCGAACTGTAAATCTTGAACATGTGGGTTAAACTCCCAACATTTAGCAAGGAAATGTCTAAAATCTCAAAACAGAAGATTCTGGTGTAGTTAGTGACAGCACTGCTAAAAGCCGGCGATCGCGAGTGTTCAGTGACTGTACTGAACAAATCTTTTTAATCAACTGATTCTAATGATTCAGTTCCATCGAAAACGTCTGCTTTACAAGTCACTAGTTTGTTTTTGTCGCGTTTAAAACAAAGTCACAGCAGCCGTGCTGTGATGACTCCACCCACGTTTAGCATGGAATGGAAAACCAAACGGTGTCAAGCCGAGGTGAGGCGAGGCGGTACTATATAGTGGAAAAACACCATAAGGAAAACAAATCTAAATCAAAGTGCTAAATCTTAAACTCCTACCTGAGATTTACAGGTGTTTGCTCTATATGTCCATGTGCCTCTTAACCTGCTACAGAGGATCAGTAAACCTCAACCTCAAAGCACTACATGACAGTGCGTCAACTCTTGACTTTAAAACAAAATGTATTTGGATTTTTTTTTTTTTATTAAAATTGTGGAGGAAAAAAATGGCAGGGATCAACATACAGCAAAGTTAGAAATAAATACTGTACTTGTAAACCTTTTAAAATCTTCCTCCTTCAGAGGGGTAATGGGACGAAGAGAGTTTGTTTTTTTAGTCTGGATTTCTGTTTATACAAATATAAACATATTTACTCTGTTCTAGTGATTTTCCTAAAGGAGACATACTTGTGTTTACCTTTTTTGTGCTGTTATATTTGCAGATGATTTAAATGTTGTCTGTATTTTATTGTTAATTTAACTGAGGACTGCCTACACATCTTTTCCCTGGGACCATTCACAGACATCACAACATACAGGCTTGAATTTTTACATTACTTTGCATTTCTACATTTTAAGTATTTTTATTTTACTGTGTTTAAAACTGGTTGCACATTGCCATAATTTGAACGTTTGAAAGAAAATGAATAATTTGAGATTTGAGATCTGTGACCATAAGGGGGGAAATAACTGAAATTGCCAGTGACGGAACCATTTCCATTTGTTATTTTCTACTTTTGGACGTTGTTTTTGTTTTATTATCAAGTTTAAGGAAATGAGAATACATGTAAATCGGGGGAACGTATTTATCACAGCTTTGCGTGGTTTATATTGACTTAAATACTGTAATAAAGATATACTGCCATTCATGTTACATTTCTATTTTAAAGCTTTTCCCTTTTGTCCCACTGTGAGTTTATTAGTACGTCCTATATACATTATTTGGTAAAGTTTAATCTGAACGTGAAACCTTTAAATGCTACGGAAGAGTATATTAGGACCACATGTTAAAAATATAGAAAAGAAACTGCATGAATTCTGAGATTAAAGTCAAAATTCTGAGATTAGAGATTATAGTGTGAGTTCTGAGATTAAAGAGTCAATTTTGAGATTAGAGATTATAGTCATAATTCTGAGAAAAAAATCAGAATTTTGAATTTGTAATCTCAGAATACATGCTGGTTTTCTTTTCTTTTCTTTTCTTTTCTTTCTTACAGCATCAGTGAAATTAACGTAATAACGGCTTTGAGGAATTGTTGGCCACACCCCCTTCTTCAGACGTAAACCACACAGAGGAAGTTTCAGCGAAAGTGAAAATATCTGAGGACCTTCTTCTCCCCGTGAGTATGAACCACCTCCGCTGCACAGTTTGACACTCCTTCTGCTCGGAATGCTTCCGGAAACGCTGGGAGCGAGACCGGAGGAACGAGTGTCCCTGCAGCTGTCCCGAGTGCACGTACACGTTCCCCTCGCGACCGCAGCGCATCACCGACACCACGCTGGCTGAGCAGGTGAGAGACAGGGGCTCTGCTGGTGACGGGAAACGGCAGCGGCGGCAGCATGGGTCCGGAGGAAAGCCTCCGCAGAAGCAGCCGGAGTCCGGAAGAAAGTCTCCGCAGAAGAGAGCCTTCAGAGACGCGGCATCAGGAGACGCTCGGTGCCGCAAGCACAACCGTCCTCTGGATCTTTACTGTTGCACCAGTGACGTGATCATCTGTGCGGCGTGCGCTCAAACCGAGCACGGAGGTCACCGTATCGGCTGTGTGTCAGAGGAGCGGAGGAGGAAGCAGGTACATGAAACAGACACTTTTCTATCATGGTACGGTTTGGAACGGTGAAGCTGTGCTTGCGTTTCCACTGAGAACAGCAGCTCAACTTGTAAATTCAAACTATCTGACTTTTAACCCGCGGTTAAGTGAGCCACAGGACCTCGACGAAGGTCCTTAAAGAGACATACAAACTGTTCTTGTCGCGTCTTGGCAGTGGAGCTTGTGGTTGAGCAGCCGTGACTTTTTGGAGGCCGCTGTGTTCAGGATGACGCGCTTTTTACTGTATATTTGTGAAATAAAAATATAACTAACACGCAGTCATGCATGAGGGAGTGCAGCAGCCTTTTGACATCTTTTCCCCTTTGATGTGTCTATCTCATTTATGTGGGATGCAAAATGGCCGACTGATTGTTGAGTGGAGGCCATGGTTACGGTCTACCTTTATGTTCACCTCTGTCGATAACACCTTCCCACCAAGTTTTGGGGGATTCGGTGAAACTCAATGTATGCCAAAGTCGTAGAGCAACATAATAACAATGTGTCCATGTTTCCACCCCATACACACTCAAGGAGGAGCTGAGGAACATACAGGAGACAAACAAAGAGACTCTCCAGAAACAAAAACACAGGTGTGGGAACCTGAAGAACGTCCTCACACAGATTGAGGTCAGCGAAACGCATCTTCACATTGTTGTTGTTGTTGTTCTTGTTGAGCGTGAATGAACCCAATCGTCTGTGTGTGTGTGTGTGTGTGTGTGTGTGAAACAGGAGGAGGCGGGACAAGTGGCAGACTACTGCGAGGGCGTGCTAGTCGGTGTCATGGCCTCCATCCAGAAACATTACCTGTCAGTGCGGGAGCTGATTGGAGTTCAGGAGAAGGCAGTGGCAGATCGGGTGTCCAACTCTGTTCAGACGCTGGAGAAGAAGATCAAGGAGATGGAGAAGCGGGATGCTGAGCTGGAGAGGCTGGCTCTGAGTGACAGCGACACTCATTTCCTTCAGGTACTGTGGAACAGCTTTTTAATGTCATTCATTCATCTATTTTTTCATAATGGCTATTTCTAATTAGAAGCAAGAATCTATTGTTATTGTATTGCGTTTATTCTTCTTCTGTCCTGCCTATAATTTCCACATACACATGAATGGGTTAACTGTTGAAAAAACGATTTTAGCCAAGCCCATTTTGGAGCCTCACAGTGTCGTCATACGTTAACATAGAGACGCAGTTGAAACTTTAAATGGTGCCGAAGACTTGAGACTCTTTTCACCTCAATCAAAGTTCCGATACCTATTACAGTTTTTATACAATCACAGTTTAAGTTTTATTTATTTTTTTGGATGTTTTCAGATTTTATAATGATTGTGTATGAATCTAGTTGTGGTTCATGAAAATAATCGGGAAAATCTTGACACAAACTTTTCTTCTGCCCATAATTTCCAACCTACACAGACATTATTTACATGAAAACGTTGCTATGGTTGTTGTCTGACCCTGTGTGTTGTTTTCATTCTCATATAACTTGCAGTCGTTCTTAAAATCACCTAAAAGCGCAGAGTTCTGGTCAAACCTCTCATTGACTCTCATGTTAAAACTCTTTTAAAAAAGGAAGACAAGGGTGACATCATTTCTCTGGCAATCTCACCCATTTTTCACACATTTAAATGTGGGAGCTCCTGAAAGTCTCCTGACGCTCACACATCAAACATATGTGAATCTGTGTCATCAACTTTAAGATGCACTGCTTTCTCTGTTTTTCACCTGTTTTTGACTGTTAGAAACAGGTGTTCCTCTAAACACTCTCTCTATACATGTGTATATATATATATACATATATATATATATATATATATATATATATATATATATATATATATATATATATATATATATATATATATATATATATACATACATATATATATGTATGTATATATGTATGTATATATATATATATATATATATATATATATATATATATATATATATATATATATATATATATATATACACAACACCTGTCTGCATCTGAATGATGGATGGAACGTTCCCTCCTTTAGTCCTTTCCTCATCTTCTCCCTCTTTGCAGGAATGGCCAGCACTGCAGCGCCTATGTGAAGTGGACCGGGTCCAGGTCCGGTCCGAACTGTCGGAGGATCCACTCCTCCCCTTTGAGTTCACAAAAAGAGCTGTAGAAGAGGTCGGGGTGAGGCTGGAGGAATTCTGTAAAAAAGAATTTGCTTCAGTGACTGAAAGTGGTGCGTGTCTCTGCTGACATATGGAAAAATGATCTTCACTAATTGCTTTTTTCAGAAAAAATAAATAAATAATATTTGTGACTTTGTTCAACACACGAGACAGTGAAGTGGAACAGGAGTTAACGGGAGACACAGAGGAGGGCGTCACAGTACAACGATGTGGCAGCAGTGACTCACCCCGTGGTTAGTTTTGAACTACTATGTGATCTACTGACCTACCTACCTACCTGATTATCTGACTATCTACCTACCTGATTATCTGACTACCTACCTACCTGATTATCTGACTATCTACCTACCTGATTATCTGACTACCTACCTACCTACTGATTATCTGACTATCTACCTACCTGATTATCTGACTACCTACCTGATTCGACTATTATCTGACTATCTACCTACCTGATTATCTGACTACCTACCTACCTGATTATCTGACTATCTACCTACCTGATTATCGACTACCTACCTACCTGATTATCTGACTATCTACCTACCTGATTATCTGACTATCTACCTACCTGATTATCTGACTACCTACCTACCTGATACCTATTATCCTACCTACCTACCTGATTATCTGACTACCTACCTACCTGATTATCTGACTACCTACCTACCTACCTGATTATCTGACTACCCTACCTACCTGATTATCTGACTACCTACCTACCTGATTATCTGACTGACCACCTACCTACTGACTACCACCTACCTGACCTGATTATCTGACCTGACTACCTACCTGATTATTTGACCTACCTACCTACCTACCTACCTGATTATCTGACTATCTACCTACCTACCTGATTATCTGACTACCTACCTACCTACCTGATTATCTGATTATCTGACTACCTACCTACCTTATCTGACTACCTATCTACTACCTACCTACCTCTGACTATCTGATTATCTGACTACCTACCTACCTGATTATCTGACTACCTACCTGATTATCTGACTACCCACCTGATTACCTACCTGATTATCTGACTACCTACCTACCTGACTACCTGATTATCTGACTATCTTACCTACCGCTGACTCTGACTGACTACCTGCCTATGATTATCTGACTGATATCTACTCTACCTACCTGATTATCTGACTGACTACCTACCTACCTGATTATCTGATTATCTGACTACCTACCTACTTATCTGACTACTGATACCTACCTGATTATCTGACTATCTACCTACCTGATTATCTACCTACCTACCTACCTGATTATCTGACTACCTACCTACCTGATTATCTGACTACCTACCTACCTACCTGATTATCTGACTACCTACCTATTATCTGACTATCTACTATGATTATCTGACTATCTACCTACCTGATTGTCTGACTATCTACCTACCTACCTGATTTTCTGACTACCTACCTACCTGATTATCTGACTACCTACCCACCTACCTGATTATCTGACTACCTACCTGACCTACCTACCTGATTATCTGACTTCCTACCTACCTGATTATCTGACTACCTACCTGATTATCTGACTACCTACCTACCTGATCTGATTATCCTGACTACCTACCTACCTACCTGATTATCTGACTACTACCTACCTACCTGATTATCTGACTACCTACCTACCTGATTATCTGACTATCCTACCTACCTGACCTACCTCCTGATTATCTGACTGACCTGACTGCCTACCTACCTGATTATCTGACTGCCTACCTACCTACCTGATTATCTGACTACCTACCTACCCATTACCTGACTGATCTACCTACCTGATCTACCTGACTATCTACCTGATTATCTGACTACCTACCTACCTGATTATCTGACTACCTGATTATCGACCTACCTATTATCTGACTACCTACCTACCTACCTGATTATCTGACTACCTACCCTACCTACCTGATTATCTGACTACCTACCTACCTACCTACCTGATTATCTGACTACCTACCTGATTATCTGACTACCTAGCAGTTTTCCATGTTGACACTGACTGATGTTCTGACGTTGTCTCACAGGCATGACTTCCTCTCTGGAGCCTAGAACCAGAGCAGAGTTTCTGCAATGTAAGTTCATCATCTTGTGCTTTTCAGCACTTCACTCCACCACAGTCAAATATAACAAATCCTGTTTTCTATCCTTACATCTCTCTCTCTCCATGTCTCCATGTCTCCATGGTCCCAGATGCATGTGATCTCACCTTGGACCCCACCACAGCTCACAAGGACCTGGTTGTGTCTGTGGGAGACAAAGAGGTGAAACGGATGTCTCAAGGTTCTCTTCCATCTGTCCGTCACCCGCAGAGGTTTACCCGCCAGCGGCAGTTGCTGTGCAGAGAAGCTCTGCAGGCCGAGCACTGCTACTATGAGGTAGAGGTGGAAGGAGACAAGTTTGAGATTGCCCTCGCGTACAAAGGAATGGACAGAAAGTCCAGCACTAAACTGTCAGCTTTTGGCGCCAACGTGCACTCCTGGAGTCTGGATCGATCCTCAAGCTATTCAGTGAGTCACAACAGTCACAGTAAGGGATTCACAAAGTACCCCCAACATCAGAGGATCGGGGTTTACCTGAAGTTCAAAGAAGGAAGTGTGTCTTTCTACGAGGTGTCAGACACTATGATCTTTCTTTACAAGATTGAGGCTGATTTCACAGAACCGTTGTATCCTGGCTTCTGGCTCGACGATAAATGTTGCATTAGGATCTGTGATTTGAGTCAGGACATATAGATGCTAAGTGTTCTGGTAACACTTTATGTTACACTTCTGTCATAATTATGGCAATACCCGCTTATTTACCTACCTACCTGACTATCTACCTGCCTACCTACCTGACTGACTACCTGACTAACTGACTACCTACCTGACTTACTGACTACCTACCTACTGACTGACTAACTGACTCCCTACCTACCTGACTGACTACCTGACTAACTGACTACCTACCTGACTTACTGACTACCTACCTACCTGACTGACTAACTGACTACCTACCTACCTGACTGTATTCTTGTAAGATAACTTAAGTTAGAGACTTTACCTGATGGGACTCATGTGGCTGATGAATGAGTGAATGAGTGAGTGAGTGAGTCATGTGAGGTGAAACCATCTGCACTGTGTTCCTTAACTAAACGATGACCAGTTCTCCTGAACTGTGAGTGATCTCTTTGCCTAAAACAGCTCCTCATGCTGGACTTGGTGGTTGTTTCTGGACAAACAGCTAACTACAGTATGTCCTACTGTCCTCTGTCTTTGTGCAGGTTCTGTATACTGTATGGTCTTAGTCTAAGTGTGTTTTTTTCTGTGTTGTTAACATTTGTATTCATACATTTGACGTGATACACACTTTTTTGTTTCTGTTACACATTTGTAGGGTCACATCCATTCACTGCTCTTGGTTATAACTGTCTCCAACTCCAAGTTTGTGCTTGCTAACTATTATTCTGCCTTGAAATCCTTGAGAATTTGTGAATATGGAAAATAAATTCTTGAAGGTTTTGACATTGACATGGGTCATTGAAAGTGCTTGAATTTTGTGCAAGAAACAAGTTCAGTTGATATTTTAGGTGAATATCCCTTGTTTGTTAGTGGTGTTGTGGACACTGTCATTGAGTGAGGAACGAGAGAGCAAATGACGTGACGCCTGGACCAAGACTGACTTTGACCAAGACACCAAAGACAATCACTTGATGCCAAGTGTGCTGCAAATCAATAAAAGTGCAGCACATTCAGTGCTTGAATTTGAGGGAATTAGTCCTGGAAAAATCCTTGAAAATTCCTTGGATTTAATGTCAGCCAAAACCTGTGGGAACCCTGATTCCCATCAGTCCCTAACCTAGACCCATTGACCCAGAACAATGGAGGCGCACATGAAGCGCTGGTTTTACCTGGACATTAAACTTGAGCCTTAGGTCGATTTAACTCAACTTTCTACACTAAACTTAAAGTGTAATATCTCACCTTTCTGCTTTTGATGTGGTCAGGAGGACTGTCTGTCTGTCTGTCTGTCTGTCTGTCTGTCTACCAACCAACCAACCATTTCATTTTCATAGCGTTGCTCTAATGATGGAGCATCCGGTTGCAACCGCTTTTTCCCTCCATAAGTCATATTTTTCATTAAGTATTTGTCAACCTTGGTCTTAATGATCTGTGTTACCTACACATATACGTTGTCAAAGCATCAAATGGAATTCAGACCTGAAAAACTGTTTCTAACCACTTATGAATTTCCCGCCAACACTTAATGTTGTGTCTGACCGCTGAAAGAAAAAGAATCCTGAGATCCAGCCGCAGTATTATGGAGAGAATGTTGTTCCTTTATTATTCAATCAAATAGAATAGATTTGAAAGAGATTAAAAGAGATTTGAGAGCAAAAAAGAGTTTTTTTTTAGATTGAAACAGAACAGGTTGCAATTGAAAAAACAATCTTCAATCAAAACCAGTGTTTGTAAGTAAAGACCTACGACCATGTTGCTTATTAACAGTTCTCTTTGCTTTCAAGTTAAAAACCTTTGCTTGCAAATCAGTTCCATGCAACAGTTATTGTTTAAACGTTGTAATTCACTCACTCATCAGATACGCTGCTCATGTCGTGACTAGCAGAGACATGTTGTTGTTGTTGTTGTTGTTGTTGTAGCCAACGATATATAGTGTAATGTATTACTTATGGGAAACGTTTCAAGAGCAACAGTCTTACCACCAAGCAGCACAGCACAAGGGAGAAGTGGGTGTAATGCAGAAGACGTAGCTGGTGGTCAAACCAACCAATAGGAACTCTTCTCTCATCCACCAGCGTAGGCCCCGCCCATCAAGTGCAGTTGAATTCGAAAGCAAAACTTTAGAACTTGCAAGCAAAGAGCAGCATGTTCGTATGTTTTTACTTACAAACATTAGTTTGGATTGAAGTTGAAGAAATATGTTCTCTCATAATTTTATCTGTTTTAATCTCAAAAAAAAATTCTAATCTATTCTATTTGATCGAATAATAAAGGAACAACATACAGTTGCTTTAATCTTTATTGTTAATACCTTTGGTGACGCTCACAGTTGTTTTACAGTAACTTTCAGTATCACACAATCTGTGAAGGAGAAAGAGACAGAAGCTAAGTAAAGGGATATTTCCTAAACATATCTCATGTACATACAGTGTTTGAGAAGTGACGACCCTGCACGTGAGTCATCATCATATCCCTTTGTTTATATGTGGGCTATTAGCAGCTAATGTTTCCCTCATTGACCTCACTTGATATTGCTTCCTGGAGTTTGCTGCCACAAGGACAAACAAATGCTTTATTTATTTATTGCCGAGTGATTTGAAAAGCACAATTCATGACTAATCTATGTTACGTTTACTCATAAAAGCGACTTGTTAAGACAAGTTTATATACTTCACACCAACAAAATCCATCTTCAGAATCATTGGGTTACACGTTATTTACAGAACTGAACAGAACAGCGTGACTCTCGTCCTCAGCAGGAAGAAAGTGGGTCACAGAAACTTAAATATCACAAGAAAAAAACCCTGCACACCTTTAAATATACGTCTGTATCCACACTAGAACTCATTACACAGCAGAAAGTACATGAATAAGTCAGAGAGTGTTTCACTATTCTTAGATTAAATAAAAAACAAAAGGAGGTGATATAAAGTCTGCAGATGGCGCCAAAAGTAAGGTCATATCAGCTCAGTGAGATGCAGCCATGTAAAGTTAAATGTTCGATAAGTTATGTTGGTTAGTTAGACCCAGTCAGAGTCTGCACATAAGAGTTAAAAACTCTGCCTCAACTCAGCTTCAGATTTGGGATTTTGGCTCAAATTCACCCTCAAAATTCACATTCAGTTGGAGTTGGAGATTGTGACAAGTACACACACATCCACACAAAAAAAAGAAAAAGAAAACCTTCTGGGATTCAGTTCAGTTCACAGTTTGATAAACCAAACAAAATCAGTATGTGATTTATATACAGTAATGGTTATGTTTGCTACTTACATCCTCCCTAATGTACACAATCATACAGACTCCACCTGCTGCAACAAGAACGACCGACACAAACTACAAATGACGTAAATCTTAAAATATACAGCATATCTATATACACTGGTCACCTTTTAAAAGATAAATCTCTGTTGTTCGTTACACTTACAGACACTGAAAATATACAGGAATAGAAACATTTTTACCTCATGGCTTTAAATGTTTTTGACAAAAAAAAGAATATTTATATATAAAGAGGAGTCTTCGTTCTTTTAACACAAACATAAACGTTTGACCTTGCAGGAAACACAGATTTGGAAAAAAAAGTCCTTATCCTTAACCACTTTAACCTTTAACCGCATCACACGTTGCGTTACCGTAATTATGCGACGGTTTGTGCTACTGGAAAAAAAAAGGTTTCTGAAAAGCTGAGAAATTGCACGTGTGGTTATTACGGTAATTTTGTTGTTGCAGTAACCTGGAGAATCAGCGTCTTTGTCACCAGAGAGGAGAGTTGGAATTTTTTTGGCCAGTTTTTGGACACAAACGTCACTTTAAATATGTTTTATACTGTTCAAATTTCAAATTTCTTCATTTTAAATTGTCAATACACTATTCTTAACATGCAGTAAATTGTAAATAACTGCCAGATATTGAAAACTATTCTGGAAAAATGGTCTTTCTGGAACTTTTATGGTTAAAATAAGCAAAAAAGCACATTTGTGTTGAGCATAAGCTGCACATGAGCATGTGACGAGTCTCCGTTATACTGAATAAGTTCATACTGTCAAGTTCACTTGATAGTGAAGTTTGCTTCACATTCACTCATCGTCAGTGAATCTCAATTTGTGCTCTATTACTTATTCAGTATGTGGAACGTTGTTATTTAAGTTTTTTATTTGTGCGTTGATGATTGTTAGTAATCAGCTCGGGGCAGTGCACAGTCGTTGTGTAAAATCTCTTTTTCACTTTCGCAGGAAGAGAATCTGAACCACATCAAAGGCGTTTAAGAAACAAGTAAGTTGTGCTTCCGGTCTGTTTATGTTCAAATGAGCTCTCTTCACTTTTCCTCACATATAAATACATAAAGACTTCAAGTTTTTACGTTATTTACCTGTCACTCTTTGGTGGGAAAACCTGAATTAAATAATATTATATTAATAATGTGTGAGATTTTTTTAGTTCCTTAAGACAATACAAATCAATATTCTACTATGTTATATTGCTATAGTGATATACTGATGATGAAGATGAACCCAAAACAAAACGTATAGAACATGAATTAGAGCACACACTGTCAACATGATGAGAGTTTCAGAGCAGCAGAACAGAGGTGAAAGGTCAACGCTCGGTTCAGACCCGTACTGAAATGACTGCATACTGTGGAATAGGAAATAAATGACTGTGTATGGCTTTAAACCTGGAAATAATTAACCCTTAGTGCTCACGCGGCACGGATCTGTGCCGCAGGTGCACCCGTGGGAATAATACACAACTCCTGTGTGTGTGTGTGTGTTGAAGTTATGATTCATTTCATACTGCATTTTTAGTCGCGATATAAAGAAGCAATAATTGTGCAGAAGTCACAAAATAGACGTGTTTTTCTTTTCTTTTTGTTCATAAAAGTGAACTTTGAACTGTGACGTATTTCACAAATTTAATCTGATTTTCATCATTTTGAGTACTTTTTTTTGCTCCTGTGTGTTTATATAGAAACACATAGGAGTGCCTTTATAGGCTGTGCTGAAAAGAAAGGATATAAGACACTCTATGTTGAACATTCTTATAGCCTCTGCATATACTGTCTGTTTAAACATGGTGATGGAAAAGGATTAAACTCACATTCATTCAGTGTCACCTACATTCGTACCTTTAGGGCTACGTCTGCTCCGGGTTCTTATACTGTAAGGCAAAGAACTTAAACAATGTGATTATTTAAAAAAAAATAAAAATAAAAAAGGTTTTTCCTGCTTTAACACTCGCAGGTGCCGGGAACCATGGGGGTATTTTCTGGTGTCATTATGGGAAGCGTGTGCTTAGATTAACTGGACGACTACATAGAGTTTTGTGTTAGCAGGGCAGTGTTGGAGACTCTCTGCGTTTGCAGCGCATCCTTGGTGGAGACTTTATGGCTGAAAGTTAAACTGTGCTACAGGGAGTTTGAATAGCAGTCAAGAGTCACACTCTGGTGTTACAGGCGTGGTTGGTGTCGTTGGCGTGGTGGGGCTGATGGCAGCGTTTTGGTAGCTCGTGCCGTAGCAGCTGTGTGGAGACAGGGAGTTTGGGTCCAGCGGTTTGTTCTTCCCTGGAGTGAGGTAGGACTTGTGTGCCGGGACCGAGGACGGCGGCCCACCGGCCTTGGCGCTGAGGATGAACCTGGACTCGTCCTGCTCCTCCAGGTTGGAGATGTCCTTCATCATGGTTTTACGGTAGGAGACGGAGAGCTTGTTGGAGCCGTCAGACATCAGGTTGAAGTGACGAGCGATGAAGACGATGGGGAGAGGGAGCATGGCCACGACGATGAGAGCAAAGCACATGGCGAGGGCCCACGGAGGGTAGCTCTGGAACTGTTCCCGAGCCTGGAACAGACACATCGCAAGTTAGCAGAGCAGGGACTGTCATGGCAAGAACATCAGCAACTGGGACGAGGACATGGACAAAAAGATGACACTGCTGACGACAACTTTTCCATGACTTCAGAGGACATTACATTGACCTACTTTCATTTCCTGGAGACTTAATCTTAACTTCACTATAATTACTATTGGCCTAATCTTAACCCTAACGCTTGTGAGGACACTTATGGACATAATACATTCCCTAGCCCCTAACCCTAACCTTAACTAACTCAACTTAATGCCTAATCCTAACCTTTACCCTTACCCTGATCCTAAAACCAGGTCTTAACCCTCGAAAAAGCCCTTGGCTTTTAAGTCTTTTGGTCCTCATAAAGATCCCCATACAAGAACAGAGGGACTGACCAGCTCTTGGACCCAGGCGTTGTATCCTGGTGGACTGATCGTCATCTCAATAACAGTGGCGGAGATGAGAACGATGAGACAGAACGGGGAGACGTACTTCCACAGGTAGAAATAGATCATGCACGGCCTGAAACCCAGCATGTCCTCCAGGTCCTGCATGAACCTGAGACAGAAGAACATGTCCCCTCACACATGCACATGTGACAGGTGATAAACAGCTAATGTTACAGCTGTCCTGCAGGTGCATTTACCTTTTAGTGCCGTAGATCCAAGCGACGGACAGGTTTTCCAGGATGACCACGATGGTGAGAGGCAGACCAGCAGAATAATCGTCAAACATGGTCACAAAGTAATTCCCCGAGCGCTGAACAAACAGCAGACCACACAGGAAGGCCACGATGCAGCAACCCACTGCAACAAACACAGAGAAGAAACAATTCACTGAGTCTTAGGAAAAGCTTTTATTTTAGTTTATTTTGCTTTTAATGCACTGAGCTAAATTCTAAATGCTGCTTGTTCACAAATGAGCTTAAATTATTCCTTAAGGCCCTGGTAAGCCCAGATTTTGGAACCACACGCAAAGAGTGCTTTGGGTGTGCATGGACTGAACTTCGCCCAACGGGTAGATGGAGTGTAAGCCCCGCTCACCAAGCAGAAAAAACATTTCTACAACAGAAGACGTAGTCGCCAAGGATGGTCACCCGAAGCTCGACCTGGCGACCCTCAAACCGGCTGATACCCCGACTCCCCTGCAAGACGGGGACGCTTCTATATGCTTCTACATAGTCACATTTACCTGTTAAAAGCTCCCGCTGGACCTTGTAGGCATCAAGGATGGGTGTAGTGATGCCGGTCATGGTGCCAATCATGCTGCCCAGACCGAGGTTAATGAGCATGAAGAAGAACATGACCGACCAGAAAGGAGATGCTGGGAAATGGGTCATTGCTTCCGTGAAGGCAATGAAGGCCAGACCGGTGCCCTGGACGGCCTGAAGAAACATCTCAGGTAAGAGTCAAATACATGACATGCTGTGGTTAAGTGTGCAGATACACCTGTGCCAAAGACTCACCTTGTTGAGTTCATCCTCAAGGACACAAGGCTCCAGACCCAGCTGGGCGAAGCCGCCCTCTTTGACCGCCTTGATGATGCCGTACAACTCAGCGTAGTCTGATGTGGTGAGATGGGTGAAGTTCACATGTGGCGGGATGAGATCATGACTCAGAACGTCTGAGTTCAGGTATCCCAGGATCTTCTCAGCATTCCTGTGGCGTTAAAAAAAAGCTACTTCAGCTACTAGTGCTACACATTTTTAAAATCAGCTACTGATTAACGTTTTGTTTTTGCATTGTTATTTTCCTGACGCACATACAGTGAATTCTTCGGGACAAACAGAGTTTTGAGGTGTTTCACTCACTCGGCGACACACTTCTCGTTCATGAGGTTAGCTTTGAAGCCCAGGACGGCGAACACCACCAGAGTGGCCAGAATGGAGGTGAAGAAGTTGATGAACGAGACGAGAACAGCGTCAAAGTGACAGTTGTTGTCAATCTTGTTGTAACTGGAGAAAGCTATGACTCCTCCGAAGCCCAGACCCAGGGCGAAAAAGACCTGGGTGGCTGCTTCCCTCCACACCTGAGGCTCCAGCATCTTCTCCAGCTGTGACAGACAAGGTGTTAGTGTATTGTGTGCATGTATACATGATTTATGAATATTTGGAGTAGGAAAGCAATGAAAACCTTGGGAGTGAACATGTGAGCAATACCGTCCACAGATCCCTTCAGCATTAAGCCTCTGACCAGGAAACAGAAGAGGACCACATAAGGG
This sequence comes from Solea senegalensis, assembly GCF_019176455.1. Classification (NCBI taxonomy): domain Eukaryota; kingdom Metazoa; phylum Chordata; class Actinopteri; order Pleuronectiformes; family Soleidae; genus Solea; species Solea senegalensis. Next base: position 26,143,861 of record NC_058024.1, on the reverse strand, counting down.
AAAAGAGAGCTGAAGTACATCACCTGTGAATCAGGGGAGGAAAAGCTGATTCAGTAAAGGGGAGACCACTGCCCTCATCTGTGTTTTTATAGCACCATGACTACACTACCTTCCCAGAGGAGGCGATTCCTTTAATGACGGCAAGGCAGACGATGATCCAGCCCACAAACAGAGACAGAGTCATTTTGACGTTGAGGCCTCCGCTCTCTGCAATGGTGCTGGTCGTGTTCAGAGTCTGACGGTACCAGAAGTAGGTCGTCGCCGAGCTTTTGTCACACTCTGGCTCCACGACTGTGTGTTTTACAGGGGGGGGGTTGGATTGGGTGATAATGAGTGCGAAGGAAAAGGGGGAAGTGGGTACGATGATAACAGCAGCGAGGGAGGCGACGAGAAAATCCGATGAGGTCGAGAATATTTTCCTCCGGGTCAACAATTCTCGGCTGGTTTACACTTCTCAGACATCCACGAGACAAACAAGGTCAACCGTGTACTTGCTATGCAAAGCATGAACTGCCACTTCACACCACCTGAGATCTTTCTCCAGTATACATATATATATATATATATCTATATACTGTATATGCACACAATGTAGCCTCTTGTTACCTTGGGGGAAGTGATATATGGCTGAGTAGGATTCTGCTTGTGATACTGCAGTGCAGATGCACACACACACACACACATGTATGGACACCATAGAACCAGCTTTTCTACATTAAATTGTCCCCACCTTAATACACTGTTAGTCCAATATTATGACTATGTTATTATTATTATTATTATTACTTACTTGCAATTGTCCCATTCTTTCTGAATGGACATTCGCTCCATGGCAGAGGATACTGAAAGGACTGGAAGAAGTAGAAGATGCTCCAGCCAATGATCACGTTATAGTAGAGGCCCACAAAGCCACACACCTGGACAGACAGACAGGTATTTAACTTGACATTTTTCAGACGTTTATGCTGTTTCTGCTGTGAGACACACAGAGCCAGCATACATCACCATACGTAATGTAAAGTTCTCTGTGTGTATTTCATCACAGAGCTGGATCTGTGCAAACATTGGTATGCAAATAAGGCAGCTCGTCCTTTTGCGCGTCATGTTGCTGTCAGTCTTCTGAGCAGCCAGGACGTTCAGGAGCTAAATAAGGCTGAGGAGAGCATGAATAATTAAAGTGCTCTCTTTTCATCTGTGATCTCGTGTGAGATATTTATAGCTACGTCTGTGCACACAGTGAAGAAAGGCTACTTTTCACCCTCAAACACGTCAATACCTGCCACACACTCAAGAGAGGCTGCAGTCTGGTGAATCCAGATGAAACACAACACTTCATTCATATTGGAGACACACTGAGGTTCATTTTTAGTCTCTCTCACCCACCTTTAAAACCGGCAATAAAACAACTCTAATAACTATACAGCACAGTGTTGTCAAGGGTGTGTCTTACAGGCTCACAGCTACAGAAACAACTGATGATGGAAATGTATTAAAGGTTCAATGCCCGGCTGTCCCCTTTACCATCAGACTTGACATCCCTATTCCACCCAGACGAGGACACACGTAGTTCCACACGCCGATGCTCCCACGTCGGATCTTCTGACCCACGGCGAGCTCCAAGAAGAAGAGTGGGATTCCAATGATGAGGAGGAGGATAAAGTATGGAACCAGATATGCACCTGGAAACACATATGACTGAGATGTCTGTGTCGCTTCAAAATATAAACAAACCACAATTCTATCTATCTATCTATCTATCTATCTATCTATCTATCTATCTATCTATCTATCTATCTATCTATCTATCTATCTATCTATCTATCTATATATATTATATATATATATAGTAATATACTATAGCAGGGGTGTCAAACTTACGGCCTGGGGGCCAGAACCGGCCCGCCAGAGGGTCCAATCTGGCCCACAGGATGAATTTGTTAAAATTTCACACTAATCTAAACGTAATGTCAAATGCTCCAGATACCCGTGACTAAACGTTTGTGCCTTTATAGATCCAGTGTAATGTGTAAATAGTAAATTTAGGCATGATATTGTTGAAATTGCACTTATATTTCTCAAGAAATTTCATGTTTTGTAAAAATATCCTTCATTTAATGTAAAACAAAGGAGAAAAAACAAAGGAGTTCTTGTTGTTCATAGGTTATTATGCTATTATTTTACTATTTTTACTGGTCCGGCCCCCTTGAGATCAAATTGTGCTGTATGTGGCCCCTGAACAAAAATGAGTTTGACACCCCTGTACTATAGTGTATAGTCTCCTTGCAGTTTAATCTCAGGAAACATAATCAGGATGCAACCATTTTTTAAATCTGCAAGGGGTGAGTCAGTCATGAGCCCAGATATAAAGACTTAGAACAGGCAAACCTGCACTACACTACTATTAATACATCAAAAGTAGGAATTATATTCAGTGGCTCGCTCACACACACACACACACATACACACACGCACACATTTCATAGTGGGTGGATTAATGTGGCAGAGAGAGATGAAGAGGTGAGACGATAAATCAAGAAGGCTGGAGATAGAACAAGAGAGTGAGGTCACTATAAATGCAGTGAGGAGTTTCAGGCCACGGCAAACTTGAAGGAAATCCACTCCATCACAGGACATTTAACTGCAGCGTGATAGAGACGATAAACAACAGTCACTGGTGTAAAGACGTGAGGAGAAATGATGGGAGCCCACACAGCAATAACCCCGAAACACACAGACCTTTAATGTGGCTGAAAAATGGCCACTCGCCAGACTTAGACATGACCCGACTGGTGTGAGACGAGTCTGCGTCAGTAACTCCTGCATTTATGCAGTGAATCAGAGCGTTACACTTAAATACTGAGAGCAAAGGAAGCAAAGCACACACTGAGTACTGTACACCTCAGATTACATGCGTCTCCTTCCTTTTGAACTGAGCTCCTCTGTGCTCTGCTCGACCTGCCCTGCCGCCAATAATAATCAATGATGCAGCTATATTTAGACTCATCTCCTCTCCACACAGTACAACTGCTCTCTTGTCAGTTCTGTCCTGAGTGGAAATGCAATGTTTATAATATTTGGGGTCAATCATCCACTAAAGTTAAGACTGCAATTCAGAAACAAACCCAAACATCATCAGCAAACACTCAGGCTCAGTAGGGCTCGGCGATACTTTTAAAAAGTCCATATCAAAATATGACAAATAGCCGTTCTGTCAAGGCTGTGCATGACTTTAATGAAAGTAGAGAGACTGGAGGAATGTCAAGCTCACACAGAAACATGGTTAATGCTTCCTTTTGAGTAAAAGTAGTCAAATGTGGAGTGTTATAATATTTAGTTCATGTGACTGAAAGGCTACATCACTGTCTTTCTTCTGAAACCTCACGGTGTAATAACACGCCTTATGTTATGTTATGGCTAAATATAGAAGCTAACATGTCCTGTATGTGTTTGTTTATTCATGTTTTGGGCTCTAAGGGGCGACGGTAGCTCAGTAGTAGAGACAGTCGTCTTTCATATTGAAGGTAGTGTGTTTGATTCCTGGCTCTGCTCTTCTACATGCTGATGTGTCCTTGGGCAAGACACTGAAATATTCTACTCAAGTAAGAACAAGTAAAAGAACTGGTCTGAAAATGTACTCAGAGTAAAAGTTACTGCGTCTTTCTTGTGTCATGCAAAAAGGACGAGCGGACACAAATCTCACATGATTGTTTTTAATTGAAGGCAAACCTTAAACGCATAACGTGTCATTCAAAATGGGACCTTAATTAGCACCAATTCACCTGTCCTCAACATTCATTCACCTGTCCTCAACATTCATTCACCTGTCCTCAACATTCATTCACCTGTCCTCATCACTTACCTCTCATCATTCATTCACCTGTCCTCATCATTTACCTCATCATTCACCTGTCCTCATCATTTACCTCTCATCATTCATTCACCTGTCCTCATAATTTCTCATCATTCATTCACCTGCATCATTCATTCACCTGTCCTCATCATTTACCTCTCATCATTCATTCACCTGCCCTTATCATTTACCTCTCATCATTCATTCACCTGTCCTCATCATTTTACCTCTCATCATTCATTCACCTGTCCTCATCATTCATTCACCTGTCCTCAACATTCATTCACCTGTCCTCATCATTTACCTCTCATCATTCATTCACCTGTCCTCATCATTCACCTGTCTCATCATTCATTCACCTGTCCTCATCATTTACTGCCAAGGTTTCCAGTGTATGAATTTTTTTATTTTCATTTTTGAATTTACATTTGGGCCAATATTTTTTCACTCAGTAACAGATGTGATTTAAAATGTAGCGAAGTACAGTACTTAAAAAACATACTTAAGTAAAATTACAAAAGTATACAAAAAACCTACTCAATTACAGTAACGCAAGTAAATGTAATTCATTACTTTCCACCTCTGCACTTAATTCCAAGATATGCCGGCAGCTTGTGAATGGGTATGAAAGACGTGATAGAAAATGTGTTGCACATGAATGTGTGAGTGAATGGGCGTGAATGGGTTAATGGTCATGAAGACTAGAACAGCGCTATATAAATACAGAGCATTTACTATTTTGCCCTTTGATCATTTGTTTCCTGGGAGATCCATTATCTGTCACTTAACCTTTGAAGGTCACAGGGGAAACAAGCGCCAATCCCCAGTCATATTGGTACAGCCCATTTATAAAGACATTCAAGTGGACTTTGTTAACTGGTTTGGTGATTGAAGCCAACCAGGCACGAATAATATTCAGTTGGCTCCAATAAGTTCTCTGTTTGAATGGAAGTTAACTTCTTACTGGATTTATTGGTCTCAATTGCCAGTTTCAGGTCTTCTCTAATAGAACAATGTCAATGTTTACAACATTTTGTTCCCATTAAAAAAATAACTTATAATAATAAATAAAAATAACTTCTAACTTCTAAAGGCAAATACTGCTTTAATAACAGTAACAAAACTGTAAAACTACTGTGAAGTGACAGTAAAACACAGTACTGCTCAATCACAGTAAGACATAACTAAAAAGTTATTAAAGTAAACAGTTGACTGTAAAATGTGAAAGTACAGTATCATACACTGTAAATACACAAAGACATTCATTTGTTGTGAATGTAGAGTCAAATGTTCACATTCATGTGCATTAACACTGCAGCTCTGCTTATGATGGAGATTTAACTCCAACTCACCTCCTCCATTCTTCTGGCACAGGTAAGGGAAGCGCCACACGTTGCCAAGTCCCACAGAGAAGCCCACCTGGGCCAGGATGTACTCCATTTTGTTGTTCCAGGCCGGGCGTCCATCATTTTCAGGCAACTCTATCTGCGGGACTTTCTTCCCAGCAGCTTCTCCCACGTTCAGCGAGCTGCTCTTGTGGTCCAGCGGCTCCTCGTGTGCGAGCAGGTCAGCCACAGACTCTGTGACGTGCTCATGGCTCTGGGCGCGCTGCGTCACCTTGCTGTTCTTAGGCATGAGGGAGGCCGAGGGTCGGGGATTGGGGGGGAGGTGGGGGTGAAAGAGAGAAGAAAGAGAGAGCGAGAACGACTGGTAGGAATGAGTGATAGAAAAGAGGTGGACAGATGATGAAGGCCGTCTTTTGGATCTCAGGTGTTTGACGTCAGTCCTGAAAGAGAAAACAGATAGAACATTGTATTTCATTAGTACACTTCATTGTAAGCTTTAACACACACATTGACACCATTATTCCTCCATTTCTATCTTGGATTGTGGTTTAGGACATCGAGAAGACAGGAGGCAATTTACCACACATGTACGTTTCTATTTACATCAGCAGGGACGTGAGTTTTAGGTTTCAAATAACTCACAATCCTGCATATTGTTTTATGTCATTTCCCTTTTCTGCAGAGATTAACTTCAGTGAGGCTTTTCTCCTGTAAATCCTCTAATCCTCTGAAGCCTCACGGCAACATGCACCCACACCCCTCTCTCAGAGAGTGAGTGGTTCAACCCCAAAAATATCACACAGGAAGTGAACACGCTGCTTTGGATGCCAGTGGCACCATGTGTGTGTGTGTGTGTGTGTGTTCTCCTGATCCACAGCACACGTCCCTTTGCAGGGTCATGACTTCTCCTTTATTAGAAGTACTTCATGGGTCTGCTCCCACCTACTTAAATGCTCTCATAAAGGCTGATGTTACCCCTCTGTTCATCAAAGGATTGTGGTCTGGCAGTGCCGACACCCCACACACGACAATCCGGACTCTTTTCGCGTGTTGTGAAATGACCCACGGAGCGCTACCAGAACCTGTCTATCTTCAAGAAGCTCTTGAAGACCCAGCTCTTCCACTGTTCCTATCTTGTGGATTTCTTTCCAAGACTTCTTCTATGTCGCTTATTCCTTGTTTGTAAGTCGCTTTGGATAATTCACTGTAAATGTCAAATCTGGCATTAACTAAAATGCAGAACCGCTAACAGCTACAAGGTTATTTAAATGCTGGACGACAAGTAAAGAATCTGACCAAGAGCTGATTCCTGTGAATTTAGTGACCGCTCACCAAAGCCCTGTGAGGACATAAGGACAATGTAGTTGTAGTTGGAGCCGTTTGAAGATGCTGCACCTTGAGTCTGATGCACACGAGCACTTACATCAGCCTAAAACAAACCGTCACTGTCAGCAGATTCCACATACATTTCACACACACACACACACACTTTTGCTTTGCTTGTTTATTTATTTCACCTCCTATTACAGATTTCCTTCTCTCTGTGTGACAAGATGAGCCTGTGAAGCAATAATCCAATGGCAATTCACAAGTCTCACACATAATCCACTGCACAACCCCCCCCCTGCTTTTCTGTCTTGTCATTCGATCGCACACACCACATTACACAAAACATGTAACATCAATCTAAGGCCGTGTCATCGAGCCAACTCTGAAACATGAAAACACATGTGCTCGTAAGGCCGATAATCCTACTGGGAAAAAGAAAATCAACACAACAAGGCGTGTGTGCGCATGACACGTACAGTAAAAGCCTTCATGTGACTTTGTGTTAGCTGCCTGACCTTTGCATATCCCATATTCCAAGCTCATTCAGGATGTTGTGTCCATTAGGATAAGAGGGATAATACTCACATTTCACCGTGCACAAAAACCCCCAGTAAAACCCCATAAAGGACTCGTTATTACTCTGAATATACTGAGACTGCGGTGATGTCAGCTGTATCACTTATCATTGAACTATTTCCAATAACTTGACAAATAAATCTGTGCGTTAAATGCTATAACACAGGCTACTGTTCCTGGTCTGAAGACACGGTTCTTTGTACGTTAGACGTCCTGCTTCAGAGTTTTACTGCACACGTTACTGTGACTTATATTTCACGACGGTTCATATCAAACAATACTGTTAATGTAAACCAGCGCGGATCCTACTTTGTGTTACTTTAAAGGCAACAAAAAAAAAATCCAATGAATCGCAAAATAATCAAACTGGTGACACAACCAAGAGCAACATCCGAATCGAAAGATAAGATAAAATGTTGGGACCAAACAACATTATGATAAAACTGTTGCTCTTCACGTGAGAAAATATCTTCTGTTTCTTGACGAAAATGAGAGTGAAGGTGAAAAAAGGAATCATATCACAATCGAAAAAATAACTTGACCATATCGTGCAACTGTAAAATGTATATGTATATATACATAATGTATATGTACTGCATATTGTTACATGTGTGCGTCCTTCACGTTAACACACAGGAGGGAAAAACAGCTGAAGTCAGCGTCAGTAATCAGTCTTGTTGAAATGTTTACTGTCACTATGCTGCTTTTCTTGTGTGTTACTGTGTGGAAGACTCTCTGTATGCAGGTCGCTGTGTGCCGTCCCTCTTTTCCTATTGGTGCTTCCTGCCTCTCTTCCACCATCTGCATCCCTCGGTCTCACCTGCCCAATCCTCCTTCACCTCCTCATCAGCCGCACCTGTACATTTACCAGCAGTAGAGACTCAGTCAGAGGATTAGTGCTGATTGTGAGCCCTTTGCTTGGCCTGTGTGCCACATATTTATTGTGATCGCTATTCAATGTCTAGCCAGGACAGACTAGATGTAAGCACAGGTAGGAGCTACCTGCGAGGCGTTTCCACCTGATGCACCCCCGATGGTGCCAGTAGGGTTGCTGCAGGGTCATCGGCTGGGAGCCACCCTTCATTGATGTTTCGCTCCATTATTCCCAGAACATCTCACGGTGGTGGAGCAACAATAGGTACACCTCCCTACCGCCCCCTGCAGCTACCCCTAAGACCCTTGATTTCCCCACGCCTTGTCCTTCATTCTCAGACAAAGCCACTCACTCTTTCCGCCTCCTCTGCCAAACACTTGGATTCCTTCTTCAGCTTCACTCCTACGTTCCTCAGGAGACGCTGGATGGCCAGTGAACTCTGCTGTTTGGATTGAGGAGGACCGCAGGAGGATGTCTGGTCTCAGAGAGGTTGTGGTTATCTCTGTCGGGAACTTGAGCTGCTGATCAAGGTCAACTCTTAGGTTCCAGTCACATCCAAGTGTTAGCAGTGTATTCTCTTGCTCTGGGACGATGTTCTGAGTCCATGCCCTGATCAGCTTCTGTGATGTTGTGATGCTTCCAGCCTGCGTGCCTCGAAGACTTCTGCCAGATTCTGCAGGAACTGGTCGTGACGCCACCTGTGCCAACCCTGGACCAGAGCTGTCTTGCAGCTGGACAGGATGTGCTGCAGGTTTGGATTTGGGGAATTGCACGGTTGGCAGTTTTCCTTGGAGCCGTACCAGGTTGCTGGGAATGGGGAGGGTGTTGTAGGTGGCCCAAATGAGAAGGTTTAACCTTGCTTGAGGCATCTTCCATCTTCCTATGACTTAAGGATGCTATTGTTTCCTGTACCCTTTTATTCTGCGTAGCATCCTCTTCCCTTAGTTCCTCTTGTTCTTTGGTGTTATGGTAGGTAAATACAGATTTACCTCCTCATTAAAATAATATTTCATTTTCAAACTATTCTACATCTAGTTATTTATGTTGCTTCCTCCTCTCTAACGAGCCGCAGTCGTAACATTCACACATGTTCATTAATTCAGTGGTTCGCAAATGGAGCCTGGGGGATTGCAGGGTGTTACAATGATAGGTTATTTTCTAACTGAACAGTCGTTCATTCATTCATTCATTCATTCATTCATTCATTCATTTTCTATCACTTTATCCTCTGCATGAACATAGCGGGTGGGCTGGAGCCAATCCCAGCTGATGTAGGGGTGAAAGGTCAGCGCCACAAGAAATAATAGATTAAGTGTAAAGACTTACACTAAAAAAAAACTGACCAGAAGCGTGAAGTGCATGGTGTGAAAAGTTGACACTCACTGTGTACACCAGCTGTCAGCTGACTCCTCTGTTGATATATGTACACACTCACAGGCCACTTTATTAGGTACACTTCTTCAACTGCAAATATCTAATCAGCCAATCACATGGTAGTGCCTGGTTTATAGATGACGTAGAATGTGACGTGGTTGGTTGGTGCCAAACAATCTGTTGACCTACTCAAGGGTTTTCCCACAAGGGTTTGGAGAGAATGGTGTGAAAAAGATCAAATTCTCTGGGTGAAAAATGCCTCGTTGATGCAACAGAGGTCAGAGGAGAATGACTCGTAACAACCAAAGTGTGTAAATGACCATTTCTGAACAAACGTCAAACCTTGAAGTAGATTAAGATGAGATAAGATAAGATAAGACGGTAGATACCACACCAGGTGCCACTCCTGCCACTTTATTATGTGTCCGGTGTACCTAATAAAGTGGCCAGTGAGTGTGGTTTGTGATTTAACCCTAAGTGATCCTTTGACTTTTAAACACACTATCAAGGTCAAACTATCAACCGCACATCTCTTTAAACTACACAACAAATCCAGATCATAATGTAAAGAAAATCTCGATGTAAAAGATCTAAATGTAAACACAACTCCACCTGACATCAAACACAGCTTTTCAAACTTTCTCTCCTCATACAACAACATCCTTTTTTTTAATCCAGACTGTCACACTCTGACATTTTTAAAGACGATAAAAGATAAAAAAAATCTTTCTCACCCTGAGTCTCTTCAGTGGCGATCAACAACACACACGGTTTAATCCAGAGATGGAGAGAATATCTGGAGAGGTTTAGTGGAAACATCCGCTGCAGCTGCCGCACTTGCTTGTTCTGACTCACACACACTCACACACACACACACACACACACACACTAACACAGGACACTGGAGGACAGAGCATCACATGCGCGCAGGGAGGAGAGCGAGTGTCCGGGGCGCACCGTGACGCACAGAGCGTCTCATTCTCATCAGCACCAGCACTCACCATCGTTTGTGACTCGTTTGTTGATGTTTCACGCTAAAATAAAAAGACGCAGAGAGAAAGAGTGTGTTTGAGGAAGAGCGCAAACCTTTGTCAAGGTTATCGTCTCTGTGCTCCTGTCTGTGCTGACTGACGCAGCTGTCGTCATTCGCTCTTCAAGTGATGAAATATTTAAACTGTTCTGATGCGTCGAGATGCAGGAACAGGATGGACAGACAGAATAAACCTTAAAGATGTTGTAAATGCTGATGTTGATCAAAAATACAAGAAAAACTGACTTTGAAAAAGTTATTTTTATCCCACATGCAGATTACAATGATTTCTTTATTATTGGATTATTGGACCTGGTGGACAGCAACAAATAATCTGTTGTGAACATCTTCAACACTCCCCTAATCCTCTCATTAACAAATGATGTGCGCTTTTCCTTTACCTTATATTTATTTTCTATCATGTCTTCGCTCTTTTAATTATTTTTTATACCATTAAAAGCCCAGTACAGAAGAGTATTAGGGCCACATGTACATTTTTTTTGAAAGTAAAAATAAAGCAGCACAAATTCTGAGATTAGAGTCAGAATTCTAAATTTAATCTCAGAATTCTTGTTTTTTCTTTAATCTCAGAATTCTCACTTTCTCTATAATCTCAGAATTCTGACTAATCTCTGAATCCATGCTGCTTCTTTTTTTTTTTTTACTTTCTGTCAAACAATGTTTTTACATGTGTCCTTAATAGTCATCCATAGTCCAGTGTGTAAAAAACAGTGACCTCTAATGGTGAGACTGCAGATTGTAACACAAGTTCTGCTTCAAAACGCACGCTCTGGCTGGCCATTGTCTAAAATACATAAATGCTAATGATAAACAGTTGAAATAGGTAAATCTTTGTCATCATACAAACAACAAAACATTTGTTTGAATAGAAAGCCACTCCCTCGTTGAATATACCAACTGTATTTCTCTTCAAACTATAACATAAGTACACAGCTTTATCTTCCAGACCACGGTGTAAGTCACTGCTGTGGGCGACCATGTCCTCGCTGAGACTGCAGCAGACCCACAGTCACCCTCAGGACCATAAATCACGCACCCTTTTGCCCGATGAGTCTCTAATACCACCACGATTATAGAAGAAGATTCTATCGAGAAGCCATTTTTCACCCCGGCCTTCATGGAATAAGTTATTTCCCTGTTCACACACTAACAGTCTGCCGCCTTAATGATATGCATGTCTCTACACTTGCTTGTTTATCCTGTGTTCTGCATCGTTTGGTGTCAGTGATGACACAGAGTCCAGAGGATGATGAAGCATGTAGTATTAAGTGTCTTTAAAGTGTAAGAATTAAATCATGTCATTAAAGAGTTTGCAGCAGGACGCCGTCTCAGGTCGGTTCTGACTCTCGTCCTGTAACAATTTTGACGCACCTCCCTCGAGCAGCAGTTACCACGGCAACCCCAGGATCAAATGACAGAGTGTACATCATCATCATCTCTGCATTCTCCTTTTTCTGCAAGCCCCCCCGCCCATAGAAAACAACAATGTATATTTATTTTATTTTTCCTTTTCATGTTATAATTACACAAAATGTGTGCGTTACCCCTTAGAAAACAGACCATTTTTGGTTGTTTATTTCCATTACTGTGTTTAAACGTATAGAGAATGTGTAATATCGAGTGTCTTATATCCTTTTTTCAGCACAACTTAGGCAATCTGATGAAAGATTTCTTGAATTTTCACCAACTTTATAAACACACCTGAGCAAAAAGTCCTCAAAATGTTTTAAAATCAGATTGAATTTGTGAAATATGGAAACAGTTCAAAGTTCACTCGGCTCGTTTTTATAAACAAAAAGAAAAAGACGTCTATTTTGTGACTTCTGCACAATTATTGCTAAAAGCCTGAATTTGTGACTTATAACCCCCCCCCAGGATGTCCATATAAGGAGTTGTGTGTTATTCCCACTGCAAATTTATCATGGGTCCACCAGTGGCATATAGCCGTGCCTCGTGAGCACAAAGGGTTAACTACCACGAACTGTAGCAGAGCTGAAGCCTCTCTGTCTTGTGAGTTCTAAAAAATGAATGGAAAGTCTTTAAAAAAGTAATATTTAACCAGTATGAAAATAAATAAATATCATGAATACGAGAACAGAGTGTAAAACAATAACTGCAGCTCTTCCAAAACCCAGACTGGGACTTGTGGGTCACTTGCTAAGCAGAGAGGTCAGCGACACAGATGTTCTCACTGTCCCACAGGCCGCCAATGCTGCTGATGCAGGCCAAATAAAACACCCCAAAATGGATATATGTGTATTAGTGAATGACACTCTGCCGTCCACTTAGCACATGCCCTGCAGCTTCTGCAGCTGTCCTTCGTTGGTCACGGGCACTTTGGGTGAAGGGTTATGATTTTACATGATGTTAACTGAAAGAAAGGTGTCAAATCTAAAGCATCATCGTACATTAGAAAGAAATGCTTAAACTAGAGAGAGAGAGAGAGAGGTTTGGACTCGTGTGGAAGAGGAGGTGTTAAACCAGTTAAGTTAAACTATGATATTTCAGTAGCTACAGTCAAGGCTCAGCTAGAGTTTGTCACTCTAGCTGCACAATACACACTCATAAAATCAGAAAACGTCCCAAAAACGTATAAAACTTTAACTGCGATTGTGTAAAAACCGTAATTTAGATCAAAACTTTGAATTAAATGAGAAAAGTCTCACATCTTGTGACCCATTTAAGGTTTCAACCACATCTCTATGTTAAAGTATGATGACACAGTCAGGATCAAAAGTAGCCTGGGTTGAAATGGTTTTTGATGTGTAAATTCTTTGCATTGCAGGCACTCTTCTAATTAAAACTGTCCTCTGCAACTGCCTCTGAAGGAATGCTTATATTCTTCCTTGTATGACCTTCTTTTTCCTGCTCTATTCTCTTCATCATATTAATCACTGATTATTTTTTCCCGTCACAATCCTGCAGGATGTTTTCCTGTGTCTCACTGTCTCCTCCTCTCACATCTCTTGGTGTTTTGACGTCATCGCTGCACATTTTCTGCTCCGTTCACCTTCAGTTGCCTCCAACTTCACACAGTCTCCTTGTCTTCCCCCCCCACATCCACACCCACTCACGTGCACTCACGCGTTCAGCGTCTGCACCACCCCATCCACCCAGTACTTTTCCTTCACTCCCCTCTCATTTAAATTTCTCCCTCCCCTCTCCCTCCTCTCCCTCCTCTCTGTTTCTCTCCTGGTGTTTCGTTGTCTGTATTTTCAAGTCCATTTTCTTAGCAGAAGCACGATAATCTCTATAATTATAATAATTATAATCCATTCACCTCTGCTCGATGTGAATGGACGAGTGAAAGTATGTAATCTTGTCAGATTAATGACTTCATTAGTTGTTGATGCTGGGTGCTCTTTTTTCCTCTGACAATATTATTTTTGCATTATAATAAGTGAGTGAATAAATTAACACACAGGGGACATTATTTTAAAGGTACAGTGTGTATAATTGCAGCTGCAAAGGTTATAATAGTTTGGGATTTCTCGTTAGTTTTAATTTTTATTTAGTTTTGACTTTCGGTTTTTAACCCTCAGTGCCGCTGGTGCACCCGTGGTAATTTGCCATGGGAATAATACACAACTCCTTATATGGACATTGTAGAACTTTCCATTATTGTTATATGTGACAGTGATTATGTTTAAGTATAAGCTCCAGTCTGTGTGTTTGGAACATGCGCCGTTCTAATCAAAGCTCAGTTGATATCAAAGCACTGTTGTCATCAAAGCTCTTTTGTTATGTTAACCTTCATTTGTGTCTAACTACTAGTACTAACCATCAGAACCCGTACGATTTGTCGGTTTACAAACTAACTATTGTCTAACTCTTGTCCTGGTTTCCAGATTATTGAGCTGAAAGGATCCGTCAGTAAATATCTGGACAGACATCCTGGGAGTGTGTGTTTATATGTCACATATTCAGTCTTTAAACAAATGAGTTGTTTTTTCCGTCTTGTGTTGTTGAGTCAAAGTTATGATTCATTTCATATCACATTTTTCAGCCAAGATATAAAGTAGCATTAATTGTGCAGAAGTCACAAAATGAGAGCGTTTTTCTCGTCTTTTTGTTCATAAAAACGAGCCAAGTGAACTTTAAAATGTGACATATTTCACAAATTTCACAAATTCTAAAAATAGCCAACAGACTAAAGACACACATGAACATAACATAAATAAATCACATTGTTTGTGAGCCAGGAGTCTCTGGGAGCTCAATGTCAACAACAATAAACCCAATAAAAGACGAGAGGTTTGATTCACTTGGATGAACAAACTCAAGCCAATAACAAATGTTATGTTTAACTTGCATAACCTTTTTTTATGTCCCGCATCGTAAAAGACAAATTACCCGGCAGAGAAAAATAAACACACTTCATCTGAAGGATTATGTATGAAATAAATGTCCAGAGATGAAAACTAAGCCCATTTTATGGTTACTTTTAATGAGTTTTGTAAACACACAATTCAGTTTCAGTTTGTTTTTTAGTTATTTTGTTGATTTCGTGAACTATAATAACCTTGCTCACCTCACGCTTCCCTTCCAAGTGTGTCGGAAAACCCATGTCGCCTTCAGTTGTAGAATCATAACTCAAAAGGTGTTTATTTTGTCCACTGTGGGCTTCTGTCAAAAATACAGTGATGACTCAGCTCCTGATATATAGTAAATATAAAAGTCTCATTCTGGAGTAACACATACATTCAGGCAATTGTACAAGAAAGTTAATGAATTTGTCGTGATGAGGAAAAGAACATCTTCCTATTTTATCTTTCTATGCATCCTCTGCGTATCACATGCTGCTCTGAGCATCAGTGCACGGGGATGAGCTGGTGTTGTCGTGCAGGTGTTCACATGTGGAGAAAGTGGGTCATGACTTCACCACAGGCTATAACTCAAACACAGTGAGTGTCTTTATACATTGTTATACATAGAAATAGTGTTCATTAAGGAGTTGTAAAAATAAATCATTGTACAAGATATCATGACAAACCAAATCGAATGCATGTAAAAACCTGCTCTCCGTTCAAATAAACCCTTTTGCAAATGTGATATTTATCATGTATTTGCCGGCTCAGGTTACACAGGCCAAGGATCAGAAGTCTTATGGTTGACTGTTGATGGTAAACAATATTCACCTTGATGCAACGCACAGAAATCTCCTTAAAAGCTGTTTTTTCCCCACTAATCCTTTGCAAATGTCGCCTTTGAAAGCGTCTATTTCTGCTGCAAGAGGTTTCATAATTTCAGCAAACTTGTACACTTTTAATCTGTCAAAGTTTTATAGTTAAATTAAATCTACTACTTTTTTTGACAGTGAAATGACATCACTTACTCCCTCCGATGAGCTTGTTGTCACCAATTTAATCAGAACTCTGTTGCTCGTGCCTCGCTGCAGATAAGTGAATGCTTTTTATGTGGAGCACAAACAACTGACCTGGATACTGGGAGGAGATTTAAAGCGGGAACAAATTCCCCCCTCATTTTATCTCCACTGACACACTTACACCTTTGCTTTTTTTCCTTTTATACAGGGTGGCAGATTGCTCTACTGAGCCTGCAGGAGGACATGTGACAGTCTATAGAAGACCTTCATAGACGGTCTTTCATGAAGGAGCAGTCCAGCTCGCAGGGTTGAGTATTATTTTTGGACAGCATAGTCCTTTTAAAAAAATAAAAAAATAAAAAAAATAAATAAAGCACATAGCCTAAGTACTGTTGCTGTAACAATACTGATGCAACAAGTAATAAATAGGTTCTTTTTACACTTTTTCATCACAAATTTAGGTAGGAGAATCAGCATTTTTTTCATCCAATATATTATCAATAATAACAATGAATCATACACCAAATAAATAACCTTAAGAAAATCTAATGTTCAAAGGTGAATCCACAATAAGAAGAAAAAAGTATAAACCTGGATTAATTAACAAACTCTGAGTGGCAGCTCGTCATGTGACCAACCTGGGACGTTTTTGAATGAATGTTGAACTAGGAAGAGGGAGGAAATCGAGACTTTGTAAATTTACACAAGAAATACGGAAACTTAATTTCAATATTTCATAATTCTGGGAGACAATTTAAGTGAAAAAATGTGTGTAATTAGGAATGTACAGCGGTGGAAAGTATGACATTTACTCACATTTTTTGTGTAATTTGTTTTATTTGGAAGTATTCACTCTGCTATACTTTAAATCACATCTGTTTGTTGGCCTGAATTTAAAATGAAATAAAAAAATAAAATAAAGGAAACCGGAAACTTTGGCAATGATTGATGAGGACATTATGTGTTTACATATTTATTTTGTAAGCACTTTCATTTACAAAAGTTTGGCCTTTAATTAAAAGCGATTCTTATGAGATTTGTGTCCCCTTGTTCTTTTTGCACGAAGAAAAACCCCGACCTTGTTGAAAAAGTAACGTTTACTCATTTTAAACAAGCTACTTTATGTTTACTTTAACTTTTAGACCAGTACTTTTACTTGCACTAATGTCTATAAATTAGCATAACTTATATCCTGGCTCCTCCTCCTCCTGCTGCTGCTTTTCCTAACATGATCCTAACTTCGAGGACAAAGTGTGGCCTGAAAAAAACCTGCCAAGGACGCGTTTATTATGTTTTGTCTGTGCCAGTCCAACAGTGCAGTGTGCAGTTGATTCAACACACGCTATTTATTTAAATGATTGGTTAAACAAATCTAAAAAACCTTAACTTCCGTTTTTCTTCTTTCAGCTTTTCCTCTTTTCTTTTTTCTTTTTCTTTTTTGCAGTAACTCTTATCTTAGTAATAATCTTCCCGTCAACTTCTTCCTTCTGAACTGCAGTTTGACCCCACGACTCCGCCGCACCCTTGCGTATTACAGGCGAGCGGCGTGACGTGACTTATGAGTGACATCCCGCACAGCCAATCAGCTTGTAAGCCAGACACAAAGGCGGGACTTCCTGTACAGTACTCCAACATGGCGGAGAGGTCGCGTAACTGAGAGTGCAGTTTAAGCCCCCAGAGAAGTTCGCAGAGTTGGTGTACCTTTCAGCCGCAAAGAGTGCATTTGTAAGCGGATTGTCGTGTGTGGACTGCTGCTATCGGATCACGGACATGAAGGGGAAAGAGCGTTCGCCGGTGAAAAAACGCTCCCGGGCGCCAGAGGAGAGTAGAGACCGAGGAGGGAGTCACCCAAGCGGGAAGAAGCTGTCGACGGTTGGTAGCAACAGCAGCAACGGCTCCGGTCAGAGCGGAGCTTCTTCCAGGAGAAGTTTACACAGCGAGAAAAGAGACGCGAGGGAAATGGACGGACACAACTCCTTTAGCCGGAACGGCGGCGGCGGCAGCAGCAGCAGCAGCAGCGGCGGCTACGACTACAGAGTCATGTCGGCGAACAAGCCGCACGTTGTCGCTGACGTCTCCGCGGAAGCACCGAGGTCCTCTTCACGCAGCGACCCGCGGCCTCCGCTGAACCCAGAGAGTGAGTACAAGACTCTTAAAATAAGTGAGCTGGGCTCCGAGCTGAACGACGAGGACATAGAGGACGGACTGTTTCACGAGTTCAAGAGGTTCGGGGACGTGAGTATCAAAATAAGTCGAGAAAACGACCAGAGGGTGGCGTTTGTGAACTTCAGGAGGCCCGATGACGCCCGGGCGGCGAAACACGCCCGCGGAAAGCTGGTGCTGTACGACCGCCCTCTCAAAATAGAGACCGTTTACATGAACAGACGTAGAAGTCGCTCCCCTGTTTCAAAAGACAATTTCCCCACAGGACACAGACACGTCCCCTCTCAGAGACAGCTGTCTCCCACTGGTTTGGGGTACAGAGACTACCGGCTCCAACAGCTGGCCCTGGGTCGTCTCCCTGTTCCTCCTCCTCCCCCTCCCCCTCCTCCCCCTCCTGCACCACCTCACATTAGAAACCTGGAACGAGAGAGAGACTTTTCTATGTATGAGGCCAGAAACCGGCCACATTTTGTCCCCGAATGTGCCGTTTTCCGTGATGAGGACGCTGTCATGCCCGAGGATGACCAGAGGGCCAACAGGACTTTGTTTCTGGGCAACCTGGACATCAGCGTGACAGAGAGTGACCTGAGGAGGGTGTTTGATAGGTTCGGGGTGATTACAGAGGTGGACATAAAGAGGGCAGCGCGAGGACAGAGCAACACCTACGGATTCATCAAGTTTGAGAACCTTGACATGGCTCATCGTGCCAAAATAGCAATGTCGGGGAAAATTGTGGGCCACAGCCCGATTAAAATCGGCTATGGTAAACCCACACCCACGACCAGGCTGTGGGTGGGGGGGCTTGGACCCTGGGTTCCACTTGCCGCACTGGCTAAGGAGTTTGATCGCTTTGGAACCATCAGAACTATAGACTACAGGAAGGGCGAGGCGTGGGCTTACATCCAGTATGAAAGTTTGGACGCTGCTCAGGCTGCTTGTACTCACATGAGGGGCTTCCCTCTCGGCGGCCCCGACAGGAGACTCAGGGTGGACTTTGCAGACACAGAGCACCGCTACCAGCAGCAACAGTTTGTGCAGCTTCCCCTCCCACTGCCACACTATGACTTAGTCCCAGAGCCCTTTGCCCACTGTTTGACTGACCCAGTGAGAGTCAGAGAGAGATCCCCTCCCCTCCCTCCTCACTTCAGAGACAGAGATCTGTACCCACCAGCCGAATGGGCTGGCCTGGGTGTCCACGACAGGATCCGTGGAGCAGGCTTTGATCCCGTAGATCGCCTGGAGAGGCGTCTGCGTGAGCCCTGGTCAGTAGAACACGAGCGGGAGTTACAAAACAGAGATCTGAGCCGCAAAAGGAGACAAGTGGGCGATGGCTGGTGGCTGGAGCGTTCACCTGACAGCAGTGACTATGGTCTGCCCCGTCACGTCAGCTCACTAGAGCGGAGCCCTGGAGGCGGCAGTCGAGATGGGGGGCGGTACAGTGACCTTGAGCGCCTGCCTCGCCCCGGAAGACCCTCCCCCATCAGAGAGCAGCAAAACAGTAAGGACGGTGGCTTTGGAGATAAGAGAAGGAGAACACTTAGCCCAACTGGGCCGAGCCCAGACAAGGACCACAAACGCAAAGCCAGTGACTCCTCTAAGAGCCCAGCAAAGAAGGAGGACCGTGCTGAACAACCTTCCTCCTCCTCAAAGTCTCACCAGCAGTGCAAGGCAGCAACAGGAGGACAAAAGCTAAGTCAGGTCTGGCAGGGCGCCCTCCTACTGAAGAACAGCAGCTTTCCCACATCACTGCACCTACTGGAGGGGGACGTGGCAGTGGCTACCAGTCTTCTGGTGGACGGCTCTACAGGCGGTCAAGTGTCCCAGCTAAAGATCAGCCAGCGCCTGCGCTTGGACCAGCCGAAGCTGGATGAGGTCTCTCGTCGCATTAAGGCCAACGGCTCCAGTGGATACTGCATCCTACTGGCCATGCCTGGTAAGGAAGAAGAGGCCCAGGACACCGGCAGCTCTATGGAGAGACCACTGAAGAACCTGGTGTCCTACCTGATGCAGAAGGAGGCGGCGGGCATCATCAGCCTCCCCGTGGGGGGCAACCGCGACAAAGATCACGGAGGAGTCCTTCACACTTTCCCCCCTTGCGATTTCTCAAAGCAGTTCTTGGATGCCTCTGCCAAAGCCTTTACCAAAGCAGAGGATGACTATATGGTGGTGATCATTATCAGAGGAGCAGCATGAAAAAAAAAAGAAAAAAAAAAGTGCCAATTATGCAATGTGTCTTTTGTGAACTGTTGAACTGTGAATTGGGGAAAAACAGGGGAAGTTCTTGCATTGGAGCCTGCGTCTAATCCTTTTAAAGGTTTATAGAAATGAAAGCCGCATTGAATTTAACAAATTTTTTGCTAAATTCATTTCCTTGATAATTAAATAATTTGAGGTCACATGCCACATTTGTTTGCTACTTAGTCGTCAGGTAAATGTAAATTACTTGAAGGGGTTCTCTGCTGAAAGAGCAAGTCACAGTCATTCATTCATTCGATTCTTTTATATAATTTAATCCAGTGGCAAATGATAAGAAACTAAATAAGAAAACAGCGTTTAGTTTGTAGTAAAATGATGCTTGCAGTGCAGATGGTCTACCACAAAATGATGTTTTTTTTCTTGCTTGAGGAAAATGATCTATTTGCTCTAAAGCTTTACCCAAATGTCAAAGTATGCACATTGCTGTTTTTGTCAAGTTTGGCAACTTCTACTTAAAGTTAGACATTTTTTATTTTATTTTTGAACAGCAGAATAATCATATTTGTCAGCCTGGTTTCTGGTGGTTTTGAAATACTTCATCAACATTATAAGATTCAGTGTACAATACATTGCAGTAATGTCAGTGTCACATCTACAGGTTTATGAGACGTCGTTGGTAAAATGAATGCAGTTATTCGTGTGTGTGTGTGTGTGTGTGTGTTCTTTTTTTTTGACTAAGCATCCATTTGCACGATTAGTGGACACAAGTAGCAAGAACCTGTTCATTGTAATGCATTTTCAGGTCACTCACACACAGAGAGTTTTCAACTGTTTATTTTTGACTCCATGCTTAACACGTGTCTACATTGGGCTGCATTTTAATTGGAGATAATATCCTGGACTATTCTCTTTAATCCTTTGTTACAAAGAAGAGCAAAAAATGGAACCATCAAAAAGGTTTTCCTTAAATTGACGTTGATATATACAAAAGAAATACAAATTAATTTCCTGTTGGTCAACAGTTAAAGAAAGTCGCTTTAGTATTTACAAAATTGAACATCTCAAAGCTTTGCTGCGTTTAATAAATATAAATAATAAATTGCAGCCAGGTCCCTTATTTTGAAGGGCAGTCTATGAATACAGGGGTTCCCTCTGCTTGTGTCCTTTCCCTTTGTTTCAGTCGCGTCACGTTTCATTTGGATAAACGACTGTGGGTTCATTTCGACTGTAAACCTTTGTTCTCGTATGTACTGTTAAAGAAAACATGATGTGACCTATAAATGAAGAGTCATACGTACGCCATAACCAATCAGACGTCAATCATTAGAACACCGTGCTATGATCTCAGTGGACTCTTGTGTTACGCCACCTTCCTCTGATATTGATTTATTCATCTCATGATTGCTGTGTTTTCAAATGGAAGAAAAAGAAATGTTTGGTTTTTTTTGTGCTGTAAACTCAGGATATCTGGAGAGAGACGTGGAGAACATCGGTGCTCGTGGGCCTAAGACGTTTACCTAACTGTCAGAAAAAAAACACACAAAGTGCAACATGCACTTGATAGATTTTGTCTCAATAAATTTACTCTTTCGTGGGAAACACAAGTGCCTTGGAAGACAGCTTTTGTGACCTTTTCTGTTCTCTTGGAATTGTCTATCAAACTAAAGGCTTTATCACTTTGACAGCAGGAGCTTTCCCTCCCTCCCTCCCTCCCCCCCCCGGCAGAGAGGAGAGGAAGTGTGAGAATGGAAGTTTTGTGTTTTTCATTTGTCCAGTGACCGATTTTGTAAGATTTGACCGTTACTGTTACATGCTTGTGTCGGTGCGTCCGCAAAAGGCAAACCTAGAGTCGCTGTGACTCTCCAGATGTGTGGCGTATTCCTCAGTCACCTCTGGCCCGTGTGAGCGGAGGCGTGGCTGAGACACGGCGGAGCTTTCATCCCTCTGGTTGGTCACCAAAGTCACTGTGGTTGTCTCCAGACCCTGAACAGGAGCACAGCAGCATCTCAAGGCCCTGACCGTCTTTCTCGTCTGGCCCCGGCTGAGTCCCGATGGTTCAGCATCTGTGGGCAGCTTGAGAAGGAAGTTTCTTTTATTTGTTAAGGTGTTTATTCTTGCATTTGGATTTTTTGACGAACGTCTCTGCTAGGGCCAGACTGTCGGAGTAAGATTTTTTTGTGAAGCGTGAGACCGCGAGATCTGCTGTATTTGCCGTGAAAAGGAAGAGAAGAACGCGCAACAGAGGAGAAACAGTTTCCTGTGCAGGGGAAACCCTTAATTTTTAGTTCATATGTTGATGTCATTATGTACATAAAACAGATTCTGTG
Source organism: Solea senegalensis (assembly GCF_019176455.1). NCBI lineage: Eukaryota > Metazoa > Chordata > Actinopteri > Pleuronectiformes > Soleidae > Solea > Solea senegalensis. Next base: position 26,121,449 of record NC_058024.1, on the reverse strand, counting down.
CAAAATGTGCACATGAAACCAAAAAAAAGGATGAGTCAGGATGTTGCTCAAGATCAAGATGGCGTCACCACCGCTTCTTCTCATCAGTGCTTTGTCTCAGAACTGTCGTGAGGAGCGTCGCCTCAGTCCCAGGTGTCCACATCCTGCCTCGGCGGGGGATTCAAAGGTTCCTCGAAGGTTTGAGGCCAAAAGGGTTGAAGTCTCACCTTTTGAAGTCCAAAGGTAAAGTATTAAGATGATCCAGGTATGTATTTAAATGTAGGACACGACTAACATTGGTTTCAGTTTGAATGCTGGTTACACAAGCCATTTCTTTGCTAGCTTTGCAGACGGTCCACTCGTGAACACTGTTTCCTTACTGATCCAAATGTTCTATTTGGTATAGTGTTTTTTTGGGGGGGTGGGATGTGCAATTTAGCATTGTGGGTACAGAACACAGCAGCAGTTCATGAAATATCTGGGTATTGTGTGATAAATGAGTCATGGTCCTCAGTGGAAAACTACTGACAAAGTCGTGGTATGAAGAAATGTGGCACGTTGTAAAAGTGAGTTACTTGCTTGTAAAAGCTCTGCACTAAAGGAAAGAAGACATTTAAAGTGGTCAATTAGGAGTAGGGTTTTACAGTTAGATCTATACTGCATCCTTTCAACAGAATTTAAGATTAGATTTAAAGTTAGATACAACTTTTGCATAAATGTAGCATAGAAGTAAATAATAACAACATTGCCTGGATTTGAAGTATAATATTTAAGATTGCAGTTTAAGTTAATGGTATTAGGCCAAACACTGCCCTGCAGTTAATTATCACACGTCAGCGTTTACTTGGGAAAACATCAGCATAATGAAATAAGAATCAAATATCCTTCACTGTAGCATCAAATTTGGCAACCTCTCCATTTTTCATGTTGTTCAGCCCATGCTGCTTTCTTTAAATGGATCATTTATCATTTAATTAATAATTGAAAAAATTTGTTTATGACATTTTTACTCATCGTTATGGTGAAACACAGGGAAGAATTATTGAATGACTAAATGCTGTTTATACTACAAATACTGAGTAGACTGAGCCTCTGTAAATGTTACAGTGAAAGGCTAAATGTGTAAGAATTTACTTAAAAATTGACATCTCTACGAGCTAAATAAACACTTTGAATTACCATGAACATTTTTTTTTCTTTTTGTTTAATTATTAAAATTGAAATAATTCCACATGCGAGTCTGACAGAAAGTTGTATTGAATTGATTTTGTATACATAACACCTTAAAAATATTCTATAACTCATCTCATGATTTAACAGTAAATCCACTTCTTCACCAGTAAACCTTGTACGTGACTGTGTGTTATATAAATATTGACTCACATGAAACCTATGTGTTGTTACAATGTGGAGTATTTCAGGTCATTGCCACAGCTCAGGAGCAGAGAAGAAGGAAAACCTGTTGTCCCCCCATGTTACACTACACCTCGGTGAGTACAATTTAGATTTGCACTTATACATATTTTTATATTTATACATGCAAAGCTTTATGTAAAGATTGTAAATGAAATTAAATGTTTTCTTGAATAAAGAGTGCTATACTTGAAAAACCCACTCCTGTGTCTCTCTTGTCTGACTTCAGTGAGAAAGTATTATGGTGAATAGTGATTTAGAATGGTCTTGTTTTGACTGTTTTTGTCCTCTAGAGGGCAGTGTTACACAGTGTGATATCGAGCAACCAGAGAACTTAAAGGACGATGAGTTAAAGGGGGAGATTTATAGAGTGCTTCCATGAATAATGTTATTATTTTACACACTTGAGTCGTGGCAATTATAACTCATGGAGAGGAGTTATAAAATAAAATATTTATGTTTGTAAATATATATATGTATATATACACGTGTGTGTATGTGTGTATATATATATATATATATATGTGTGTAGTATGGCATGCCATTCAGGAAATTAATTTAAGAATATATATTCAGACTTTATTTATATATATATGTATATATATATATAATATATATATATATATATATATACAAACATATATTCAGACTTTCATTCAATATATTCTTAAATTAATTTGTGGAATGACATGCCATAATATATGTTTATGTATATATATATATATATATATATATATATAAAAGTACATATTATGTATATACTTTATGTATATACATAATATGTACTTTTATATATATACACATATGTATATGTATGTGTGTATATACAGTACATATATACATGCATACCTATATATACATACATATATTTGTGTCTAAAAATATTAATATCAATCTTAACTTAGTATTCGAACTGACAATAAACGGTGAAAATACTCAATGTACGAAATGCTTTTTCCTAGAGTTTTGTCTTCACTACAAATGAATTAATCCAGTAGTTTTTTGTCACTTGGTTTTAACCGTTAATGTCTTGTTTAGATGGAGAGAAGAAAAACAGAAGAATGTTTTTTCTTTACAAGAGGAAGAAGCCATCATTGTATCGGTCTGTCTATTAACACTAGGCTAAGATGCTGTGTGCTATTACTGCTACCTCAGAGCCTAACCTATACATTTGAATGTATTGCCCTCGTGTCAAGCACTCCTGAGCTTCACCAACATGGTGTGATGGACACAATAGTTGAGTGGAGTGAAAAATAATAAGAACACTGCCCTTGAAATGAACCCACATAAAACCAGACCATCTCCACACTCAGTACCATCCACAAAGAAGATCTGCAGTAGTAAGTCAACCTCTAACAAAATATTCTCCTTCTCTCTTTGGATCACTAACATTAATCCAAACATTATGCTTATTCCACTTCAGGTTGGCTGTAACCACTAGATGGCAGAGGACTCGCCAGCATCCATGTGACTCTCCTGGGAGGAGCCTGAGCAGAGGATGAGTCATCTTACTTAGAATTCAGTCTTCAAAACACAGGATCCAAATGCCAGCTATTCACTGTGTGAGCAGGCGCTGACTTCCAGTCATACCATCCGTGCCTGTGATGTGTCATGATCTGAGGGTTTTTCTTTAGGCGGCTGCTTTTGATCTAATTTTAATCTGTGATTAAATATTCAATTTAAACATGTGCAGACACACACACACACACACATGCTATTCTTCACAGGATACTGCACTGACTTCTGATCTTTTTAAGTGTTCTCACTTCCTCATCTTAAACCAAAAATTAACCAGCTCCTCAGACATGAGGTTCTGCCTCATTAGGACCATGTTTTGGTCTGCATGGGGATTACTGGTCCTGACAAGGTCAGTGTTTGCTAAAAAGGTACACAAAGCCATAATTGTCTTACAGGTGTTCTGAACACTGTTAATGAATGCATTACTACGTTGTTGTTCTGTTCTGCAGTTTTCAAATGGTTCAGTCTGGTTACACACACCTGGCTGCTGCTGCTGCTGCTGCTGATGCTGCTGCTGATGCATCTACTGATGCGTAAACATGGTAACACTAGACAGCAACTGCCGGCCGGAGCAGGGAGCGTGGACAGCAGCGTCAAACCTCTCCTCTTCAATCATTCATCCAGCAGTGGAGATGTAGGACAGCAGGTAAGATTTCACTCTGCTGCAACCTGCCACCACAGACTCCAGTGACTAAACAAAAAACCCCCCCAATATCACTTATTCTGGGTGTGTACTGAGGTTCCAACCCATTCAAGGGCTTCAATTTTGTTTTAATTTATCCAAAAATGGACAGGAAGCTAGTGGAGAGTGGCCAGAATTACAGTGATGTGTTCATGTTTACATGCATTTGGACTAACTGTAAGCGTGCCAGGGACATGTGGTTGACACCAACAATGATTTGTAATAAAGGCATGAATCACACAGTAAAAATATTTAAAAGATAAAACCAGTTTAATTTTTGATAAAAGCCGGAACTGATAAAAACTGTACTTTTTGTACATTTTAAAACTGTCCAAAACTGTCCATTTTAAAAACAACATTGGTAACAAAGGACCCAAGTCCTGCATCCAAACACAATGACCTCAGTTATTTTCATTAAAATTTAAAAAGTTAAAAGCCACCCAGTCCTTGCTGGTAGTTGATTATGTCGTTTTAAGGAAATATACATTCGTGAGTCATCGGCATAAAAAATGGTAAGCAACGCCATGCTTTTTAAAAAAGTTCCCAAGCAGCAGAAGGTAAAGTGCAAAAAAAAAAATAGGGCCCAGAATTGAGCCTTGGTGGACGCAGGACAGAGAGGCAGTGGATGAGGAAGCATCACCTAAAGGATGTCACCAGTATCAGTACATGATATGTAGCATTAACATGAAGTTGAAGATTATGAGACAGTAGAACTGATCTCGACATACACTCACTGGCCACTTTATTAGGTACACATGAGACCTAATAAAGCATCACCAAGTGTGGCCTTCTACTGCTGCGGTCCGCTGTGTTCAGAGATGTTCTTGGTTGTAACAAGGGTTTATTTGCGGTATTGTTTCGAGTTACTGTTGTCTTTCCATCATTTCTAAACAGTCTGGTCGTTCCCCTCTGCAGCTTCACTGAGGTGGTTGTGCATAAAAATCTCAGTAGATCAGCACTTTCTGAAATACACAGACCAGCCTTGTCTGACACCACCAAAGTCACTTCAATCCCTGTTCTCTCACCTTCTGATGCTCAGTTTGAAGTTCAGCGGGTCGTCTCCACTGTGTTTACATGCCTCAGTGCGTTGAGTTGCTGCCATGTGACCATGTTGCCTGGTTAGATGTTTGCATTAACAGGAAATGAAGCGGTTACCTATTAAAAAGTGGCCAGTGGTAGTGCAGCTGAAGTGAAACATTATCATCACATATAGGCAATATTTTAAATGAAGAATGTCCTGTGATATAATGATATTATGCTTCAACTGAACTGAAATGAACTTCAAACATCAGCCTGCCTGAGACCAGTTTATAACTAATCAACTATTATGAAGCAAACAGACTAGAGTGCTCACTCTGCTCTCAGGAGATCTCAGGCCCCATGGCCAAATAAGGATGAAAAGACGGCAACAATGGCCGTTGCCAGAAGAAAGTATGTCTGTCGGACAGGTGTAATAAATATCACACTAAGTGATCTGTGTAGTCTCCCATTTCACCCTCCAGTAAACAAACATTAGTGTGATACATGAAGAAAACCTGAAGCCAGTACAGTGCCACTGATCTAACCCCAAACAGACATGACGATCACATCAGGTCATTGTCAGGTTTCATGTGGAAAACAGTGGAGCTCAATATATAGTACATATTTTGGGGAAGCTCATCACAGTGAAACGAAGCTACAGAAGTTACATTTCACTTGGTACCTGTTCAGTGTAATTGCCCGTCTATTAGGGACGGGTCAACATATGTGTATAATATATAATGATATATGTGTGTATATATATATATATATATATATATATATGTATGTATGTATGTATGTATATATATATATATATATATATATATATATATATATATATATACACATATATATATATACATATATATATATATATATATATATATATATGTATATACAGTATGTATACACATATGTATATATTTATCATCGTACTTCCTCGTGCAAGATGTCGTTATTTGAATCAACAAATTAAGGTGCTCCAAAGTAAACTGCCAGTTTCACTCGCTTGGTGTCGTTACTTCACGTCTCCTTGCGGCGGCGCTGCTCAAATGAATGAGAGGAAACTTGAGTGGGGAAGTTATCTGAAGGGAAAAAGAGGGGAGTTGCTTCATCCACATTCAATACATAGATTTTAACTTTTCACGTTAACAATTTGTTCACGTTTTGCGTTAGACAGATATCGCAATGTATCGCTGTAGATTTGTCTTGCAATAACATTGATTACCACAGAATCGTCGTATCGTGATATTATTGGTATCGTGGACCGTGTATCATAGTATCATAGTGAGGTTGGATATGCAGTTAAACAAAGGTATAAAATAGTATCAAAACAAAGTTAGCAGCTGGTTAGTTCACTGGAGCACAGGAAAGGGAAACTTGGCTTCATCTAACTGTAATAAAATCTCCTTAAATCCAACTATATTTGTGTGTTAAAGCCACATTTGTACACACAAATCTCAACTTCTTATTTAGGTTTGTCACTTTCAGATCGAGCAAGGTTAGCTGTTCCCCATCTTCTATAGCCTTTAAACCTTTAACACAGAGTGCATCGCTGACGACACACTTTGCATCACCGTAATTACGCGACTGTTTTTGCGATTGTAACAATTCTAGTGGTTTCTGAAAGCTGAGAAGTTGCACGTCAAAGCCAACATGTGGTTATTACGGTAATTTCACTCGCGCTGTTGCAGGAAGATGGTGAATCAGTGTCTTTGTCACCAGAGAGGAGAGAGTTGGAAAAATGCCTCTACATGTACAACTACAGTGTTTTTTTTGTTTTGTTTCTTTAAATTAAACTTAGGTTTCTTTATTTAAAATTGTTAATACTCTATTTTTAACATGCAGTAAATTGTGAATAACTGCCAGATATTGACAGTTATTCTGGAAATAATGGGCAAAATCAAGACCTTTTATGGTTAAAATAAGCAAAAAAAAGTAGGTGTTATATATATATTACATATATCACAGAAACACTTAAAAATCATGGGCAATTAATATAATTCTTATTATACTCTGTTTCAAATAACTGTAGCTCCATTCTTTGTCGACATATTTTAATGATCATGAAAAGACAGGAACAATAATGACTGTATAAACAGCGTCTTGTAAAATACAGCAAAAAAATAAAATGATATAGGGTTGCATATATGAAAACATAGGGTTGTGGTTTAAGAAAAAACAACCTGGACATGAAAAATGACAGCACGAGTGTATCGACTGTAAACACTTGATGTGATTCAATCTAAATGCATATAAGTAAATCTTTGGTTAAAAGAGAAATGTGTACATGAAAAAAGGAGTATGTGCCCCCCCCTTGGATAGATACAGCATAATCTAATAAGGTATACTCAGCTACAGTATAATGCTATCACACACACACACACAATACTCACAGTGTTATATTGATTCTCGGAGCTCATACAGCTCTGTACAGACAATGAATTAGGATGAACGATATTATTTAATAAAGCACCATGAGAACTGAGGATTAAAAACAAATTGTTCCTTCAGAATAAAAGCACTGGGACTGCTGCTTTTTGTTGTTATATTACAATGCCTGTTTATGTCTGATCTGCAACGAGAGTATTAAGAGTCAAATTTTATTGTTAGTAGTACAGGTAGTAGTATCCTTATAGCCGCAAATCAAAAAAGTTGCCTGGAACTCACTGCTGACTCCTGTGGGTCAGTAAATGCCCCTCCGGCTTTTGTCAGACAGTGTTTTTGCGATCAGTTACGTGAGTTTCAGCGTGGACTCCTTCTACACTACATTTACATTTATGTTCCTTTGTTTGCACCTGGTCATACTGACGCCGATCACTTCACTTCTGCTATGCTAGCGGCCTTTATCGCTAACACGTTAGCGTTTAAGCTAGCGAACGTTATTGCTAACACATTAGCGTTTAAGCTAGCGAACGTTATTGCTAACACGTAAAGCATTTAAGCTAGCGAATGTTATTGCTAACACGTTAGCATTTAAGCTAGCGAACTTTATTGCTAACGTATTAGCATTTAAGCTAGCAGACTTCATCGTTGACATAACATGTTTATATTGCATTTTTTTGGTAGTGATATAATGTAGCAATAATTGTGATCCAATAACTGTAAATAGAGTGTTTTTGTTTTTGTTAATCCAAGCAAACTTTGAACTGCCACATATTTTCAGATTTCACAAATTCTATCCGATTTGAAACATTTTCAGCACTTTTGCTCATTACATGTCATTTTTTTACATTACATGTCATTTTTTTTACATTACATCTCATTTAGCATGACTTAAAGTGCTTGTGTGTATTTTTATAATGTTGGTGAAAATTATTATTTTTTACATTACATTACATGTCATTTAGCAGACGCTTTTATCCAAAGCGACTTACAATGGAATCAAGTACAATTAGCCAGGGGTGGAATCGAACTTGCGACCATGATGTCTTTGGTACACAAGGTAGGGTCTTAACCACTGAGCCACTCCACCCCGTTTTTCATCAGATTTAATTTTTGGTGGCTGTCTGGATTTTAAGAGCATCTCAACAAATGGCACAATAAAGTCAGTAAACAAATTACAGACTCATGCTTTAATCATTTCCTCGTATTTCAGAAAATAAATATGTGGTTTTTGGTTTTAATTATTATTTTTGTATTCTATTCTGTGCTACAAGCTGCCTGTGTTTATGGGATGTCAGGCTGATGTTTGTTGATTTGCTCTGGGCTTGGCTCTGATGCGTAGACAGTACATTAGTACAGAGCATTTACCACCGTGGTAAATACTCTCTCTGGCTGCTTTCAACTGTCCAGTATGGAAGGTTTTTCACTGATATGAATGTCACTCTGAACACAACATTTTTATACTGCATCATAAAAGTCCATTTTATCTCTTGGTATTTGTTCATGGAATTTCAGTTCAAACCACAATTGGGACAAACTGCCATTATAGTACTTTTCCATAATATTTGGTTAAAAAGTTTCAAACGACAGAGCCACGATTCTCAAACCTCCCAAGGTGTTAATTTGTGTTTACTTGACATGACTGCTTGAGATTTGAAAGAGCTTAAATTTATAACGATGCATTTATTTTCTGAATTGGAAACTGCCTTTATGTCCTAAATCAACCTGAATCAATATTTCATATGGATTTGTCTGTTAAAAGTCATATTTATAGTTAAAAGTTATATTTATAATGACGTAAATGACTACATATCAGTTTCTCTTTCATTTACATAAGGTGGTGATTGTGATTAACAATAGATCTTTAGTTTTTCCTCAACTGACGGAGAAATTTCAACAAATTTTAATGTACTGGTGCCCAAAATGTTCAAAATGTTGATATAGCAAAAACATTTAGTTAACACATACTCAAACGTACACACAGGGAAATGTTTTAAACTGATAAAAATTGCATAATAGGAGTCTTTAGAACCAAACAGGAATGTAATTTACGAATAAATACAGGAACAATTCACAGTGGAATGAAACCTGGTTTCTCTTTTTAAGTAGCAGCATTAAAAACTTCTAGTTAGTTATTTTGTAGTGTTAAGATTCTCAGTGGAATGTGCAGTCTCGTGATATTAATATGACCAAAGATGTTTGCATGCTGTTTGTCTCTGGGTAATTGTTGCTGATAGCAAGTGTGTTTTCAGAAGGACTTCCGTCAAAACTTGCACATGCAAGTTCAGCCAATGTTTTGCGGTAAATGTTAAAGACTATGAGACTGACAAATAATTAAAATTGTGATTTATAACGTATCCTCACCATATTAATTATTTTTGTGTCATCGAAAATGCCACTCCTGCAAAATGTTAAGATAAAGGCGATACATCATTTACCTAACTGCTTATATCTATGTGCATTAAATGAAAGCTGTGAGGTATATTTTTTTAAGAAAATTAATTTCCCATCAACAGAACATGAGTCTGTGCAACTGACCGTGAGAGCCGACGAGAGCTCAAGCTTTGCTTTGGAAGATAAAACATTTGAATCTCGCACACAATAATGCAAAGCCAACAAATCTCTGTGAAGCATTGGACTGGATCGAACCGTCACATCACCATGGGGGTGTCGGAGCACACGGAGCTCACAGACTCCGCGTCAGACCTCCTCCTATCCCTGTTTTCCCCCTGCAACTCCTCATCTTCCTCACCTATTGGATTCAACCTCCCATTGTGCTCCACCTGGTCCTTGATCTCCTGGAAGCCCATGTGTCTGAAGGGGAAGCCTCCTCCGCTGCCTTCTAGGCTCTCTTGCCCCGTGTCCTTGCATGCTTGAGCGATGCTGACAGTGGACGAGTTGAGGCTGTCTCTGGGCTCGGTCTTTTCCAGGCCATAACCTGGACAGCAAGGGCAGTTGCAGGGTGTGAGATAGAGGTAGATGAGAATCATAACTAAACTGACCAGACATGCTACAAGCGTGGTGTAGGCTGTTTTGAGGTTCTCCAGACCACTGCTCTTGGTGGAATTGAAGACCACGACAGTTACATAGAGCGTCTCGTTGAAGGAGTCACTCGTGGCATAGCAGATGTAGACACCCGAGTCTTCTGCCCTCAGGGGCCCGATGGAGATGCTGCTGTCCTGCCTCATCACTGCAGTCGTGTTTGCTGCAGACAGTGGGACGTTTCCAGGCAGCACCCAGCTCTTCTGCATGTCCCTCTGCCTGGTATCACAGTCCAGCACCAGGAACTGCTCAAGGAATGCTTCTTCATCCAAAACTTTGACCTCACTGCAGTTCAAACTGACCTTGTTCAGATCCATTATGGCCATTTTCTCCTTCTTCTGCCCTGGTAACACACAGGTGTGGCTGCTCCTGAAGTCAGTAGCAGAGATGAGCCCCCGCAGGTGCCAGCGTGCCACCATGTCATACAGCTGACAGGTGCAGGGCAGAGAGTTGTTGTGAAAGAACAGGCCGTTCTTGATCCAGGCGGGCAGCGCTTGGAGCTCATGCAGGGGCAGGACTTTGATCCGGTTGGAGGAAACATCCAGGAGCCTGAGAGTTTCCAGCCGGCTCCGCTCCTTCACAAGCTCCAAGGGGAACCGTGAGATCTGGTTGTGGCTCAGATAGAGCTTCTGCAGATTGACGAGGCTGGAGAAAGCGGTGCGGTCTATCTGGGAAATGCAGTTGTTGTAAAGCAGCAGCACCTCCAGGTTCTCCAGCGGCTCAAAGATAAACTCGTCCAGCAGGCGGATGCAGTTGGATGACAGGTCCAGGTACTGAAGCTTTGTCACCGACACAAATGCCTCTGAGGACAGAAACGTGAGTCCATTGTTGTTGAGACTGAGGCTGTGCAGTCTGCCGAGTATCACAGGAGTCCACTCGGCACGCAGCCTGGTGATGGAGTTGAAGCTAAGGTCCAGAACAGCTGTATACCGTGGAAGACCCGTGGGAACGTTGGTTAGATTCATCTTGGAACAGCTGACGATGTTGCTGGCACACACGCAGGTCTTGTGGCAGTCCAGGGGGCTTCCCATCAACTGCGCACTGACTCTCAGTGTCGGTAACAACAACGCAAAAGGTACGAGTGTGGCTAAGCTCATTCTCCCGAAAACTGCTCCAGTGGCTCTGTGGGAAGTGCAGCGCGAGTCCCCCATCATGTCAGGATGTGAGGCTGTAGGACGTGTTCACCTCGTTGTTGCAGTGGAGAGAGAGCGAGAGAGTCGTGGGGCTGGAAAGACAAATTGCACACACACGTGGCAGCACAATGAGTTCAATACATCATCACCGTTCCTTCTACTCAGATAATAAAGATGCAGATTGAAATGCAGCACATTTGCCAAGGTCACTATTAAAGGGATAGTTCAGCTGTTTTTTTTAAGCGCGCCCATGTGAGATAAGACATAGTCATTGCTGACTGTGCTCTTAGCGTGTCCCCTGCACGAGGAACCAGCTTGAGGCATGAATGGTGATTCTAAAAAACATGGCAGCCAGCAGGGATTTTAGCCACTTAATAAAAGGCTCACCCAAGAAAATCTGTCTCGAGAATTTCTTTCACCAATTCATCTCACAGTTACGCCTGACAGGGACCAAAGTCCACAGTTTTAAATCATAGCACACAGGAGATGTTCATGCAGCATTGCCTCCATCAGCAAGTTAAAAATGTGTGACCTTGTGTGACTTTTGAAATTGTTTCTGCGGTTTGAGCTGTAACCACACAAAGCAGCAACAGGGCCACTAGCTCCTGTGTCTCTGTGAGGTAAAAATACCAGTTTTCTTTATTGACTTTGGTATGGGAGAGTTTGCAAACTCCAGTTTCCAGTCAGAGGACGGCTGTCTAACAGCTAAATTAAGCCCCAGTTATTAAGCACCAGCATTATGCATCACAGCTGGAAACAGTGGGATGTTTCCATGCAGCAGCCAGCTCTCCTTCACGTCCCTCTGCCTGGTATCACAGTCTACCAGTTAAGCGAAGCAACACACATTTAACATATTGTATATTTAAGGCATAGATTTTAGAGGAGTGAGCCTTTAAAGTCTGTCTTTATTCTCACGTCCCCTCTGGCAGCCATGTTTTCAGTGACTGCGACGACCCTGTCTGGTGCACTCAGCGCTGATGTGGCCCCCTTTACACCTGGCATAGAATCCATGTTCTGTGACCGGGTGGCTTTCGGATAGCGCGTGCATTTACACCTGGTATTAACATCCTGTGTGCCGCCATAACACCAACATCAACAACAACGAGAGCTGCACATGAAGTCACGCCATCGTATGGACTCCTCTTTGCTTGGTTTCAGAAGTCGTCTTCGACTGACAAAAGCAGAAGAGACTGCTGAGGTTTTGTCGCTGCTTTTCACGTTAGCTTTGCTCAAAGCCGCCAACATATTTCTGCTCACATAGTGAAGCACTGGAGCCCCGTCGTAGACTCATTGCATTACATTTCTGTTCACCGTGGTCACGGTGCGTCTCAGACCGCCTCCCAAAGTGGTTTGGCAGATAATAATCCATCCTCTCCGGTGTCTTTGCACCTGTACTTACAGGTGGGCAGGTGCTATCACAGAAAATGCATTTTAATGCCAGGTGTGAAGGTGGGGCCTTTGTGGCAAATGTAAACTTCATTCCAAAGCCACCCAAAGTGGCTAGCTGTAGGCAGGTTCCTGTTTTTTGTACAAACACCGAGGCAAGGAAGAGTCACGTAAAGGGTTTGCATATTTATTTCCACTTGCTGTATCATCCCGGTTACATTTCCATCCACCCAAGCCTCTCTCGGGTCAACAAACACGTAGAAATACTCCCTTGATGTTCCAGGTTGTGAATGACGATTTATAGAACCTTTTCAACACCAAACGTAGCACAGCTTCTCACGGACACGTCCACCCAGGCAAAATTGCTCAATATTTTCCAGTACCTACATATCGACCTAACCCTCTATCTATCATAGCTGTCACAGGTATGGAGGGTCCACACGGTGCCCTTTATGTAATAAAACAGAGGTTTTAATAATGTCAGAGGTCCACAAAGCCACATTCCTTTTGTTATGAGAATATTTACTCATATGACAGTAGTAACAAGTAATCCCGCATTAATCCTTGGAACAGAACTCTAACTAAATTAACTCAACACTTAAAAATAAAAAAAACAAACAAATGAACTATCCCTTTAAAAAGTTGCAGCAAAAAAAACAAACAAACAAACACCAATTGATTCATTAAAATAACATGTAAACAGCATCATCCTCCATCGTCACCATCCCATCACCGAGTCACACACGTTTGTGTCCGAACCGCTGCTGCTTTTACCTTTTTTGTCCGCTTCCAAAGATCCGACGTGGGGGCATTCGTTCGGTTCGGGGGTTGGACGGTCTTTAACGGTCCCGATCATCAGCAGCAGGACAGCGACATCCTCCTCCTCCTCCTCAGCTTCTGCCTCTTCATCACAGCAGCAGCAGCAGAGACGGTGATCCGCGGTTATGTTGACGCACACACTGCTGCTCCGAGTCAGAGTGAGAGGAGTCCGCGAGGAGAGAGAGAGGAGACCATGTGACTGTTGATCTGTGGGGCATGTCCAACCAACTCCCCCCTCGCTCCCCTTATACCCCAGTTACGCAGTTCCACTAATTAAGAAGACTTGTCTCGTTTGTTTGTTTTTTCTGAGGACCAGTAGTCCTCATGGAGACCAAAACATGGTCCTAATGAGGGCAGAACCCAGTTTCTTTTCTTTCTCAGGAGCTGTTTAACTTTTGAATTGTGGCTAAGCTGAGGTTAGGTTTACATTTACTAGATTACTAGCTGATACTATATACTACTACTACTACTATATCCATTTCATCGCATTTGAAGCTTTTTTCACGATTGAAACAACATTTCTGATTGTTCTGCTGCTTCTTAAATATGAATATCTTCTGGTTTCTTTTCTCCACATTACAACAAAATCATTAAAAACGGAATCATATGGGACATTTGAGAACGTCATCCCTTTCCAGGTTTGACAAACGCTGATTGACGTTTTCTGACAGAAAAGATTACTCGTGAAAAGAATCGACAGATAAATCGACTATGAAAATAAGCGTCCCGAAGCACCTTTCAAAAGAGGAATAAGCTACATAGAAGACGTCTCGGAAAGAAATCCACTAGATAGGAACAGTGGACTGACGGAGGGTGAGAGTGCAGAAGGAGATCGTGCAGGGGACGAGGGGGTAAGGTGAAGTGCTACAGGACAGAAGATGCTCTTGGAAGAGCTGGGTCTTCAAGAGCTTCTTGAAGACAGACAGGGATACAGCACGCTCCTGTTCTGATAGCGCTATTCCACCATTACGGAGCAACACAAAAAGGTTTAGACGGTGGTTAAAGGTCGGGTAGGAGATCATTTCCTGGAGCACTTCTTTTACTCTATTGCTTAAAATCCTCTTCACAACCCGGTTGTAACCAATTCATGAATGCATCGTCAACAAAATGTAAACATGTCAGTCACCTGTGGAGTGGACAGGCCTGTAAAAACACCATCCAATCATATCGAACGGCCCGAACAAATTGGATCGTGATGCATCAATCAAACTGCCATCTGCCCCTCCTCCCCCTATGCGCGTACCCTTCTTCATCAGTACTCGTGAATCTGTGTTCGCTGCGTGTTCCTGTCCTCTAACGTGCAGTAAACTGTGAATAAGTGACAGATATTGGACGATATACTGGAAAACTGGGCCAAAGCACAGGACAGGACATTCTCTGGTCCTTTTTCTGGTTATAATAAGCAGGTTATATCCAGGCGGACATTTTGAAGGTTAGATGTTAAAGGGTTAAAAAAAATTACGTTCAAAAAAATTTAGTCTTCGGTGAAAACAGTATTATTTCTCATTGTGATGGCTTAACTAAATACCCTGCCTTCTAGAGTGACTACTGTATGTCGGTCCTTTTCATAACTCATGTGCGAGTACAGACAATTAGATTGTTTGCTATAATAGATTTTCCTGAGGACGTGTGTGTGTGTGTGTGTGGGTGTAGCTGGTTCACTGTATAATGATGTCTTTAATGACAAAGCTTGGTCTGCTGGTTCACCTTATTACAATGATGAAGGACAGGAGAAACACTCAGCGTGTGTGTGTGTGTGTGAACCGCAGGCTGCAGCAGCCTTCGGCTCGTGACGTGACGTGAATGCAGCAGCGAGGGATCAATACGCTGAGTTCAGAGCAGTGTGCACAGCAAGTGTTTCACATAAACCGGTTTGAGTCCTGCGGTGAAGCAAAGAAGATTTGAGTTTGACATCGCTGGTCTACGATGTCTACGAGAGCGACAGTTTAAAGGGTAAACAAACATAGCTACCATTGTTCTGATATTTGCGCTACTTCCTGTCGTCTTTGTCTTCTGACGCTATTTCCTGTGTCCCACAACTGGGAAACATGGCTAAAATCTGTTCAATTGCGTCCAGCTCCTTTTGTTTGTTCAACCCTTAAAATGTACATTTCCACTTGCCAAAAATCAATTGGTTTCATTCATGAGGGTAATTTTTGGCAGATTATACCTCACCCAGTCATTTTTACTTGTTGAATACACTTAAAGGGCCAGTTCAACTCATACAATCTACATTCCCACTTGCCAAAAAGTGATTGCAGCTCCAACTTTTGGACTTTAAGGTTGTTATTTTTGCCTCAAAATCAATTGGTTTCATTCATGAGGGTCATTTTTGGCAGATTATACCTCACCCAGTCATGTTTACTTGTTGGAATACACTTAAAGGGCCAGCACAACTCATAAAATGTCCATTCCCACTTGCCAAAAAGTGATTGCAGCTCCGACTTTGTGACCTTAAGGTTTTTATTTTGCCTCAAAATCACTGTGTTTCACAAGAAGCACTGAAATATAGACACAAGCGCACAGGAGACATTGTCACTGGCAGTTTGCTTGGTGCATGCTCATGGATTCATGTGGCATTATGTAGCATCAGGTGGACAAAACGGGAACACCAGCTGCCGTGAAGTGAACAATACACAGGACAGGTGTAGATAATGCAGTAGCTTATGTTAAATTCCTTTCTGATGTGTGTCTCTGTGTCTCCTGGCTCACTGTCACAGTGTCCTGATTCCCGGGAACACATGAAGAGAACAGAGGCTTTGTCAGTGATTAATGTAACATGTGCGATGTGTGACAGGTGGGAATACGTGCCGTAAAAAAGGCCAGCGCTGGATATTTGATGACAGGATTAGACGCGTGATGAGTGGTCCGACGCATTTAAAGAGCCATTTGACGGGGTCAGGAACATACCGGAACATTCACCCGGAGACTGTGATGGTACAGTCTGAATGTTTTTTTCCTTCTACTTGAGGGTTGCTAGTGCCAATCTCAGCTGACGTAGGCCGAAAGGAGGGGTCCCATCCTGGACAGGTCACCAGTCCATGACAGGGACACATAGAGACAAACAACCATCCAATCTCACACTCACACCTACAGTCAATTTTAGAATGTCCAATTTGCCCAATCCCCAAATCTGCATGTCTTTGGACACACACACACGAGGAGAACATACAGAAAGGCCCATATTCGGATTTGAATAACTGATTTAAAAAAATAGTTTTAAGAATGATTAGCCACACCTTCAAAGTTCTTGAGTTGTGGCGTAAGAATGCAGGCTCTTTGAGGTGTGCTAGCCTTGTACCTTCAGATTTACCAACTGAACCGTAACTATGGGTCGTTTTGTATTTCTCCGTTTTCCGGTGCGGTATTTTTCAACTCAAATATGCACATTACTGTGTTACTGAGGTTAGGGCAAAAAAGACAGGGTTAGGCAGTAAAAATTAAGAAGTTAATATAGGGAGTCGAACCCTTGTCGACCACAGTGCTCTCGTAGCTGAGCCGACTGCCGGTGGTAATTCTGGCGAAGCTACTAGATACCACTTCCAAGGTAATACCAGGTTGCTGTCATGTATACAACCACTAGGGGCGCTGGTTGGACCTATATGTATGTTTCATTAGAGGACAGACTCAGATTTACAGTTCTCTGGCTTTCCCACGCAATATGGGGATTCGGTAAATTAGACAATTAACTATCTGTAGTATCTCATTTCACCACTGGGTGGTGGTACAAGTCTAGATGCAGGGAATAGGACACATTCCTACCAAAGAAGAAGAGAACGATGCTACAGCTCTCTCGGACATGTCGGGCAGGGCAGAGGCTCGGATGATTGTCCTTGGTGACGACTTCGTCTCTTGTCGAAATGTTTTTTCTACTCGGTGAGTGGAGGGCTTATACTCCACCTGCTGCATGCGCTGTCCACGTGCACCCAGCGCGTTCTTTGTGTGTGCGTTGACGGCATGTTGATGGTGCAAATCGCTTCATGCACACAGTGAGTGCTGGGTCCGCGCATGGCTGTGTGCAGAAGTACACCAGGGCCTTGAGAGTGGGTGGTTGTTTGTAAAGAGGAGGAGAATTTAACCATTTATCCCTCAGATTTTTTCCCGCTATCATCAACAGTCTGAAGCTGACAAGGGTAAAAGAGGTCAAGGTGCAGACATAAAAGATGACCGTCCAGCCATAACGTGGAGCTGCTGCACATGAAGTATTTTGTCATCAGTGTGCTGGTTACAAGGTCACCTCACACACACACACACACAGAGAGCCTCATTCATATAACGAGAGATGTGAAGATAACATGATGTCAAGGACATGAATTATTGCAGGGACAGGGAACTGTGAGAGCACCACGGGCGTAATTACACCTCACAACGTCACTATAATAAACACTTGTTTGTGTGTGCATGACTTTTGTCAACAAGCAAAAAATGAGAATAATCCAAAACTAGGCTCATAACGAGCACAGTCGTATATTCTTGTTTTCTGGTTGGTATAAGGAGGGAACCAGAAGAACTATGTCCATTTTTTACATGTGGCCGATGATACACACAGCTGTACGCTGACCGTCCACATGCAACACTTGATGTTGGCTCGTACGTCTTTAATTAAGAGGTTTAAACTGTTTGTTACAAGAAAGCGGGGGATTGATCACAATGTGAAGTTAGTAAACGGAAAAGGAAAGAACATTGTCCACGTTCTGTCTACAGAAATCCAAATTTACAGACTGAAATCTTTCTTTTCTTTTCATATTTCTGGGGAAAAACCACAGATGTGCTGTCATGTCCTCACTTTCAGCTGATGAATGAAACGTAAACCAGATGCTGACGTGTCTGAGTAATTTAACAAATCATTCAAAATGAAGAGCAACTATTATGTCCACTGTCAGTACATGTAGTAAAATAATCACTAACGCTATAATAGATGTTGCCTCTTACATTTCCTTTTATGCCGAAGTGAAAGATAACGCGGCTCAAATATGAGAAAAACCTTTATGAAAATCCCAGTGGAAGATGTCGTTATGAGCTCATCTCCAGAGCTGTAACTTGAGCACTATTATCGGATCATATTATCGTTATCGTCATTAATCCACTTTTCAGTTTGAGCTGTGTTTCTTGTGTCTTAAACACACACACACACACACACACACACACTCACAG
The DNA here is from genome assembly GCF_019176455.1 of Solea senegalensis. Lineage (NCBI taxonomy): Eukaryota > Metazoa > Chordata > Actinopteri > Pleuronectiformes > Soleidae > Solea > Solea senegalensis. The sequence goes on along the minus strand of NC_058024.1, from coordinate 26,102,918 downwards.
TGTGTTTCCATGAATGTCCTGAGTCACAACTGTACAAGAGCTTCACAACCAGCGCGGTCAGAATCAAGCTCTATATACTGTGAAAAGTGATTCAATCTGATTTAGTTCATACATGTTTAAACACAAAGCTCTCACTCCACACTCTGGAACCATTTCAAGTCAAGTCAAGTTTTTTTAATTCTCTAAGACTTTTTTCAATGCATTGGTGTTTTTTTTGTAGTCTACAACACAAAATACATTTTCAAATGGCAACGTACCATTGACTGTATCTTCATTTGATATAACTCAGAGTATTTTAGACACAGTGCACAGACACATCTGCCTGCGAAGAACAAATAAATACAAACTTCCAGAATTGTAAATATGGCCAGTCGAATGATTGAGAGAGTGCAGAAAGCTACTGGGATGTAACAGGTCAAACAAAAAAAGCTCATTCTTGTTTATAATAGCTTTTGTCATCTGTGAGTTAACATGGGGGAAAAAGAAACAAAACAATAGATGCATTTATTTATCACCTGTGAACCTAGTGTTTATACTTTACACAATATTATGTCTGACAAGTGTCAAGTATTTAGCAGCTCCTCTCCAGAGAAGGCGGGCTGTGACGTTATTACCCAAACCTGCTGCCACTGCCCCGGAGCTGCGACTCATTTATAATTCACCAGAGGACTGTAAATCTCCCGGGAGCCCGTCGCCCATCTTAAATCAACCTCGCCATCCGATACTTCCACCGCTGAGCACACGTGTGAAGGTGAACACACCGCTGCAGACACAGTGGGATGTGACTTTAAATGACTTAATGTGGATCTGGAACTAAAACCATACATGATTAAAACTGCATTCGCCTCTAAGACTATCTATCTATCTATCTATCTATCTATCTATCTATCTATCTATCTATCTATCTATCTATCTATCTATCTATTAGCTTGCTAGTTAGCTTGCGAGCTACCAAGCTACTGGTCTATTTTGTGCAGAAAACACAAAATAGAGCGACTTTTTCTTTTCTTTTTGTTCATAAAAACGAGCCAAGCGAACTCTGAACTGTGACGTATTTCCAAATTTCGCAAATTCAATCCGATTTGAAACATTTTGAGCACTTTTTGCTCAGGTGGAAAAAATGCTCTGTGTTCTAAGTGTTAATTAAATCCACAAAAAGACCAAAAACAACAGAGCAATATTTTGACATTTTTACACCATTAACATCATTTTTGTCTAAACAAGTGTTTAAAGAAGAAATAATGCATTTGCTGGATTTATTTTTCTGACATTCATATTTGGTAGGAAAAGCTGTTGCGTTTGTGTGTGTCGACTGTGGCCCACGAGAAACATCAGACATTTCATTACAGTGCACCATTACTGCCATGATGTGAGGACGGTGGCCTTTAATTCATCAGAAGCATGCTCTGGTAATGGTGGGTAATTACTGCCACTGAGATCCGTTTCACATTATTATACAGTCAAGGTCGCAGATGCTTTGTGCCCGCACGACTGGGCTTTAACAACACAGCTCCACATCTCGCTGGACCACAACACCATTATGATTCATACTGGAGCCGTGTGCTGATTCTCAGGATATTACGTCGATGATTACCAGTCGAACGCTCATTTTCGTCTAAGTTACAACACCTTTTATTGCAGAGCAGAGCTGGAATGTTGTCTTTCATGTCAGAGACTCATTTAAAAATAACTAAATCAATGTAAACACACAAAATACAGATAATAAGACGTTTCAGCGTGAATGATTTTCAAGAATATAATATGCGTTTAGATAAATACACTATACGGACGTACCTACAGATATATAGATAGATAGATAGATAGATAGATTAGGATTAGGGTGTCACTGTCTAAAGAGACATGTTTCAGGTTAAGGTAGTTAAAATGTGATAAATATGATGTTTAAGAGGGGTAGATTTCATTATTATAAATACCTTATTTATAAGACATATGTAATTTTTTTTAATTAATAGAATTTTATGTTAATCGTCAGACAGAGTTTCATTATGACGTCATGATGATGTCATAAAGCATCATGGTGGCAGAGAAATATGTTATATGTCGCACATGAAATCATCTTTTATTGTATTTATTATGAAAGAACCTTGGATAGACAATATATTTATATGGTTTGTTTTAATTGTTTTTCTCACATTGTGCTGTGAAGAAACACGTGAACTTTGTACATATACCATTGAGAGTCAGAGATGTGCACTCACACCTTTGTTTTTATTTTTTGTTTTTTACAGTGTCGCTGCAGTCCAAAGAGTGCGAAACATAAAATAGAAATAAACTAGCAAAGACATCAGTATGAAGTGTGGTACAGACAGTGAAATAATAAATTTTTTATTATTACTATTATTACTATTCTACCAAACAGAGGCAGGCCTCTTTGATACTACTGTAAACACTAAAGTCAGCAGGCAGCTGCCTCACTACATGCACATTATGTTGGACACAGTGCCACCACCTGGTACAGGTACAGCACTTTCAGGCAGAGCTCCACAAACCTCCAGCTTCTGTGAATGGATCTGTTCACTGTTCTGTTTAAGTAAGGTGAGTTAAACCTGCTAATAATGTTTCTTAGAAGAAGAAGAAGAAGATTCAGCCCTAAACACAATGCCATGCCCTGGTTTTCCCACAGAATCTGATGGATCCCCCATGCACACTGTATAACTGTCACAGAATAACTTTACCTGCATTCAGCTTCATCTTTTACTTTTGCAACAATTCAAAAATAGCCCGTCACAAGTGTTAGACTTGTAAACTAAAAGTGAGAATGGCATCGTCCTGCAGCAGCACCTGGTGTGGTTTTCTGCCTCTGTAGCTCATCTTCTGCAAGGTTCAGATACAGAGAAGACCTTCAGATGAGGTCTTCTCTGACCTCTGGCATCAACAAGGCATTTTCACCCTGAAATCTCACTCACTGGATATTTCTTCTTTTTTGTCAGATCATTCTCTTGGAACCCAACATTCCAGAAGATCAGCAGTTTGTGGGAAAAACTCAGACCATTGCATGTTCAAAGTCATTTAAGGTACATTTTCCCCTCATTCTGATGCTCAGTTTGAACTTCAGCAGCATGTCTGTATATACATGGAGTGGCTGTTGTGTGTATTACTGAAGCTGAAAAGCCACAAAACAAGCAAATCAATGCAATGGTTATTCAATATGTGTCAGTTCCAATGGGAACTTTTACTTATTTGAGTTTAAAAGTGTTTCCTGAGACGCCGTGAATGACAGAAAATATGAATCTGAATTAAACCCTTAGAACACAGAGCATTTTGGCTGCTTTTTCCATTACTATGTTTAAGTCTTAGTGCTCACACGGCACGGATCAGTGCTGCAGGTGCACCCATGGTAATTTTCCCGTGGGAATGATACACAACTCCTTGTATGGACGTCCTGGGGGTGTGTGTTTATAGGTCACATATTCAGGCTTTAAACAATGTGTTTTTATGTTGTTGAGTCAAAGTTCTGATTCATTTTATGTCACATTTTTAGTCGTGATATAAAGTAGCAATAATAGACCGTTTTCCTTTGCTTTTCATAAAAATGAGCCAAGTGAACTTTGAACTGCGACATATTTCTAAATTTCACAAATTCAGTCCAATTTTAAACATTTTGAGTACTTTTTGCTCAGGTGAGTTTATATAGTTGTTTTTTTTATGATTGCCTAAAAAGGAAATAAGACACATTCTTATAACCTCTGTGTATACTGTATATGTTTAAACGTAGTAATGAAAGAAGCAGCCAAAATGCTCTGTGTTCTAAGAGTTAAAATTGGATCGAATTTGTGAAATTTGGAATTTCACTTGGCAAAAAAAGAAGAAAAAACACTCTGTTTTGTGACTTCTGCACAATTATTGCTACATTATATCATCTTATATTTAAAAATTCAATATAAATGAATCATAACTTTGACTCAATAAGAAGACACAAAAAAGCCAGAATATGTGACCTATAAACCAGGAGGATGTCTATATAAGGAGTTGCGTTTTTATTCTCAGGGCAAATTTACCATGGTTGCACCTGCGGCACATATCCGTGCCGTGTGAGCACTAAGGATTAAGTAGCTGAGCACTGAGTCTAACTTGAAAAGCGACATGAATGTGCAGGAATGACGGCGCCTCAGTGTGGCGAACAGTCAAACCTCATACAGACACAGATTCTTCCTTCACAGTCACTTTGTAAAGTGTCTCCAAGGCAACATCCATCTCTTTATCCTTTATCTCCACTAACATCACTTTAACACATTTTCTTTCTTTCTTTCCGTCTTTTTTTTTTGCTCAAGACGCCAGAAAAGTGTCACGTGTGCGTGCGACGCGTGTACATGTGGAAGAAATCCTTCAGTCCTGTCAGGTAATGTTTCTGCATAATTCCTGCGTCCATATCTATGGATGGTTATTATTGGCAGCAGGGACTCTCCGGGGTTAGTGCAGCGTCCCTTGCTATTTCTGAGTGTGAATGTGGAGTCTATTTTTCCACGGTTGCCGTGGAAACCATTGTATTTGTGGTGGCAGTGATTGGTGCTGCCGGCCGAGCAAGACTCTGCTATTTTTGTCATGAGTCAACACCTGATAAACACACACACACACACACATACACAACATATTTGCATTGAGCTTTCACTTACATGTTGTGTGTTTGTGTGTTAGACGAGTGTGTGTCTGTCTGTGTGTGTGTGTGTGTTGCCCGTCTTTCCTCAGTGTTACCAAATATCTTGATACGTCTTCACCATGACAACAGTTGTAATTGTCGGCCATTAAATCTGTCTGTCCGCCCCAAATGCATCATGTTTTCCTGACATTGCTCTCCTGTCCAGGCATGTTTTTGCGTGATTGACGTACGACAGACGGTAACAACAGAGTGGGATGGGTGTTGGATTATAATCCACTCAGATTAGGAAAGTGAACAAGATTGAGGGCGGGTCGATGTAGTCTTGAAAATCAATTTGTAATATGTAGGGAATACTGTTGAGATAAGGTACAAAAAAAATATTCATGTCAAAGTAAGAGGGTTTTTTGTTTGTTTATTACCAAGTTATTACTATAAAACACTAGATGGCATTACCATAATTAAGTATTTTCATACTATTACCATATTGCTGTAAGTATTACTTCATTTATTTTTATTGATTACAATAAAAAGGTAGGATATTTAATGGTACTATGTTTAAACGCACAGTATATACAGAGGTTAAAAGAATGTGCAACATATATGTGTCTTATATGCTTTTTTCAGCACAATCTGATGAATAGGATTGGATATGTGAACTGTGTGAAATACGTCACAGTTCAAAGTTCACTTGACTCTTTTTTATGAAGAGTCAAGAGTTTTTTTGACTCAACAACATAAAAACACATTTTTTAAAGCCTGTATATGTGACCTATAAACACCCCCCCAGGATGTCCATATAAGGAGTTGTGTATTATTCCCACAGCATGTTTACCATGGGTGCATGTGAGCACTAAGGTTTGATGACTTTATTAATATGAGTAAAAACAAAATACCATCAATTGCCACAAGATGAATGTTGATAAACATTCGTTCTTTCATAAAAGACAAAGAACAGTTTCTGTGTCATGTTGTTGCCAAAGTTCCATTCTGCACTCCAGCACTTATTATACATCGTCACCTCATCATTGTATCTGTAACTGCTGTAATGTGTTGTTCCAGATGCAGTCGTACACTGATATGTGAACAAAAGCAAAAATAATAATAATAATGATAATTAAAAAAAACCTAAATCAGTTCAACCACATGACCTAGCCAGTGGCATTATTATAATCAGGCTTTTACTGAGCTACATTTATCAGTCAATTTGTGCAATTAAGAGCACAGGAAATTACATAAGGAGCAAGGTGTGATTTACATAAAAGAAAAACATTACATTTTTCTTTTCTTTTCTTTTTTTTTTTATCATGAGGAACCTTACAAATGCAAATGAGAAACACCTTGGACTCACCCATCCCTGCTCCTTCAGTTAGAACCCATAATAGCCCAGATTACATTGTCCTCCACAGACAGAGCAATGAGATGGACTGTATATGAAAAAGATCACCGTGGCAACAGAAGCCCCAGTTTGAGAAGCTGGGATTGTGGAGGCTGAGGTCTGGTCTAATCAATGCCTCATTGTCTCACTAAATCTAGCCACAGGAATACACCTAAACCCATGAAATGACCGCCTCCATTGTCACTGATGGACAAAATAAATAAAACTGGAACAAGAAAGAAGTGATTGGACGAGAGAGAGAGTGTTGTGTATGTGACACACTGAGAGGTCACTCAGAGACAAATCACTTCAGGCAAAGTAATTGTACAAATGAACTCTAAATGAACCGTGAATGAAGTTAAAACCACACACACTTTAGATCTGAAAAACGAAACTTCAGTGAGGGATAAAAATATGATGTTTGGCCCTAATGGTTCTAGGTTCTAGTACACATATATATATATTACATTTTCTGCGGTGTTATAAATGTGTGACAGAGGATCTGAGACACAACGTCTCATTCACACAAGAGCAGAAAACAATAAAAAAATAAAATTGACCAAAAGTCGACATCAAAGTCACTTCCTTCAAAAAAACAAAAAATATGATACAATATTCTTCCTTTGATGTAAATCTACTTTAATTCCTTGAAAATCTTAAATTAAATTCTATATATATATATATATATATAATTTAATTTAAGATTTTAATTCGATTATTGTAAATGAAGTCAAAGAATTTGTTATAATCCATACTGTTATGATGTTAATACTGGAGCTTGTAATAGCTCAGTTATTCATTGTAAAATCAAGGAATTAAAGGAAGAATATTTTATTTTAAATTGTGTTGTATTTTTCCCCTTTGAAGTTTTGTGATTTGCTTGTTTGGAAAGGGAGTGGCTGCGTTGGACGAGGACTATTTCATGTACACGTATATATTATTGTAATTTTGTTTTGTATACTATGTAAATTGACAATTTTGTGTTTATATTAAATTGTGTTTTTCTTTTGTTTAGTTTTTTTTGTGAATGAAATGAAATAAATCAACTAAACTGTTGTGTTCACTTGTGTCTCCAGGTGTAAAACATGGAAACATGGTCAGATTTCTGGAGGAATATACGTAGAAGAACAATCTCCCGGACACTAGGACCCTGTGGAAGCAGCGGCTCTGGTCCTCCTTCTCCTCCTGCTGCCTGCTGCTCCTTCTCTGCAGTCACTGTGTGAGTGGAGGCAGAGAGCAGAGGCTGACCTGAGCTGGTGGTGTCTCTGCAAACATTTACATCAACATCGTTTCAGGGGAGAGAGGGAGGGAGGGAGAGAGGGAGGGAGAGAGAGGGGGGGAGAAAAAAGAGAAAGAAAATCACTGCTGCCACATCTGTAGTCAGCCAGGGAGGAGGAGGAGGAGGAGGAGGAGGAGGAGGAGGATGCACAAGGCGAGAGGAGAATGAGGCTCACACAGTGGCAAGTGCCTCAGCTGCATTCACAAGGCTCAGTGATTGATGCCCAGTGTGTGCCTCATCAGTGGGAACTGAACCAGGTTTTCATCCTCAGAGACCACAGCAGCAGACTGAGCTGTATCAGGAAGTACTCTGATTCAGGTACACTACGCTCTCTTCTTCTCTCTGTGTCTTCCCATCATGCCGCCTGATTGTCACCACATTTTTCCACATTTTCCCCCCATCCACTTGAGCACAAGCAGTGGATAGAATCATCATGAGATACATAGATGTGTGTGTACATGAAAATGTGGGCCATAATTCATAGTGGTGAACGTGTGAACATGACTACAGCACAGACGAGGGTGAAAGTGGCTCTGTGTGATGTGGAGATGTTGCTCGCTGTGGGCAGATCGTTCACAGGTGATGAGAGGAGGTTAGAGCACCTCAGGTTTTTGTCACTGTCATCCGTGGTGGAGAGCGTTCAGAACGGGTTTCTGCGTGATCTGACATGTCTCGCAGCAACGTGTCCTGTGTGTGTCTGTCACAGCGAGGGCCGGTGAACGTCCACTGTAACCTGGGAATACCTCCAGGTGTCCGAGTTAGACGCAGGATTGTGAAGGAAACAAGAAAAAGAGAATACATTTACAATCATACAATAATATAATAATACAATAATACAAGGCCACCGTGAGACTGATGTGTCGCTTGTACATTGGTGTTGTTTGAGTGTAGTAGCCACACACACACTATCAGTTCAGAGCCTGGGCGTACATATTAAATGAGAGCTCTCTCACAGCAGGTGTAGATGTGATGGAGAAGGTTCACTGACTGGATTGTTCTGGGATGGGGGTGGGGGGGGGCTGGATTTAGCCCCTGCAATTGCAGTGAATTAACAGGATGTGTGCTTGAAAAGTATCAGTCGTCTGTTGTTCCTGTGGAAGGACGATTTATGCTTATCTCCACCAGAATATCAGCAAAAAAAGTAAAAATAACCTACGCTCGTTCAACTCAAAGGTGCCAAATGTCCACGGTGTGAATAATGCACGCTTAATTGAGTTAATAGGTTTGAGGGCCGGCTTTGGATTACTCTAAGAGGGATTATCAACACTTCTTCATTTAGCTGGAGCAAAAGTGAAAGTGGACACGAGCAGCAGCTGATTGTCAGGATTATTTCACGTGAGGTCACCGATGACAACACGTGCACTCACTGTTCTGTTTCTCTCTTGTTTCCAGGAACCGATTGCACACGTGAAGATTTATAAAGGGAGATGAAACATAAACTCCAAACCTCCTGACAATCACAGCATCATCATCAGCATCATCATCGTCGTCGTCTGACGGACGACAGGGCGGCTTTTAAGCTCATTTTGAATCCACAGTTTTCTGGCCGCACTTCCTGGCTTTGAAGGATGGGTGATGGGCCTGTGACTGTTTCCGCCTGCCTGCCTTGTCCCACCTTTCAATGGAGCCGATGTGGAACTCCTCCCACCCACCTCCACAGCTCATGTCCAACGTGTCTGCCTCCTCGCTGCCTGAAGGCTGGGCGCTCTCCCAGTCGCTAGCCCTGCTGGCCATGCTTCTCATGGATCTGCTGGCGGTGGTGGGCAACGTAGCTGTCATGGTGGTCATTGCAAAAGCCCCGCAGCTCCACAAGTTTGCCTTTGTCTTCCACCTGTGTGTGGTGGACCTGCTGGCAGCGCTGGTGCTGATGCCCCTCGGCATGCTCTCCAGCCGAGCGTTCTTTGGCGAGGCCCTGTGCCGGAGCTACCTCTTTCTCAGTGTGTGCCTGGTCAGCGCCGCCATCCTCTCCATCTCTGTCATCAACGTGGAGCGCTATTACTACATCATGCACCCGATGCGCTACGAAGTGAAGATGACCGTGGGCCTGGTGGCGTCGGTGCTGGTGGGGATATGGGTCAAAGCGCTGGCCATGTCCGCTCTGCCGCTCATCGCTTGGATTCTGCAGGGCGGACGGACGCCACTGTTGGAGAGCAGCGGCGTCGGAGGAGGGGGAGGAGGAGGAAGTGGAGCTGTCCCGCCTCCTCCTGCTCAGGGTCACAGACGCTGCTCGCTGCACTGGACGGGCGGAGGGTCAAATCGCCTGGCCTTCATGGTCCTCTTTACTCTGGTATATTTCCTTTGTCCACTTCTGGTCATTCTTGTCGTGTACTGCAATGTCTTTAAAGTGGCCCGGGTGGCGGCCATGCACCACGGGCCCCTGCCCACCTGGATGGACACTCCCCGTCGCCAGCGGTCAGAGTCGCTCAGCAGCCGCTCCACGATGGTCACCGGCTCTGGCACCGGAACGGGGACGGGACGAGCGACTCCACAGCGGCCCTTTGGAGGAGGAAAGGCCGCAGCGGTGTTGGCGGCGGTCGGTGGACAATTCCTTTGTTGCTGGCTGCCCTATTTTACTTTCCACCTGTATTCAGCTCTGGTTGCCAGTCCTCCAGCCACGCTGGCCTCTCTGGAGGAAGTGGTCACCTGGATCGGCTACTTCTGCTTCACCTCCAATCCTTTCTTCTACGGCTGTCTCAATAGACAGATCCGGGAGGAGCTGGGAAAGCACCTGCCTTGTCTGTTTCGCCGAGCGGGGATGGAAGTGGAGGACCGGCTGCCCAGCCGCGAAGGATCCATCGAGGAGAATTTTCTTCAGTTTCTTCAGGGCACCGGCTGCAACCTGGATGCTCAAAACTCTCACAGCACATCCAGTCCTAAGGGGGAGGCCTGCTGCCCCGTGCCACAGCCCCAACCACAACCACCTGACCCGGCACAGCCCATACCCATTGATTTCCGTATTCCGGGACAAATTGCAGAGGAGACTTCAGAGTTCATTGAGAGTGAACAGGGCAAAAACAACCGCATTTATACGGACAATTAAGTTGTTGAATGGATTTATTTCTCGGAAAAATAAGTCTAATTTTTGCCCGATAAAAAAGAGACTTTCAGGAAAATGTCTGTCTATTTCTAACTGCGAGCTGGCCAACTCTGAGGCAGCTCCGAAACCACTTTAAATTGTATCTTTGAATCACTGCACTTTGCCTCGTCAGATTCCGCTGTCGTTTTTGGAAACAGTCACGGTGACGCAGTTCCGCTACTCGAGCAGGGAAATGACTGCGAGGTCAGAAAAGATGACCTTCTGTGACCTTTCACGTAAATGAATTAACATTAACATGTAACTTTTAGAACTTGAAAAGAGTCACATGACCTACGACGGCAACAGAGTACGATCCAGATAGAAATGTTCGTGGAGCACTTGCTGAAACACACTGGTGGTTTTATGCCTTACAAAGAAATTGCCTTTGTGACTCAGAGACAATAACAGCGAGAGATTCGTAGTCGTTGATTGGTCGGTGGCAGGGCTGCAACTGTCGATTATTTCCTCGATGAATCGAGTATTCTTTTGTCCATAAAACGTAGTTAAAATGTCGATCGACTGAATGACTTCTTTTTGTCAAATGGAGCAAAGAAACCAGAAAATCAGAAAGCTTGTATTAATTGTTAAAATAAAACAAAAAAACCTTGATGGCGATTAATTTCGTCATCGATTAACAATCTATTCATGGAATAATGGCTGCAGCCCGAGTGATTAATGCCACTCTCATCCAGAAACTTATGGGATTAGATTAAGTCTCATGGAACTGCTACGACTTTGTTTACAGATACACTTTTTGTGAAGTTTGTTTGCTTTTCTTTGTCCAATCATTCTAAAAAAAGAAAGAACGACTCAGTTTAGGGTGTAGGTTGAACTTTATAAACCTACGCGCCACATCCGGCTTTTCTGCCATGTGATATATTTGGATATAGACTTTTTGAAAAATCAGCATCTATTGATTGCACTGCTTTACATTCACATTTGTCTGATTTACTAAAAGTTTGTGTTCTGTTTGGTAAACCTGTATAAGTTTATTTATTTTTTATTAGTCAGTGTTAAGTGTTTGTTATGAATTTCAGGACAAGCGGGTGATATATATTTTGGCACATATGTAGTAACTGCCTTTATTTTTGAGTATTTCAGCTTGTTTATTTGTTTGTTTTAAATTCAGCGAGGAGAATACGTGTTTTTTCTTTTTTCCTTTTTTGACTACCCTTTTTACAGTACCTCAGACACAGGAGCGGAAAAGGAAAAAATAGTACACCTGCACACTTGTAATGTCTTAAGAAGACGGCAAAAGGCCACGCGGCTACTTGATGACAATTTCTTAGAGATGAGGGTTTGCGATTTTTGCTGTTTTTTCCACCTTTTGTCCGAGCTTGACGATGAGATTAAACTGTATTTTATAGCAAATTGTTAGCAATCCATAGATAAAAAAGTGTATTTGGAAATGTTTGACTGAAATAAGATGCTTTTCTTTCCAAAGTGGACACAGGGTGTTTAATTTTTTTTTAAAATCTTCTTTGTTCGGTTGTTTTCTCGAGTGATGACGAGTCCGGTCCCTCATTACTTCTAAATATCCCAAACTGTGAATGACATTGAATGTTTGTGTTAGGATTTTCATTATTTATTTATTTATTTATTTAATTAAATGCTGTGATCAAAATAAAATGACTTCCATTGTACGCGAATTAAATGAATGTGTCGAGATGAGGGGGGAAAAGAAACATAGCTACAACTCGAGTGAGAGATGCTGTTGTAATAAAGAGTTTCTATGTTTGTAAAAACATTTTCAATGCATTTTCATAATGTTGCCAACAGTTTTATAGATAGATATCGTTACTGTTTTTTTTTTTTGGTTGGAGAATGGTTGGTGTGTGACAGGCCTCTCACCTCAGCGATGGACTTCAGTCAAGCCGCCCCCAGCTTCACCAGGCTCTGCCATCCCCATGGCAATTATTACCTAGTGACATTCTCTCAGAGCTGTGGTGGGAGGGAGGAGGAGCCTGCTCTATTGGGAATCCAACAAGACTCTCTTAGCTGTTACTTTACTTAACATTATTTACTAAAACATTATTCCCTTGACAAAAAAAAAAACCAGAGATGACATTTGTTTCCATTTTCTTTAATCTCACTCTGAATTCATATTCTGCTATTATACGACTTACGTTGTACTTTACTTGATCACAACATTAACCTTTAGAACACAGAACATTTACTATGTTAAAACACACAGTATGTACTATAACAATGTGCAATATAGAGTGTATTATATCCTTTTTTTTCAGCACAACCTAGACAATCTGATGAAAAAAATCTTAAGTTTCACCAACTATATAAACACATCTGAGCAAAAAGTACTGAAAATGTTTAAAATCCAGATTGAATTTGTGAAATTTGGAAATACGTCACAGTTCAAAGTTCAATTGGCTCGTTTTTATGAACAAAAATAATCCATCGGTCTAATTTTGTGACACAATTATTGCTGCTTTATATCACGACTAAAAATGCGATAGAAAATGAATCACATTTTTAAACCCTGAATATGTGACATATAAACACACCCACAGGATGTACATATAAAGAGTCTATTACTCTCATAGTACCACATGGTATTGTGTCATAATATTTTGACTTTATTCTCATAATATTTTGACTTTATTCTTGTAATATTACAACTTCATTCTCATAATATTTTGACTTTATTCTCATAATATTTTGACTTTATTCTTGTAATATTACAACTTCATTCTCGTAATATTGACTTTTTTCTCATAATATTTTGACTTTAATATTACGACTTAATTCTCTTATTACGACTTTATTCTCGAAAGATTTTTTTTTTTCTTTGTTGTTTGGCCCTTATACTCCATCGTACTTCCGTAATTTCATAAATTGTACATTTTAAATGATTATATAATCAATCAATTAACTCTCTCTCTCTCACACACACACACACACACTGCAGGCGGCTCCTTTAAGAGTGACACTTTTACAGGAAACTGCTTTTACGTCAAACTTCTTAGTCGAACAAAAAAGCACCCTGCTGTCTCATCTTTATTTGCTCGCTCAAACGATTCATAGCCGACGTTTTCCTCGCGTGGGTTCAGACGTTAAAAAACGTTATCACGTTCCGTGTGTAGTGAAGCTTTTACCGTTAGCTGCGTGAGTCAGTGACTGACAGACAGACAGACAGACAGACAGGTTTCTCGTGATTATTCTGAATCACAGTGTCTCAAAGTTCTGCGCTGCTGTGTGTTTCCCTCCGGACATTTCCTGTTGTTTCACCGCTGTCTTCAAGAATGTCAGGTGGTAAGTTCTAAAACAAACCAAACTACACCAGCTACACTGACAGCTAACGTACAACACCAACACGTTAGTATGAACGCGTGAATGTATGAGTTCATAGCATCTGTTCTTGGTTAACGTTAAATAATATATACATTTTTTTAAATTTCCGTCACCATACCTTACAGTTAGCATCCTGCTTTTGTGGCTCTGCTTCTCAAAACTATGTACCGCGGCCCACTGGTGGACTGAGGCGGTATTACAGGCGGACGCCTTCACTGTGCTATAAACCCATGGTTCTCAAGCTGTGGCACTGATCTTCCTCATCTTCCGTCATTGTTTTTCGAGGTTACATTTGGACATGTTATGGACAAAACAAATACTTAAAAAGTCTGAATTGATTTATAACGTTAGTAAACATTTTTACTGAGGAGTTAATGCTGTCAATCACTAGTTTCATGTTGTCACTTTTGTATATTATCATCCAGTTTAGTTACATTTATACAAATGTATACAGCACATGTGAAGGGACACCAGTGTGATTGACAAGCTGGTATCGTCCAATAGCAGCCTGGTTGCAGGTGAACCGCGTAGTCCAAATCGCGATTCTTTATGCTGTGTTCATGCGTCACGTCACGCCGATCATTTTCAGCCTGGCCGCGGGCAAGTACGTGATTACACCCCACGACTTTCAATGCGTTAGCGCAATTTTCCACAAAAGGTGATATCTTATTATTAACTCAAGAGACAGACGCTAGTTGCACGATGGGCGCAGTTTTGACGCGTTGATGCGCACCAATCGCGTCTATGCATTGACTTTGTTGTCACGTGATGAATTCACGTTCTTATCACGTCACAGTTAACGAGAGTTTTTCTTCTTCATTTTTATTGTGTGTCATTAATGGATCATAACTACTCATTTTGTCCTCTGCCTCCTAAACCCTTCCTGTAAAGTGCAAATGCAGACGTGACGATAATACCCATGATCCCTCGCTGCTTACCCGATGTCGTCAAACTAAGACTTTAGTTGTTGTTCTTGATTCAGAGACTCCTCCCCTACCACCTGTGCTTAGCTTTTACATCTGAATAAATATCCACGATGAAAGTAGGCCTCTGTTTTTAGCCTCCGCTGCTGATGCTGCACCATATGGTTCAGTATTAGTTCTCTCAAAAATGGGTCAGATTTCAGAAAAAAGCTGAGCACCCGGAATAAGAGGTGTTGTTTTTGAGTTAAAGATAAACATTGACTCTTGTGAAACTCCTGTGTTGTGTTTTGGGATGCCTTTTTTTTATCAAGTTAAAAGTGTCGTGAAAGTAAGCATTTCATTCTGAAATAGTCCGAACTTGATGGCTTCGATATTGTGTTTAGTTGCTCAGTTTGAGTTTGATTTCATGGTTTGGACTGAGGTTGTTTCGACACACGTGCTTCTCTGATCAAGTGTATTTAGGGTCTGAGCACAACTGAAGTAGTCATTCTTCTTCTTCTTATTATTATTATTGTTATTTTTCTCTCAAATTAATCATATTTTCAAGGCCTTTCCCATGCCCCAAAACTCACTTTGGGGCCGCATCAATCCTGGCGGAAACTTATGTATGAAAGTTGTGTTGAAAATTACAAGTGGGAGGGGCTTAGGAAAAAATAGCTTTTATTAGATGATTTTTTGAAAGTTTTCACATATGTGAACGAAGGTTGGTACATGTGTTAGTCATGTAAGGACGGTCCAAAAAGTCAATGACGATTTCGCACCAATGGTATTTGAAATTGTGTTGACAAATAAGATTCAAGATTCCAAGACCTTTATTGTGAATTTTCTGTATGTACAGGACAAATAAAGACACTGTAAAAGATTAACACATCAGACAGCAGGTACTTACTCTCAAGTCAGTTATATTGTGAAGTGTAATCCAGTGGTGATTGTTTGGAGAATCAGGATGTTGTTGTTGTTCAGTATGACTCTCTGCGTACCTACATACCTCTATATACCACTAGATGGAGATCTTAACACATTTGTGTGCCTCTTCAGCTGAGTAGTGTGGTTAGTAAAGGGAAACAAACAGTCCAGCATACAGTTCATAACATTTATAGAGTAGATAGTTTTAACCCTTAGAACACGGAGCATTTCCGCTGCTTTTTTCCATTACTATGTTTAAACTTACAGTATATACAGAGAGTATGAGAATATAGGTGCAATATAGGTCTTATATCCTTTTTTTCAGCACGACCTATGCAATCCACCAACTATACAAACACAAAAGTACTCAAAATGCTTAAAATCGGATTGAATTTGTGAAATACGTCACAGTTCAAATATTATTCTGCCGTGTCTCAAAGTTCTGTGTTGCTGTGTGTTTCCCTCCGGACATTTTCCTGTTGTTTCCTGATACTCAACCATGTCAGGTGTTAAGTTCAAAAACCAAACTACAGCAGGTACTGTTTGTTTGTCACAGTTCAAAGTTCACTTGGCTCGTTTTTATAAACAAAAAGAGAATCATTTTGTGACTTCTGCACAATTATTGCTGCTTTATATCACGACTAAGAATGCGATATAAAATGAATCATAACTTTGACTCAACAACACATAAGAAGACGAAAACCCCCCAGCAAACACGCAGGGTGTCCATATAAGGTGTTGTGTATTATTCCCATGGCAATTTACTGTGCGTGCACCTGTGTCGTGTTAAATGATCACATTGATCTGGGAGACTGTATCTAAAATATCAGTGAGGACAAAAACAACAACAATTTTTATGTTTTTTTTTGTTTATTAATGAAAATAAATCCTCCCAAACTGCAGAATCAGAATCCTCATGTGAGAAAGTTTTGCACTTGTTGATCCTCACGAGCGGCTGCTTAATTTGCCCTTGTTGTGCATTGGTTGCTACTATTTATAACGCGTTGAGAGGTGGGTCTGTGCAGAGTGTGTTTGGATTCAGAATGTTCCAGCAGAGTAGAACGAGACACTCATCTCTCTTCCCCTTCTTCTTCACACTGCGTTCTTTGCCTTTTTTGTCACTTTATTCTTCATCTGGAGCCACAGATGGCTGAATACACACTCTTGGGATTTAATTGCTATTTTTAGAAAAAACTTTTTGTCCTTTGCTCACCTTGGAGCTCAGCTGGCAGGGGTGTAGTCTGTCACCGCCGGCTCGCTTGCTGTAATTCTAGCTGCACACGTTGGATCGACAATGCTCTCCTCTGTGGCTGTTTCCCCCCGCATTGGCTACAGGAAGCTTAGTCCCTGGTTGCTAGGGCAACCGAGGAGGATGGCCCTCAGCAGGAGGTGGGGAGGCCTCGGGCTGCCTCTCAGCTTGTCCCTGAGCGGCGTGTCTGTTGACCTGCTGCTGGCAGGGAGGAGGAGGAGGAGGAGGAGCCAGCTCTGCAGAGGAGCTTCTCCCCGTGCGGCGTGGGTCCTGCATCCCCTCTGCCCCACCACTAGACAGAGCTCCAGCATCAGAGCGAAAGCTCCTCTCTTCCTCTGCTCCAGCAGTAACGGGAGCACTGCAGCCAAGATGTCATCCTCTTCCTCCACCTCCAACGGACAAGGGATGCTCAAGCCTAAATCCCCGTTTCGTAAGAGGGGGAGTCTTCAGAGCACCACCAGCCCTGGTGAGTGTGTGAGAGGGGATGATGCTTCAGGAGGACTGAGGGAACCCTACATTAATGTGTGTGTGTGTGTGTGTGTGTGTGTTTGCTGAGGTCATTAAGAATCTCTGTTGCCCCAAAAGGAGCAAAGAACATACAGTACAGGGAGCTGAGTTTGCAGTGGAGTGATCTCCTCACAACTTTAGCTTTGCATGCCACTGTCTGTTCATCGTCATCATTGAGACATTATTTGAATTTTGTTTGTAGCATTTGGTGTTTTTTACATAGCACTCACTCAGTGTGAACTGTGATTCAATATGTTTTTAAACGTTAGTATTTTTTAACTAATAAACCAAAGAGCTGAAACTGAACTTTAACATCATGATTCATGGTCAGCTCCAGAGATCCACATAATCATAACTAATATCTATTAATCAGATGGAAATACAGTAACATTTACAGATAACAGATGTTGCAACAGTGCACATGTTTTAAACATTTACTGCCCTTGTCTGCATAGTAAAATATTTGACTTGAATTGTTAAGAGAAGTCCACTCCCTAAGGGGCCTCTTTACCCTGCCTGTTTATCAGGGCTTTACTGGGTATGGACTTTGCTTATCAGATTGTATCAGATATAAGGTTAAGGTTCTTAACAAAGTTTCTGACTTCCTAGATCTTTTAAAACATCTTAAAACTGAATTTGGGGAAACGCATGTTCTTCTTTTCCTATTAGAATTGACAGCTGTTATCAGCAGGATCTACAGTATATTATGGCAAAGCAGTTCAAACTGTTCGTTAAATAAAAACGGACATTTGCCTGGGGGCAGAGTAGGGTTGGAGTCATTAGCGCTGTCTCCTGACAGCCAGATAATTCTTGTTTTTTTTGTGTGCGGTGTTTGTATTTTCTCCCTTTGAACTCTGGTTTCCTCTCACACACTGAAGACTCTTTGAGTGTCAGTACATACAGTGTTGTGCACAGGGGTGTGATTCACTCCAGTGTGATTGGCTCCAAGTTCTGACTGGTCTCCATGGACATGAACTACAAAGTCGTGGCACAGCACAGACGTTGACAATCCGAGGGATGCTGCAAAAGATCGGATGCAGAAACTCGCGTTTGATGCACCACACACTGTATTTGCTGAGAAAGCCTGTCTTTGACGCAGTCACATAAATAACTTAGAGGTCTCTCCAGCCATGCAGTCATTTTAAGTCCTCTCAATTAGGCGCTTGGCTGAGTCCTCTGCCCTCCAGGTCCATCTTAAGAGCCACATGTAGGCTTCCCATCTGACCAGCTCACTGGCATTTCTTGATGCCACATTGCTGCTGTCACTGTCATGAAGTTGACCTTTTAACGTTTCCCGTGTGACTTTTTTCACCACCAGAAAAAGCTCCAATGGCGCCTTTCCGTTCAGAAAAGCTCAGAAGTTTATTTTTTTGTCCAAATAATCTCTTATCTCCAGCACTGATGCACATTCAAGACAGATCTATTAAAAGGCGCTGCTGTGGATTTGCAGGTGACAGCGTTGAGTGTTCAGTCAGTCGTCTCATCTGCAGGAATCCTGCTCTGCTTTGCAGCCTGCTCTTTCTCAGCAGACCCTGACGGCACCACATGAAACAGAATACACCATTCTCCGTCTTTGCAGCCAAAGCTGTTTGACGTGACGTACAGAGGCTATTTAAAGTGATGTGCCAGAGCGGTGAAGGGAGTTCCTTTCTCCAGCTTGAATCATCAGTGCTTTGCTTGGTGTTGAGCTCTGATACAGAGACTCTGACTTTACATGTTGTGCTTTTATCTGTAGAACTCGTGGAGGTGTTTTTTTTAGGTGAAAAATATTAACTTTGTTCATGTCAAGTGCTTGTCAGCTCAAATATTTACAAGGACCTCTAATCCCGGCCTCGTTACATGGATTACCCAGTGGACTTTTTCTGTTCTTCATGTAAATGGATTAATAAAGTATAAGAAAAGAAAAAAAAGAAATAAAAAGAAAAATGGAAAGAGTACCGAAATATTCTACTCGAGTAAAAGTACCACTATTTTACTTAAGTACAAGTAAAAGTACTGTTCTAAAAGAATTTACTCAAGTTAAACAAAAAAAATGTATTCAGAATAAAAAGTTACTTAGTTACTTTTTTAACAAGGTTGGAGTTCTTTCTTGTGTTTTATAAAAAAACGACAAGGGGACAAATCGCACATGAATTATTTTTAATTAAAGGCAAACCTTAAATTAAAGTGCTGCCACCAATTCACCTGTCCTTGTCATTCACCTGTCCTCGTCGTTCACCTGTCCTTGTAATATATTACTTTTCTCGTCTGTGTTTAGTTAATATGTTATTAAAAACACTGCAGTGCAGGCACAAAACACAGATTTTTACATAAACTAAGCAACTTTGTGTTTCATCCTTCATAAAACATAATATATATTGGCCATGGCTGCCTGGGTTTTTTTTTGGAAGATCGGTATTAGCCATTGACTTTTCATTTATCGATCAGCCTTTACATTTTTTATCTGAGCTGTTCGGTTGGTGTTGCACGAGAACTGACGCGTTCAGAATCATGAAATCTCAAAGTCAGGTGGTCCAAACACTGTCAGTCCTGTGCTGACTGTACACACGAGCGCTGCAGCTGGTGCCGCTCACTTCAGGCTCCCTCTTGTTCTGCTTTATTATTAACCAGACACGCTGCTGCTGCTGTCAGGGCGTTTACTCTGTGGCTGGCTTTTTATCTTGTGTATCTGTTCTGTATCTCATGACTCATCACACATTCCCTGATGGACTTAAACATATATAGCTGACATCACACCTCACCCCCCACCTCACCCCCACACTCCCGTATAGACAAAAACACGTGACAGGCTGGGAGTCCCTGTGCTGTGCAGTGCAGTCTGTTGTCAGTTTGTGTTTTCACTGCTGAGAAACAAAGCTGATTGTGTACCTTCATAATACTGAGCCAGTGATGACACATTTGGGACTAAAATGTTATCACTTCTGTTACAAAGCTGTCCCTGAGCTCAGTGTAAGTAGTTATATTGGTTTGCTGAATGTGTAATATTTTTTTATTTCACCATTAGAGGAAGTATCTGGGACAGAGTGTTGCATAAGACCACAAACCCTGAGCCAGACCACTATGTTTACACAAGTGTCTCAGATCTGAGGTTTGTTCCGCTGACAGACGATAGATGATAGATTACTTGTTTTCGTTCCTCCTGTTTTCTGCTTAGATTAGCGTAGAGGAAGTGTGTCAGCTATGGACAAGGGAATGCGGTGAACTATTTAGCCCGGTGGTTCTCAAACTTTCTCTGTTGGGCCCCCTTTTGGAGGAAGAAATTTCCCGGGGGCCACGCGACTCTCACGAAATATATATAACATTTATTGAATCAATATTAGAAGAAACGTTTAACTTTTCTTTCAATAATGTGTTGTGCAAATAACATTTTTGCTTTATTAATACAAATAACATCAATATTCCTCTGTGAGAAAAATAAATATGAAATGAGCAATTATACTATTATAGTGTCATAAATAAATACATTTGGATAACGAAGAATACTTTACCAATATCAATAATTTTCTGTGTAAAATTTTTTTGTTTAGTAATACAAATGCTGTCCCCTGCCAGTGTTTTGAGACACAACACACAGGTCTTTGGTGGCATTTTCTCGTCTTGGGTTTTGGTCGTCGTGAATCATTGTTCCGTTCGGCTGATGTTGGCTTGTTGTTAGTTTCCGAAACATCGCACAGTTTTCTTTTTGCCTCTATCAGAAACTTCTCTGTAATCCAAACCTTGTCACCAGTGTAGATGTTGTTGTGGTACGTGCTAAACTTTAGTTAGGACGCCCCACAGTTTGAAAAAGGCTGATTTAGCCAATGCATCGACAGCTTCCACACTCACAATCTAAAAATCCATATATTGTGATTGTTTTTAATTGACCAAATGTAGTTTTTAAATTTGGGATATTTTAGCTTAGGGGACAGAAACAGCTCATAGTAACACTTCGCCAATTCATAGATATATATAGATACATATATATATACATATATATATATATATATATATATATATATATATATATATATATACATATATATATATATATATATACATATATATATATATATATATATATATATATATATATATATACACATATATGTATGGGAATTACTGGCGACCTGTCCTGGTTGTACCCCGCCTTTAGCCCTGTGTTGGCTCTGATTGGTTTCAGCCCCTCATGTGGAGGAGAAAGAGGTAGAGAATGAATGAATGAATGAATGAATGACTGAATGCTATGTACATCTGTCCCAGCCAATGTACATAAGTGTCAGACAGACTGACAGACAAGCAGATTGCTTTGGTTTTTATAAATATAACTTTGTTTAATCACATATTATTGTCTCAGCCCTAATAACAGATGGGCTTTTCATCATCATCGTCATCATCATCATCATCATCACACACACACACACGTAAAGGGCATTGAGATGCCACGCAACACTGTGTTTCCCAGTGGGCTGATGATTATCGGGCAGACAGACTGTCCTCATACACGTAGCTTGTCGTGGGTTGTGTTTCATCACTGGGGCACAGTTAAGCGTCCCTGCTTTGCGACGACTCCTGATCAAGATCCGTTTTCACATAATGCACTTAATGTGATCACAGACGAGCCAGCGTCAGCTGACGTTGCATCTCTGATTGGCTTGTTATTGTTCACTGACCCCCAGTTCATAGAATGACTTCCCTGTTCATATTATCTTTACATTAGATGCAAACATGCACAGTTTCACAACACACCCAGAGGTGAGTGAGTTTGGCCTGTAAATCAAGATAAAGACTTGTTGACCACTTTATTAGGTACAGAGGACTCCTGATAAAGTAGCAGGAGTGGTGTGGTCTTCTGCTGCTGCTGCATTCCTATGCTGGACCTTGGATGTAAGACATTGTCAGTACTTTCCGTTGCCAGCTGTTGCCTGTCTATCATTTTTAAACCAGTCTGGTCATTCTTCTCTGACCTGTGTCATCCCCGTGTTCTCTGAGTGTCAAGGCTTTTCACTCACTCAGAGAACTGCCGCTCATTGGATATTTTTCTCTTATTGCACATCTACCAATCCCAGTAGATCAGTGTTTTCCTGAAATACAACAACCTTGTCACAAAGTCACTTTTACACTCGCGGTTTAACGTTTGAACTTCAGGTTGTCTTGACCGCGGCGGCTTCACAATACCCAAGTAATATGAGGCTATTATTATTATACATTATCATATCATCACCATTATTATTTTGCTGTAATTAAACTTGATATCAGTAGAATCGTTTCAACAATCTCTGCTGCTGCTTGTATAAATGACATTGTAGCTCTATAAACATTTCATCACTGACTCAGAACTGTCTTGTCTAAACCTGTAACTTGATACAATGGTTGTGTATCTTCTCCTGGTCTCTTTCTTCTGTCTCTACCTCATCTCCCTCTTGTCTTTTCTGTCCCCCACCTCTCCTCTGTCACCTATTTTTTCCTTTCACCCTGACCTGTCTTGGCAGATGACCGTACATCTATGAGTCAGGTGATAGCATCGAATCTCCTTGTGATTCGATGCTATACAAATTGAATTGAATTGAATTTAATTGAATATGCAAGGATGCACTTGCATACTTGGGATGAACGACTGGAGTACATACTCTATATACCAAGTATACAGGAATACAGAGAGGTATTCATATTGAGAAACGGCCCGTGTCTACATGCTGATGTGCATTAAATCACTGCCATGTGATCGGCTAATTAGATAGTTGCATTGACAAGCACGTGAATGGATGTAACTGATGTTTCTGCAAAAATCTGCACAAATATCACTCTGATTATTTAAGATATGTTATTCATATGAAAATGAGAATAATTATGTAAAAAAAATAACATTCCCTCTCTTATCGCGATTTCAATTTCAGTCAAAATAATCGCAGTTAGGTATTTATTAAAAATGGTTCGGCCCTAATTGTCACTAAAGGAGTCAGATTCAGAAAACAATGATCCATTCTCACATACACTTAACGACATACAGCATGTCAAGGCATTGTGTGTCAGACAACACTGACAGGAAAGAAAAGAATTTTGTAACATGATTAAGATTGATCCTAATCCGAGTTTAGTTGTCTGATCGCTGAGGGAACAAAAGTATTTATTTGGCAAGAGACACCGGCGACCTGAGGGCAGGAACTTGACCTCAGATGCCAGGATGTGATCATGATCGTTTTTGACCCGATCTCCTCAGATTGAACTCGGGTCTCTTTTTCCCTAACCCCAGTGATTTGCAGCAGTTGTTTACAATGCTGCTGCTGAGAGCTGCATCTCTGACCTTGGAAGATTAAACACTGACTGAGCCACAAGTATTTATAAAATTGAGTGTTGAACTGAAAGCACTGAAAATGTGTTTGAGACGTCTCCAAAACAGACCTTCATGTATTGCATTGCATTGTATTTGCATTGGATCTGTGCCGCAGGTGCACACATGGTAAATTTGCCGTGGGAATAATACACAACTCCTTATATGGACATCCTGGGGGTGTGTGTTTATAGGTCACATATTCAGGCTTTAAAAAATGCGGTCAAAGTTATGATTCATTTTATATCAAATTTTTAGTCGTGATATAAAGTAGCAATAAATCAGCAGCCAGAGGAGCCACAGAAGCCTCAGCAACAGGCTGCTCCTCCCAAAATACAGGACCAACAAGCTGGGGGACTCGTTTGTCCCCCGGGCCATCAAACTGTACAACTCCTCACTGGGGGGGAGGAGGGCAAACAAATAAAAAAATAAAAAAAACGGTACGAACTAAACAAACAACAACCACAACAATAACATAATGTGCAATAAAACCATAGACATGTGCAATAAAACCCTGCATTACGGGGTAACTCTAGGTGTGTGTGTACCTATGTGTGTGTGTGTATATGTATATATATATATATATGTGTGTATATGTATGTATGTATGTGTATGTATGCATATGTATGTATGTGTGTATGTATATATGTATACATGTGTTGCGTGTATGTAGGTATACATACATATATATAGCATGGGTCACTTTCATTGTTATTTTTATATTTTTATTTCTATTCCTATCTTATTTTATTCTATTCTCTATTTTTAACAGTGCTGTGTATGGATGCTGGAGCTGTTAATTTCCCCAAGGGAACCTCCCAAAGGGATTAATAAAGTCGTCTGTCTGTCTGTCTGTCTGTCTGTCTGTCAATAATTGTGCAGAAGTCACAAAATTAGACCGTTTTTCTTTCCTTTTTGTTCATAAAAACGAGTCAAGTGGACTTTGAACTGTGATGTATTTCACAAATTTCACAAATTCAAGATTTTAAACATTTTGAGTACTTTTTTCTCAGGTGTGCTTACATAGTTTGTGAAAATTAATATTTTCAGATTGTTGTGCTGAAAAAAAGGTTATAAGACACTCTATATTGCACATTCTTATAGCCTCTGTATAAGACAGTACGTGTTTAAACATAGTAATGGAAAAAAGCAGCCGAAATGCTCTGTGTTCTAAGGGTTAAAGAAAGAAGGCTAAGTCTCAACACACTCATGAAGACAGTGTTTCTGAGGTGTGCACATGTACATGCATGTGCAGGTGCGTCAGTGTCAAAGTTCATAGAAAAGGAGACATGTTATCACTCATCAGCTTCCCGCACTTGTCCATGATGCAACGCCTTCTTTTTTTTTATTGCCTCCACTTTAGATTGATGACACATAATCTGAGGGAATCACTCGTTAACCCCTTGATGTCCTCGCAGTGATTAGTACCACGCCATGTGTAACATGTTGACAGAGTCAAGTGAAAACAGTGAAAGCTCCTCTGTGCTATATTCAGATATGATGAGAGCTGCGCTGACAGGACACGCAGGAGTCATTGTTACCGGACTGAGACAATCACACGGGATTGGAGAGGGGACTGTGTGTGTGTGTGTGTGATTGTCAGTGAGTGCAATTTATGTCTGTGGGTGTGTTTATATGGATGTGCACTGCAGCAGGTTTGTGTGTGTGTGTGTGTGTGATTTATTGTTTTGAGAACATTCTCGGTGGATCTTTTTTTTCACATGGGAATTTTTGTGCAGGGTTGGAGATTAGGTGTGATTTAAACGTGGCCTTAACCATAATACCACAGCAGCTCTGGTTGTTTTTCTTGGTAAAAGAGGGTGAAATGAGGCACAGCTTCTCCACGGCTCCTGTGCCGAGCTGATTGGACTCTTGAGAAAGAAAAGTGTTGATTGCAAGAGAGGTGGAAGCTGGGGTTAATCCTTAGTGCTCACGCGGCACAGATCTGTGCCGCAGTTGCACCCGTGCTGATTTGCCGCCGTGGAAATAATACACAACTCCTAATTCAATTAAATGAATTGTCAACTATTTTCATGATGGATTTATCGGTTTGAAGCTTTATCATGATTAAAACAAGATTTCTGATCGTTTCAGCTTCTTAAATGTGGAATATTTTCTTGATTTCTTTTCTCCAAGAAATAATTTTGGTTTGTGGACAAAACAAGACATTTGAGAACATTGATCAACATTTTTTAATGTTTTCTGACATTTAATGGACCAAACGATTACTCAATTCATCGAGAAAATAATCAACAGATTAATCGATTATGAAAATAATCGTTAGTTCCAGCTCTAAGCTCCTTATCTGGACATCCTGGCGGTGTGTGTTTATAGGTTACATATTCAGGCTTTATAAAATCAAAGTTATGATTAATTTTATATTGCATTTTTAGTCGTGATATAAAGTAGCAAGAATTTTGCAGAAGTCACAAAATTAGACTGTTTTTTTTTTGTTCATAAAAATGAGCCAAGTGAACTTTGAACTGTGACATATTTCACAAATTTCTCAAGTTCAATCTGATTTTAAGCATTTTGAGTATTTTTTGCTCAGGTGTGTTTATAGAGTTGGTGAAAATGAATTTTTTTTCCGCTAGATTGTCTATAGGTTGCGCTCAAAAAAGGATATAAAACACTCTATATTATGAAACTGCACTTTTGTTATTTCTTTTTCATTGTAAAACTCTGAATCATGCAGTTTGTCAACTGTATGCAAGGAGCTTCTTTTGTTGCTGGAAATGTTAATGTCATTTTTTTTTTAAGCAAAGTCTCTTGAGGAAAAAGCTTGAAATAGATTGTTGGTTTGTTGGCTGGAGCCCAGTGTGGCCGTTAAACTCATTCCTACTCAGTGCTTTGCAGAGAGGATGTGGAAACATCATAACTGACCGCTGCATTTTAGGTTCATCGTGCACATATGTCAATGAGATTATTGCATATCTTGGTTGGGCAGGAGATGGTTGTATCTGTTGTAGTTTGACGGCAAAGACTGTTCTTTAAAGTAATGAACTCTGTGCCTTTTGTAAACACATAGAAACACAGATGAGAGGGACTTAAGCTCATTCCTCACATTGTGGTCAGTATCATCATCAATCATGCAGTCACACAGCTGAAGAGAGGATTGTCACATGTCCTGATGTCGCTGAGACACTTAAGTACTCAGATTTAAGCTTTTTATTTACTTAAGTAGTTAAGTACATATAATTAGAGCTGAAACGATTCATCGATTGTTAATCAATTACTAAATGAATCGTCAACTATTTTGATAATTGATTCATCGGTTTGAAGCTTTTTTCATGATTAAAACAAGATTTCCGATTGTTTAAGCTTCTTCAATGTGAATATTTTCTTCATTTCTTTGCTCTGGATAACAAAGAAATTAAAAGTGAATGATTTTGGTTTGTGGACAGAACAAGACATTTGAGAACATCATCATTTCCAGGTTTGACGAACACTGATCAACATTTTTTAAGGTTTTCTGATATTTTATGGACCAAACGGTTAATCGAGAAAATAATAGACGGATTAATCGATTATGAAAATAATAGTTAGTTGCAGCTCTACATATAATTTTACAGAAGAGTATTAGTATTAGTGAAAATTAAAGAAAGGAAAAAAAAACCCAGCATGAAGTCTTAGATTAAAGTCAGAGTTCTGGGTAAAAAGTCAGAGTTCTGAGATTGAAGAAAAAGTCAGACTTCTGAGATTAAAGTCAGAAACTTTAATCTCAGAATTCATGCTGTTTTATTTTATTTTTTCTTACTTTCCCTGTGACCCTAATACTCTCCCCTAGAATTTTGTGTTGATGTGGTGAAGTGAACAACACAAACTAAGTAGAGATCAGTGGTGGCCATTCATGTGTCTTGTGTGTGTGTGTGTGTGTGTGCTGCGTTGGCCTGAGTTCACGTGCAGCTGGGCCACTTGAATGTGAGGTTATTGTACAAAAATGGCCGGTCCCAGGAGTCATTGAATCAGCAGCAACTAGATTTGTGGAGGACATTTCATGTCTCACACTGAATAAGTCTTTTTGGAGGTGAAATGTCCAAAAAATGTACAAGTTCAGTTCAGCTGCTACTGATTTGGTGAAGTCTGGACGAATGAGAATCACAGACACAATCTGGTTCAGAGGTCGGACCCTGGTGCCGCTTGTGTCTGCCCTTTTTTTGTGTGTCTTTCGTGTGCAAATATTTGTTTGACAGATCATCTGGAAAATGCCTTCATGGTCTTCTTTGCTTTTCCAGTGTTACTTTGACATGTTTGGACCTAAATGCAGATGTTTGTTCAGTGAATTCTGCACAGGAACCTCCTCGTGCTGCACAGCAGTCATGTGAGAGGGGAAGCAGTAGCACCGTGTGTTCAATCGAGAGAGAAACATGGCATTTGGTATGCAAATGAGCTCATGTGCGTTGGGCTTTTTACACACTTGCAGGTGCATATCATCGCATATCAACGCTTTCTCAAATTTAGCGTGCACGCTGGTGCACTCTCATCATCATAAGTGAGTCAGTGATACCTTAAAAACATATGAAAGTTAACAAGTTGAACAACTGCACACAAGGAAGGGGAATGTGACGAGTGAGGAGTTGTTTTTAACTCTGCTTTTCACACAGAGGATTCTTCAGAGTCATGTGAGTTCTTCCTGAAAGAGGTGGGAGGTGCAGAAGGAGTGGGAGTGGCCAGAGATGCAGGGACGGCCCCTGTTTTGCAGCACAATAGATGGAGCGTGAAGGAAGTGGCTGACTCCCCCCCCTCCACTTGCCACGTGGTATGTTCCATCCCAGTATTTAAATCCGGGGGCTTGAAGGGCTGTGCTGTTCTGGAAACCGGTGCAATTCAGGAAGCAGCTGACAGAGAGAGAGAGAGAGAGCGCAAGAGAGAGAGAGAGAGAGACAGCGCATGAGAGAGAGAGAGAAAGAGGGGAAAGAAACTGCCTTGCCAGAACAGTGGATGTTGGCGACAACAGAAGAAGAAAGATCAGAGAGAGGAGGGGGATTGAGAGATCCTCGTGTTAGAGCAGCTTGTATTTAGGACAGAGCAGATCTTGACTGTCTCCTCTCTGTCTCTCTTTGCTATCATTTTTCCTCTGTGCCAGTGGGGGAGGGTTCATCATCGACCGTCCCAGGCCTAGTTACATGTCCCAGCATCCCGCAGGAGCTCAGGCAAGGCCACTGCGACTGTAACGGGACCTGTGATAACAGGACGAGGCAGGGAGATAGAGGTACTGTAATCTATATATATGCTGATTAATCATCAACAGGCCCTTCTCTCTGCAGACCGTAGAGGCTTTTTCTTTTTTTTTTTTTGTTAAATGAATGAATGCTGTGTTCTGAGAAGTTTTGCCAGTTCTGTGTGAGGAATGAAGCTCACGGTGACAGATGAAGAGCCGGTAAACACAGACGCTGTGTGGCGTAACAAGCTGACAGCGTGCACAAGACATCGGGAGGAAATGTAGTAATTGGTGCTCGGGGTTTTCTTTGTGAGCAGAAACAGATGGAAGTAGGCTGATTTTTTTAATCATCAGCATCAGCCAACTGTTATGTGATTAATCCTCTGGTCAGTGCTGATTTATGCGACATTTTTTTTCAAACTTTATGTGACAATGTTTAGTTTTCTAGTTCCTTATTTATTTGTTTTCGTATTTAGTTTGTGCACGAATGTTTATTGAGAGTAAGTGCACTGCAGTGCAGACAGACGATGAAATTGCTGTTATATGTCGTTCATTTGTTATTAAAACAGCTGGATTTTTCATCTCAGAGGGGAAAAAAAAGTCATCATTTCATTCATTCAACCGCTTGTAAAGAACATCATTGTGTGGACCATAGTTTATTTCAGAGTCAGAGTCGTTGAGTTAACACATGGGTCGTCTGGTCCAGCTGTTATTTATTTATTCATTAATTCAGTCATTCATTCATTTATTTATTCATTCATTAATTTATTGTATTTATTTGGCCATGATCAACTGACTTTTGTCAGTTTACTCAACGACAAACATGTTTCATTATCACAAGGCCGTCATAATCTCATGTCTCACCTGAAAAGGATTTTAATCCTTTAACACCAAGCTCATCGCAGACGTAGACCGTAATTACACGATGTTTTTGCTATCGGAAACTTTCCGACGGTTTCTGAAAGTGCAGAAGTTGCACGTCAAAGCCAACGTGTGGTTATTACGGTAATTTCACTCTTTGTCACCAGAGAGGAGAGCGTTGGAAAAATACTGTTCAAATTTCACATTTAACTTTGTTTTTCTTCATTTTAAATTGTTCATGCACCATTTGAACATGCAGTAAATTGTAAATAACAGTTTTTTCAGAAAAGTAAAGCATTTTTTGCGACAGTAGTAAGATATTTTGTAACATTATGACATTTTGTGACGTCTTTCGGAAAATCTTTATTTGCGACAGTAGTAAGATATTTTCTTCATTTTAAATTGTTAAAACAGTATTTTAACATGCAGTAAATTGTAAATAACTACCAGGTGAGACTTAGGTGTTAAAGGGTTAATGTTGTATTATATTAAAACTAAAGTTAAATGTACAGTAAGCAGCTGTTGGCAGTTGTCACCTGTGTGTGTGTCGGTCTATGTGATGCCAGTGATGTAGTTGTTATAGTGCATGTCTCTATAGTGTTGCACTGAGTCCGTGGACGTCTGAATATGTATGTTGAAGACAGGAGACCCAAGTAGAGATTTATTCTCATGTGTGGTTGCTAAGGAACATGTGAAGTGTATGTCATCACTCCTCCCTCATGGCTGGGCTGAAGTGAGGCAAAACAATCACTGGAGCCACAGTTACGCATGTGTCTCAGAGTTATGGTCTGCCGTGTAACAACAGATATTCAGCGATATTCAAATGAAAGTTTGTTGTCGCGATCGCTGTGTTGTTTCACACATTTCCTTTCATTACACGCGTGGTCAAGGTGGCGAATATTTATACAATCATCCGGTATATTCCCATACTTTGAGATAGAGACAGGGAGGAAGTCATCGTGTACGGAGTTAAGTAAAGACAGATACATTGTTATGCAAGTTAAAGACAAAATAAAACAACTTTCTGCGTACACGCGACATTCTAGCCATCGAGGTGTCCTCAAATCAGGGTGGGTCTCTCGATTGGTCCGTAAAATATCGATCAGTGTTTGTCAAACCTGAAAACGACGATGTTCTCAAATGTCTTGTTTTTGTCCACAAACCAAAAATGATTTCTCAGTTATATGGAGCAAAGAAACCCAAACAATATTCACATGTGGTTTTAATTCTTTAGAAAACACTCAAACCGAATAATCAGACCATTGATTTAGTAATTGATTAATGGAGTAATATTTTCAGCTCTAATGTCAAAATAAATCTTGAAAGCTGTATATAAACATTCTGTTTTACACATTTCAAGTGAATGAGAGCTAACGGAAAACCAGCCTGACGACTGTGAATTCATCAAATTAGACAGCGACGTCAGGGAGCAACTTGACTTCAACTCCCAAAGAGTTGAAGCTGCTAAGATTTAGGAAATAATACGTTATGATAATGTCTCATATGAAGAAAGATAATCTGTCATAATCTTTTAAACGTGACTTGGTTGAGCTATTTCTAACACAGCACTGACTCTAGTGTCCTGGTAGAAGAGGCTAATGAATTCTGCATGATGTTGACATTGTGATGTTTCTTGGAGCAGTCTTGTGTGTGTGTGTGTGTGTTCCTTTGCTGTAAATGTCAGCATCACAACATCCTTAATGTCAAGGTTAGACGAGGAAGAGCAACAGTATGAGCTCACAGGACGCCGTCATTCCCAGGTACAGAACACAGTAGAACATAAATTACAAATAATAGTGACAGTGTAACAAGCCTTTCATTCAGTAAACCAGAACATATTATCTGGATTTTGAAATTCAGTGTTTTTTATTCCTCAGTGAGGATAATACAGACAAAATTGGGAAGTCATTTGCATAGTTCACACTCTTCCTGCACATTTTTAAATTGGCTAACTTCCTGGGTGAGGGAAAAGATTTCTATTCTTAGTCGAGCAACTGGGACGTCTTGATAAGTTTGCTTCAACAGATTCAGCACAATATTTATACTTGATTTGAATTTGTGTTTTCATACGGAATGTATGTAAAAAGATAATTTAAATAAATAAGTAATAGATAAATTAATGAATTGTGAGATTAAAGAAAAAGTCAGAATTCTGAGATTAAATTCCAAATTCTGAGATTAAAGTCAGAATTCATGCAGGGTTTTATTTTTCTTTCTGGGTTTTAACAAAATGTGTTTTTGCTGTATTTTCTTTAATATCTAATCTGATTGCGTTCATGCTGCGTGGTAAATTATTGTACAGTAAATCCACATCCTTGAGTGGCTTCAATCTCTTTCAGTCCCAATTGATTTGGTTATTGAATAATTTGATGGATGTGGTGTGAAAGTGTTTTGTGGTTTTATTGAAGACTGAGTAGAAGTGCAGTGTCGGCACAAATCCACTGCTGCGTTTGGCCTGAGGGACAGAGACGGAAACATCGTATTGATCTTTGTGGAGCACACAGCAGAGGCAGCTCCACAGATACCAGATCACTTATCTCTGTGGGTCAGTTCAAAGTAATAGGTGTGTGTGTGTGTGTGTTTAATAGGCTCTTAGGTTTGTCAGCGCCTGCATACTTGAAAAAATCCACAGTCTAATCTCCAACATCAAAACTTAAAGTAACCCTGAACGAGTTTAAAGCTCTGAAGATGATCAAGGTTTTTTTTTTTTTTAATGAGCGAGAAAGTGCGCAGTGAAACTTTGTAACAAAGAGGAAATGAGATAAGCCTTTCAGTCCTGTATTCATTGACAAACATCTCTCTCTCTTCTCTTTGCACAGACTTAACTTTGACCAAAGTGTTTCCCGTGCTCGGACTCGGTCGCGGTCCCCTTCTCAAAACACGAGGCTGTTACTCTAACATTCATTCTTTATTGCTGTTCAAACAATTTAGAGAACATCGTGAAGACGGTCTATTACAAGAGTGAGTTTTACCTTCAATGATAATACCCAAGTTTACCTAAAGTACATGCATTTAGTCACAAGTCTCGCTTGCTATGACTTGTTGTGTTGTTGTTTTGATATTTGATTCCACAAAGAGAACTGGCAGTCTTTTACAGTCTTAGTTCATCTCTATGTTTGTGCAGCACACTACTGTGATGTCACAGAGGGAAATGGAGTTTGGGGTGAGCTGGATTAGGAGTCATCTGTGGTTGGAAATACTCAGGGATTGCATGGGCGCTATACTGGGGACCAGTGTGTCTGTTTTACTTGAACTTATTTGTTTGTGAACCATGTGAGAGCCTGACTCTATCATGTCAAGAGATTGTCATACTTTAATCCTTTTAAAACATGTTTTAACACTTGTTTCCTCAGCGTTGTCTGTTTTAGACGTCAGATGTGTTCTTTTTTTGGTTTTTAG
The DNA here is from genome assembly GCF_019176455.1 of Solea senegalensis. Lineage (NCBI taxonomy): Eukaryota > Metazoa > Chordata > Actinopteri > Pleuronectiformes > Soleidae > Solea > Solea senegalensis. The sequence goes on along the minus strand of NC_058024.1, from coordinate 26,069,948 downwards.
TCCAGAGTGGAACTGGTGTCATCTGTTTCCAGCAGGTCTGAGTGGGGAAAGATCCCCTCTGTGTCACCCTCAGATGTGTTCATGTGTTCACGTGTGTGTGTGTGTGTGTGTGTGTGTGTGTGTGTGCGTGGCTGATCCTTGCATGCTCATGTGGGACTTAAGTGACACAGTATCTGTCGGTACAGCTGTCCTAACCTAATCCGGCTTATTGTGCAGAAGATTTTGGAGCCGATGTTTGCCTCTCTCGTCAACAGAGGCAAACATCGGGCTTTGCTTTTTTGGCTTTGTTTTACTTTTACCTCACTGTGTTTGGTGTCGTCTACAGGATAATCTGTAATAAGTCAGCTGGTAAATTGTCAGTGCTGAGGGTGCAGATGTCAACTTTACACTGATCATTTTTTCTCATTGGTTATTTTCTTTATTTTAGCAAGGAAAAAAAAACACCTGGACACTTATTTAAGAACATGTTTCTTTCAAACACAAACACATTTGCTAAATTGATCACCAACTAACTTTGATAATCAATAAATCAGTCTAACAATTTTTAAACTGAAAATTAAAACAGCTTTTTAAATGTAAACATTTTCTGCTTTCTTTGCTCCATATCTCATATAAATAGTTTTATGAAACTGAATCGTTTTGCTTTGTGATCGACATTTTCTACATTTCACTTTCCCACAGACGCCATGATTTTACGATTTTTAAACTGCAAGTCATGATTGCATTTCCTTCATTTGTTTATTTTTGATTGTTTTTTTAGCTATGGTGTTTACTAAGTGGTCATAATAAAGTTAAGTTAAAACTAGAATCTATAATTACATTGTGTGGCTCCAGACGTGGCGACGCAAACCACCAACCACTGACCACAAGGGAGCTTAATAAAAACATACGGATTGTGTAAATATTTATATTTGGCAGAAAAGAACATGTAAAGAAGGAAAGTCTGTAAAGTGCTTAAGTTGTTTTTGTGAACGACACCAGGCAGCTCTATATGTGGAAACTTGCTTTTTTCAGCCTTTTGCAATGGTGATTTGCAGTGGCTAAAAATAATTCATGTGTTTATGTTTATGGTGGAAAGTGGAGACTATGACTAAAACTGCAGCAAGTGAAATGAATGCTCTATATTCCAGGAGCTATTACTGATAGTAGTGTGTTTTATTTAGGGACATGGTTCTCTGGTCAGACTGTAATTCTACATTCTACAAAGTCTTCCACTCTCCCACATTACTTAGGTCAAGAACTCCACACAGAGTTGCTCGTCTCTGACGGGGCAAACACCAACGGCCACCAGAGTCAGCCAAAAAAAGATGAAACGGCTGACAGTCGCTTTAATTATTCCTCATTGTTGATGTCATTCAGAGTCCAGTGCAGCGTTGCTGTATAATAACTCACTGTCTACTTACAGATCTGTGTGGAATATCTGGGCCCAAGCCTCTCAAGCCTCAGCGTTCCCTGCCAGGGACGCCCGTTTCTGTCCAGCACCATCCAGCCGACCTGCGAGCATCCATGGAGGAGAAGTACAAAGAGATTGCAGAGGTACAGGCTGAAGCCACACGAGTGTTTATGTTGTTTCAATTTTTTAACAATTAAATACAGACGTGGAAAGAGTACTGAAATAAAAGTACCACTACAACATTTTACTTAAGTACAAGTGAAAGTACTGGTCTAAAAATTTACTCAAGTTAAAGTAAAAAAGTATCTTGTTTAAAATGTGACTAAGGGACACAAATCTCACATGAATTGTTTTTAATTAAAGGCAAAACTTTACAAATTAAAGTGCTGAACAAATAAATGGGTAAAGGTCACAAATGCTTTAACTTTCTCACTCAAACAGGGACCTTAGTTAGGGCCAATTCACCTGTCCTCTTCATTCACCTGTCCTCCTCATTCACCTGTCCTCTTTATTCACCTGTCCTCTTCATTCACCTGTCCTCCCTATTCACCTGTCCTCTTCATTCACCTGTCCTCCTCATTCACTCTCTTCATTCACCTGTCCTCCTCATTCACCTGTCCTCTTTATTCACCTGTCCTCTCATTCACCTGTCCTCATCATTCATTCATCTGTCTTCATTCACCTGTCCTCATTCACCTGTCCTCTTTATTCACCTGTCCTCTTTATTCATCTGTCCTCTTCATTCACCTGTCCCCTCATTCACTTGTCCTCTTCATTCATCTGTCCTCATTATTCACCTGTCCTCATCATTCATTCACCTGTCCTCATCATTCACCTGTCCTCTTCATTCATCTGTCCTCTTCATTCACCTGTCCTCCTCATTCAACCGCCCTCTTCATTCACCCATCCTCCTCATCCACTTGTCCTCTTCATTCATCTGTCCTCATTATTCACCTGTCCTCTTCATTCACCTGTCCTCATCATTCACCAGTCCTCATCATTCATTCACCTGTCCTCCTCATTCACCTGTCCTCTTCATTCACCTGTCCTCCTCATTCACCTGTCCTCATCATTCACCTGTCCTCTTCATTCACCTGTCCTCATCATTCATTCACCTGTCTTCATTCACCTGTCCTCATCATTCATTCACCTGTCCTCATCATTCATTCACCTGTCCTCCTCAATCACCTGTCCTCCTGTTTAGTGAAGAAGAAACCCATGATTCTTAAAGAGTGTGTCCTGTGCGTCTACATGTACGTATGCAGTGACCCTGTTCCCTGTCTTTATGACACCAGTGTTGGTCTAACGTATGTTTTACATTTACACCAGGAGCTGTTCACTCGCAGCATGACTGAGAGTGAGATGAGGAGCGCTCCCTACGAGTTCCCCGAGGACAGTCCCATCGAACAGCTGGAGGAGCGGCGCCACCGTCTGGAGAGGCAAATCAGCCAGGACATTAAGTGAGGACTCGCACACACAATCCCAGTGAAATGACCCGTGCTCTCAAATCTATGCACACACATGCTTATCAGCTTCCAACCAACATGCCAGGTTGTTAGCGAGCTAACTAACGTTAACGTTAAGCTAACTGGGCTAACTAGCAGCTGACACTTGCCCTGGTGTACAGTCTTCACACTTTAATGAACAGGTGGGTTCTGACTACGGGCGGGAATCTTTAGGTGCCTCACGATTCGGTCACTTTATTTTACGTTATTTAACGTTTAAATAATCGGAATTAGGTTTCATTTGTCAATTGGTTTCGGAATCGGACGGAATTTTTCCTCACCCCTGGTTCAGACTGGATCAGACTGGATCTCCAGGGTCAATGTCGTCAACGCCACTGAGCTGTTTGTGTGGATCTGTGACTTGTAGCCTTTTGACTTGTGTTTTGCCACAACTAACTGATATTTATCTTTTTGTGTCAATCACCTTTATCAGCTAGGACGTGTGCTCTGTGTGTGTGTGTGCTCTGTGTGTGTGTGTGTGTGTGTGTGTGTGTTTGATTCAAACTCAAATAACCTGGAGGTCAATGAGTGTCTGGTCTGGTCAGTGGGGAAGACAACAACTGTTCAGTAGCTTAAAATAATAACACAACAGATATTCATCATGGTATTTCACAGAATTTCAAAGTAAAAGTGTTTGTTTTGATACTGAATGGTGTGTAGTTCACAATAAAAACACATTTACAGATACCTGTGACTAAATGTTTGTGCCTTCATAGATCCAGTGTGACGTGTAAATGGTAAATTTAGACATAATGTTGAAATTGCACTTGCTTTTCTCAAGAAATGACATGTTTTGTAAAAAGAGACTTCATTAAATATAAAACAAAGAGTAATTCTTGTTGTTCATAGGTTAATATGCTTTTATTTTACTTGCGATGAGTTTGACATCCCTGTGTGTGTGTGTGTGTGTGTGTGTGAGAGATGGTGCTTATTTGAGTGTGGTTTCTATATTTGGTGTTTCTCTGTTTGTGTGTTATTTCCTCTCGCTGTCTCTAATGTCCATCTGTCCCCTGTCTCACCTGCACGACTCTGTGCTGCTGCTGTTGCTGCTGCTGCCGCCAATACTGCTGCTGCTGCCACTACTGCTGCTGCTGCTGCTGCTGCTATAAATCACACCAAGGCTTGAACCCGAGATCTTGGTCCGTGCCAAACAGGACTTCATGAAAATCGACAGCACGGCAGACCTAGAGTGAGTGAGCTCTGAATCAGTATGTATGATAATTACCTGCAGTCACTTTATTGTTTTTAGTTTCCTTTAATTCACATGTGTCATTTAAAAGTGTCTAATCTACAGAGTTTCAGACCTCTTTACTTTTCTCCAGAACCACTGACAGGGGTTCTCAGCAATATGGAGATAAAAAAGAATCTCCCCCTGCTGGTGGCTTTATTTAAATGTTCAAATGTGTATTGTTTTCTGATTCTGTTGATTTTCAGTAAAACAGACTCTCACAAACAATCCTTTTCTCTTAGAGAACTCAAATGTGGTCACTTTAGTCCACTACACAGTTTTTTTTCTGATCATCCAGAAACTCGGACACCTCTGAGGTCTTTTGGAACACTTGCATTCTCCCTCACCTCCATCTGTTTCCTATGTCTCTCTATGTCTTTGTCCCTCTTGTCCTCTTCTCTCTCGTGGTTTAAAATTCTACTTTCCTCTGCCTGGATCTGTCCAGGTTAATGAAGGACATGTGTTTGGATACTGTCGATGATGGCTTCAGGGAGAGAGCGTTGCCACTGGAGCGAGAGTACCAGCGGGTCTCCATATCCGGCGAGGAGAAGTGTGGGGTGAGGAGCGTTTTGTGGAATGGATTTTCCCTAGAAAACTAAAAGCTAAATCCCCCTTTGCTTTACTCTGTTATGTAACCGTGCGTTGATGTCTCTCCAGGTTCCCTTCACTGACCTGTTAGACGCTGCCAAGTGTGTGGTGAAGGCGCTGTTCATCCGGGAGAAGTACATCAACCGATCCATGCAGAACTTCTGTAAGACCACGTCTCGTGCCCTGCAGGAGCTCGGGATGAAGCCTCTGGATCTGAGAGTCTACGACGATATACCGGATACTCCTGTAGATGCAGGTATGCTGGCGGACTCGAGATAAGGAAGTAACACGTCTGACACAAGCAGATGTATCATCAAACAGGGCACACACGCATGTTGGATGTATTTGCCCCTAAGAGCTTAAGCGATAGTGCTTAACAACTCCTTATAAGGACATCCTGGGTGTGTGTGTTTATAGGTCACATAATCAGGCTTTAAAAAATTTCTTTTCTTTTCGTCTTCTTATGTGTTGTGGAGTCAAAGTTATGATTCATTTATATTGGATTTTTATTTGTGATAAAATAGCAATAATTGTGCAGAAGTCACAAAATAGAACTTTATTTTTCTTTGTACTGTGATGTATTTCCAAATTTCATACTAATTCAATCCGATTTTAAACATTTTGAGTACTTTTTTCACTCAGGTGTGTTTATATAGTGAAAATTAAAGAATTCTTTCATCAGATTGCCTGGGTTGTGCTGACATAAAGGATATCAGACACTCTATATTGCATACAACAGAGGTGATATGTGATCTATGGTGTATTTTGGATTGTGTTTCTCTAAGTCTGTTACGTGTAGATACAGATGTAACCAGCTTTAATCTTTCTGTCATAAATTGGTCATAATCAAATCTTGTTTTGTATCTGAGGAACTTGATTTAACACTAAAAACAGAAACATTAACACTGAACAGTGCAGGGAATAACACGCCTTAGGTATAGAGTGTCTTATATCCTTTTTTTTCAGCACAACTTAGGCAATATGATGAAAAAAAAGAAAAGTTTCTTTTTCACCAAATATATAAACACACCTGAGCAAAAAAAGTACTCAAAATGTTTAAAATAGGATTGAATTTGTGAAATTTGTGAAAACACACACTCCCAGGATGTCCATATAAGGAGTTGTGTATTCTTCCCACGGTAAATTAGCACTGAACACTGAACAGTTCAGGGAATGAGTAACGCTGGTACTTGTTTTTTTAATGAGCAAAGATTAAAACACAGGAGAGTTTGTCATTTCCGCCTCTGCAGTTTCTGTGTTCTTGTGAATATTTTCTTTCCTCCTATGATTATGTTTGCCCAGATGCCCCAGTCCATCCACCTGTTTCTGAGACTCACCCCTACGACAATCAGGACCCCTCCAACATGCCGGCAGACACGGGATACGGATGCCAGATGGTGAACGGCTTGGTCCATGTCTACACCAACAATAACAATATGGACAAGTGCGTGTTTGTGTTGTTGTGGAATGATACAGTCATAACAAAAACAACACACAGGTGGATCTGCTTGTTAAACTTTGAAGTGTCTTCTTTCTCAGGGGCGCAGAACTGGACTTGCCATATCCGGACCTGAAGGAGTACATCGCAGACATGAATGTTATGATGGCGCTCATTATTAACGGGCCTGTGTGAGTGTTTGTACGACAGCATTTATCTTCAGACGTCACCGGGTGTTTAGCTTGTGTGCATTATTCATTGTTATTATTATTATTATTATTATTATTATTATTATAATAAAACAAACAATTGTCTGTGTTTCCTCTGCACGGTGTTCTGTTCACAGGAAGTCTTTCTGCTACCGCCGCCTTCAGTACCTGAGCTCCAAGTTCCAGATGCACATCCTTCTGAACGAGATGAAGGAGCTGGCAGCTCAGAAGAAGGTTCCTCACAGAGACTTCTACAATATACGAAAGGTGAGCGCTAACGACACAACTGCAAAAATACATCCCTCATTGTGTGTCACAATGTTCCATCATGATATTGCAAAGAAGATATTCATGATAATATCTGATAGAATTTCAAAGTAAAAGTTCTTTGTTTTGATATCGGATGATCTATATTTCACTATAAAAACATATTTATGATGTAAAATAAATCCATAAATATAAAGAACAGATTTCAAATGACCTTTAATATACTATAAACAAAACACCCTAACAACAAGCTTATATATACTGTATATATGAAATTTATACATTTAATAACGGGATCATTACGACCGAATGCCTTTATTATTATTACTGATATAAAATATATAAAATAAATATATATATGGCTTTAACTTCACATAATGAGGATTTTTTTTTTTAAATGATGTTCTCAGATAATTGACAGCTTGTGCCATCGAGTTTGTACTTGTGAATTTACGTTTTCAAAAACTCACCTGGCATCAGTCAAACGGCTTCAAAATATGCATTTGGAAGATTACGTTCACCTTTATATGTACTGTTTTATGATCGTTCAAGGAGTGGGGTAATCTTGATTCATCATAGACACACAGTCATTTCCTGCAATTCTCAGAAAAGTCCTCTACAGAAAACACTATAGTATACTGAGAGGTCTCTCGCTGCTCTGTGCCGGCTCCAGGTGGACACACACATACATGCATCGTCCTCCATGAACCAGAAGCACCTGCTGAGATTCATCAAGAAAGCCATGAAGAAATACCCCGAGGAGATTGTTCACATCGAGCACGGCCGCGGTCAGACCCTCAAGGACGTGTTTGAGACGATGAACCTGACGGCCTTCGACCTGAGCGTCGACACTCTCGACGTGCACGCGGTGAGAAACGGGAGCAGCAGAGAAACTGGAACAGTTTAAGAAACTCTGCGTTTAATTCTACTTCCTCTCGCCTTTCAGGACCGCAACACGTTCCATCGCTTTGACAAGTTCAACGCCAAATACAACCCCATCGGCGAATCCATCATCAGAGAGATTTTCATCAAGACCAACAACCACATTGAAGGAAAATACTTTGCACAAATAATCAAGGTGTGAAAACATCGTTTTTGTTTGTTTGTTTGTTTTTATAAATCAATCCAAATAACTTCACAAACTAATCAACGTGCGTCTCCTGCTTTCATCTGTCCAGGAAGTCATGTTTGACTTGGAAGAGAGCAAGTACCAGAACTCAGAACTACGCCTGTCCATCTACGGTCGCTCCAGGGACGAGTGGGACAAGTTGGCTCAGTGGGCCGTCAAACACCGGGTCTACTCCAACAACGTGCGCTGGCTTATCCAGGTGCCACGTCTGTTGTAAGTGAAGCCACAGCTTCTTCTTCACAATCAGAGAATCCCAGCTCATTGGAGTCGCCACAGACTTGGATCAAATTTAAAGGGTACTTGAACTAAGACTGGGGGTCTCCATTTCAGGAAGGCGTCATTGGGTCTCCTTGAGCTGTGACCTTGAGTATTTCACTCTCAGCCACAAATTAAGATTAAGAAGAGTATTAGGGCCACATGTCAAAAAATAAAAGCATGAATTCTGAGATTAAAGTCAGAATTATTTAATCTCAGAATTCTGACCATAATCTCAGAATTCTGATTCTTTTCTTCTTTTTTTTCATTAATCTCAGAATTTTTTTTCAGAATTCTAATTTTAATCTCAGAAATCTGACTATAATGTCAGAATTCTGATCTTTTTTTAATCTCTGAATCTCTGAATTCCTACTTCTCCTTTAATCTCACAATTCTGACTTTAATCTCTGAATTCCTACTTTTTCTTTAATCTCACAATTCTGACATTTTTCTTTAATCTCACAATTCTGACTTTCATCTCTGAATTCCTACTTTGTCTTTAATCTGTAATCTGAGTGCAGGAGTGGTCTGAAATGTGCAGCTTCTACGTTGTAAACAAAGTCATTTTCAAAACAAATAATAACAACCGTGTCACTATTCAATCACCACCTCTCCAGTGACGTGTACCACACAAAGAAGCATCTGGCCAATTTCCAGGAGATGTTGGAGAACATCTTCTTGCCTCTGTTCGAAGCCACGATCAACCCACGTAGTCATCCCGAGCTGCATCTCTTCCTGGAACATGTGAGTTTCACTTCACTGGACACAGTCTGAAAACTGTGCTGCTGAGTCACAGTCACATAACCTGACTGTTGTGTGTGTGTGTGTGTGTGAGATTAGGTGTCCGGCTTTGACAGCGTCGACGACGAGTCCAAACCTGAGCACCACATTTTTAACCTGGACAGTCCACTGCCAGACAAATGGACAGAAGAGGACAACCCGCCCTACTCCTACTACCTCTACTATACCTACGCCAACATGACTGTGCTTAACCACCTGCGCAGGTAGACGCTCTGCTCACGTCCTTTATTTGAAAGGCACCACCGTTCAGAGTGAAAACACTAAACAAAATATTGCTTCTTTTTTTTTATAGGCGCCGAGGCTTGAACACATTTGTCCTGCGACCTCACTGTGGGGAGGCGGGGCCTATCCACCACCTGGTGTCAGGGTTCATGCTGTCGGAGAACATCTCCCATGGGCTGCTGCTCAGAAAGGTCAGGACAAGACGAGTGGGAATGTCTTAAAGGGCCAGTGTTCCCATGTGTGAGGAAACTATGGTGGCCTTTGCATACCAGAAAGAATTTTCCTTTTTCTCAGGGTGCATTCACACCGACTCCCTCTTAATCAAACCCTAGTTCATCTTAAAGAAACCAACTCTGGTTCTGCCCTAAAAACATAGGTCTCGCTCCGCTTCAAGTGAACCAAGCGCAGGGCATTGTGGGTACAACACGACCAAAACATTAGCACGTTTAGAACGATATTCGGGAGAAAGCGTATATGTGTAGTATATTCACATAAAACAAAATAAAAAACCTGCATGAACCGAGTCCTCAATCGTGTCGAGTGTCGTGTGAAATAACCTTAGTTTTTAGTGTTAGTTTCAAAACATGAAGCATGTGCTCTCTTCCATTCAGCGAAATGTACATACAACATGGTATCTGTTGTTTTTGCTTCATTTAACCATAAAAGGACGAGAGATTGTCCTGTAACAATTTACTGCATGTTAAAATACAGGTTTAACTATTTAAAATGAAGAAAACAGATTTGAACATCATAAAACAGATTTTACAACAAAACATTTTGAGTCTTTGTCTCTCATTGTGCAAAAAAAAAAGTAAAATATGGAAACCATCTCCAGGTGTTCTTCCCACTCGCTCCTCTCTGGCGACAAAGACGCTGAGTTTTCAGACATTCTGAACCACAATTTCTCAGCTTTCAGAAACCGGTATTGGAATTTTCCCGATAGCACAAACCGTCGCCTAATTACAGTAACACAAAGTGTGCTTGTGCAAACATGTCGTCGGCGATGTATATATATTTTTTAAGACTTTTAAAGACTTAAACAAACACACGTATCGGTTATGTATTCAATTGCTGACACACTTACATTTTAAAAGGATGAACAAATAAAAGTGAACACCTGAATTTTTTTAAAAATGCTGCGATGTGACAGTTTTTCCGCTTTTGTAGAGACTGTGTGAATGTGTGTGTAGAGACACAGACAGACAGACAGACAGACTGCATTATGAAACACTAGTTATTAAAGGAGGTAAAAAAGATGACATTGTGAACCGCTGTGGGATGAAAGAGAGGAGAGAACACTGTCAGGTGTATGTGACAGGTGATCAGCTGCCTCATTCACTGGCAGGTAAATAATGACTTTGTCGTTGTGCTGCGAGGCTGAGCAAACATTTTGTTATATCAGCTGTGACGATGTATTTATCTTTCTCTCTGTGATGTCCCTCAGGCCCCAGTGCTGCAGTATCTTTACTACCTGGCTCAAATCGGCATCGCCATGTCTCCGCTGAGTAATAACAGCCTGTTCCTCAGTTACCATCGTAACCCACTGCCAGAGTACCTGTCCAGAGGCCTCATGGTGTCCCTGTCCACTGACGACCCACTTCAGTTCCACTTCACTAAGGTCACTTTTGAAGGCTGTTTGTATCACTTGTATCTGCTCTGAGAGATCACACAAAGATCACACTGTGTGTGTGTGTGTGTGTGTGTGTGCAGGAGCCTCTGATGGAGGAGTACAGCATCGCTACTCAGGTGTGGAAACTGAGTTCCTGTGACATGTGCGAGCTGGCGAGGAACAGTGTCCTCATGAGTGGATTTTCACACAAGGTAAACCAGTTTCTTTTTTCTTCTTCTAACGTTTGTGTGTTTCAGTTATTTCTTACTCGGTGCACCCATGGTAATTTACCGTGGGAATATTACACAACTCCTTATATGGACATCCTGTGTGTGTGTGTGTGTGTTCATAGGTCACATGTTCAGGTTTTGTTGAGTCAAAGTTATGATTCATTTTATATCATAGAATAGAAGAATAGAATAGAATATACTTTATTAATCCCTTGCGGGAAATTCTTTCGTCACAGCGCTCCAGTGTACAAAGGTAACGAATGTTATAGCAGCAGTTTTTATTTATTTTTTTAATTACAAACTTAAAAACTATAAAAATAAGTACGAATAGACCCAAGAATAAAATTACACAGTTAAAGAATACAAATAAAATAAGAATAAATTTACAAGTTAAAAATTTCAAGAATATACCTCAAAACTTGCACCTCCCCCTCCCCCCCATATTAACAATATAAGCAGAGGAAATATAAGCCTATTTATCATACAGAATCATGTGATTTAAAGTAGCAATAATTGTCACTGCATGTTAAAATAATTAAAGGAATTAAATAAGTCTTTTCTTTCTTAAGTAAACTTTGAACTGTGATGTGTTTCACAAATTTCTCAAATTCAATCCGATTTTTTTATCATTTCGAGGACTTTTTGCTCAGGTGTTTTTATATAGTTGGTGAACATGAAAGAAATATTTAATCCGATTGTCTAGGTTGTGCTGAAAAAAAGGATATAAGACACTCTATGATGCACATTCTTATAATCGCTGTATATACTGTACTGTATGTTTAAAAAGCAGACAAAATGCTCTGTGTTCTAAGGGTTAAACAGAGAATAACACATACAACACGACATATCCCAGCTCACATCTATACAGCTATGCAACGTTAGACAAAGTAACAGAAAATACATAAAAAAGTACAATACTTATTTAAATAAATTAAATTAAGAAAAAAAAAAAAGGGGGCGGGGGTCAGTCCACGATACCTAAATATATCTGAAAGAGTCAGGTTATTGAACTCAGAAAAGTACTTAGTTCTCCTCTTCTAAGCAGATTCCCTCAGTCCTCAGGTAAATAATCCAGAAACTAATCCTCTTTACCCTTAATAATAGCCTGTCATTTTTCATGTGGGAGGAGTTAAAGATCACTGCACCATGAGGTAATAGTTGGTGGAGACTCCTGTGCAAAATTCACTTTCGGGCAATTCAAAGAAGTTTGTCAAGAATGTACTTTGACGCAGACGGTTGTAGAGACCTACAAGGAAGACATATGAATGGTAATAATGATATTTATAATAATTATAATAACAATAGCCTCGAAACAGGATCTGGATCCTGCAGCCTGCAAGATGAGGACACACAGAGAGAGAGAGATAATATTGGGAAGCTCGTACATATCAGCGGCAGTGAGAGTGGAATAAAAGGCTGAGACCAAATGTTCTCAAACCGTGTCCCCCCGCCCCCCCCACTAATGCACCTTGTGCTGTCCCCAGGTTAAAAGTTATTGGCTGGGCCCGAGCTATTCCAAGGAGGGTCCCGAAAGCAACGACATCCGCCGCACCAACGTCCCCGATATCCGCGTGGCGTACCGCAGCGAGACGCTGTCGGAGGAGCTCAATCTCATCACGCACGCCGTTCGCACGGAAGAGCTGGACGGCATCGACGAGGACGACTCCCTGTCCATGGCTCCTCTGCTGGGGAAGCGCTGAGACGGAAACCCTGCGGTCCGCGGGACACGGGAGGGACGAGGTGTGAGAGTAATTCTGCTGTTTTCTAAACAACAACAACAACTACAATCACGATAGAGGAACCCCACACTCTGACAGCCAACACATCAATAACACCAAGGATTCAGTGCTGCTAGAGCATTTGAGCCTCATCACTCGTCCACTTCTTGTGTCTGAATCCTTATTACTTTGCACTAAAGGATTGTTAATCCACATTATTCTGTCATTTTCTGACTCTTCAGTCTCAGTCAGCATGAGGAAGTTTAGAAGGAATGACCAGCACCACATGTTTTCTGTGAATCAATGAACAGTGAAACACTAGCGGCATCAAGAAATGATGTTTATGGGACAAATTACCTGTAGATTGTGAACATTTAGGAGTGTTTATAGGCAGGAATTAAATATACTACACATAAGTAGTTGTTTGGTTTTCTCATTTGTCTCAGAAAAAGCCTTTTATATGTACTTTAGAGGAAACTGTGCTTTTACAAAGTCCATTACTTTGGGTTAGGGTTGTGCAGAAGATGACTCCGCCCACAGTTACTCAGCGAAGGCGGGGCTAGGCTAGAGCACTTTCTATCACCCAAAGGCAGATTCTACAATAACAACACAAAGAAAGAACTGTTAGAAACCAATACAAAGATAAAAATTACAATGAATGAAAAATTATAAAAAGATGAAGTGTTCAAAGAATACAAAGATCAATGTCTTAAAAAGGTAAAATAAATATGAAGAAAATAGGATTAGCTTTAGAAAATCAGTAGATTGAAAATAGAGGGATGTATGACAATATACAGACAGAATAAATACAAGAAATATAAGAAAAAAAACAAGTTAAACCTTAGGACCTTAGATTGTTAGAAGTGTTTATTTTAAAGCACTTTCAAAAAAGACCAATGAAGAAGAAGAAGATACTTTGAGATATTTGTATCTATGGTAACGCGGCGCGTTCGTTGGTGACGACGTCCTCTCTGGTCTGTGAAGGCCACCGTAGTTCCCTGAAGCCGTTAGCTGCAGTCTGTGGTCTCACCGTTACACGTCACTGTTTCCAACATGCTGGACCTTTGAGTTACTGTGGATGGGAAACACTTACACAACACATGTGTCGGAATTTTGAAGGGAAGAAAAAATAAATAAAACAGCATGAATTCTGAGGTCTGATAGAAAGTCTTATTAATTAAAGTAAAAATTCTGAGATTAAAGTTTTCTCAGAATTCATGCTGTGTTCTTTCTTTCTTTTTTCTTTCTTTTTTTTGTTTTACAATACTCTAATACCCTGATGATATTCATAGAAACACTGACCAACATTTTACAGGTAGTGTAAACTTTGATGAAATCAGCTGCAGGTTCCAGAACTCGATGTGGTTTCAGATCATTTTATTTCCCACACAGAATAATATGAATCAGAAATGGACTCCACAGTACAGAGCTGCTGCATTAGCTCCAGTTAATGTGTACAATCCTTTTATTTTGATATTTCTGTGAGAGACGTAAAGAGCGAGAGAGAGAGATTATAGTTTTTAACCTTCGCACAAGAAAGTGTGGCCATGACGTGGGTCCTGGATCGCTGTCGTTCTCCTTCTCCAGTGAATGAGTTTGTTCCTTGTTGCATGCAGTGCACTGAAACATATGCACCACGACTCCACAGTGCCTTTTCTTTTTGTTTTTAGCTCTGTTTCTCCAGGCGTGTAAAAGTTCTGCTCTCTGTCGTTCAGACGCTTTTCCCCTCAGTCGTAAACTGTGTGTGATGGAACCTTGAACCTTAATGAGGAGGATTCGTGTCTCAGTTCTCAGATTACAAGTGCGCAAAGGTAATTGCATGCCTGCATGAGTAATGGCCGACAGAAGAAAGAGAGAGTGACTTTACAGCGAGCTGTAATGTGAAGCTTCTTAACTAATTTAGGGACCGGCTTCAGAGATGTGTTTTATAGTTTTAGATGACAGCAAAACTAAAAAAAAAAAAAGGTAAAACTTAGCCTTGATAATAAAAATATCCTCAAAGTAAGTCGAAATATTATTTCATATATATATATAATATAATATGATGAGATAAAAAGTAATAATTATGAGATTAAAAATTGAAATTATGAGATAAAAAGTTGAAATTATGAGACATAAAGTCACAAATATGAGATGAAAAGTCAAATTTATGAGATAAAAATAATTGTATAAGGATAATTTCATTATCAAGGCGAGTTTTACCTCTTTTGTTTTTTTGTCACCCCTGCCCTTAAATCACTTACTCACTACAAACTATCGTCACTCTTCCACTGTCGCCACTACTGACGACACTTGTCTCACCTCCCATCAAACTGTGAACATTCACCGTCAGGTAACAATGACAGCGAAGCGCCAGAGAGAAAAATGAATCAGAAAAATGGAGAGACGATCAGAGTTCAGCATCAGCACAGCAGTGGGAGACATTAAAGGGAACACGATGGCATACGTGTGATTGTTTGGGTTTCACGTGTATAAAGTGTATTTTTTTAAAGGTGACGTAGAGATAACAAACATTTTTATATTCACTCCGTATTAAACTGACTTAGTTCTGTCGCTGTTGAAACGCGTTTGTATTGATGGTAGAGTTTAGCTCTGTTTCTCCAGGCGTGTAAAAGTTCTGCTCTCTGTCGTTCAGACGCTTTTCCCCTCAGTCGTAAACTGTGTGTGATGGAACCTTGAACCTTAATGAGGAGGATTCGTGTCTCAGTTCTCAGATTACAAGTGCGCAAAGGTAATTGCATGCCTGCATGAGTAATGGCCGACAGAAGATAGAGAGAGTGACTTTACAGCGAGCTGTAATGTGAAGCTTCTTAACTAGTTTAGGGACCGGCTTCAGAGATGTGTTTTATAGTTTTAGATGACAGCAAAACTAAAAAAAAAAAAAGGTAAAACTTAGCCTTGATAATAAAAATATCCTCAAAGTAAGTCGAAATATTATTTCATATATATATATAATATAATATGATGAGATAAAAAGTAATAATTATGAGATTAAAAATTGAAATTATGAGATAAAAAGTTGAAATTATGAGACATAAAGTCACAAATATGAGATGAAAAGTCAAATTTATGAGATAAAAATAATTGTATAAGGATAATTTCATTATCAAGGCGAGTTTTACCTCTTTTGTTTTTTTGTCACCCCTGCCCTTAAATCACTTACTCACTACAAACTATCGTCACTCTTCCACTGTCGCCACTACTGACGACACTTGTCTCACCTCCCATCAAACTGTGAACATTCACCGTCAGGTAACAATGACAGCGAAGCGCCAGAGAGAAAAATGAATCAGAAAAATGGAGAGACGATCAGAGTTCAGCATCAGCACAGCAGTGGGAGACATTAAAGGGAACACGATGGCATACGTGTGATTGTTTGGGTTTCACGTGTATAAAGTGTATTTTTTTAAAGGTGACGTAGAGATAACAAACATTTTTATATTCACTCCGTATTAAACTGACTTAGTTCTGTCGCTGTTGAAACGCGTTTGTATTGATGGTAGAGTTTACCTGCGACATTCATGAAGGACGTTATGTGTCTTTAACACCTCTTTACTCTACATATACTGTCCTCTTTTATTTCTGGTCGTCGATGAGCGGCAGTGATTTATGCTGAAGAAGCACAAAAACATACGGTTTCATTTTGTTATGGGCTCGTTCGTACACGTACACGTACATGTACACGTACACGTTTTTGACGTCAGTTAGAAGGACACTGAGGACGTTTATGTGGACTTCATGTTCTCACAGCGTGGTGCGCTCACTACAGCGTTGCCCTCGGCAACAGCGGGGCAGTAACTCTTGACTCCTGACTGATTATTTTCCTCCATCAAGTGTCAATTTTACTCCCTGTAGTGTACGTTTAACACAACGCCAACAAACCTCAAACCCCCAAACCCAAAATATCTAAGGATAAAACCATGAAACCAAACTAAAATGTTTGAGAAGCTTGAACCTGAGTGAGTTTTTGAGTCTCAATTTTGTTCAATACAAACAAACCACACTTATTATTATTGAGACAAACTGTACGTCACTAGTATTCCGACACGCACTCAAATCATATTTGTGTTTATTTGATTCCTTAAGTGTCTTTGTTGTTGTTTTTTTTTACACAGTCTTTTCAAGTTTAGATTTAAAACTAATGTGGTGGATATTGAAACTGTAGCCACTTCTATTGCCTGAATGTCACAGATTCCATTTGCTTCTGATAAGATTCACGTGTAACGTCTGAGCAATGAAATAAAGCATGTCGATTCACTGAGTCATTGTCTGCTGTACTTTTATTTATTTACACTTGATTGGATATAACGATTTTGATTTGATTACATGCAAATTCAAAGGGAACTGCTCTCGTAGAGGTGACCACAGGTTTCAGTGGAGACGGTTTATCAATTCCTGTCGCATAAATGATGAAGGTAAGGCTCTCAGAGTGGTGTCCCAGTCCCTCCTCCTCCTCCTCCTCCTCTGTCAGAGTTACACTATTGTGGCTGTTTATTCGGCAGCCTGCAGAGTTGAGACACAGAACAAACACCAGCTGTTATCACAGAGGTGAATAATGAATCATGAATCATGAAGCAGCGTCGTGGTCCGTCTGTGACTTACAGCCATGCTGTACTTGACCGCTTGTAACTGGAAGAAGATTCGTCCTCCTTCCTCTGGACACAGCGTCTTCAGTTCCTCTCTGGTCATCCCCAGGAGCATGGAGCCGCTCAGCACGCCCAGGCAGCGCACGGTGCTGAAAGACACGTTAACCAACACTGGAGTTCATTTCAGGAGGCAAATGAATCCTTAGATCACAGATGATCACTATGTTTTAAACATACGGTACGTTTATACAGAGGCAATAAGAATGTGCAACATCATCAGCGTCTTATATCCTTTTTTTCAGCAATTTTAAATAGTATTAGGGCCACATGTAAAAAAAAAAAAATGAAAGAAAATAAGATAAAACAGCATGAATTCTGAGATTAAAGATCAGAATTCTGACTTTAATCTCAGAATTCTTGTATGTGTGTGTATATATATATATACATACATATATATACATATACAGTATATATATATATAATTCCTCTAGTATGTGACCCTTAAATACTTACATTTTACTAAAGCCCTTGTCTTCCAGCCAGGCTTTCACTTCCGCAGGTTTAGACCTCCTTGTCAGGACAGGAACACCTTCAATTTCCTGATACTGATGACGATGATGAAGAGGATTATTAGTATAAGTATAAGTATTAACATTAGTTAGTATTTAGTGCAGTTTTAGTGTAGATAGATAGATAGATTTAACTTAAGTGCAGTTTGTTCCTGTCAGTGGTTGAGACAAAGAACATCACAGGAGCTTCATAGTTATCTGGTCATGAAAGTACTATCACCTCTGTTGCCGAGGCAACCCAGCGTCCCCTTTTTTGGTTTCTAAGGTTAAGAAGGTCTAGGTACCTGGTTAGATGTTTCATCACAAGTCTCCAGGACGTTATTGGGAACAAAGCCCTCGTCGCCACTGCTGTCCCTCACTTTCCACCACTGCTTGGACACGTCCAGCACCTGCGGGTCCACGAAGCAAAGACGAGTCGTAAGTAGTTCAATTTATCTGATACACTGCAGATGTCATTAATATACATAATAAACATTTCCGGTCAGAGAGAAAAGATGGTTCCTGTCCCTGAATCTCACCTCGACTATGTCCCCTTTCCTGATGGTGAGCTCCCTGTGGTTTCTTGAAATAAAATCATACATGACGCGCATTTGACGTGGCTTTGATTCACCCAAACTAAAAAACAAATAAACAAAAATTTCATTTAGTTTCAAATGTTCCCATGAGGCTAAATTATATGTGGTGTACTTGTGTGTACCTGGCTTTTTGTGGTTGATACTGAGGAGCCCAGTTGGCCAACACCTAAACACAAAATTAAATTAAAATTTACCCATAACAAAATAATAAAGTGTGTATGTTTGTGTGTTAGGGTTTACCTGTCTCCCTGCAGGCTGTGGACTCTCCTGTCTGCTCACAGATTCACTGTGGAGAGGTGTGACTTCAGGAGGCTGCCAGCCATCTGAGAACTTCAATGGGTACGTCGGGATTTCCTTGTCACCCTCTCGCCATTTGGTGCTGGTAGTATTGTCAAAGATGGGTTTTAGGAAGAAAGTGGGTACAAGGGACCAAATCTTCAACATCAGGTGACTGATGGAAAAAGCAAGGGAAAGCAATGTGGAGCTCTACATGGCCTTCACTGACTACAAGAAAGCCTTTGACTCAGACATCAAACCTTATGGAAGGGGATGGAAACAATGGGAATCTCAGGGTATTTGGTCAAGTTGTTAAGCAGTCTATACAGGGACCAGCAAGCAGCAGCGGGAGTAGAAGATGACTTGACAGAATGGTTCGAGTCAGGAAGGGAGTAAAGCAAGACTGCTCGTTGTCACCGATCTGCTTCAACATCGACTCAGAGGCAGTAATGAGGGAATCAGTAGAGGAGCAGCACATGATTGGTATCAATGTAAGCAGCAGAATCTTAAACGACCTCCTCTTTGCCGATGACATCGGCCATGACATTTTTGTCAAATTTTGGACGACATACTATACTATGACATTTTTGTCAAATTTTGGACGACATACTATACGATGACATTTTTGTCAAATTTTGGAAGACACTTTGGACAACATACTAAACTATGACATTTTGTCAAACTTGGACAACATACTGGATTCATACTAAACTATGACATTTTGGTCATACAAACTATGACATTTTGGTCAAATTTTGGACGACATACTAAACTATGACATTATGGTCAAATTTTGGACAACATACTAAACTATGACATTTTTGTCAAATTCTCCTAATTGAGCTATTTCGGCAGTGAAAACAGTAGTATCACATGCATAACACTGAGACTGCTGAAACGTGGGATTGAGCCTGGGACCTTCAGATCTTCAAAAGATGGCGGAAGCGATCTGATTGGATTTGATTTTTTTGAATATTTTCTGTCTAACGGTTTTTTCCTTTTTTTCTGAGTAGTTTTTTTTCTATTTGTCGTGCTATTTTTTTTTCCTGTCCTGTTTTTCGGAGTAATTTTTTCCTGAATTATCGAGCTCTCTCGTGAGAACCTCCAACCTGCAAGTGACTCCCATAATTTCAGCAGTCTCCTGATCATCTCTTCTCATCCACATAGCCAGCCTGAATGCATTTCAAATGCATCATCTTGTATCCATGCTTCATCTTGTATCCATGCTTTATTTATGCATTTATTTCTGTATTTATTTATACATAAGTCAGGTTTTTTCCTCTATAATATGGAAAGTGCAAAGTAAAACTTGATTAAACTAAACAAGCCGTCCATGTTGTTATAAATCGAATGTTTATTGCGCTTATTGTTTCAAATGCACTAGCACAAAAAATAGAAAAAAATATCTCAGTAAAACAGAAATAATTACTCCGAAAAACAAACCAACATTTGTTTTTTGAAAAGAATGCAATGTGCTTCTGTAGAATCATGCTAGAACTAATGTGTTGATTTTTAGTGACTCAAGGGCGACCTCTAATGGAGGTGACTCATACTGTATACACAGAACTCTATGTGCCGAAATAGCTCAGTTGGGAGAGCGTCAGACTGAAGATCTGAAGGTCAATCCCGGGTTTCGGCAGAAAGGCTGCCTTTACAACAACAGAATTTACAGTTAGACTTGACGTAATCAAACATAAGAGTTTATAACGTAACACCGTTATGCAACTCATAGATGTATTCAACTTGTGCAATGTCTCCAAATTCCAATGCAAACTTAGTTTAATATTTTGTTTATAAGGCTGCAATTAATGATTCTTTTTCAATCACATATTATTTATTAATCAGCCAGTGACTCAAATGACCCATTTTCGTTGTCAGAAACTTGACAAATGATTCACTTAAAATGAGTCACTTAACTTTCATCTAAAGGTTTCAGCTTCTGTAAAATACACACACGTATCAATGAACTGTACAAACAAAAGACAACGTTACCTGTGATGACATCGGTGGTAGAAAACACAACAAAGAACTGCAATGTTCTGTTTTGGCCTTTGTTCAGCTTTAGTTGTTCCAGCATTTGAACGAAAGATGGCGCCATTGGCGATCATAAAAAGCTGGTTGTTGCTGTATAGTGTGTGGTTAGCATTCTATTCACTGTGACTCTGTCACTCATTAACAAATGGAGGCCTAGATTAAAAAAATGAAATGAAAAACCTACTGTGAGCTTTCCTTGCTGGTAACATATCTCCACATCCTGTCATAGCCTCAGTCTGTCATGTATAAGAGAGCCTATCACCATAGGCTGAGTTTGATTATCATGTCTTTTAGAACAGCCCATGTAGGTGACATCCAGCAGTACACCTGAATATTGATGTACGGGTGCAGGTTGCTCCTTTAACAGCAAAAAGAAATCGATTCAACACCACAGCATCAGATTGCACAAATCACAATTGAAGGCCTTTGCAAGTGCAGCCACCGACGAGTGCGTTCGTTCTCGTCAAAACGTGGACATTTTCTGCACTTCATCACGAGCCACTACTGGCTGAATTAGATAAAATCATGAGAGAGGCTTTAAATATGTCATTGTTTTCCATGTTTGACTCATGAAGCGTTCGACCTTTTGACACAAATATTCGTCATTGAGAGAAAACATTGTCATTACTGGTGATATTTGTCTCTCTCGGTTTTATAACAGGCTTCTGCAGTCATGCAGTACTGTTCCCTTATTAGTCATACAGTGTCCTGATGCCAGATTCCCTTCCCACTTTTCCTCCCTAATCTTACCTCCACTCCACACTGTGACTGTCTCTCTCTCCCCTCTCTCACTCTCTCTCTCCCTCTCTCTGTCTCATGTTTTTTCCTCTGTCACCCCCAAGGTGACTTCTCTTCCTTCACAGACACTGCAGCTGTTCTTCGCTTTGTTCTGGGAGGCCTGAGAATGGGAGGGAGAGAGAGAGAGGGAGACGGAGAGAGAGAGATGCAGAGTGAAAAAAGAAGAAAAACCAAGGGAGGGAAAATAGTGATGTAAAAAAGAGGAGGAGACTGATGAGCTTATCGAGGATTCTTCCGTGTAGCGTTCACTGCGCAAATCAGTAAGACATCAAAGGCAAACGCCACGCCACATGTTTTCAGTGTGATCAGCTCAAAAAGAAAAAGAAGAAGATGCATTAACATCACGAGAGAACGAGCAGCCTGCACAGACACTTACCTGACGAGCAAGTTCCCTCTACATGATGGTGATTAGCACAGTTGTCACATCAAAGTGACACATCGCCAGGGCTGATGACTGTCAGCACTAAGTACTTCAAGTATCTGGGACGGAGTTTCTAAATTTAGGGATCAGAGGAAACGGGAACAGACGGACAAAAGAGAAACACATTTAGACTGTCATGAGTGGATGCGAGGATGAGGGATTTCTTCATCTTAAGTCACCGGGATGAATCCAAAAATGTTCCCTCTTAATATTTTTATGTAGCTTCGAATGTCACAGAAGGCTACAGTGACAAAACTGGCATATGTGTGATCAAGGGAGACAAGTGTTTCATCCATCTATTCATCCTCCACTTGAGGGTTGCTGGTGCCAATCCCAGCTGACATGGGTCACATATAGAGACAAACCATTCACTCTCACACCCACGGTCAATTTAGAGTTTCCAATTTGCCCAAATCCCCAAATCTGCATGTTTTTGGACTGTGGGAGGAAACTGGAGAACCTGGATTAACCCTTCCTACTCATGAGGCACACAGATCCGTGCTGCAGGTGCACCCTTGGTCATTTGCCGAGGGAATAATACACAACTCCTTATATGGACATCCTGAGGGTGTGTGTTTATAGGTCACATATTCAGGCTTTAAAAAAATGTGTTTTTCTTCTGTCTTCTTGTGTGTTGTTGAATCAAGTTATGATTGATTTAATATCACATTTTTAGTTTTGATATAAAGTAGTAATAATTGTGCAGAAATCATTAAATCTGAGCGTTTTTCTTTTGTTTTTGTTCCTAAAAACGTGTGAACTTTGAACTGTGACGTATTTCCAAATGTAATCTGATTTTTGAACATTTTGAGAACTTTTTGCTCAGGTGTGTAGGTTGTGCTGAAAAAAAGGATATATAAGGAAGTCTATATTGCACATAGTCTCTGTATATACTGTACAGGGTTAAACCCAGACCCCAGCAAACTCCGTGCAGAAAGGCTCTTGTTCAGACCGGGTCGTGAACCCGGGTCTTCTTACTGCAGAGGCTAGAGCACACAAGTGTTTCAAATTACAAATTACATAGCAGGTAAAGTGCATAATACAAAAACACTATAATGATTTGATATATGAGCAGACGTAAATAGATTTGCAGATTTTTAATACAGATTTGGTTCTGTTCTATACAATAACACATAATATAAATCTTATACAATACTAATACTTCTCTATACACATGGTCATCAATGTACAGTACAGTGTACACACACAAACATACAGGTTTAACACAAATACACTTACATGAACCTTCTCTTCACGGCAAACCTTCCAACTCACACAGAGTTTATCACAATGTTTGATTTTCTGTCCGGCAGATGATTGTGATCCAAAAGAAGAAATGTAATTCTAAAACTCAAAACAGACACGTCAATATTTACATCCCTGAAAAATGTACATGAATACACACAAAGTATCGTCTTTAATCCGGCTCGTAAGTGTAAAAGAGGGGCAAGGATGAGGGACAACGTAGCCCAGCGAGCTCGCCGAGACCGGAGCCCGTGCAAAGTTGAATCTACTAACCGACACATATCTTTTCCTACACAGTAACACCCAGAACACGACAGCTCTTTGAGGACTGGTGAGTGTTTCACGTCCAGAATATCTGGAAATGAGACATGAAGCCCTGAGGAGAAAGACAGATGCAGATTTATAGCGAGGAACACGTCCAGGACCTCCAGTCCAGATGCTGACACACACACGGGTCTGTCTGTCTCTGCAGTCTTTCAAAGTGCTAACACAAGGACATGTCCCACGTCTGTGATTGTTGGATTCCTATGGTCTGAGTTGCAGCTACGATGACGTTTGTCACAAAATATTGCCCTTTGATTTTGACTTGAAAGCTTAAGTAATAACAATATCAGTATAATATTACAGTGGCCTGTCGTATACACATAGTTACAGTTCAGCCCCAGTGGCTTCACATTGGTCTTTGTACACATCCTAGTGGCCGCCATTGCTTTGCTCGCGTTTTATTGCACATAACCACGGACACGTGCTCTTCTTTATGTATTCTCCCACACTTTCACACACAAACGCACACATGCATATATATATACTGTGTATATATGCTCACATGTAAACACAATCGTACAAACATCCTCATCTATGCCATCATGACTGCTGCTTAAAAAACAAAAATCATGCCTTAGAGCTTTAACACATTCTTGTAAGACATGGTGCTTATTGGAAATGAAATCATTTTTTAGAATAATACTTTTTGCAGTTTTCTGATGCAGTTTCTTCTGAGCCTGTAAACTTTGTATGTGAACGTTTGCATTCATTTGCTGTATCTCATACATCGTTGTAAACATACAGCAGGACGTCCAGCACCACGAGAATAGATCAATAACTCAATTAAGGCATGAAAACAAAAAAAAGGGAAATAATGAGAATTGTATTCTTTGATTATTGTGATGATTATTGTCCTCACTGAGAGTATTTGTGCAGGTAGATATCGGTGTGCTTTCACAGATCAGTGTGTGTGTGTGTGTGTGTGCGTGTGTGCATAAGCACATGCACATGCAAGATTAAAGTGCACGCACGAGTGAGTGAGTGAGTGTGTGTGTGTGTGTGTGTGTGTGTTCCTTGTTATCTAACCCTTACTCTACACGTGGGGTGCGGTGCGCGCGACAGTTTCCAGTAGCCATGGAGAGACAGTGGCCACCTTCAGTCAGGATGTGGACTAATGAGGACGTGCACAGGGAGAGCAGAACGCTGCCTCTAATTACAGCTCAGGACTCACTTGTCTCCATATCTGCATGGGACCTGGGGTCACGGGATTTGTCCTGACCTTTGTAAACAAACTGCCTCTTATTTCTCTCACACACAGTCATGACTGCAACACAGGATCCGTCACCAGCATTAAATCCACACACACACACACGCACACACACACATCACTCCCTCACGGCCTCTGTGAGGCATCGATCAGTGCCATCGCTGGCCTCCACCCGTGGCTTGCGGCTCTTCCTCTGGGCTCCTCCCTCCACCCACGAGTTATGAATAACTGTCCCCCCGCTGACAGCTGGGTCCACTTGTAAAAGGGACACGACCCTTTTCTTGACGCGTGTCTTGAGGGCCCGGCGCAGCTTCTGTCTGGTGAAAGCGTACAGCAGGGGATGGAAGATGGTCGTGCCGTAAGCCATCGCCAAGAAGCAGAGACGCAGCCGCACCAGGCTGTCGCTGGGACCCAGACACAGGATCAGAACGTTGACCGCGGACAGAGGGGCCCAGCACCCCAAGAAGGTGGAGATGATGATGAGGGACATTTTCAGGACGCGGCGTTGGCGTTCTCTGCGGTCCCTGTGTCTGCGCACAGCACGCCTCAACGCGATGATGGCAGAAACAGACGCCTGGACGCCCATGGAGGAGGCGGGCAGCGGTGAGGTGGCATGGGTCTGCGCTGAGGCGGAAGCTGAAGCTTGGGTTGGGGACGCAGGGGTGGCCGGGGTGGTCGCGATAGGGGTGGTGGCAGCGGTGCTGACGGTAGTGACTGTTGCTCCACTGTCAGAAATCCCCTGGGGCATGGAGGAGATTGGTGGGGGTGACGTTGGTGTCGGGGAGGGGATGAGAGGAGGATGGGCGAGGTTCTGGTTCTGGTTCGAGGACACGGCCTCTACGGGCAGGCTCAGGTCCTTCTTCCTCCGCCTCCTGCAGCGTATCCTGCAGGTGGAGTCCTTGGTACGTTTACCCCTCATCATGTGGGAGCCTATGCGGATGTTGAGAGCCTGTAGAATTTTGGAGTAGGTGAACAACATGACGGCCACAGCTATGAAGAAGCAGGGAACCTGCAGTAACAAATGGTAATACATGGCCATGCCTGTGTGATAGCCCTGCCCGCCAACACACAGCAGTGTCCTGTTCTGCCATACTGGAGGCAGGTGGTGTGAGGGGGAGGACGGGTGACTGGGGGGTAATAAAGAGGGCGAAATGGAGGAAAAAATGGGACTCAGTCTGGTGGTGAGCTCGGGCTCATGACTTTGCCCTTCTGCCTCCTCATCCTCACCGTCCTCAGCCGCTGAAGAAAAGAAGTCCCCCTCTATGAAAGGCAAGAAGAAGACGGCCAGAGACACGACCCACACGGCTGTCAGGAGCAATGCGGCGCGCCGGGGGGTCAGCAGGCGACTGGCCGGACGCACCGAGATGTCGTATCGGTCCAAACTGATCACCAGTACGTTGACTGCCGTTGCCACACTGGTGAATGTGACGCAGGCTTCGTGAAAGCAGCACAAAGTGGCCAGACTGCCAAGTCCGCTTCCATTAGCCGGGAGCAGGATCACAGCAACAGTCAGTGGCAGACACAGCACACACACCAGGATGTCCAGCACGTGGAGATTGACCGTGACCAGGTTGCTGACTGAATCCACAAGGTTGGACTGAGCGCAGTAGAGCACGAGCACGGTCAGGTTGCTGCTGAAGCCCAGCACCAGCTCCAGCATCAGCACGGTGGTCAAAGACACCTGGAATCCCAGTGGGTAAGGTGTGCTCCAGCCCTCCTCCACGCCCACCTCACCCCCTCCATCCAACAGGTCTACCCCCTGACCGTCGCTGGTCTCCAGGAGGTCACGATAGCCTTCGGTCTCCATTGACGCGACAGCTCTCCTTCATACATAGCAACAGTGACCACCGCCCCTCACCATGTTCTGTCTCTCCTTGTCTCCTTGTCTCCTTGTCTCGATTACGGCCCGATCTGTGGGTGATTTCTATGAAGGGAAGACACACACACACACACAGGGGACAAAGATTGCATAGTTTAGTCGCCAGCCTGTCTCATATTTTGTCAAAAATAACAAGTACAAGTCAAACGTGTCAGATTTCACAAGTGAGGCGAAGCTACGAGGTGAAAGAGATGCTGGCAGTCGAGTGGAATCATGGGGTGCAGTTCAAGCTGCCGCTGATGACCCATGAAGTCTCACTGAGCTCAGGCATTTGGACAACATCAGCCCTCGCATAAACAACGGCAGAGACAGTTGAAGAGAGAGAGACGAGTTGTAGCAGAGTGTCTCATGCTGGACGTTATTAGGTACAAGGGCAAGAGTCATCGCACACACATTCAAACAAACTCACGTGTTCACGTGCCTGTGCGCACACTTCCAACGTTCAAACGTGACGTGTGATTCATGACCATGTTAGTACAACATGTACTAACATTTACTAACATGTATTAACATGTATAAACATGTACTAACATGTATTAACAGGTATTAACATGTACTAAAATGTACTAACATGTATTAACATGTATTAACATGTATTAACAGGTATTAACATGTACTAACATGTACTAACATGTATTAACATGTATTAACATGTATTAACATGTACTAACATGTATTAACATGTATTAACATGTACTAACATGTATTAACAGGTACTAACATGTACTAACATGGGCCAGAAAACAAACATACAAGAAACAATCATACCTGTATTAAGCTGGCAGCGACAGACATAAACACCCGCCGTGTGTAATAATGAGATTTACGATGACAATTAATGCCCGTACAAACCCAGTTAACCACAATATAAAACCCTGTCACAATATGACCCCCGAGCAGTGTAAGTGTCAGCTTCTACCTCAAGAAGAGAGGTGGCAGGGACATTGTTAGGCTGCTCGAGAGACCGTGTGGTGCATGTCAACGTCGCAGGCGCCCAAGTGATGGTGGCAGCAGTTAATAGTTCTCACAGGGAGATGTAATGAAGATGAATAGATCAATGATGCACAAAGAGTGGCACATAAACAATGCTAGTGGAGAAAGAGCCCCCACCCCACCCACAACCTTCACAACCCCTTCTGCTGTGATCTGTGTTACAGTTCACTGGCTGAGACAGACTGTTTTGCATGTGGAGCATGTTATCCGTGTCTGGCTGGGTGCTCTCCTGTGCCTGGGAAAGAAATCATATCAAGTGCTTGTTGATTTGAGAAAAGGTCTTTTCTCTGCATCGAGCGGGACAGAAAATGATTCCCTCCTTGAGTGAGGAAGAGCTACAGGTGTTTTCCTTTCAGGGTCAACCTTTCCTCTGCTACAGCTCTTGTCCTCACACGCTTGTTTGCCCTTTTCTCTGTGTTTTATTTCACAGTTTCACCTCCCCTTTTTTTGTCATGTAGAAAAGACCTGCGGGCAGAACAGGACTCGATGTGGAACAGTGGTCTATCATAATCCACTAATGGGTTCCATGGGGTTTGTGGCGCTGCTCGAACATTGATTTAAAGCATCATCGATCTGAAAGGGAGCACACAAACACACAAACACACAAACACACAAGCACACAAACACACAAACACACTCGCGATCTCGTCCTGTCACGGGTTCGGTCTCATTTAGAGAACCGCAGAAAATAGTTTGTTCTATTCTCTGTGTTTTAGAATCACAGAAGTATTTAAGCTTAACTGAGAGCACATCCCGCAGCCGTCATGCAAGTATTAAAAATGCAGTTGAAATTTGGTCTGCTGGATTACAGGAGTCCCCGGTAGAATAATCTAAATCTAGATTGACTCATGTGTTGTGTGTGCGAGATTCACACTGAGCTTTGTAAATAGGAATATTCAGGAGGCTGTGACCGTCTAATGTCATCAAAATCAATCGCCTGCTCCGTGTTCAACACTGTGGACAGCGCGGTGCCACAGAAGATCACAAGAACATTTTAAATTTGAGAGTTAATCACACCAATCACAGCGCAGGTCAATACTTCACTGACCAACGGTAGCGAGATCTTGTTTGAAGCACTGCAGTCATCAATAAATGTGTGTGTGCAAGAACTTCAAGTAACTGTGCACATGGCTGACAAAAAACAGGACGCTAACAAACAGTCGATGGTAATCTAAGATTTATCAGTCACAGGCAATCAGTTCGCTCTTTCTCCACAAATGAGCCAAATCATCCTGCAGCCTCTGGCGTGATCGGTCTCATCAAACACAAGACAGTCGTCTGCTTCTCTTCACTGTCCCGACAATAATGACACGAGGAGAGGACGGGGACGCTGGTGAAACGGCTTTCAACAAGAGTCATTTATGATATTCCACGACTAAGAGAAACAATGGGACATAATCAGTCCTGTGATCATGGACACTGACGAACTAGGAGATGAACAAGATACAAGAGACACAAGGACAGAAACGGAGACGACCTCAGTGCAAGACAAAATGTCAGGAGCACTTTATGTGAGCAGCTGTGACACTGACCTACAGGCGTAAAAAATCACACTATTATGGGTTTTTACAGGGAGCAAAGGAAGAGGGAAATGAGACTAAGACTAAGAGGATCTTCTCTAATGGACACCAAGCTTTGAATATTTCAGAGAAAATGAAAACTTTGAGGTTACAAATTTTCCAGTTTCCAATCAGTGTTTTGTGCTGTTTGGTGCCAGAAGGCCTTAGGTTGTGGCAACAGAAAATAGCTGCATTTCAGATAATAAATCACATCCTATCATTGACAAGTCAGACAGAAGGGGAGGGGACTGAGCCCCAGGGTTCCAGGCAACAAATACAACATGTGTTATATTAGGAAATGACCCAGAATCACCAAAACCTATCACCTATCATTGAAAAGTGGTTATGGTAATCTCACTCGTGCAATGAAAGCTCCATCCGTCCGTCTGTACGTGCATCATCCATCCATGATTGTACTTTTCCCATCAAACCAAGTGATACACATGCTGTTAATTATGTGCATTACTCCAGAACAACAACAGCCCACAAACTGACAGCATCCGAGGCTGCACAGCTTCCTGGACCCTGCTGTCAGGGTTATTATACGTGTCAGCGCCAAAATGTCAGGTTGTCAAGGCTGTGTCTACAGTGTCGGGGGGGAAATGTTACAGCTGATTTAGCTCAGTGTTGGACTTTCATTTTCTCTCTCACTTTCTTTTTTTAAAGCCATTTCCTCTCTCCGGCAATTTGTGCATAAAGTTTGTTTAGACAATCTAAGAAATCATGGATTATTTACATGTTTTCCTCACAGAGAACAAATTCGATCTGTCCAACACAAGGACTCACAGCAGAGACACTTTTAACCCAGACAACATCCAAAACATAAATGTCTGTTTCATATCTATGTGCAGAGTGTAACCTTTGGAGAAATGATGTAACATTATCTGTATTCAGTAGCGACGCAGCAGCAGGCGAAGGCGAATCAGAAAGATTTATCCCCTCAAACTCACGAGGAACCCTTTTTTTACTTGAGGCTGAGAGAGAAAACCTTTCCGAAGCTTTTGACTCGCTTTACTAGCACAATGTTGCTATTGCCTCAATATCTATGCAGTGCAGTTGTCAGGCAACGACTTAAAAAACCCAGAGAGAGTCATGTGGAACTGATTGGCTTAATCAGCATTGTATGAACATGGTTTTAATGGGACAAACATCTGCTGAAAAGTTATGCACTGCAGTGCGTCTCCTTCAAGGAAACCCAACATTATACTGACAATACAGAAGGTTCAACACATACAGGCGGAGCATGTGTTTGGACCACAGCAGGAGGACGACGTATAAATGGACTGATCCGAGATAACTGCAGAAAAACAACATATTGATGCAGCATCTCTGTGGATAACAAGGCCGCCGTTAAGTTAAGCCGCAATTTCTTTGTCCCTACACTTAGTCCAGAGTTTGTGTTGTTGTTGTTTTTCTTCTGCTCTCTTTTTCTCTCATTTAAGCCGAGTTCACGCGACGTTGATTTTCAGCTCCACAATAAGTTTTCATTCCCGAGGAGAAACACCTCTGCAGCACATCGCAGGTTGAGACCTCATTTCCAGCGTGCCTAATTTGATCCGTCTGTGATGATACAAGCCACCTTCAGCCAATCAGCACGAGGGTGACAGTCACGGAAACACCAACAGGAAAACAACAGCAGGTTTATCGAAAAGAAAAACAAAAAGACAAAGTCAGCACTGCTCAACCTGCAGAGATGAAACCAGGTTAAATTTAGCCTGGCTTCACGTCATCACTGCTCACATGTTTTTGTGAGCACGTGTGTTTAAGTGATGAGATGGTGGAGAAACACTCGTGAGAGCTCCTGCTGAAGAGAGGTCATGTGATGCGTGATCGCAAAGTGGCTGCAAACGTGACTCTACCTCACAAGCCAGCATGTTGTCTTACAAGTGTGGTTCCTCACCGATCCCCACCGACCCTCACCCATCCTCATCCATCCTCATCCTCACCCATCCTCACCCATCCTCACCCATCCTCCTCACCCATCCACCCATCCTCACCCATCCTCATCCTCACCCATCCTCCTCACCCATCCTCACCCCATCCTCACCCCTCCTCACCAATCCCTCACCCATCCTCACCCATGATCCTCACCCATCCTCACCGATCCCCACCCATCCTCACAGATCCTCACCATCCTCACCCATCCTCACCCATCCTCCTGATCCTCACCATCCTCACCCATCCTCACCGATCCTCACCCATCCTCCCTCATCCTCACCATCTCACCCATCCTCACCTCCTCCTCACCCTCCTCATCCTCACCCATCCTCCCTGATCCTCACCGATCCTCACCCATCCTCACCGATCTGACTCTCACAAGCCCCATGGCCAGAAAAAAAAAGCCACACTCCACAGGCTTTAAACACGGGAACATACATTACATTTGTAATCAACTGTGTTTATAAGTGAAATGAGGTCAAACATATTGCACATATACAGCATTTTGTACCTTTTTACACTTTCCCAAAGTACCAGCAACAGTAGATAACCTTTAGAATAAGAATTCATTAACACACTGGGATGAAGATACGCCCCTTTCCAAGAGATTAGAGGCCCACAGTCTCTAGGTGGCGTGGGAGATCATTTTTACTGTATTGCTTCAAATCCTCTTCACACGGCCTGTAAAACACCATCCAATTATATTGAACGGCCCGAACACATGAATCCATGTGAAACCAACAGAACTTCATGAACAAGCATTGCACGTTCCTGTGCTCTAGAGGTTTCTGAAGAAAGAGGCTTGGACTTTTGAACTGCTCCAACAATTTTCCCAGGATCTCCAGCCTCACCGTTACCAGGTCTAAAAGTCTATCACGTTTTAATGAAAAGTAAGATTGTAAAAAGAAGAATGACACATTTAACACATGTTTCCTTAAACGACATCCATGGGCTTTGTTGTCAGTGTAGCTGTATTGTGTTACGGTTTATTCAGGTTTCTATCCACAGAGAAAATAGCTATCTGTTTCTCCTTTGATGGTTTTTTTTCCCCCTTGTCAAATTCTAAAATGTCACTACAAAATGGTTGGACTGGAAAGAAGCATTGGCTCTCTGAATCCATGGGCGCCGACAGTGAAAGTTGACATTTAGGTAAGAAATTGATACATGAGAGGGAGACAGAAAAGAGGGAGGGGGAGGAGGGTGAGGAGGGGGGGGAGAAAAGACAGAAACATGATGACGATGATGATGGTGCATGCAGCACTCTGCACACTGTCATGGCCGCCTCAGGTATTCCCAAAGTCTGCAATGAGGCAATCGATCAAAGGCTTAATTTTACCACTCAACTCATCCAGCAGCACAAACAGCGTCGA
Source organism: Solea senegalensis (assembly GCF_019176455.1). Classification (NCBI taxonomy): domain Eukaryota; kingdom Metazoa; phylum Chordata; class Actinopteri; order Pleuronectiformes; family Soleidae; genus Solea; species Solea senegalensis. The sequence continues at coordinate 26,037,582 of NC_058024.1, read as the reverse complement.
GTCCCAACAGCCGAGTCTGGACTCAACAACAACACAAAGTAAACTCACAAAAACAACACACTGAATACTGTTGCTTTATAAAGGTTTGCTCATCAGCGGGGCAACAGACGCCGAGCGAGTCGTCCACATACCGACGTGTCCTTGGGCAAGACACGTAACCCCACTTTGCTACTGATGGCTGTGAATGTGTGAGAGGAAATGGGCTGCACATGGATGAATTTGTGAATGGGTGAATGGGAAAACTGTGTACAGCAGCTTTGAGTGGTCATTAACTAGACTATGTTTATTACCCTCGGGTCAAAGGGCAGCAATGACACATGGGGTTTTCATCTGCTTTGGGTCTGATCTTCATTACTAGGAAGAAGACCTGCGTCGTCTTTGTTTGGTTCATTATTGACAATGATGCAAATTCTGATGTCATTTCCGTCACAATGTGAAGAGGCGGGCGGAAGAAGACCTGGGTTCGAGATCTGGTGAGAAAACAACGGTCTTTCTGCATGGAGTTTGCATGTTGTCCCTGTGTGTGTGTGGGGCATGTTTGACTCTCATCTTAAATTTGACAAAAATACAGGATTTATCTGCTGCGTCAGATGAACTATGAAGATGAAGTATATTTATTGTGCATTGAGAGCCTCCTAACCTCTTCCTTTACTTGCTGACTCGACAGTCTGGCAGTAAAGGACAGAAACAGCATAAATCATATTGTTAAAGTCTGTTCAAAAACCCTCTCAACCTAAATGACAGATTGACGGACGCTTTTATCCAAAGCGACTTCCAATAAGTGCATTTCAACATTTTGGTACAAACAAGAGCTAGAAGTAAGTAAGTGCTTCAAGTAAATACACTCGTAAATACACAACTCCTTATATGGACATCCTGGTGTTTATAGGTCACATATTCAGGCTTTCAAAAATGCAGTTTTTAGTCATAATATAAAGTAGCAATAATTGTCCCAAAATTAGAGCGTTTTTCTTTTGTTTTTGTTCATAAAAACGAGTCAAGTGAACTTTGAACTGTGACGTATTTCCAAATTTGAACAAATTCAATCTGATCTTAAACATTTGAAGTACTTTTTGCTCAGGTGTGTTTATAGAGTTGGTGGTCGGATGAGATTCTCTAGGTTGTGCTGAAACATTCTCTACCAAATACCATGTAGTGTTTCCTCGTGTTTTAAAGAATACTTGTGTGTGTGTGGAGTGGTGCAACTGTTGAAACTGAATTACCCTAAAGGGATAAATAAAGTTATCTGTATCTGTACATCATAAGTCACACAAACCAACCACGAGCGATAGGAACGGTGTGTTAATCGGCTTTTTATACACACTCATTTTAGCGTGAAAGAGGCATAATGCTTATTAAAGAGGCGTGCAACTCTGGAAGCATTCTAACCAACATGGCTACTCTTTATGTAAGGCCAGGCGCGCACAATCACACTCAAACATGTACAAATGACTGACCGTAACTCTTCTCAGGCTCCACACTGTATCAGTGCATCATCACCACCCACACACACACACACACACACACACACACACAACCCCTGTCAGCCCACACCGCTCTCACTCAGCACTCTGCTCCTACCCTCTCCCTCTCTCTCTCTCTCTCTCTCTCTCTCTCTCTCTCTCTCTCTCTCTCTCTCTCTCTCTCTCTCTCTCTCTCTCTCTCTCTCTCTCTCTCAGTGGAAAGATGGATTGCTGTCCGAGGAGAATGACATTCTCGTGTGCTTAAGAAACTGCTGAGTCCCATCTGAGTTTGGGGGGGAGAACAAAAGGGGACGGAGGTAACAGGAAGTGAGGCGAAAAACAGGAGGTAGGTACGGTGAGGGAGTGATGGATGGTGAGGGAGGCAGGCTTAGGGGTGTGCAAATGGATGCTGAGTCGTATGCTTTGCTGCTTTGCTGGAGAGGAATGTTTGTTCCGTGCTCACTACCTCTATCCATCTCTCTTTTGAATAGTTGTGCTGCCTCCTCCTCTCCTCCTCCTCCTCCCCTCCGTCACCATCCATCTTACAAGCAGCACATGATGCTGTGCTTTTACACTGTGTAATATCTCTGCACACATCTCTGGACTCTAAATAAACAGGCTGCCTCCCGTGTATCTATACATGTATATATCTATAGAAACTCATGTGTCCAGCAGTCATTATGTGCCCCACCATCTCGTGTCACCAGGACATCAATAACCATAGTAGGCCAGTCAATTATCACACTCTATAATCTATAGGAACAGCTCTGTGCACAGAGAAGACCTTGGTTTCCACACGGCCCGGGTCCACAGGGTGTAAGGCGTCTTTGCCGCCCGACAGCACGCTCCACCGTTCATTAAAAGATACCCATCTGCATCCCATATCCGGCGATGACATCCGCGGCCTGTAATCTTGCTATTACAAGCACCACCCCATCATAAGCACTAATTAATGCTGCCAGTGCAATCCCGGTCCCCCTTAAAACAAGAGGGAAAATCAAGTGAAAGCGGCTGAAAGGAAGCGCGGCGAGGACGTCAGCGGGCGCTGGCCTGTTCAACAGAATAGCTATGATTGCCATTAATGAATGGAAGACAATGCAACTGGACGGAATACACACGCATGGAAAAGTGTTCATTACACTGCTATTATACATCAGCCACTTCTCCTGCATGTGCTGCTGTGAAGTGACTGCTTATGATTAGCACCGGCTCCCTCTTATCAGCCGCGGTGCAGCACAAATGTGTGTATCTGTGTGTTTTGTTTGTGTGAATTAACAGTTCCATGTAAAACGTGGGGTGAGCGGTTGCTTTAATGCCACTCTGTTGAGAATCAGCGGCTGTTTGCGTGATAACAGGAGTTCTCCACCGCTGAGCAGGACAACCATGTGACCCCTGCTCATGTGCACATGCCAACATAATCATTATGAGATGAGATTAACTAACGAGTGGTGCAGCGTCTGGTGTCTATTGTGGCTCAATAGACTCACATCAGTGTTTTATTTTTATTATCTTGCTTTAATTCCATGAAAGTTGAGCTTCTCTAGTGAGGTATCCACCATGCAGAGGTGGAAAGTAATGAAGTACATTTACTCACGCTACTGTAATTAAGTAGGTTTTTTTGTGTACTTGTACTTTGTAAAGTCATTTTTAAAATTTGATGAATTGGCCGTAATGACTTTGAATTTGTGACCTTTGACCCATTTTGACTGAAACATTATGTGTCTTTAATTGTGTCAGCACTTTAACTTTGTAAAAGTTTGCCTTTAATTAAAACACTTAACGTGAGATTTGTGTCCCTTTTCCTTTCTGCACGACACAAGAAAGAAAGTAAGTAACTTTTACTCTGAGATACTTTTTTACTTTAACTTGAGTACATACTTTTACTTGTACTTAAGTAAAATGTGAACCAAAGTAGTGGTACTTTTACTTGATTTGAATACTTCAGTACTTTCCACCTGTGGCCACATGTTCTCAAATGGAACACACTTTGAATCATCCATGAACGTGTTTACTTTAGATATGCAGACGCCTGATTGAAACATAAAACGTTGGTTTCTGGCAGGTTTTGAAATAAATAAATAAATTGGTGGTAAATACTTGATCCTGTTGTGTTGTGTGTTGATCAGAGTTGTGATTTAATCTGGTGTTTTGGTCGTGACCTGGTCAGAATTTAAAATGGGCCAAGACATTCCTAAGTTTGGGAATAGCTGGACTATAGGCTTTTAATAAAAGCTTTATTTATAGAGCAGTTTCAATCCAAGTGCTCTATAATTACAAACACATTCACATTAAAACAATATACACAATAAAACAGACCAAAATTAAATTAATGGAGGCCTCGGCGATGATGCCTGACTGAGTTTAAATCCATCAGTTGAACATGTCTGTCTGATTACATCATTCTTTTCAGGTGCCTGAGTTCTTTGTGGACATTCACATTGAAGCATTTAGCAGACGCTTTTATCCAAGGCGACTTACACAGAGAGGAACAAGCTACAGAGAAGAAGTCCACTAGATTAGAACAGAGAGGGTGAGAGTGCACAAGTGGGTCCAAGTGCAGAAGGAGATGGCGGTAAGGTAAGTGCTATAGGACAGAAGATGCTCTTGGAAGAGCTGGATCTTCAAGAGCTTCTTGAAGATCTGGCAGCGCTCGTAACGACACAGGAAAAGAGTCTGGATTGTCTTGTGCGGGGTGTTTGCACCGCCAGACGACAAACCTTTGATGAACCGAGTAGTCGAGGGGTAACACAAGCCTCTAGGAGAGCATTTCAGAAGGTGGGAGCAGACCCATGGAGCACTTTGAAGGCTAGCATCAGTGATTTGAATTTGATGCGGGCGGTAAGGGTAGCAATGAACAGAGGCGTGCATGTGCCCTTTTAGGCTGATTGAAGACCAGACGCCGCGTTCTGAACCATCTGTGCTGGTTTCACAGCACAGGTCAGGACGTCGCAGTGGTCGAGCTTGTTGGGTTAGGTGCGGTTAGGTGGACAATCAGGCTTTAGAGAGAGAGAGGGGGGATCAAAAAATAGATTTAAAGGCGATACAATTAGCCCAAGAGTAGGTGGAACTGATTGGGTCCTCTTGATAAAGAGACACTGAAGTTGTGTTCCTCAAATGAAATGATTAAGCTCTTTCACTGGAGAAGGCAATTAGAGTTCAATTCATGTCATTTATCTACAGCACATGGGATTTATTTGGCCAAGAGGAAACTGTAATATCACTACTTCACGACAGACAAGAGGTCTCAGGCCACGGCACACGCACAAACACAACACAAACGAACCACATGCTGTCGTATTTTACACTTAATGTGTAATATCTGTCAGTTCTGCTACAGCAGCATCAACTAATGTATTTGTAAATGTTTTAAAATCACACCTTCATAAGTGAGAAGGCAGCTATATCCCCGCTCTACAGATGGGTGGTCACTGTGAGTCAATAACTTCTTTATGTGTGTTGCACCCGCTCTTGTTATTTCACTGTGGTCACTCCACTCTGCTCCGCTAATGATTTATTGTTCCATCTCATCTTTCTATTTTCTCCCGGTGGTTTGTTTTTCCACAATCATCCTGCGTCGTGCTTTTATTCCTTCCCCCGTCGTCTGTTTCTGTGCCTGTCTCTCTCTCTCTGTCTCTCTCTCTCTCTCTCTTCACGAAATGCTGTTATTTACTATAATAAAAGACATTCAAGATGTGCTAAAGGCAAAATTATAGACGTTATGATAATGGCTTGACAAAAATGTACCAACTTGTACTTGTGTTGTTGATTGCAAAGATTGCAAAGTGGATACTGGTAATGGAAAAACAGCGTCCATGTTGGTATTCATCAACCTTTAAGCCTTGTTTTCATTATTAATCATTTCAAACCAAAACCACGCAGCTTTTAACATAAAGGTGATTGACTCCTTTCATATTGCACAGTTGAACAGTTTGTGTTCCTCCTGTGAGTTCACGCTCGACGCCGCAAACATGCTGTAAATAACCAAAATGCAACACACAGAATATAGTTAGCGTCATGCTCCATCACATCTGCACTCGAGGGATTCAGAAGGACTTTGAGTTTTCATTTGGTTTTTTCTTGCATTATATTTGTGTTTTGTTGTCATTAAAGGTCGGAGAGAGATTCTTTTCTGGAGCTTCTTTTTTTACTGTATCACTTATAATCCTCTTCACATCCCGTTTGTAACCAGTGAAATAAACGCATTGTCACAAAAATGAAGTGTACACATGTCCGCGGCCCCGGAAAGCACCTGCTGCCGGGCTACAGGTGTACCTAATAAAGTGGCCAGAAGTATATAGTCTCCACTCTCCTTTCACTTCCCACCTGATCAACTTGTCAACATCCTGCAAGCGTTCCATCATCTTCCCTCGTGATTGTCTCCTGTGAAAGACACTTTCTTTGCCTTGTATCAAACTCTGCAGTAAATCTCTGGATCCTCCACATACTTATTATCTTTCCCTCTTTCAAACGCAGCAACTGAATGATTTTCAGACAGCTACTTCAAAGGTGCACATCACACTGGAAAAGGTGCAGACTGTGAGTAAAATGGCTAAATTACTGCCTTACAAGAGTAGTGACCAAAAGATGAACCACAGGGCACAGAAAGGCAGTTTGTGGCCTTTTCTTCCCAGTAAAATACAAACTTTAGAGAATAAAACACAAAAAAAGCCATTGAATCCCACAGATACATGAACCATGTGAGCTCTTCAGCAACATTCTGACCAACTATCACACAAAAAGGCAAATAACAAGAAACAAAAGGACAACTTCCCACAACTATGGTGTGACATCTGACGAGTGACACCAGGAAGCATCAACGCGTCGCTATAAATACACACAGCAACACAAACACACAATGACCCACATGCAAGGCAAACACACACACACACACACACACACACACACACGCTGTGCTGCCACGAGAGTGAATGGAAATGGTAGTTTGTTGAAAGAAATGTTCATCTGGGATCAACGACAGTAAAACACGTGTTTGTACGCATCAGAAATATTCATTTGAAGGTAAAAGCGCTCTAATGTCGTGCTTCACACCAAAATGACATTCAGAGCGGAAACAGGTGAGACAGGTTCACTGTTTAACTGCAGGAAAAAAACCTTTTCTTTACTTTCATCATTTCATTTAGTTTTTAGTCAACATAGATTCTGTGGGTCACACCTGATCGTCCGCTAGACTCGGTACGATTGGGGGTTGCAACATTCAGCCGGTCCCAGTTTGCTTTCACACTTTTGCACTTCAGTGAAACGACCTGAACCTTTTGAATAACGTGTTCCCCTCCTCGCCTGAGGCGGCGCTGCATCAGGAATGACTGAAGGAGAAGACGAGACAAACAACGAACAAGAAAACTGGCTCATCTGTCGTTTTTAGGCGGAACCAGAGTTGGCTTCTTTGGTGCGTAAGTATCTAACGTTTAGAATCTGACAAACGTTAGATAATTACAATTATTTTGACAGACGTCGACGGGGAAAACTTGGGGAACGAGTTCCAGACGAGTTTGCATCGTGAAAAGTGTTGTTTGAAAATATCGACACAAATCTAATTCCAAAGGGGATCGCTGCTCGAGATCACACAATTCCAAGAATTCCAAGGCTGCAACTTTAAAACCTGATGGTTGTTCTCAAATGAAGTTGCCACTCTAGCACTGCATTAGTATTTTCAGCCAATCCAATACATCGACACGTGGATAGCACTCAGTTAGGGGCAGAATTTAGGGGATTTAAGCGTGGCAGCAAACACAAAAGTAATCAATTATTTTTTACTTTGTTATAATTAACCCACAGAGGCGATTACAGAAGCTGAAGAAACAAAACATCTCGAGAATTGGATTCGTGACTTGAAGTGAAGCACACCGCTGTGTCCGTCCTACGACGCTCATCAACGAATGCAAACAAGGAGCCGTTTGACATGAAATCAATAAGCGCCTGAATTTGTGGCTTTGCACCAAAGTGCTCGACGGGAAGCGGCTGAATCCATCCCACAAACACGCGAGGATGTGTGTGAGCCATGTTCAAAACAACCTCCACAACATGTGAAGACACAGAGCCACCAGCTGTACAGTAGTACAGAGACTTCAAAGGCATCACTGCATTCATGCACTGGATGAAACTTGAGGTCGAAAAAAGGAAAAAAGACAGCGTTATGAATTCTGTGCTGCTCCGTCACACCAGGTTTAAGAATTTCATAAAATCAGAGATGGGGCAACTGTTTCTCTGTGTTTCCACTGATGCTTTGAGGACTAAAATAAACGCAGAGGTTAAAAAAAACCCCAGTCCTTTGAAGTCCAGATCTCACGGGGATCTGATATCACATGCACACGTGGAATAACATTATATCTGATTTAAGTTGACACACATGATCAAACTGAGCACCTTCCTGTCGGAGCGTGGCGAGATCATCACTGTTCTCTTCTCTCAGGATTATTCTAACATCACTTTTCTTTCCTCTCCCTCCTCAGTGTCGTCTGGCTCTGACTGAACATCACAAGAAAGACAAACATGATCATGGGATGCTGGGAGATTCAAATGTGCCAGTGATAATTCCGGAGGCTGGTTCCTGGCTCCTCATAAGAGCTGCTCCGAGCTTGTTGTAGTCCTCTATAGTCCACTAGACAGATGTGTGGACTGTCCACAGACAGAGATGCTGCATTCATTCCATTTTGCGTTTTGTCTCAGGGGAAAAAACAAATGCTGTCCAAACACAGAGCATGACAGAAATAAAAACCTAGTGTCTGATGTGAAGTCAGAGTGTCGAACTTACCAGTTTAGAGCGGGAATCCCCATTTACATCCTACTGCAGGTGTCTGTGCGCCGCGCTGCGCTGTCGCTCCAGCACTGGACCGCTGGATTCACTCCAGCGCTCTCCGGGACAGCCGGCTGTCAGCCAACAACGTGACCAGAATAATTTGCCTCCGTTTTGTCATAAATATTACAGTGGGAGGGGGTGGAGGAGGAGGAGGAGGAGGAGGAGGAGGAGGTTTCTCCAGGGCTGCGCTGGCTGGTGCCGGCTCACACATCAGGTAACATCATGGCGCTGTCCGCCACCCGCTCCACATCACCATCTTCACCAAAACACTTTTACGCAGCGGGCTTCACTGCATCCCGCACACGAGTATGCGCCAACGCAGGAGGAGGAGGAGGGGCGGGGGGTGAGATGAGAGGGTTCTTGTTCGAAAGGGGAGAGACAAGAATGCAGGAGGAGGAGGTGTGTGTGTGTGTGTGTGGGTGTGTGTGTGTACTCGTTTTTGTCGCCTCTTGAGGACCTCTGCTGGTGTGAAAACTGGTCCTGTCAAGACCAGAGGTCTGAAAAACCGGAAATGATGAGGAAGAAGTGGTTAAAGTTGGGAGGAAGATGCAAGAAAAAGATGCCAAGTCTTTCTAAATCAGAGTGCTAACAAACACACACACACACACACAGAGGGAGGAGCCTTTCACAAGGACGACCTGAGATTCCTCAAGGGTGAATGATCCTCTGTAGTAATTCCACGAGATTCCCCTGAACCTGTGTCCCCCCCCCCACCTCCCTGCCTCTCTTCCTCCCTCCCAGCATATTACTCGCACTTCACCTGATCTCCCTCAAAGTAAAATGATTGGATTCCGGCTTGAGTTGATAATATCAGGAGGCTTTTGTGAAGCTTCTGTGGACGCTCAGCGTCTCTGCTCCTCATGTCACAGTCACCACCTCAGTGGAGCAGGTTTGTGAGGCCATACTTCAACTGGATGATCGTCATCATCCTCGCACGGTGCATCCTTTACGCGCCATGAGCAGGGATCAAGGTCGCGGGTTTAAAGGAAATGTGACCTTGGCCACCAAATAAATAGTCAGTCTCTGTCAGTGCAGTTCTCACCCTGTTTCAGAGGCAGGTCATTAAGAAAATAAATGCCTCCTTGAACCTGTTACACCCTCGTCGGAAATGACCGTTTGACCCCAGGATGCTAAAGGAGGTTAAATAATTACTGTTTACACAACGTCACCTTCTGTGCCTTTAAAAACCAAATCTCTGCACCTCACACATTCATTTCAATAAGTGTCCAGATGATTGTACATACTGTTTTTAATATAAAACAATTTTACAAACATAATCTTAGGTATATTACATTTGTGTTAATAAATCCTCTTAAATTGGACACACTGGACCTTTAAGTTTAAAAGAAATAATATAATTACTGCAGTGTGGCAGACATTTGTCTCTCTTGCCTTTGCTTATGTAAATATTCATATTTAGGGTTTAGATATCATGTACAATGTTATTTTTTTCTTAATTAATTTCCTAAACTGTCACATTAGTTGTTTATAAAGTAATAATTGTAACCACGTAAATCTGTAATATGACACAAACTGTAGATGTGGTTCAGTGTGGACTGTCCATGCAGTGCATTCATATAAGGCCTGGGTTCTCAAGCGTGTGTGCGTGTACGGCCAGTGGTACGCGAGCTTCCTCTGATGGGACCTGGGGGAAAATCAGAAACACTGTTGTACTGTATAAACCATTTTTGATCAGAGTGTGTAAAGGTAATTTACCATAATATTAATAATACACAACTCCTTATATGGACATCCTGTGTGTGTGTGTGTGTGTGTGTGTGTGTGTTTATAGGTCACATATTCAGGCTTTAAAAAATGTGGGATTTTTTTTCCCCCGTCTTCTTATGTAATGTTTAGTCAAAGTTATGATTAATATTAAATCGCATTTTTAGTCGTGATATAAAGTAGCAATAATTGTGCAGAAGTCACAAAATTAGACAAAAGACAAAATTAAACGAGCCGAGTGAACTTTGAGTTTTTGCTTAGGTGTGTTTATATGGGATTAATAAAGTATTCTGATTCTGATAATAAAGTTGGTAAAAATGAAAAACAAATGTCATCAGATTGCCTCGCTTGTGCTGAAACAAAGGATATAAGACACTCTATGTTGCACTTTTGCACCCTTATTGCTTCTGTATTTACTGTATGTTTAAACATATAAAGCAGCCACAATGCTCTGTGTTCTAAGGGTTAAATACTTAAGTATCTGTTCATTTTCTCAGGTGGTACTTGGTATAAAAACCTCCCGACTCCACATGATTCTCATTAACAGCTCGTGTTCTCCTTCAACAGATTTTTGCACTTTCTCTGGACATTTGTTGCCACTTCCCTTCCATCCAAAAGCCTCTTCATCACCATATTTCCCTCCACAAACCGCCTTTCTCTTCTGCTGTGAAACACATTTTACAGAACGTTGAACCCCCGCCGAGCCTGCAGCCACCTTTTTTTTCTCCCCCTGACAAACAGTGAGGTGCCCTTGCTACCGATGTGAATCTGTTATGAGAAGAGTCACCGAAGCAGAGCTATGGCCGGTGATTATGGGAAGCATCTGCCACACACACACACACACACACACACCCACATACCATATGTCTGTGACATGCAGCCAAAGCCAAATCAGGACAAACATGGAAACATGCACACGAAAGACCAAGAAAGCAAATAAAAACACACATTAACATAATGTCTCCAGGCAAACGGACGGAAGATTGTGAGGAAATATCCAGTATTCACATAAGTGTCAACACTTCTGTGCTGACACATGCGAGCTTATAACGAGTTTATAACGCCTATATAATCATCTATTAAGATTTGAAGTGTGTTCCCTCAGCTATCTTTAAAGGGCAGTTCCATCCATGTTTCCCACTTGGTCAAATGAAGAAGAAACTTAACATGGATGATGCAACAAGAACACGTGCTAACATCGTAACACAAAAATCAGAAAGCACAGTCAGCCACACAGCGCTGGTGTTCAAATGGAAGTCACCGGGCAGCTGCCAGGATATTACGGACACTATCGGTGCCTGGAGTGGTTCGTTTGCCACTGACTGAGGAATTCCTCTGCGCAGCTCTCTTTGGTTGCACATCTGTTTTTTGACAGTCAGGGCAAAGGATCGCAACTTCCAGTTTTATCAACGGTTCTGTCGCTCAGCTTCTTAAAATGAAACCTTCCGCCTCAACAATCCCTCACCTCTCTCCATCTTCAGCCACTTCCTCAGTGTCTCCTACAGTATCTGACTGGCGTGGATCTCAGGTCAGAGGTCGGCGCACACCAGACGTAAACAAACTTGCGTTGACTGTGTAAAATGATTGAATGAATCGCAGCGTTAAGCTCGTTAACTTTGACAGCACTAGTTCACAACGACATTTTCAAACACCACATCACATTATCATGAGCTTTTATGCATGTTAGTGAGCACCTAGTTAATGGTGAATATATGTTCCCTGATATAAAGTGTTAGCATAAAATCAAATACATAAATAAATAAATGAATAAAAAAACCCTGTGATAGAATGATTTTAAAGGACACAGGAGCAGAGTGTGAACACAGTTGAATATGGCAAAACAATAATGTAATAATGTGTCCAATAGAGAAGATGCTGAACGAGAAAAACAAACATAAATGTGGTGACAAAACAGGAGGAGTCGTCAAAGTTACTACTGCTACTGTACGTCGTCTGGGAAACGCCATCAAGCAGGAGATAAAACTCAGTTGATCAATGAATAACATAATAACTTAGAGGATATTCTATGGAAATTGAGAAGCACGTCACACATTTATCACAGCACCACATTTACAACTATCTCCTCATCTTTATCTTGTCTGTGTTTGCTGCTGTAATAATGTACATGTCCCCACTGCAGGACAAATAAAGGACAATCTTATCTTTATAAACAACACAATTGAGAATCTTTCAATAATGAATCATTCTTTTTTTCCCAGGCATGTGAATTGTAATAGGATCATTATGGAACCACAAATAACAGCAATATCTTTGAATGAGTCACTTCCACACTGGTAAATAACACAAAGATGAAATATGGGCTCGGTCTCACTTCTGATAAAATATCACAAACAGTGACAGCCTTGAAAAGGGCAGCGAAGTATATTAATATTATCCTTTTTTTATTCATAATAAACCTGAGAAGCCAGTGAGGATACAAATCTAAAAGATGAATTTTAGATGGATCGAGGAATTACGGAATATTTTTCAACCTGGGCCTTATTTTTATTATAAATGTGTGTGTGTGTGTGTGTACGTGAATAGCACAACTTCTTGTGAGTGCCATTCATTTATGCAGCCACATTCGGAAAATACCGGAATTCCACCTTTAACCCTTCTGTCACCAATCCTGTCCACGACGACAGGATTTGAAAATTCAAAAACTATGGACTGGCAATCTGTGATCCTACCTATGTCAGCTGAGATTGGCACAGCAATCTCCCGCGACCCTCATGTGGAGGATAAAGTGGTAGAAGAGGGATAGAGGGATGGATGGATGGATGGATGGATGGATGGATGGATACCAGAAGGCAGAACAATAGAGCTTTGCGCTCGTATACTTTGTTACGGACTTTTGCGTAACAGACGTCCGATCGCAGACAAAGATTCACCAGCTCGTCACACCTTTGTGACGTCGGCTTCTCAGCACCATAATTCCTGCATGGTTGAATAACAGATGCCAGATATCGAAAGTTTCTTGGATATTGAAAGTTATCTTGGAAAAGGAGGCAGAAGCACTCACTCATTGAACATATTTTGACAATACTACATTTCAATTTTATTTGTATACACTGTTAGCACTGTACATAGACAACATCACAGGTCACACAATGAGCAAAGAACAGTGGAGAGAACCACACTCAAAGATGCCTAGACAGGTTGGGGTGAAAGGAAAAAAAATGGGGGACCGATCCAGACCATCATAAGAGGGTTAAGCTCTTAGAGTACATCTGTATTTAATATTTTGAGTGCGACAGAAGGATGGCAGCAAAAGTGGAGAGGGAAGATCTACACGACAGTCGTGAGGCCTGCTAGCATTCATGGCTCAGAGACAGAGTTGGACACTGGAGGTGTTCAAGGTGAAGATGCTGTGATTTTTATTGGGAGCGACCACGATGGACAGGATTAGAATTGATACTGAATATTCCAGGGACAGATCAACAGTTTGGAGATAAAGTAAGAAAGTCAAGGTTGAGGTGGTTTGGTCGATGCAGAGGAAGGACAGAGATCATACTTGACTAAAGATGTTGAAGACGGAGCTGCAGGGCAGGAGGGAAACGAGGAAGACCACAGAGAAGGCTCATGGATGGACATGAGGACAGTTGGTGTAACAGAAGAGGACACGAGAGAAAGGGCGGATGATCCGATGTGTCGACGCCTAATGGGAGAGAACTGGGATATTTCTAAGCTCTGATTTATCGCGATCCACGGAGTCCACAGACATGGTGGTTTAGAAGATAAACCTCGAGGGTTTGGAGAGACAAGGATGAACAACAGAAGAGAGAGAGAGAGAGAGAGCGAGAGAGAGAGAGAGAGAGAGAGAGAGAGAGAGAGAGAGAGAGAGTGGAAGTGTTTAAGAAGGAAACAAAGACCGCAGAGCTGGAACAGTGTGATGACTATGACTGAAAGAAATGTAACTAACTCAACCTCTAAAGTGTATTTGTATAAGCTAACAGTGTGAGACGGAGGCACACTGACACTTTGATTTACCCTCTCATTAGTGCCCCCAGTATGTTGCCCCGGACCTGCACACTGTGTCTAATATTGACTGGTGTGGCTATAACTGTGCTGTGGTGAGCGCGCTGCTGCTGCTGCTGCTGCTGATGCTACTACTGCTGCTGATGCTGCTGCTGCTGATGCTACTACTGCTGCTGATGCTGCTGCTGCTGATGCTACTACTGCTGCTGATGCTTGCTACTACTGCTGCTGCTGCTGCTGATGCTGCTATGCTGATGCTGCTATGCTGATGCTACTACTACTGCTGCTGCTGCTGATGCTGCTGATGCTACTACTGCTGCTGCTGCTGATGCTACTACTGCTGCTGCTGCTGATGCTGCTGCTGCGCTGATGATGCTGCTGATGCCGATGCTGCTGCTGCTGCTGCTACTACTACTGCTGCTGCTGCTGCTGCTACTACTACTGCTGCTGCTGCTGCTGTTCAAATAAGTCTAATGGGCTGTGAAATGAGTTTTATCTCTGCACAACAATTCTCCACGACAAGTCTCTCTCTCCCTCCCTCCCTCTCTCTCTCCCTCTTTCTCATCCTCCCTCCCTCTTTCTCATCCTCCCTCCCTCCCTCTCTCTCTCCCTCTTTCTCATCCTCCCTCCCTCCCCTCTCTCTCCCTCCCTCCCTCTCTCTCTCCCTCTTACTCATCCTCCCTCCTTCCCTCTCTCTCTCTCTCTCCCTCCCTCCCCAAAGGCCCATTTTGTAGAAAAAAATACATTTTCAGTCAAAATGACGTAGAACAATTACAAGAACACTGAACATTGACATACATGTGTCAGTAAAGAAATAACATGGAGGGAAGAGATGAATTCTATTCTCAGCATATATATATATATATATATATATATATATATACATGTATGTTGTATAAATTCACCTTGCAGCAGGAACACAATTAGAGGTAACTTAAAAAAAAACATGAACAACAAAGCAAATTTAACCCTTTAACCTCAAAACGTCAGTTTTTTTGTGTTTATTTTAAAGTGCCAGAAAACGTTCTGTGAGTAAGTGATTTTTTTCAATATTTGACAGTTATTTCAAATTTAAAATGAAGAAAACAAGTGGTTTATATTTAAAAAAACTAAAACACACTATACACACATTTTTTGGACTAAAAACCGGCCAAAAAATGAAAACTATGTAAAGACATTTTTCCAACACTTTCCTCTTTGGTAACAAAGACACAAATTCTCCGGTTTTCTGCAGCAGCGTGAGAGGACTAAGTTTTAGTTTCTCGGTTAAGAACAGGAATGGAAGTTGGCAGATGTGAGAACGTGAATTAAGTGGAACACATGAAATTGGACGGTGCTCATGACGATCATTTACATGTGCACGGATGATGACAGAACTGAATCACTGGTAAAGAATAAAAATATTATTTGACCCACTGGTTTTCTGGGATTCAGTGAGAGCGCGTCTCTTTTCACTTGACTGCTCAGTTATGAACAAGTGCCTTCATGTGTTCACCTGCATGCGTTGGGTCACTCGCTGCAGTCAACCCCAGTCAAGTCATTTCTGCTCTGATTGAAGCACAGAGGGACAGACTGTGTGACGGATGGATGATGATGGAAGATAAGAAGTGACCTGTCACTTCAACCACCCCCCACCTCGCCCCGCCCATCTTTCCCTGACCCCTGCTTGTATTGTCCGCTCTCCCCGGGCACCAGCTGACATCCCGTCTCTCGTCTGTTGTCCCTCATTGACGTGTCACTCGCTTCCCATTCCCGCTCAACCATGCGTGACGTCTCCAGCGCGGACACATCGGGCCCTCCTGTGCCCCGCCTGTGCCCCGCCTGTGCCCCGCCTGTGCCCCGCCTGTGCCCCGCCTGCGTGCCTGCACCTGATAAAGTCATTCTCAAAGGTTTTTTAAAAACGTGACCCCTGTTACTACAGAGTGGAATCTGTTTCCTCTCAGTGTGTTTCTAACAGCAGAGCCTCGGGGGGACATTTGATTCAGAATGAAGATATTACGAGATCCTTTGCCACAGATGATGTGCTGAATAAGAGCGATGGAGCCCTGGAGCCCACTAATCCAAACTGATATACCACACAGACAGCTCGCATACATCCATCTCCAGAGACAAAGCAGAAAATAATCCTCTACCTCACCTTGCAGTCTTCCTCCATCTTCACTAAATGACCATTTATCTGCATCACTGTCTTCCCCTTTAAAGTTAAGTCAAAGTGCAATTTTTTCCTGACAAAGAAAACCTCACTTTGGCCAAATGTCATTGAATCAATAGACAATTACTTAGGGAAAGTGTGGTGGCTACACAGCGTCTGGACCATCGGCACACTTGGAGTCATTAAGGGGATGAGTTAAATTAAGGATGATGTTTTAAAGCCATTAGCACAAAATGCTGCATTAAAATGTGAGGGAGAAAACTGGGATGTTTTCAGCCTGTGAAGAAATAACATTTACAAAACCACCAGTTTGACCAGCAGCTGCTACGTAACCCTGTGGAGCAACTGGGACATTCCACTTTTTAATGTGCATTTAAAGTTCTTTTTTCACCGAGAAATGGATCGAGCGACATAGCACCGCCTCGCCTCCACACAGTTTGGTTGGTTTTGAGACGTTAGACACTTCCTTTGCTAATTGTTGTTGATTTTCCCACGTTTTCAGGATTGTTTGCTGTGATTCTTGTGTCTCCTCCTGTGACGACACGCTGACCGGTGCACGGTGTCGCCTCAGCTGGCTTGGAGCCTCGTCAGGGCAGGTACTGAAAAGTTCTATCACTAATCACAGAAGTATACCAGGGCCTTTAGAATCAACACGCTCCAGTTCCACGTACCGTCGTGGGTGGAGTGGCTCAGTGGTTAATTCCGGTACCCTGTGTGCAAAAGACTTCATGGTTGCAGGTTCAACTCCAGCCCTGGCAGGTCGTACTCAACCCTCTCTGCTAAATGACATGTCATGTAATGTCCATCTATACACTGTGCAAGTAGTCGTGAGCAGGAAGTGACTAACATGATCTTCTCTCGTTGCAGTACTCCCCCTCTTTTCGAGAAGGTAACAATTTTCCGCCACTTTCTGTTTCCTAGTCAGCTGCAAAATTACCGATTTGCTTATAGTCAAGAGAGGGAAGTGGCTCGCTTGAGGGGAGAAAGATTGAGGGAGAGTTGCAAAAAAAGGAGAGGGAGGGAGGGAGGGAGGGTGTAATGATAGGTGGTGAGAGAAAAATAAGCCCTCAGTTTAGTCTGAGCATCAACTAAAATAGAGCGCAGGCCAGTGAATGACAGTAAGCAGAGATGAGAAATGGCATATGATAATTTAGGCTTGTGCACCCAAGACACCCCATGAGAGGCTTTTAATAAGGATGAGGCATTGTGACACTCAGGTGGCCCCTGCTCATCACTGCCATAATCAAGAGGCTATGCTAATGGATGACTCATCTGCTGCAGGGACAATTAAAGAAAGGAAACAACACCTCCACTGACAGTGAGGACGAGGGACGGACAAACGGAGAGTGAGGACGAGGGACGGACAGACAGAGACAGAGAGTGAGGTGGTGGCGGTGTTTGTAATTGAAGGGGTTTTGTGTTAAAGAGTTCAGTGCAAATCGATAGACTGTAGAAAAGCTTAAAGTGGCAGAAAATTTAAATGAAAGACGAAAGACAGCGAGAACTCCCGATGCCCCCGTCAACCACCGAGGAGATGAGACGGATAAACTGTGGGGTCAAAGCATCACGGGCGCGCACTGTCAACAACACACACACACACACACACACACACATTAACAGGATCCACACACACACACGGCTGCTGTGTTTTGCTTGATGAGCAAAAATGTGCCAGCAAGTGATACAGATCATATGCTAATATGACTGAGGGGGTAAAAGTGAGATTGAGCACATTTCTAGCATGTTTCATTGCTATAGCAACAGCCTTTGTACTTGCAGAGAGAAGTGGGTGGCAGGGTAAAAAAAGAGCAAGCCTGTGAGTGAGTAAGTGAGTGAGAGGAGGGAGGGAGAGAGGGAGGGAGGGAGAGAGAGGGAGAGACTTTGGCTCGCTCCGTGCTCTTGGTTCCACCAGCCGAGCTCTCTGCCAACCCTAAGACCTCGGGGCTTTGAACAGTCAAGGTCACTGAGGAGGAAAAATGAACAACTCCGAAAAACGTGCTTGTGCATACTCCACATCCAAGAGAGGGGATGATGCAGTTCTGCCTCACACAGACAGGGGGCGCCACTGTGAACACCCGCTCCACAGCAGCAGGCAGTTTTTCATCCATACCCTTGAAGGGTCATAGATAATAAGAAGGGGTTATTTAATCCTTATTGTGCTTCGTTTGGACGACGATTCTCCGTCAACATTCATGTTCAACTTTTATGCAGCAGCGTCTGCTTTGAGGTTCAAACGCTGAAACTGACCAATGCAGCGAGGCGTGTGTTACATATATGTTATATATATATAATATTAATATTATATATATATATATATTAATATTATATATATATACAATATATATAATATTAATATTATATATATATTAATATTATATATATACAATATATATATATATATTAATATTATATATATATAATATTAATATTATATATATATATATTAATATTATATATATACAATATATATATATATTAATATTATATATATATATATATAATATTAATATATATATATATGATATTACATTTCAACTGCATTACACCCAGCGTCCAACATTAGCATTAGCATAGGTCTGTGAAGGACAACCTTGAATCACTAAACTGTGTGTGTGTGTGTTTAGAGTGAGAACCCTGTGGAGTGAATATCAATTTAGATAAGGTTATTGTCTCATAAAGACTTAACTTTACACACACACACACACAGTGACTGTCCTCACATGTCCTTTAAAGCCTTTGGTGCCTGCTGTAAAACTGACTGGTTACGGCGACTGAAATCAGTGACGGCAGCTATTTTTAGGATGTGAACACACACACACACACACACACACACACACATACACACACACACACACACACACAGAGGAGAGGATCATGCAGCAGAGTGTGTCGATGTCCATATGACTTTAGAGAAGTGTGTCTGTCTGAATCATGTCTGTGTGTGTGTGTGTGTGTGAGAGTTATATTGAGTTCAGAAGCTCATCGAGTCATAAACAACTGTTTATTATTACATGGACGATGATGATGATGATGATGAAGCTCCACGGTGGCGCACAGTTAAACGCAGCCTCACGCCGTGGCATCACACAGCGCCGGTGTCTTGTGATTCAGAGTGCGTCACATGGTCGTGTATTTAACTCCATCCTCCACATGAGGGTCTGTGTCAGTCTCAGCTGACATAGGACAACAAACTGTTTTTGATATTTACATTTTCTAATCCAGTTTTATTTACAAAGCACATTTTAACAGTCATTTCATTTTTAGAGGTGTGTCAATTGGACAGATATTATTAGCATAGCAGTGGAAACAAATGCCACATTTCCTCAAAATAGGAGCTAAAGGAAGCAGCTCCAATGAAAACAGGAGAGGTCCTAGAACAGAACCCTGCGGTACACCACAGTGGAGTGGTAGCTGTAGACACAAGGACACAAAGTCGTTAAGGACAACACAGAAACTTCTCTCTGCCAGGTAGGAAATAAACAATCCAGGGCTACTCCTTTAAGATGAATGAATGATGAATTAATGAAGAGTGTCGTGGTGAACGTCGCAAAAGCAGCACAAGAACAACCCAGTTACCAGTCAGTGGGTAAATAAATGTCATTAAAAAGCCTTCAAAGTGCAGACTGTGCTGAATTTCACACATAAAACCTTCAGTTTTTCACATGTAAATTCACTGATGCACAGATCTGCTATGATATTGTTCATCACCTGCTCCACTTGAAGCCTTTCTATCATCCTTCTATCATCTTTACGTCCTCCGTCATCGTCAGTGTGTCACGATCTCGTCGTGCAGAATGCAGATAAGACGCCGACTGAGATACCTTTCTGAAAGGAAGTCATGTGAGAGGAAGAGGAGCAGGGTGCTGAACGCTCCTGGAGGCCGGTTGAGGTGTGATGAAGAGGATATGGAGTCAGCGCGTGTCCCGCCACGGAAATCAACTCAGGCCAGGGAGCACGGAAAAACCAAGGGAGGAGGAGTCATGGCCAACCAGCAGAAAATCTGCTGATGAAATTTGCATTACATCCACGTCAGTCACACACACACACACACTCACTCAACATGTTCTTATTTTTTCTGCTTAATTAACTCCCTTTTTGGTCGTGGATTTCTGTGACCCGTAATATTCCATTCCTGTGTGTCTCCATCTTACACCCGGTGCGTCATCGCTCCACAGTCGGCATTTTCACGCCCAGTGCACACATTGTGTTGTGTGTTGGTCTGCAAATGAGCTGTGGTGGGGTGCATTGTGGGTTTGTGGCTATTTAGAGGCAGAATAAAAGCCACCACGCCACGTGACCAACAAAATCCTGGTCTCAAGTCAATAGAGCAATATTTTCATTTGTTTACAATCAAGACCATTTAGACAATGATAGAGGACAGATCTGAAATCTCTCCTGTAACACACTGGGAGCCAATGGAGGGAGGCCACAACGGGGGAGACGTGAGAGGGGGGCGTGGCTCAGCCCGAGAAATGAAGAGCGACAGCAGCAGTGAAGCAGCAGTGACATCTCTGTGCTGTGTAGGGTTTTAAACTCGGACTGAAGAAAACCTTATTAATGAATGGAAGTTTGGAGACTGGCCTGTAATTAGCAAACAAAAGCAGGAGCGACAGGAAAAGGCTGATTCTGGTACAGAATTGAGTTAACGGTGCTGAACTGGTGCATCATCGGCTCATGGTTCATTTATTTTAGAAGCAGCAGAAAGCTTCCACGACAACTGACCATCAAAACACAGTCGCACAATATTTTTAAATGACATGTTATAGACGCAGGTTAAAAACCAGTGCGATTCCTTATCCTGTGCAGTCAGACGTCGTTACTGGTTGGACAGTGAAGGTGGAGGCTCCACTGGCCAAGGACTCATGTAACTATCCCTTTATTTAAAGGCTTCTCTTTGGCGTCACACTCACGCATTCGTCACCTAAAAACCTAAAAGCACCAGAGACACGCACACCGCGGATAATTCAGACAACCCCTTTGTTTGCACTTTGCACCTCGATCACCTGCTGTGTAATGAGCCAAAGTGCAGTTGGACACGCCTCATCCGTCAGGGTTTCCCTGCTCCAACACACCCCATTCAAATAATAATAATTCAGATAATCCGCAAGTGTAGCAGGGGCCTGATAACGACAGAGTAGTGGGTCCCCAGAACCAGAACCAGGACCAGGACTGAGAAACCCTGCTTTAAACCATGTGCAATTCACTGAGGCCCTTCGAGAGATGACATCAAGTCAAACTGTATCATTAGATTTGTCAGACAATCAGCGAGCTTCCAAATCTAAAATGACAGAGTGTAAAAACACCGTTTACTCAAACATTTGCTTTATTAGAAATGTTCATGACAATGTTCCACATTAGTACAAAAATACGTTTCAAAATAGCACCTTTTCTCTGGCAGGTAAACATGCAGATACACAACATTCCCCCAAACCAATAATAATAAAACCAGTATGTACAAAACTGTTGAGATTATTGTGCTTGATTCTTCATATTTGACACAAATGATTCAAAGCCAATGTTTTTGTGCTTCAAACGTGTGGAGAAGTTGTTTTCTGGCCTTTGTGGAGTAAGTTTTGTATTTTGTAAACTTTAACATTAGATAACATTTAACATTAATGATGATGATCATACAAATGCATAAGAGAGAAGTAGAGCTGAAACAATTACACCATTAATCGATTAGTCCATGAATCGTCAACTCTTTTGATAATGAGACTTAAAAGAAGATTTCTGATTGTTTCAGCTTCTTAAGTGTGAATATTTTCTGGTTTTATTTGCTTCATATCACAAGGAAATCATTTGAGAACATCATCATTTCCACGTTTGACAAACACTGATCAACACTTTCTGATATTTTATTATTTTATTTATTACTCGTGAACATAATCATTAGCTGCAGTTCTAGAGAGAAGTTAACTCACAAAGTGAGCGACAGTAAAACAATCAACCAATGATTTAACTTTAAACTCTATTGACTATGTGAGGCTAAGAGCTGGTATAAATACTTTAATCACTTGTTTTTGTTTTTATAAATAGTTCAATGCAGATTTTTACTGTTTAACTGTTTGTTCTTCTTCTCTAATTGTTATTTTTGAAGTAAATGCAGCACTTTAATACGACTCCGGTGACTCCTACGTTCCTATATTGAGAAACAAAGTATTGTGATTATCTTTAGAAGACCGTGATAATGAAACCACCACCTCAGCCCACTTCTGCTGTGCAGAAAGAATGAAAACATTACAAAACATGCTCCGAGTACAAGCACCAGCTCTGGCTGCAGTTTGAACACACGGTAACATTCGGTGTGGCGTTTCATTCTCTGCTCGCGTGTTGACGGGTTTTATTTAGATGATCATTCCAAACGCGACGAGCTGAATTCTAAGCCGCGATATCTGTGACTTTTAATAGACAACGATAAGCACAGGAGTAGAGAGACGGGCTGAGATTGTTGGTGACCAGCGATTAATCAACACCAAACCACAGAGGACGGATGATTCCACTTCTCCAGGGAACATCTTTGGCTTCATTTAAAGTTCATTTTTTAATTTTAACTTGAAATGAGTGGTGTCTCTGTTTTCTCATTATGTTCAGATAATGAGTGAAATAACAGTAAATGAACTCAACTACAGCTTCACCAATCTGTGAGGTGATTTTCCCTCTGTGCATATCAGTGATAAAAGCAGTAAAAGCACCTCAAGGGTACGTCGACAAACTCAAGGTGAAGTCTTTAAGAGAATCTTCTCTTCACTGTGCAAATGTTAAACAGGTTTTACGACGTCACAAAAACCTAATAAAACACAATTTAGTCTTTAGTTTTGCTGAATATGAGAATATAAACCACGGAGGAACTCTCTGGAACTCTCACAGCTGTCGAACCCACGGTGAAGTGAAATGGATGCATTTAAGGACAATAAATAAACACAACAAATCTTGACCATTGGCTTTCAACAAAAATAATGATCTATAAAAAAAGATATATAAAGCTTTATAAACATTCCCGTAGCTGACAAAGAATTGGCCACAATCATCGCGCCGTCTTCACGGGCCGAGGACCTGCAACACATGACGCGTTAGACTGCATACATTAAATCAAGGAGTTTAAAATAGACTAGTGTGTGTCTGTCTGTCTGTGTGTGTGTGTCTGTCTGTCTGTCTGTGTGTGTCTGTGTCTGTGTGTGTGTGTCTGTGTCTGTGTGTGTGTGTGTGTGTGTGTGTGTGTGTGTGTGTGTGTGTGTGTGTCTGTGTCTGTGTGTGTCTGTGTGTGTGTCTGTGTCTGTGTGTGTCTGTGTCTGTGTGTGTGTGTGTCTGTGTGTGCATCCCCAACCTTTAGCATCCCCAAGGCAGGATTCTTCACAGTCCTCCAGGTGGAGGAAGCGGTTGTCGTTTCCTTCACAGCCGCTGTAGATGAAGGGTCTGCAGGCCTGAGACCGATCGTTAAAATACCAGCGCAGACTGTATCGTCCACAGTTGCCCTCGTCCATGGGCAACTGGCACAAGTCTGCTGGAGATGCACCACACCACAAAGACACAACACAGACACACACACACACGGCACCACACCACACCACACAGACACACACACACCACACCACAGAGACACAACACAGACACACACAACACAAACACCACACCACACAGACACACACACACACCACAAAGACACACACACACCACACCACAAAGACACAACACAGACACACACACACACATGCACCACACCACACCACAAAGACACAACACAGACACACACACACACGGCACCACACCACACAGACACACACCACACCACAAAGACACAACACAGACACCACACCACAAAGACACAACACAGACACACACACACAAAAAGACACAACACAGACACACACACTACAGACACCACACCACAAAAGACACCACACAGACACACACAACACCACACCACAACACAGACACACACACAACACCACAAGACAACACAGACACACACACACACACACCACACCACAAAGACACAACACAGACACACACAACACAGACACACACCACAAAGACACAACACAGACACACACACACACACACAACACAGACACCACACCACAAGACACACAACACAGACACACACAACACAGACACACACACAACACAGACACACACCACAAAGACACAACACAGACACACACACACACGACACAGACACCACAAAGACACAACACGACAGACACACACACACACCACAACACCACAAAGACAACACAGACACACACAACACAGACACACACCACAGACACCACACAGACACACACCCACACAGACACCACACACAGACACACACACACACACACAACACAGACACACACCACAAAGACACACAACACAGACAGACACATGTGAGGTGTGAACACAAGTAAACACAGAGACATGCACTTTGAGGAAAACAGCGTAGAAGCAGATGAGCAGTAAATAGTAAAATGAGAACCAAGACCAGAACTCATTATTTCTAAGATCCAAACTAACTTGTTTAATAAGAAAGTACGAAGCCTCACACACGACATGGGAAACAAACTCTGATTCGCGGCCATGGAATACTAATCAGTTCACACGAAACAGGTAAAACCAAATAGATGTAAAGTCCATTCATCCATTCATCCATCTTCTACCACTTCATCCTCCACATGAGGCCTGCGGGGGGGAACTATACGTCAGCTGAGAACGGCACAGCTCGCCCTGTGACCTCATGTGGAGGATGAAGCGGTAAAAGATGGATGGATGGACATTAATGAATTAATATGTTGTGTGCACGTTTTACTTATTTTGTGGGAACAAATTAGCATTTTGTCGCCACAAATGAATATTTTGTGTGCATGCTTTACCAGTTTCTTGGGACCTAATTAGTATTTCATGGCCATAAATTAGTATTTCATGCACACGTTTGACCTATTTCATTTCTTTCTTCCCATATGATGTATGGGGTTCTGTTTTTTGTATTACACTGAAGTGAGTGAAGCCCTGAGACGCCGAGGCCGAGCAAGACGACAGTATATGAGCTGCTTTACCTTCACCTCTGACTCTCCTCTTGGTCCTGATTGATTTGGGCTTTGTGGCTGATTTGTTTGCTTCATCTGTGAATGTTTTCTCTGAGTCCTTTTTGACAGTCTCACCTGTCCAAACATGCACACAAGCACACGTGTTCACAGACAGAGGCAGTGAAAGGACATTCATTTGATAATGTGCTCAACGTGTGTGTGTGTGTGTGTGTGAAACAGGCGGCGTGACCAAGGCCAACACATTCTCTCTAATGTCTTGACACAGAGTGGAACACAGACGCAGGATCTGAGACTCTCGCAGCACAAATTGGATTATGTGGATTATGTTACAACTGAATAAAGAAAACTGAATTTCATACGACATTTACCGCATTAAACAGATAAGTTGGTGGACTGTAAATGAATTGTGTTGATGTCCGGGATCGTGTTACGTTAGGAATGTAACTTTCCTTAACATAACTTTACTAAGTAAACAGAGAGAAATGGACCTAGTTTTGAAAGTTTTTTTTATCACAGACTCTCCTCACAGACGAGTCCAGCTGTCAATCACCTGGTGTCCACACATGCTTTATCATCTACTTTCCTCTGGAACTAGTGACTGACACCATTAACTCCTCAGGAGAATGTTGACTTTCATTATAAATCAAGTGAGAAGTCATATTTCCATTCAAACTTGTGTGGAGTCGCCCACTCGTGTCCAATTACTGTGACGGCTTCTGTCCTAAACCCCGGGCTTCACTTGTGGAACCAGAGGACTAATGTCAACAACCAGGAGCAACACAATTATCTTTATTATTTTATTATTTCACAATACTGCCGCTTTTATTACTCAGAAATACTGTAAACATGAGTCATTGCTAGTTGACTGCGTCGCAGCATGAGACACACAATGAAAACAAAAGCACACACTTACCATCGCTGCGGTTGGCCGGCGGCTCGACGTAGAGCAGCTCGTCCATGGGCTCGTCGTAGGCCTCGACGGAGTAAATGTGCTCGTAGTCGGGGTCGTTGGTGTTCACCACCACGTGCAGCTCGCGGCCTGAAACGAGAGCATCGCCACACGGGTCAGAAAAGCCCTTAACTTAAGCTGCATCGCAAGAGAAGGCTCTTAAGGCTCCCTTTAACTCGACACAACACGAGGAGTCTGTTAATTCAGGTTAAATAGAGCCTGACATGTGTGTGTGTGTGTGTGTGTGGACACAGACTACATCGTCAGACATGCGAAACACAATCGGAGAACTCTGTTTTCTTAAAAGAGAAAACAACCCAGTATTTGAAGAGGTCTCCAGATGTTAGAGAGAGAAAGCCACGCGTGATGGACACACTCACCCTCCTCACCGCTCAGGCCCAGTTGCTCGAGTGCAGGCCGAGCCCTGACCGTAGGCTGGGACTGAGGGTCCAGGCCTGAACCTGAGAGAGCCAGAGAGGGAAAAGGAGGAGGAGTGAACAGGGACACCGAAGGAGGAGGAGGAGCAGAGACGGAAAGAGAGAGACCAGGTGAGTGTGAGACAGGGGAGTCAGGAAGGGCGGAGATGGACATCACATTCTGGTAGTCAAACCTTTTAGACACACGAGCAGGCAACAACACCCACATCCACCACACAATCATTCCACTCCCACACTGAAACACACACACACACACATTCGACATTCATGACTTGCGGGGACATTGCATTGACTTACATTCATTTCTTGGAGACTTACCCTAACCTTAACCACAATTACTACTGGCCTAATCCTAATCCTAACCCTAACCTAACCTTAAAACATATCTTCACCTTAAAATGTAGTAATTTACGTTATGGGGACTTGTCCCCACAAGGAGGACAAGTCCCCATAATATGACTGTGTAAACAGGTTTAGGTCCCCACACATTAGTAATACCTGGACATACACACACGCACACACACACACACACACACACACACACACACACACACACACACACACACACACACACACACACACACACACACACACACACACACACACACACACACACACACACACACACACACACACACACACACACACACACACACACACACACACACACACACACACACACACACACTAAAGGAATTACAGGTTTTTGGTCTGTTTCCAAAAACTGATTGTAATCCTTTAAGGACTCAAGTATTTGGACTTGTGTCACACTCAAGTCGAGCCTTTGACCGGTTTGAGTCCAAGTCACATTAGTGCTGATTCAGCTGAAGACTCAGAGACTCGGAGCGTTAGTGAGCGCTCGTGATGCAACATGACGTCACATGACGTGGAATTAAACACGGGTGAAATGGTGAAATTCTCTGTAATGATCACACAGTCACAGTCATTCATCTTATGTTTCATTAAACTAATGTGGGAGAACAGGTCGGAAAGTAGACAATAAATGAAATTGTGTTATTATGGAATATATAACACAATTAGTTATGACTAATGTTGGTTAATCTGGGATTTATATACAACGTGCTCTACACTAAGCCATGCTGACGTTTAAGGAAATGAAAACGTATCTATAAGAGTCATTTTCTTACAACCAAACCTATTTAAAAACAAAAAATTTAAATTTAATGTCATCATTTTGTCATTATCTAACGTATTATTATTATTATTTAAATCTCAACAGAACGAGCAGCCGTTTCCTCCAAGTCTGTGTTTGTGATTCTTTCTTCCAAACAAACTCAGTTTCTTTCACAGTCTTTTCAAAGTCCTGATGCTAAAGATAATGTTGGTGCTGAATATGAAGTATTTCTCTATTTGTGAAGACAATCAACGTGTAACTTCACAAAATGCTCTGTGTTAATAATTACTTTATTCTCATAATAACATCATTTTTGTAAAATAAAGTTTGGCCCTAATCCTCCGTCGTGTCTTAGAATCTGAGACTGACTCATTCTTTCATTACCAGCCATAAAAACTGATATTGTATTGAGATGAGTCATTTGGCCAACAAGTGTTTTTATGTGGTTTAAAGAAAACACATTTGCTACATGGACTACGGACACAGACGCTGCTGCTGCTGCTGCTGCTGCTGCTGCTGCTGCTGCTGCTGCTGCTGCTGCTGCTCACTCACCTCCACACGCTGAGGACCAGACAGATGGACAGGAAGGGAAGAAGGAGAGAGAGAATAATAAAGGTCAGTAAAAGAGTAAAGTCTTTGCTGAAGGTCAATGCAGCTGCGAGTAAAGTGGACTCACCACAGTGCTGATTCATCTCCGAGCGAACATAGTGTCTGATCTCATCCTCCTGAATTTGAAATTGAGAGAGAAGCAAGACAAGACACTTAAAACACAACGCTGATGTCTTTGTATACGTGCATGTTGTTCAGCGTCAGTGAGGATCGAGCACTGACCGTCATGCCCGGCTCTCCTCTGTCTCCCTTGGCTCCATCTGGGCCCAACTCTCCCTGCAACATGGACAAGTGTCAGGACAGACAGACGCGACCCACAGAGAGGCCGAGACGCAACACTGAAGAACTGCATGTCAAAGTCAAAGTGCAAGGTTGAAACTGCGCGAGAGTCCTAAACATTTATTCAAAGCTTGGATAATGTGTGACTGTTGATGGGAAAAACTCTGTCAAAATGTACTGCCGTGCAATGTGTAATTCCATGTTTGTTGCTGTTTTTTTAACCATACAAGATTTCTCCAACCACAACAAGGACGTAAGTGACAGTGACACTCACCGGCTGTCCTCGCTCTCCTGGGATACCCGGGATTCCGCGTGGACCCACCACGGACGGACCGAACGGCCCTCGCTCTCCCTGACACGCGAGCAAAAACAACATTACAGTGAACAGGTATTCCAGTCACGCTCGTCTGCTGTTAGTCTGCTCAGTTTCACAGAGAACAAAGAACAAGATTAGGAATTAGACATCAAGTCTGTGTAAATCACAAGTGCACTGTAAAAGAATGAAAGACTTATTCTCCAAAGTCTGGTAATATGTGACAACATTTACCTGATGTACAATGTACTCTGTGCACAGTATAATTACAGTGCATCAGCTGCATTTAAGTCATATATTAACTTCACATAATGACAGAGTCTGCGTCTGAAACGAGGTCAATCGATCGTCACCAGCTTTAATTATTTACTGGATGAGGCAAAAGATAAATACACAGCAATCAAACCAAAGTGCCAGTCAGAGAAGAAAGAGGAGAAGGAGCAAACACAACAGAGGACACAGTCTGCTTTATATAACATCCTTTTTTTCTTGTGTCAAATATCAAAACAAGTTTCATCTTTGTTGACGCCACTGACAGCTGTTATTTGTGTGCACTCAGTGACAGAAGTCGTACGTTTGTCTTTTATTAGACGGTCTTTTCTTTTGCTGGATCGCCGTCACACCTGTGCACAGTCACTGCTGCTGCTGCTGCTGCTGCTGCAGAACTATCTCCTGTTCTTTCTTTCCTTGCAGTGACTTTACTCCACAGATACAATTCAAATCAAGCCCCTTGTCCACCTGTGGAACTCGCCTCGGCACGGCGCGGCGTGGTTTTCCACTGCAAAACAGTACCTTCTCAACGTGGGCGGAGTCATCACTGCACGGCGTTGACACACGTTTTACACAAGTGACGAGTGACTTGTAAAGCAGTCACACATGATAAGGCCTCAGTAGCTGGTACTGTCGCTAGTGGACACGCAAAATAACCGCGATGTGCCGAGGCGAGGCGAGCTAGTGGAAACTCGCCATAAGGTATCGAGCCACCATCAAACCAGTGAATGAATGAATGAATGAATGAATGAATGACCACCTTCTCTCCCTGGAGCCCTTCAGGGCCGGGACCACCAGATGGTCCCTGGGGCCCAGTTAGACCGGCGGCCCCATCCACTCCTCTGGGACCAGGAGGGCCAGGCACACCAGGAGCACCCTATATGTGAAGATGACAGAGCAAAGTGGGATTATGAAGTAAAACATGTAAAAGTGGGAAGATTCTAAAGTGGGATTATGAAGTAAAACATGTAAAAGTGGGAAGATTCTAAAGTGGGATTATGAAGTAAAACATGTAAAAGTGGGAAGATTCTTTACTCATAAATAAATAAATAAATAATGTCAATCTGCACACATTTGAACATGCAGGAGTCATGTCGACACCCCAGTGTTTGGGTCATTACTCAGCAGTAGAAGTTCTGCACTGGAACTTTCACTTGCATCATAAGAGTTACAGACTCACCCTTTCACCCTTTTCTCCCTGAGATCCCTTGGATCCTGCCACCCCATCGAAACCACGATCACCCTTCACAGGACAAACAAAAAGAGAGTTATTGATATGATATATTCATATGATTAACATGGTCAGAACAGGGCTCTGTGTACTGTACCTTGGGGCCCACGAGTCCTTCTTTTCCCGGAGCCCCAGACGCTCCAGACGGTCCGACACCGCCCTGTGAATCACACAGCAGAGACATGATGATGATGATGATGATGATGATGATGAGGACGATAAAAACTTCAAGAAGTTATGAAACGCGTGTGTTTGTACCAAACACTGACTCATACCTTTTCACCTTTTCTTCCTGGAAGGCCGGATCGACCGTGAGTACCAGCGTCTCCCTGCACACAAAGACATACATTCATTCATTCATTCATTCATTCTTCATTCACCACATCAACCAACATAACATGACTCACACACACGGCTGACGTCATCACATACATATTTTACATAAACATAGGAGGACATTATAACATTTTGGTGGTGATATATAAAGTGGGCAGCCCAGGCAGAGGTTTGTGCTTTCTTTCTTTCTTTGCTTCTTTCTTTTCTACCTTCTCTCCTTTGGGTCCATCGCTGCCACAATTCCCCTTGGGTCCTCGGTCACCCTGGTAACACACAAGTTTAAGTGACACGTAAACAGACCTGTGAATCACAAAGGAACCTATATATATATATATATATATATATGTATATGTATATATATATATATACGGTATATGTCATATATATACATATACATATGTCATATATATACATATATATGTACATATACACATATAGAGAGAAAGCTCTTCCCCCCCCACTCAAGCTGACTACCTATGCACAAGAACATGCAACCCTCCCATGAACGTGTGCAGATGTGATGCTGAAATGGTTGCTACCACCCTGACCCTGATGGGTTTGGACAATAGTGAGAGATAAGAGGGAGATAAAGAAAGTGGCAGTGAAGCAGGAGAAGCCTTGTACAGAGAGAGAGAGAGAGACTCAAATTCTTGGTTTCTCTCATCCATGATTTTTTTCCCACAAAATATGAAGCAACATTTCATCCAACATGAGCCGTTGTTGAACCTGCTTTTGAAAAAGCTTTTCAAATTTTGCTTTAAAATATAAATCATGACTATGTTTAAATATCCATTATATACAGAGGCTATATTATTATATTTCAACACAACATAGGTAAATCTGATGGAACTTTCACCAACAATATAAAAACAACTGAGCAAAAAAACACTCTATTTTGTGACTTCTGCACAATTATCACGACTAAAAACACGATATATAATGAATCATAACTTTGACTCAACAACAGATGGAAAATAACGCTTTTATTGAAACCTGAACATGTGACCTATAAACACACAGAACCGTGCTAAAGGCTAACTAGCATAATACTTCTATATATGCTTATATGTCTTCAGTTCATTAATGATTTTAATGGAGTTGAAATCAAAGACAACAGCAATGTCAGGTATTATTTAAGTGTTTTTTTTTTATGTGACAATTTTCCCATTTATTTATTGTCATGTTCTCATTTTTATGCAAATGAAGACCACAGAGAATAATCACACACAGAGAAAATACCTTGACTCCTCTCAGTCCTGAAACACCGGTGAATCCCTTCTCGCCCTTCTGCCCCAGCAGTCCGTCCTTCCCTGACAAACCCTGGGAAAAAAGCCCAGAAATCATCACAGTCAAAAGCAACCAGTAGTAAAGAAGTAAAGAAGTTTCCAATCAGACGCAAAGACACGCACCGCTTCACCAGGCACTCCGGGGTGACCGGCTTCTCCCTGCACACAATGACAGTAATTAGAAGAATTATTATCCTCACTGACAATCTGCTGATAATTAGGATTGTGATCATAATTATCATCAGACGCTCAGCGTCACTTGCCTTCTGTCCACCAGGACCGCGGGCCCCGGGGAATCCGACGGATCCTTTCTCCCCCGGCTCTCCCCTCTGACCCTGAGGTCAAACACACAAACACATGGAAAAAGAAATACTGGTCATTTATAACATCATATCCCGCATTGGGGTAAATACAGAGTTAAATGTGTGATAATCAGTTTTAAATAAAACGTCAGAATCTAACGTCATCTAACAGGAAGGTATTTACCTGCTCCCCTGAAGGCCCCTCCTGACCCTTTGTTCCTTTTTCTCCTTGGACCCCTTTAGGCCCTCTGTCGCCCTGAAACCAAACATGTGAGAACTAGAACTGTGGCAGTGATGCCAGCTGCTGTAAAACATCACTACAGTGTCTACAGTGAGATGTTCTCCTAACATCAACAGCGTTCACTCACCGTTTCTCCTTTGTTGCCCTTTTCTCCAGGAGGCCCTCCCACGAGCACAGTGTCACCCTGTCAATTGAAGGACAGCAGTGACTGATGTGTCGTCAACACACTGCTGTCAGTGTCGTATCACAGTCGTATAATCTCCATCGAGGAGGTGTGTTACTTTTGTTTATGAGTTAATAATCACACAAACAAGTTGAAAGTTAGTGAACTGCATAAAACATCACGTTCAGTTCTTTTCCACCTGTGGTCCCGACTCGACTCGACCCGACTCGACTCGACTCGACTCGACTCGCCTCGCACGGTTTTCCACTACTAAAATAGTAGCTACTCAACATGGGCGGAGTCTTCACTTCGTTTCACACACACACACACACACACAGTGACTTGTAAAGCAGTTGTTTTCAGTGTAACTGAATCATTAGAATCATTAAAACTATTTGTTCACGACCGGAGCTCAGCAGTGACGTCACTAAACTCCTCCTCCTAAGACTCGTCATAAATACTGAGATTTTACACATTTCCCTGATAATTGTTGGAGATTAACCCACGTTTTTAGGATTGTTAAGTCTTTTTTATCTGATCTACAGTTCGGCTTTGATTCTTGTGTCGGACGTCTCTTCCTGTGACGTCACTCTGACCAATCAGTGGCCGGCAGTCTGGTGATGTCACGCCTAGTGTCGCCTCAGCTCGCTTGGACCCTCACCAGAGCAGGTAGTAAAAAAAGTACCTGGTGCTATCACTAGTGGAAACGAGTGGAGTGGAGCTGGTAGAAACACACTGATGTTGTCTTTAGCGATATAAATAAATAAACATGCAAAAACAGAAGTGAGCTTTGGTTTATTGGATATTAAAAAACATGTCCACACCTTTTCTCCTTTGTCACCTTGAGGTCCACCGTCTCCCTGACAAAAAAACAAAGCCCCGTCACAGCAGATCAATTTAATTCACTACTTTACGAGAGCAGGACGCTCTGAAGATGCAGCTGCTGCTCAGTGACCTGCTCAAAGAACAAGAGCAATCTCACATGAAAATGGGAAGAGGACTGAAATATTCACCTTCTCTCCCCGAACACCGCGAGCCCCCGGGGAACCCTGATGACCACACACACAATTAAAACAGAAAGATCAGGCAACAGAAATGAAATCACAATAACAAGGTTTGAAGTGACTTCTTGTTGAAAATGCTTTGAAATCAACACGACAACAGTAGAGTTAGTTAACTCCTCCACAATAACTAAAGACATTCAAATCAAATCAAAGACGGAAACACTTGGTATTTACAGTTGGTCCTCTTTCCCCGTCCAGACCGGGACGACCCTCCTCGCCCTACAACAGGAGGCATGATGGGAAAAACATGCCACTCTTTAGTTGATTTAGTTGATCATATACAGTCTATGTAGAAAACAATGTGAACCAGTGTCTTACTCTGGTCCCTGCATCTCCTCTCTCTCCTCGAGCACCAGGGACACCAACGCCAACTTCCCCCTGGCGACAGGAAATGATGATATGAATACAAAGAACATTTAAATGAACATTTAAGAAATGGCATGGAAACATTTGTCTCCCTGAGATTCACCTTGTCTCCTTTGACCCCGTTGGTACCAGCGGAGCCCTGGAAAACAAATGACTGATCATTAGAAAAACATGAATTACATCATCAGAGCGGTTACATCAATTCAAAATATAAGAAGAACCAATAACAGTTTCCATTTATATCTGGAGACTGTAAACTGTATCGTCATTTAAAAGCCAGTTTGCCAAGTGAGAGGACGTCTTTACTTTAAAGACTGAAAACACAAATCCTTCATGACATGTGATGCTATGTTTCCTTCTGTTTTTAACCCTTTCAAACTCAAGCCTCAATTTGTTTTTGCTTATTTTAATCAGAATAACATCCAATAACTGGCAGTTATTTATAATTTACTGCATGTTAAAATACTGTTTTAACAATTAAAAAAGTAGAAACACACTGTTGTTGTACATGAACACCAGATTTTGTGTGTTAAATGTGAACTTTGAACAATATAAAACACATTTAAAATAACATTGGTTTGACTTTTTGTCTCAATGTCCAAAAAATGGAATGGAAAAAATGTACAGGTGTTTTTCCCACTCTGTCCACAAATGATGCGCCGGCTTCCAACAACAGTGTGAGTGAAATTACCGTAATAACCACATACGTAGCTCAAACCGCTGCGTAATTATAGAAACACAAAGTGCACTAGAGGATGATGGAGCGCTTCTTCATGTGGTGCTACAATAACTGATGAGCTTGTGGTGGACGTCCAGGGGGACAGAGAGGACAACTGAATGCAAGTCAAATGTTAATTCAAACTTTGACCAGCTAATCACTTCAGTCTCGAGTCCAAATTGACAATTTGAGACAAATTCCTTGAGGCGTTCCTTATATTTCAGTGAATGGGATGGATTTGCGCAGACGATGGATGCGTTTGTCTCTCGCCAGTGCAAGAAAGACTCAAAAAAACAAACAAATATATGCAGTTTCCTCTTGTGGTGAAACCTTTGATGCAACTGACTGACTTGTAGAAACGACCCCGACAGCATTCAGTCACGGAGCAGAATCACCACCACAGTGTAAAAACAAACAAACTCACTGGTTGTCCAGCGGGTCCAGCAGGACCAGGAGGTCCAACATTTCCTGGACGACCCGCAAAGCCCTGAAGACCCTGAAATGAGATTCACGCAATCTCAGTCACACCAGAGATGAAGGTTAAAATCACACAGTACAATGCGACCGCACTGACCCTCTCCCCAGGTGGTCCTGGAGGTCCTGGTTGTCCATTTTCTCCTCTCAGGCCAGGAGGCCCCACATCACCAGTCTTTCCCTGTGGTCCTGAAGGACCAGCTGTACCAGGAAGACCTGAGTCTCCCTAGAAATCCAGACACATTTCAATTCTTAGCAGCATATAAATCCTGCACATAAATCTGCATCTGCATCACAAGCTCTACTCACTTTTAAACCTTGAGGACCGTCCCGACCAGGAGGACCAGCCAGTCCTATGCCCCTCTCCCCCTGCAAAACACGGCCGATCACAACTGTCACGAGGATTTTCGTTCATTTTAGCTGGAAATGAATAAAAGACAAAAGTAAAAGCTCACTCACCTTATCTCCTTTTGGCCCAGGAGATCCCTGTGCTCCCTGCATCACCAGAAACATGAATGAAATCAATGAAAACAAAACTGAACGTTCCC
This sequence comes from Solea senegalensis, assembly GCF_019176455.1. NCBI lineage: Eukaryota > Metazoa > Chordata > Actinopteri > Pleuronectiformes > Soleidae > Solea > Solea senegalensis. Next base: position 26,001,700 of record NC_058024.1, on the reverse strand, counting down.
ATTCATTTAAGCTGCTTTTAAATTTCAAATGTCCCCACATCCACACATCAGTGTGCTTCCATTGTTATGCCGGTGAACACAGACTCCATTAGAACGAGTGTGAGCCGTCATTGGTTGTCATCACAGTTCACACGCCTCGTTAACCTCAAGGACGACGCAATCATTGGTGTCAATTACAAGAGACACTTTTAGAGAGAAGGTCTGAAAACCTTCATCACACTGTGATGGAACCATGACTGATGAATTGGACTGGTTTTCAGATGATAAGTCAGTGTCAACTAAACCTACAGTTTAAAGCTGCAGTGTGTAACGTTTGGTGATTATATTAAAGGAAAAAACACAGAGTGACGGACATTCGAGCTCTATTCGAGCTCTAAAGAAAGGTTAGCATAGCATCGTGTCTATGCTAAACAATATCTATCAGTCTTGCTAGCTTTATCTATCTAGTTAGCTATGTAATATCGAACATTAATCCATTAAAACATCTTATTATTTTCCCACTGTGGGACTAATAAAATACTTATACTGTAACGTCAGCATCACTATACTGATAGATATAGTTATAGTTACTGGCCACTTTATTAGGTACACTGGTTCAACTGATTGTTAATGTAAATGATCAGCCAATCACATAGCAGCAACTCAATGCATTAAGACAAGTGGATAAGTCCAAGATGATGAAGATCAAGCTGAGCATCACAAGAGAATGTGGCATGGTCTGAGTATTTCAGAAAATGCTGATCTACTGGACATTTCATGCCCGTTTTAGGGTTTACACAGATAGAACCTTATAATAGACCTAAATATACCTGTCATTTAAAACGACACAGATAGATATTTAACATATGCTCACATCCTCTCCCGGGTCTCCTGCTTCACCAACCACTCCCTAGAGTGACAATGAACGAGACAGTTTGAACACGTCATATTGTTTAACATCATAATTATGTTGTGTGTTGTGTGTGTGGAATGATTACACTCACTCTTTCCCCTTTGATGCCAGCACCACCTTTGTCTCCTTTGCCTCCCTGAGTGACAGCAATTACACAGCATATGTCACGTATGTCCACAGTCATGTGACACGACGGTGAGCGCGGACCTTACGCGGTCAGACTCACCTTCTCGCCAGGTAGACCTCTCTCTCCAGTTGTGCCAGGTAGTGTTGGACCAGCAGGACCCTGTGTCAATCACAACCAGGAGACTATTTCACGCCTGTACATACAGACTCAAACAAATGTTATTGTAAATATGTTTTACACTGTTCCAATTTCTAATTTAACACACAGGATCTGTTGTTCATGAACAACTGAAGTGTTTTTTCTAAATAAACCTGTTTGTTTTCCTTCAATTTAAACTATTATTACATGCAGTAGATTGTGAGTAACTGCCAGATATTGGAAGTTATTCTGGGAAAATGAGCAGAAGCACGTAGTTACAGGACAATTTGAGGCTTGGGTGTTAAAGGGTTAATGTTTGAATTTAAAAAAAAAAAATGTGGTTACTTCAAAAGCAGTGATAATTACAATGACTCACCATTGCTCCTTTGGGTCCAGGAGGACCGGCAACTGCCTGTAAAAATACAGAAAGAAACAGATAAAAGAAGAAGATGAAATTGACTTCTAAAAAGCTTTGGCATTCAAACATCGTCATCAAGCAGCTGTTAGATCGTCCGCCTCTCAGATTGTAAGTGTCAAGCAAACACGTTCAAATTCTAACATTAAAGATCAAACTTCACTGACAGAAGGAAACTAAAAACCTGCAGAGCATTAGTTTGGTTAATTCAGTGAATCATTTGGCAACACTGTTGATGTTTTTACAACCTTTCAACCTTTGTTGTGTGTCTGGGTTGTGAGGAATTATCTTCATGACATTGTCGTTTATTCAGAGAACTGGCAAGACCACGTCCAGCAGCTTTTTGGTAGACTGCGCGATGCCAATCTTACACTAAATCTTTCCAAGTAAAGCAATCCAAAGTGGAGACGCTTCTCTCAGAGAGAGAGAGTTGCGTCGTTCTTTGGGTATGGGCGGGATATTACAGAGACTTGCTTTGTCCAAAAACAAAAAAAAACATTTTCAGCGTCTGCTTGACTCCATTAAAGCGTCGATGACCACGGCCCCAGTTCTTGCTGATAAAACACGGATAATGGCATTTAAGTATTTCTTGAATTCTTTCACGTCATCTTCTAACTTGTTTTGACAGGTTTGCAGAAAAGTCAAGAGTCAACGAAGGAAGCAAAAGTGGAATCTCCATCTGCAACATTTCCCTCATCACAGCACAGAACAACTGTGGAGACGTGTGTGGAGATTCGGCTTAAAGGTATGGTTAAGTTTAGGGATAAGACTTAGTTCAGGCTGTCCAAATAAACTCAAGTCAAACCTGTGTGTGTGTGTGTGTGTGTGTGTGTGTGTGTGTGTGTGTGTGTGTGTGTGTGTCCGAACAAATGGACGAAGCTGCAGAGCAGATGGCCACTCGTTGACACAGCAACGCTGACACACGTTCCCTCGTTATTTATCAAAGTGGTGAACTTGTTGACAAGTGTCAGCGTTGCTCTCCATGGTGCTGAACGTGAGGCCATCAGCAGCGACGGGAACTGAAAAACTCACAAACTCACACAATTGGTGTCAGCAGAAGACGGGAAGGCCGGGTCCAGATACACATCCTGTACACCACATGGTGCAATCCCCACAAATCCCAATTCAATTTCATGTCGAATTCCCCCACAGGACCTTAGTGACGTCTTTACACAAGTAAACAGTGGATTAAAGACGTGGGACCAACTGGACCAGAGATGAAATTGATGAGTTAATCATCCAAACACACACTTCATTCATTCATTGTGGAAACAAGGTGGTCATAGACACCATGAAAATATGACAAGTTGGTCCCACATATTTAATTCACTGATGTTTCTGGTCTCTTTCTTCTTCTGTCTCTACCTCATCTCCCTCTTTTCCTTTCTCTCCCCCATTTGCCCTTTCACCCCAACCTGTCTAGGCAGAGGGCCGCACATCTGACTCTCCACAGATGCTCATTGTTTCTCTGCTCTCGATGATGTTGTCTACGTACAGTGCCTTAGATAATGTATGTTGTAATTCGGTGCAATACAAATTAAATTGAATTGAATGTCTTGGAATCTGTTGAATCAGGAGAAGCTTCAGCAGATTAAACTCCAGCAAAATCAGATAATCCGCTCTGGTGACCTCGAGAGAGAGAGGGGGGGTATCTTTTTGGGGCCACAAGGTTGGTGCAGTGGTTAGCACTCTTGCCTCTGCAACAAGAAGACCCGGGTTCGCGACCTGGTTGGAACAAGGACCTTCCTGCATGGTGTCTGCATGGTGTCCCTGTGTGTGTGTGTGGGGAATTCTCCGGCTTCCTCCCACAGTCCAAAAACATGTAATATGGGCATTAGGTAGCACGGTTGCTTGTCTCTATATGTGTCCCTGTGATGGACGGGCGTCCAGGGTGTGACCCCGCCTATCGCCCTATGTCAGCTGAGATTGGCACCAATTTGGAGAATAAAGCAGGAGAAGATGAATCTTTTGATTTGAACAAGATACTGAGTCACATCTAACAAAACAAGTGAGGATGTTTTTGACTCCATGACGATGACGGGTGATGAGCCCAGTTTAGAGAAGATTAATTGACCTTCACTGTCACTTCTACTGTCGACTGACACTTTCCCTGGGCAGATTTGACAGACTTTCTTAATAAGAGACGTCTGCAGGCGTTTAAATACAGTCAACACTATTTTAGTGTCAGGTTTGAGAGGCGGGAAAACGTTGGTGCTTTTAAATAATTAATTGAAATCCAATTAATAGTACTCCTGACCTGAAAATGAGAGCGGCTGCCCTGGAAGACCCTGTTCATTAGACGAGATGGATCCTCTCACTTTTATGAGACCTGATAATATGCTGATGAATACTGACGTGTGTTCCCTCGGCTTATTTCCCCGTTACATCTGTGGCTGCAGTTCTCATTTACATCCATATATAACATAATATAATTCAGATACATTGAAGGGCATATGGGAATAAAGTCAGTGCCGCCAGTGCCAACCTATGAGTGATTTACCTTTATGTTCAAGTAGATTCAGGCGATTCATATTCATCTTATTTTTAGAGCGGTAGGAACTACAGGCGTCCACTGGGTTTTCCCCTGGATTTCCTACAACTCTGCACAAAATAAGTAAAACTCCAGGGCTGCACTGCAGCAGATAATATAGACCCATGAGTCAAGTGTAAATATGTTCCAGATATGTGGAAAATAATTTGATTTGGTCAGCAAGTGAGATTTACTCCTTGAATGTCAATCAATAAGAGACGTACACAAACCCAGGCCGCGGCGACAGCTTGTGACGAGAGATGAAGTTCCTGAATTATATTCCCTAATCCCAGCTCAAAAAAACCCTCCCCACATGGCAGGGAATGTTTGTGCTGATGATTTCATTTCCCAGCAGCTCACTGATAGACATTAATTAATTCAACACAGGAAGAGTTTGGAGAAGTGTGTCTCACGAGTTTGATTACACAAACACAGACAGACATTAATTAAAAGCAAATATTTCAAACACTAACCACAAACACTGTGTTTTTTTGATATTGACTTAAAGAGAAGTGCAGCAGTTGCAGGTTCCAGCTGCATCACCATGGACCCTGAAGGAAAACCCAGAGCAGGAGCATCTAACACTGTGTCATCAGATCAAACCTCTCACAGCAGGAAGTTAATAATAGCACTACAGCAGAAATGTGAGGGGGTTATGACTCCAGGGCAGCAAATCATTCTCTATCTGGGATCACATCCAGTAAAACCCCAAACACAAACGCAATCCATTGACTGTCCATTTGGCCAGAGGCTCCTCAGTAGATACAGCATGTTCTCACCTTCCCGGGAGGGCCGCTGTCTCCCTGCTCCCCCTTTAAGCCGGGCAGGCCTGGAGGTCCAGCAATGCCCTGAGGAGCAAATTACACAATGACACTGAGGAAGACCTGAGGAAGACCTGAGGAAGACCTGATAAATGAAAAACATACACATACACATGACGAGGTTAACGCCAATCCACACACCTGCTTTCCTGGTAGTCCATGTGTTCCTTCTTTCCCAGGAACGCCATCTCTTCCAGGAACTCCAGGTTTACCGGACTCACCCTGAGGAGCAGCATGTATGTTTGTGATATAGAGATTGAGTGCAATGTTACGTTGACATCTGCTGACTTAAATAAGCTTTACAACAAGAATGAAAAGAGTGAAAACAAGAGAGTAGCAGCGTCAGACATGTTGGTAAACATCAGGTGGGAATGATTTGTTTTCAATCAGTTGCACGTCGTGGAAACGTTTCCAAATGATGAAGATTATTATAGCAGAGGCTGTTATTTGCCAATGACAGCTTGGTGCACACGTTTTCTGAGTTTCTGTTTATTTATTTATTTCATTTTTTCTCATTTCCAGTTAGAAGTGAAATGCCCCAGGCTCAGAAAACAAAGCAGCACTTCTATTATTCTGCACTTCCTGGCCGTGCTGCACAGTGCTGCAGCAACTATCGCAGCCCAGACTTGGAATGCATACTCACCACCTGGCCTGACAGTCCCGGAGGGCCCTGTGGACCCTGAAGAAGCAAATAAATAAAAACAACACCATGAGATTTACAATGAGTCTCGGGAGCAAAAGAACAGCAGTGATTTATAGGAACACTTACGACAGCTCCCGGAGGGCCCAGTGGTCCTGGCAAACCTGTGCTCCCCTGGGCACCAGGAGGACCCTGAAGAGACCAGATTCTGATCCGTTACTCAACTGTACTCTGTAGAGACGGATACGTGACTGTAAACTAATAGTGAAGCTGTTTTACCTGCACGCCAACACCTGGTTCTCCTTGATTACCCTGAAAAAAAAAAAACAAGTGACAGAGAATTTAACTGTGCATGAAAAAAACCAACAACAACAACAACAACAACAACAGGTCACAGTGTTTAAACTGCAGTGAACTCACCTTTAACCCTGGTGCACCTGGAAGCCCAGAGGGACCCAACGGGCCCTGATGAGAACACATAGACATGTAAAAGTCTGTGAGTAGTGTGTGTGTGTGTGTGTGTGTGTGTAATACTCACAGTTGGCCCCCGTATGCCAGGCTCTCCTTGATTTCCCTACAAGTGAAAGACACACATGCTGTTTATACACATGTAATCGCATCAATGGACACATTTTAAAAAAGGTTTATTTCTGGTAAGCTTTAATGTGCCTGTGATGCGTTACAAAATAAAGTCTGAATGCTAAGCTACGCTTTCAGACTGCAGCCAGTAAGCTTCATGAAACTGACAATTCATTCATCTAATCGCAGAAAGAACACAAACAAAAGTGTTTGTTCAGGGTTTTTTTTGTTTGAGCTGCTGACGTTTTCAGCACTGACTGGTCCCAGCTCGACTCGCCTCGCCTCGCCTCGCCTCCACAAGGCGCCGTTTAAGTGGGTTTTCCACGACAACATGGGCGGAGCAACTAGTGACTTGTAAAGCAGCTGTTTTCAGTGTAACTGAATCATTAGAATCAGTTGATTAAAACTATTTGTTCAGTACTTCCTCCATGACTCCGTCTGACACTGAGCTGAAACACAGCGGCAGAGTTTGTGATGCAGCTCGTCGGTCGCCATCATCAGTGCTGTCACTAAACTCCTCTGTTGAATACTGAGATTTCAGACATTTCCCCTGATAATTGTTGGAGATTAACCCACGTTTTTACGATTATTAAGTCTTTTTAACTGATCTACAGTTCAGCATTGTTCGGCACTCTGACCAATCAGAGGCCGGCATAGTATCGAGGCGGGTCGCGCTGGTGGAAACACACCGTTAGTGTGCTGCTGTTGCAGAGAAGCAGTGTGAGACACAGTCACTGTAAACGTCAGCGCCATCAACAGCTCATAAAAGCCACACTCCAAAGACATGAACTCACATTTATTTCACTTGATAAATGAACTATGTAATGGACAACAGCAGCAGTCATTTTGACAGGTCACAAAGAAAACCACAGGTCTACATAATCAAATCAATCAGCGTCCTCATGCTGTTCACTGTCACACTGTTTCCACTCAGAGACACAAACACAACACACGGGACTTTCTGACGACAGGTCACAGGAGGGTCGGCGGCGTCAGCAGAGAGACACTTGCACGGTTAACTGGAAATATGTGTGCAGAGCGAGGGATAAGCTCACAGCAGAGAGCGGCACCATGCATGACAAGCACGAGTCGAGTCAATCCACAACAGAGTCGTTTTTAGACTTGGCCCAGTTTAGTATTCCCTCCTACTATTGTGCACTGGATGCTGGCGTGAGCTGCAGCTTAGGACGTCAGCTGATTCCCTTTTATCTGTTCAATCAACAAATCTATGGCGTTCTAAACTGTAGAGTTTGACGCGGGCACTTTGGGGACAGGTGGTCTTCATTAATATTTCATGAGGAACTCAATCAAGGTCTGACTCTCATCCCAGACGCCCCGTGCGCTCCATAGTGATGAAATGTTTCCTGGAAGGTTCATCACAGTGTTTTTCTCTCATGTTATATATAAATATACATATGTGTAATACAGACACAGCTTTCATGCTACTAGCTGTGGAAGCCAAGACACACAGCCAGCTATATACACAGTATGTATGTATATATATATACATACATACTGTATACATACACACATACAGTATACAGTTCTTCCTCCACAGCCCAAGCATGCCAGCCTGCAGCAGATAACCTACCGGTCTACCTAGTACTCCAGGGAACCCAGGCTGGCCCTAGAGGGGATGGAAAAATGCCGGGAAGACGGATAACAGGAAGAGTGGGGGTGTAGTTTGAAGGGGAACAAACAAACACAGGAACAAGGAAACAGACAGAGATGAGGAGAAAGAGGAAGTTAGACAGTGAGGTGTAAGCAGCACAGCTCCACAGTGACAGTTACACTCTAAGGGATCTATGAAGCCTCAGCCGGGGGGGTGAGGGGGGGGCGGGGGGAGAAGAGAGCTCCATCAGCTCTGTGTGTGCAGCCAACCCACGATGGTTTTACTCTGCAGGTTACTGGTTACTCACTGATTGCCCTTGAGGACCAGAGGGCCCCGGTGGGCCCTGCTCCAACAGGGAGGGGAAGGAAAACAAGAAAATGTGAGGAGGGTCTAATATCTCACGTCTCTTTGCATTTATTCATGCACTGAAACAATGAACAGCATTTTGTAATTACTGTTTGTTTCATATTCTCAAAAAACATCATATTATTAAAGGTCCAGTGTGTAACATTTAGGAAGGTTGATTGTAGAGCTGAAACAATTAATCGATCAGTTGGTTATTAATCGATTACTAAATTAATTATTGATTAAAACAAGATTTTTCTTAAATGTGAATATTTTCTTCATTTCTTTGCTCTAAATAACAAAGAAATCATTCAAAGTCAATCATTTTGGTTTGTGGACAAAACAAGACATTTGACAACATCATCATTTCCAGGTTTGACAAACACCGCTCAACATGGTGTTCTGATATTTTATAGACCAAGCGATTGATCGAGAAAATAATCGACAGATTAATCGATTATGAAAATAATCGTTTGTGGTTTATTGGCTTTAAAATAAAAATAGTTTTTAATAGCATAATAGAATAATGCTTGTGTTTTTATTGCAGCCAAAATGGACAAACCAGCTAAAGTCTGCAGATCAGGAGCGTGAAGGCTACTGTCGACCTGTGACCCTGACACTGGAGGACTCCTCCCACCGCTTGTTACAATTGTCTCACCATTACAGGTGTTTTTGGGGAGTTTCACCACTGATCTACAGTCACACTGATACTCTGTGACCAGTCTGACCAGTCCGTGGTCCGGCAGTCTGTCCATGTCACATTTAGATTCAGAGCAGGAATCATCACTGATGGAAAATAAGATGACACTAATTCTTACATAATGGACCTTTAAATAGCATCACATGATAAATCGACTGGTGGAGTATGATTGTGTCATAACATCATCATGTACGGTTCATTTATAAGAGAAAAAAAAGCCTACTTACCGAGTGTGTTGAAATTATATTCACTAAATACAGTTAGAAGACTATTTAATAACACAGTCATCCATTCATTCTTTTATCCATTCATCCACTACATGGTGTACTTTATTAAAACAAAGAAAATAGTCAGCACTCCATTCCTCACGTACCGCTTTTCCATCCTGACCAGGTTTCCCTGGTTCTCCTGGTGTTCCCTGAAATTACAAACCACACAATATTATCTTCTGAGAAATAATAACTAACTAAAATAATTATGTTAAATGACTTTCTAGAGTTAGATGAGAAGATTGGCACTTTTGAAAGCACAACTTTTAGGTTGTTGATTTAAACTTGGAAACAAATGAAAACCCTCTGGTCCTCCTCCAGTTGTTTACAGAGCTGAGTAGTTCATAATGTTTTCACCTGCGTCCATTTGCTTGTTGATCTGTGTTTACGTGTTTGTGAGCAGCACGAGTGGAAAAGTAAAAACTCATTTGTGTTCTAACTGATCTTAGACCCAACTCACCTCTGAGCCATCGCGTCCTTTTTCTCCATGTTCTCCTCTTTCTCCTTTATCACCTTTTGGTCCCACAAAACCCTTTAGGACAGAAGATTATAAAACACATCAGAAGACGACGTATGAAAACTGAAGAAGAAGAAGAAGAAAATCTGATTCTGAATCTGTATCTTACTCTGTCTCCTTTGGGTCCTGGTGGTCCAGCTGCCCCGGCGTCTCCTTTCTGTCCTGCAAATCCTGGCGGGCCTCGAGCCCCAGGTGCACCAATCAGCACTGAATCAGCAGACGCTCCCTTCAGAGCCAAATATATACATGGATAAATGTTGTTGAACTCAATATTCACTTCATGTCGTTTTACAAGTGTTCCATTCCATCAGCTACAGGGATAAAAAGCAGTTTTACCTTTTGACCCGGTGGACCCGATGGCCCCGTTAATCCAAGTTTTCCCTGACAAACAGAAACAAATCTTCAAATGCACAGTATGTCATCTCTGTCACTGGTGGCCTCATAAAAAACAGCAACATAAAACCAATGAAATGATATAAAACCTGAGACAACACACTGGCTAATTATTAGAACCAAATATTACAGGAGATTATAGCACAGATGCAAAGCAGGTGATATTTTTGGATTTCTATGGATTTAAAGAAACATGTTGGCTAATTTTAACACAGAACTGTTACGTATTTGAACTTTAAAGCTCCACTGCAAAACCTCTATCGCCCCCCTGTGGATTTCATAGTAATTACCCAGAGAGAGAGAGAGAGAGAGAGAGAGAGAGAGGAGGGACGCTGTCTTCTGCTGTGTTTCTGTCTTTTAATGCAGTGTTACTAGTTTGGACTGCATCCAGGAAACTTTTTCAACATTTTCAAAATCACATTTGTGACAGTTTTTACAGGAGAATCCACCTCTGAAAGTCTTCACTCGTGCCGTGAGCTTCTTCTGCTTCACCTGATTGATCATGACTGAATGTTTCTCTCTCTGTTTCTTTGAAAGTAACAAACATTCACTTGACGACAATAGTCTAAAACACTTACAGCTTCTCCTTTGTCACCTTTGTCACCTCTCTCCCCCTAAAACACACACACACACACACACACACACACCATTAGCAGACGCATTATACAAAATCTTTATTTTGATGACGTGCAGTTCTTCTCTTCACCTTTTCTCCTGGTCTTCCAGACTCTCCTACTTCCCCAGTTCGCCCTGGAACACCTGGTATACCAGGCTTGCCAGACTCTCCGGCAGGGCCCTGGGGCCCCGCTGGCCCTCTTTCCCCAATGGCTCTTCCAGGAGGCCCTGTCGCTCCTGCAGGTCCTCGATCCCCTTGATCCCCCTTTGTTCCTCTCTCTCCTGGAATACCACGAGCGCCCTATAAACATTCAAAACGTTTATAATATGCATCATTTTTATGAATTTTCAAGGCGTCTTTTTACTTTGAAGCTTCTGAGATGCTTAATAATCATACTCACATCCAACCCAGCGGGTCCTCTCTGTCCTGTGTCCCCCGTGTCTCCCTTTGCACCTTTCTCCGGCTTCTGCACGGAAGGAGCCACAAGCAAGTCCTTCTTGTCCACAACCACCTTCAGCTCAGAGACCTGTGTGAGAGCACCAAAGCAAGCAGACACAAAAACGTTCTATTAGTATATCGTTCTACTGCATTTAATACCTTTTTATTCAATAAAATATATTTCCTGTGTATAAAATGTTGGAAATTAAAGATGAAATAATTATTCTTAATGTTTTACGAGTGTATAATGAATGACCTGATTGTATAAATTGTTGTTTTTCATTCCATCATGTGTTTAAAATAGCCCACAGTGGACAAACTAAACATCTCATGGCTGCATAGGGAAGATATTCAGCTAGACTGAGGACTGAAGGGATTTTTTTTTGGCTCCAAAAATGAAAGGTCAAAGGTCAGTGCTCTCCTTGACTCCATGTCACTGAAAGCTACAAATCAAGGCAGAATTGTTGGTGTAATTATTGACTCACAACCAACGAAAAGCTTTCACTAAGTCTGGCTTTTACTGCCTGGAGAACATTTTCTGTCTCAACAAGACACAGAAAAACATATTTTCAGCACAGAGATTGTTGAAATGGTGTCTTAAGAAAAAACATCAATCAGGCAGCTGCAGCTGGTCCAGAGTCCTGACTAATACCAGGGAAACTGGACCACATCACACCTGGTACTCAGATCACTACACTGGTTTCCTGTGAGTCACAGGATAGATTTCAAAATCTTACTCTTGGTCTACAAAGCACTGAATGGTCTTGGACCAAAATACATCCTAGACTTATGAGTTCCCTATGAAGCATCTGCAGGTCTAAGATCATCAGGAGCTGATCTTAGACCTGTGTGTTTCCCACATGCACAAACAAAGTGACTCGATACAAAGCCTCTAAAGTATGGGAAAAACTAGGCAATCGTTATAGCGTATATATATATATATATATATATCTATATATATATAGATATATATATATATATATATAGTCGTTATCGTTAACAAAAAAACATACTGGAGCTGGGAACTTGTTATTTGGTCTCAATAACAAGTAGTGAACCTCAGGTACCACAGATCCATGTAACTCAGATAACATAATAAAAATCACATATTCAGAATTGTGATAGTTAGTGATCTAGAGTTAATGCACCTTTAATAAATAACTCAAAAACAAGGAGTCCACACACCTGAATACCGAGGCTGGCCAGAGCCTTCTGTACGTCCTGCTGACACAAATACAGACGCATGGGTTAACACAGACGGACACTGGCAGCCAGAGTTTGGACATCAGACGTGATGGACTGATGTCTTACCACAGCTGTCCCAGGTTTGCCCGGTGCTCCGTCCTCTCCCGGGTCCCCCTGCCAATAAAAAGAGATCAAAGTGTCGACACACTGAAGCCTCAATCATGTCACACACTCACTACAGTGGAAGAAAATGGAAGTTCAACTTACAGTTTCACCTTTGAGGCCGTGGGGACCTCGCTCTCCCTGGAGCAAAGACCACAAGCAGCAGAAGAAGAGGAACAAGAAGGAGGAGGAGAAGGAGGAGGAGAAGGAGAAGGAGGTCATAAACCAGAATAAAACAGAGTAAATTGATATTTATATGGAGAAAAAAATGGAATCAATAAAGACAACGTACTCTGGGTCCTGCAGCTCCGGGGACACCGGGGACGCCCTGTCAGACAGAGGAACAAGGACATCGATGAGATCATCAGCAGATAATATGTGGGACAAATGGAGTAGCGTGCGGGGACACGTCCTCATGTCAAACATTTACACTGCTCTGAAAACCATTTACCTTTAAACAGCTGGGTTTCAAACGTCAATACTTTTGTATTATTGACCAAAATATGTGTTGGTATTGAAATCAATATTAAATCAATAAGAAATAAAGCTATAGAAATAAACGCTCATTCTCTAAATGAATGTCAAGAAATGTCAAGGCTTCATTTAATCAAATATCATGACAACAGTGCAATAAAACTAACGTGTGACATAATTCATCACTTCATCACGGATTTCATTAACCCTTAGTGATCACGCGGCACATATCTGTGCCACAGGTGCACCCATGGTCGTTTGCTGTGGGAATAATACACAACTCCTTATATGGACATCCTTGGGGGTGTGTCTGGTAACACTTTATATTAAGGAACACAAATTCACCATTAACTAGGTGCTTACTAACATGCATACAAGTAACATACTAGCCATTAATTAGTAATTATTAAGCACGTATTAACAACTTATTCTACCTCTATTACGACATGAATCAAGATTGTTCCTGATTAAGGTGTTAACTAATAACTGTCTAAAACCTAGTTAATGGTGAATATGTGTTCCCTAATATAAAGTGTGACCAAATGTTGTTTGTTTTTTTCGTCTTCTTATGGGTTGAGTTAAAGTTTATTTTATATCCTATTTTTAATCGTGATATTAAGTCACAAAATTAGCCAAATAGCCCAAATTACCGTTACATTTAGTGTAGAGTGAAAAAAGCTCTGTGTTCTAATGGTTACATTTATTTTGAAAAAAAAAAAGTAATCAGGAATATGTTGATATTTTAAAAAAAGACCCAACAGAGTTCTATGAAAAACACAATGAAACGCACAAACAGGAAGTGTTTGTTATTGAACAACAGCTTTTTTTGGACATACGTATTATTAGTCCATCATGCTGCAGGAAAAAGAAGAGATTTGTATCAAACTCTAAAAGAAATCTGAATACTCACAGGGGTTCCTGGGGGCCCCTGTGGGCCGGGGATCGGTGCCGCCTCGGCTCCTTTCAAGTACACAACCTGCGAGAGACGGTGCATGAGTTAGTAAACGACACACCATCCTCTTTCCACATTTTAATTGTGTCCACATCACCTGTCCAGGAGGACCAATACTGCCAGGTAACCCAGGTGGCCCTGAAGGACCGGAGGGGCCTACAGCTCCAGGAAGCCCTCGGTCTCCTTTCTGCCCATCACGGCCCTGGGAAAACACGCAATTACACAACTGAGGTTATTTCTGCCTGTGATTCAGTCGAGGATGAAGTATAAATCATAGTAGGTGGCCACTGATGCTCTGCACTGATGCTCTTCAGATAATTAATAGGACTTTGTACATGAATAAAAAAACACTCTGACATTTGGCGCTCCTCTGGATTTCTCTCTGAAGTGGCTCCGCCCCTTAAAGGCTAAGCTTGATCATTAGAGGCATGTGAACGTATATATGGCTGCCTCTGAGAGGCAGTGATGAGGGTGTGTCAAAGTGATAAACACACACAGAAAATCTGATGAGTAACACAAGAGGAACACACACACACACACACACACACACGGAATAAGACTGAAACAATCACAACATGAAGGAGAAACGACAAGAACTCACATCTCGTCCAGCTGCTCCTGCGTCTCCTCTGTCGCCCTGTAGATAAAAGAAAATCAGGAAAAATAACCTTAAATAACTTGTACACAATAAAGAAGTTATTGTAGAGGAATCAACACTAATACTTGAAAAGGTTGAGAAAACGACTATAACTGATGAACAAACCTTCCTCCCGTCTTCTCCTGGCACGCCGTCCTCACCCTGTGCAGGACAAAAACAAAACACATCACACGCTGCAATAAATCAGAGCCACTTCTTTAAGAGGTCCAGTGAAGACACGCTTTGAGTAAGTAAGCGTCATTCACGGGGACAGAACATGACACATTTACACTGTTAGTGGACACAATCACTATCAACAAAGTCCAACATGTTACCATTTTTCCAGGAGACCCAGGTTTGCCATCTTCACCTGATTTACCCTAAAAGAAGACGACAGTGTTAGAGAAACACAGACTGTAGAGAATATTGCTGCATTAGATGCTTTAATGCACCAATTATCCTCTGAATTATGTCGTCACACTGCATAGTGATGTGTGTGTGTCTGTGACTCATCACTGTCATATGAACATTATTCACTATTCAACTGGCAGCGTGCACACGGACCACTGCTTATGTTTGCGCACACGCACACGCACACACACGCACACGCACACGCACACACACACGCACACACGCGAGCACATGTGCTCGCGTGTGTGTGTGTGTGTGCGCGTGTGCGTGTGCGTTTCCTCCTTGTGTCGACTCATCTGTGCGTTTAAGGAGGTGTGCACTGAATGTTCCCTCGGTGTCATTGTAAATTGCTTATACTCACAGGTGTCCCTGGAGTTCCTGGGGGCCCAACAGGCCCTTGAGGGCCCAGTTCTCCTCTAATTCCTGGTAAACCCTGATTAAAAACAAAGACAGCAGATTGAATCAGACTTAACGGTTATTTACTCTGGTCAGTTACAGTGATGACAAACAGTTCGCCTACAAGAGTGAAAGTCTAAACATTTTAACATCTCCACAGCGCCCTCTGCAGCACGCACAGTTACAGTGCACGAAGGGCAGACGAGTGTTTACTGTGAGTGAGAACAAGTCCTCCTCCTCCTCCTCCTCATGTTTTGACTCAGAGAGGAAGAGCGACGCATGAAGACGTCTGTTGTCAATGTGTTTGTGTCTGTGTGTGTGGGTGAGGGTGAGACAGAGACAGAGAGGGGGAGAGAGAGAGGGAGAGACAGAGAGCGCTAAGACTGAGGAATTACAATGAGAACATATTTCCCATTTGAGATTTTAAAGTAATAACCACACAGGAAAAGGGAGACTCACATCTCTCCCGGGATCTCCCTGTTTCCCAGAATCCCCCTGGAACACAGAGAAAATGCAAAACCAATGTCAACAAAGACCCCATTCTTACGGAGGACACGTTCTTTATTATTCTAATCTTATTCTAATCCCTTTACAGCTGTGAGGAACAGACCAAATGTCCTCACAAAGATACAAACAGTGTAACCCTTGACCTTAACCATAAACACTTACTGTCTAATCCTAAACTTAACTTAACCTAATCACAACTCAAATGTTAGTCTTCAACTGACTCAGTTCCACAGAAATAAAGGTTCTGTCTGATGAGGACCAGGTTTTGGTTTGGTCTTTATCTTAACAATTGTTCCATTTTGTGATTTTTGAGTTTAAAGTCAAAGACATCTCATGGTGAATCTTCAACATGGAGCCATGAATTATAGGATGGAGATTTACTGATAGTGAGGACCTGAAAAGGTTATAAATACAAGTACAAACAATGAAATACCCTCTGTCCAGCGGGTCCAAGAGGACCTGGTTTACCATCCAGACCTGGACGTCCATCCAGCCCAGAAGCTCCCCTTTCTCCCTGATCACACAGAGAATTAGAGTTAGGAGACTTTATCTTAAAGTGTGAGAACAGAACAGATTAAACATAACTTTTTTATTGAGAATGTTTATTTGTTTATTGTTTTCAGACCTTCTCTCCCGGTGTTCCTCTTTCTCCTGTGTCACCCTGGAAATATGAAAAGGTTTAAAGAAATGATTGAAATAAAAGGAGGAAATCACTCATAAATCACTGATGAAAAAACAGCTGACCCTTGTGCCTGCAGGCCCCCGTTGTCCCTCAGGACCCTTTATAGACGACAGGGAAAGGACAAGACGTCACAAAGGATCCTCAGTCATGCATGAACACAGATGCTGATACAGTGGCGTATCAGACAAAAGCATTCAGGTCTTCCATGAACGCTGTCAACTCACTCGTAGGCCGGCGGCTCCAGGAGTCCCCGATTCTCCTTTCTGACCTTTGCTGCCGAGTCCTCCCGGGCTGCCGGCGTCACCCTGGAATCACAACCACGTCAGATGTTTGAAGAGAGTGCATGCAAACACTGTGATAAGACAGAGACAGAGACAGACAGAGACAGACAAAGACATGTACATACTTTGTCTCCCCTCTCTCCTTTCAGCTGCCCCTGGATGTCAGCCTGCTCAAAGAAACACACATGAAACCTCACAGATCACAGATCAGTGGGAGTTGATGTTCAAACTTATTTAACCTTTTTTTCTTTGCTTACCATAAAAAAAGGTGTGACGTCTGCGACATGCTCAGTGTTAAAGGTTCAATTTAAACTACAAACTAAGTTAGTAACACAATGAAGACATTTGACAAACATAAAAAAAAAGTTGCTTCCATTTTCAACAGAATAGAAACTGAGATCCTAAAAAAAGTTGATCTTTTACTCTTCCTTTATTTCACAACTATTAACCAAATCCCGTCATTACCGACAGTCTTGTGCTGTGTATTTCCTAAAAAACTAATGACATCATTTATATGATGATGGACGAGTTTGAGATGTGATTTGAGATTTATTCTGCACTGCTGTGTTTATGTCTCAAGACTACCGTCACAGCATTTGCTGCATGGATTTGTTTTCCGAGCACAGTCACTGTGTGTATCCCCCCCTCACAACAAACTGTCTTTAATAAGGGAATCACTCACGTAACAGCATGAGCAGATGACGTCATTAACTCGGGTTATCCATAGTAGAAAGAACCTATCTGCACCATAGATTCAGTCTTTATGCAGACGACAACAAAACCCTGTCCACTTAAAACCATCTAGATCAGGGTTTCTTCTCCATCTATTCCATGTAAATTAATCTAATCTTAATCTTAATCTTAACATCTCGTCTCTCGGACACTCACCACTTTTCCTGGTGGTCCAGCAGGTCCTTGAAGTCCCTTGAAGAGGAAGAAGAAGTTTTGTGAACACATGAACAGCAGAGACACGGTACAAAGTTAAATAAACTCCAATAAGCTGACAGACTGACTGACCTGGCTGCCTTTATCCCCTTTCAGTCCTGCAGGTCCAGGGCTGCCCTGTGATGGAACACAGATCAATAAAGAGAAAAAAAGATGGCGCGCACACACTCCTGACCTTGGTCAACGTTTCTCCTCAGTGGAATATCTGAGGAGCGTATTGATAAAGTGTCTGCACCATGAATCATAACATGTCTCACATTTATTCCATGCTCTCCGGGGTCTCCCAGCTCTCCTTTCTCTCCTGGACGTCCAGGCTGACCAGCCAGTCCCTGAGGGGGGAGGTGAGGGTGGATGTGAGGGTGGATGTGAGGGGCAATGACAATGTCAGTAAAGTGTACTTTCCATGGATGTTTTTAAAAATCATTAAGAAGCATGTGTTATACCCTGAGTCCTCTTTCTCCTGGCTTCCCTGGAAGTCCAGACTCCCCCTGATTGAAGAAGTAAACGCTGATAATTATATATGAACATGACGCGCATTAAACACAGTCTAATAATATATTCCATCATGTAAAGGAAATGAATGTGAAAAAGGGAGATCAAACTCACAGGAGTGCCTTCATCGCCCTTCTCTCCTCTGCCTCCCTGTAAAAACATAATATGAATAATTCATTGAATTTACCTGGGAGTGAAACTTTTACATTTCAGTATAAACAGCAGCGTACAGTGAGTAGAGAGGCACAGAACAACATTTACATGTGTGATGTTACCTTAGAAACGACATCTATGTACAGAGATGCATGAAGGAAGCAGCAGAACATGGTTACAGTACAGCAGCATGAAATAACACACATTTACTGCACTATACTGCGATCAATAAGAATAAGAATAATGATAAGTTTTACATTAAAAAACTGAGCAAATCCTTACATGGGAAAAATATATAAAATGTCATTTTGGTGCAGCTGCAACTAACGCTTATTTTCATAATCGATTCATCCGTCCATTAGTTACTTGATTAATCGAATAATCGTTTGGTTTCCATAAAATGTCAGAAAACGTTAAAAAATGATTCACTTTTATTAATGATTTCTTTGTTACGTGGAGCAAAGAAACAAAGACAAATATTCACATTTAAGAAGCTGAAACAACCAGAAATCTCGTTTCATCATGAAAAAAGCGTCAAACTGATGAATCGATTATCAAAGTAATTGACGATTCATTTAGTAATCGATTAATAATCAGAGTAATTGTTTCCGCTCTAGTGCAGCCAAGGTAATTTGGCGTGGGACTAATACACAACTCCTTATATGGACATCCTGAGGGTGAGTGTTTATAGGTGACATATTCAGGCTTCTTATGCGTTATGATTCATTTCATATCACATTTTTAGTCGTGATATAAAGTAGCAGTAATTGTGCAGAAGTCACAAAGTAAAACTGTATTCACTAATTCACAAATTCAATCCGTGTTTAAACATTTTTTAGTACTTTTTGCTCATGCATGTGTATTTAGTTGGTATTATGTTGCCTGGGTTGTGCTGATAAAAAGTATATAAGACACTGTATACTGCACATTCTTATGGCCTCTAAGTATATTATACTGTATGTTTAAACATAGTGATGGAAAAAAGCAGACGTGTGCTCCGTGTTCTAAAGGTTAAAAAAGTCAATACATAGACATTGTTACTGCATTATTACAAGTTCTTAAAAAGGTATCGACACAGATGCAGAGGATGGTAAAGAGTGTGTGTCGCTCCACAGTTCCACCATACTCATCTCTGACCTCTTTCCCAGGAAGACCAGGCTTTCCTGGGATTCCTGGACGCCCGTTGTCCCCTCGCTCTCCTGGTTCACCAGCGTCTCCCTAAACAACATTTTCACAACAAGTTTAATAATCATCAAAGAAAAAAGAGCGAGAAACGAGCTCAGGGAAACTCTCACGCTCACCTTGGCACCTGGTCTTCCACTGATACCAGCCAGGCCCTGAGGGGAAAACACACACACACACACACACACAGACACACAGACAGACACACACACACACACACACACAGACACACAGAGACACACACACACACAGAGACACACACACACACACAGACACACACACACGGGAGACAGACACACACACACACAGACACACACAGACAGACAGACACACACACACACACAAAGAGACACACACACACACACGCACACACACGCACACACACACACACACGACGGCGATGATGTCGTTTGTAGATAAATGTTGATAAATGTTGTTGTTTTGAACTTACTCTCTCTCCTGATTCTCCTTTAGGACCAGCAGCACCTAACCCTGGTGACCCCTTTGAGAGAAAAGTGGAATAACAACATTATTAACGTCATTTAGACATAAAACCACGCCCACAAACAATCCTAAATATAATTCTACATTCTACGATTGAAAGATTGGCACCAAGATCTTTGAATAATTTGTCATTTGCATCATAAACAGAGTTTATAGTGTAAGATGTCATAACTTCAGATACCCTTTAACACCGAGTCTATCTGCACTTTACACTGATGTAATTAATGCTAATGAATGAAGTAGTGCTGTGAGTGAGTGAATCCCTTATTAAAGACAATGGACTGTTTAAGGCCTGTGGTCTACAAAAACAAATCAATACAGCAAATGCTGTGATGATAGTCTTGAGACACAAACGGTTTGTGCTATTGGAAAAATAACAACGGTTTCTGAAAGCTGAGAAGATGCACGTCAGCGTCTTTGTTGGAAAAACACCTGTACTGTAAACACCTACATTTTTGGACACTGAGACAAAGACTCAAACAAATGTTATTTTAAATATGTTTTATATTGTTCAACTTTTACATTTAACACCTAAAATCTGGTGTTCAGGTACAACTACTGTGTTTTTCTTCATTTTAAATTGGCAAATAAAAATACTGTGTTTTTCAAAATTTTGTTTAATTTTCAAAAAAGGAAACAAATCCCTCTATAAATGACGCGTGAAGCAACATTTTCTATTATTATTATTATTATTATTATTATTATTATTGATAAACACAGTTATCACAGTGCTGTGTGTGGATGTTGGAGCATTTAATTTCCCAGAGGGAACCTCCCAAAGGGATTAATAAAGTCGTCTGCCTGTCAGTTATCTAAAGCTTCTCAATCTACAATCATCAATCACTGTGTTGATGTATTATCATGTAGTCGTCGTTGCTCACTTTCTCTCCTCTCTGTCCTGGCTCTCCTTTCTCTCCTCGCTGCCCATCAAGACCAGGAATACCTCGCTCGCCCTGTGGAAGAACAGAACGGAACAGAACAGAACAGAACAGAACAGAACAGAACAGAACAGAACAGAACGGAACAGAACAGAACAGAACAGAACAGAAAATGGAAGAAAACCAATGAGTGTGAAGAATGACAGTGTCAGAATGTGTCGTCTACAGATATGAAAGGTGTCTTACCTGTTCACCTCTCTTTCCTGGAATACCTGGAGACTGCAGTCATATCGTACAAAATACAAACGTTCAAAAGAAAATTCAAAATCACAGAGTTATTGTACGTCACGATGTGGTGTTTTTTTTTTGTGTATCCAAGGACTCACACTTCCTCCAGGCTCTCCTGGAGCTCCGTCACGTCCCTGAGAACAGACACAGGTTCATGACATCAGATTATGAAACGCTCTGTGACGGCGTCTCGCTCCCGTGGATCTGCTGACTTTCATATGAGTTCAGACGGTCTCACCTTTTCTCCCGGTGGTCCACTGGGTCCTGGTAAACCCTGGTGACAAAACCAAAGAACTCTTTTCATGAGACGCTCACTGCACCAAACCAAAAGACGTCATTAGCCGATACGATTAGGACAATCTGTGACTCACTCTCAGCCCCGGTGATCCTGAGAGGCCTGGCTTTCCTGCGTCGCCCTGAGAAGACACAGTTGCTTCAATAGTGGCAGAAAAATGTAAACGCTGCTGTGTGTAGCTCACCTGTCCTCATCATTCATCATTCATTCACCTGTCCTCATCATTCACCTGTCCTCATCATTCATTCACCTGCTCTGATCATTCACTCACCTGTCCTCATCATTCATGCACCTGTCATAATCATTCGCCTCAATATTCATTCACTTGTCCTCATCATTCATTCACCCGTCCTCATCATTCACCTGTCCTCATCATTCATTCACTTGTCCTCATCATTCATTCACCTGTCCTCATTATTCATTCACTTGTCCTCATCATTCATTCACCTGTGTCCTCATCATTCATTCACTTGTCCTCATCATTCATTCACCCGTCCTCATCATTCATTCACCTGTCCTCAATATTCATCATTCATTCACCTGTCCTCATCATTCACCTCATCATTCATTCACCTGCTCTGATCATTCACTCACCTGTCCTCATCATTCATGCACCTGTCATAATCATTCGCCTGTCCTCAATATTCATTCACTTGTCCTCATCATTCATTCACCCGTCCTCATCATTCATTCACATCATTCATTCACCTGTCCTCATTATTCATTCACTTGTCCTCATCATTCATTCACCTCCTCATCATTCATTCACCTGTCCTCATCATTCATTCACTTGTCCTCATCATTCATTCACCCGTCCTCATCATTCATTCACCTGTCCTCAATATTCATCATTCATTCACCTGTCCTCATCATTCACCTGTCCTCATCATTCATTCACCTGCTCTGATCATTCACTCACCTGTCCTCATCATTCATGCACCTGTCATAATCATTCGCCTGTCCTCAATATTCATTCACTTGTCCTCATCATTCATTCACCGTCCTCATCATTCATTCACCTGTCCTCATCATTCATTCACTTGTCCTCATCATTCATTCACCCGTCCTCATCATTCATTCACCTGTCCTCATTATTCATTCACTTGTCCTCATCATTCATTCACCCGTCCTCATTATTCATTCACCTGTCCTCATCATTCATTCACTTGTCCTCATCATTCATTCACCGTCCTCATCATTCATTCACCTGTCCTCAATATTCATTCACTTGTCCTCATCATTCATTCACCGTCCTCATCATTCATTCACCTGTCCTCATCATTCATTCACTTGTCCTCATCATTCATTCACCCGTCCTCATCATTCATGTCCTCATTATTCATTCACCTGTCATAATGATTCACCTGTCCTCATCATTCATTCACCTGTCATATTCATTCACTGTCCTCATCATTCATTCACCTGTCCTCATCATTCATTCACTTGTCCTCATCATTCATTCACCGTCCTCATCATTCATTCACCTGTCCTCATTATTCATTCACCTGTCATAATGATTCACCTGTCCTCATCATTCAGTCACCTGTCCTCATTCATTCACCTGTCATATTCATTCACCTGTCCTCATCATTCATTCACCTGTCATATTCATTCACCTGTCCTCATCATTCATTCACCTGTTCTCATCATTCATTCACCTGTCCTCATTATTCATTCACCTGTCACTCACCTGTCCTCACCTAGTCAGTGACATGAACGTGAGTAAATATAATTCCTTACTTTCTTTATTCAAACACTTGCAGACGGACAAAAAGCATTTCTCTCATCAAACTGCTGAGAGAGCAGATTATTTTGTTTTTCACTTCACTCACACTCCAACCTGTTTGCAGCCATCTTTGCTTCACTAGCACAACGTCTGTCTTGACGTAGAACAAATCATTTGTGTGTGAGTGAATGTCACCACATGCTGCTGTGGAGACTTACTCAGCATTGTGTGACCTCATGTGATGATGGTTTGAATGTAAAGGACATTCGTGAGTATTAAAGTGTTACACAGTATGAACATGAACATGAACATGAACATGAACATGAACGTGAACACGAACCTGAACACGAACAGAAAACACTGCTGCACTTACTTTCCCCCCGACTTCTCCAGCCGGTCCTCGCTCTCCCTGCAAAGACACATGTACAGAAAGATGATTTTCTGACTGAAACTCACCAGTTATTACTTTTTAAAAGCACAAGCCAGAGCAAGTGGAGTTATCCATCACTGTCACAGTTGTAAATGGTTGCGTTTTGCAGCCACTGTTGAAACAATCTCATTATAAATGTACTAGAGTTACTTGAGGGCAGTGTTTATCTAGTAATTATGAATAACTATTGAATCAAAGTTACATGTATAATGTAAGAGTGTATGTCTCTGGTGCACAGAGAGGAAGCTTTTATCTACCAGCAACTTCCACAGGTTTTTCTGTTCAGGTTTACATACATATTTATAAAGAGTTCACACCTGAGTCACAGAGATAGTTAAAGGTGTGGTGGGAGAGCATTTGTTTACTCTATCGCTTGAAATCCTCATTGTCACAAAAATGAATAATGTCAGTCAGCTGTGGAGCGGACAGGTGTGTGAAAACATCATCCAATCACAATGAACCGTCCAAATTCATGTCAAATCAGACTCAATCAAACTGCCATCGGCTCCTCCCTCCACCTCTTTGAGACACTTGCAGCAACTTTATGGCAGAAAAGGAGTCAATAAAAAGGCTGATGCAGAGCCATCCAAGACCAGAGTGCTTCAAATATAACCTGCTCTGATCTCAACTCTACCTTTAACAGTGCATTTTTGACTTTTTCATTTTTAGGGGAAATTCAATTTACTAAAACTAAAGCAGGTGCTGTGTGTGTGTGTGTGTGTGTGGTCATGGACCAGTCATTATACTGTGCAGAATGCACACGCACACACTCACCCTGTCTCCCTGTGATCCAGGCTCTCCAGGCTGTCCTCGGTCACCCTGTCACAGAACACACACACAGAGGTCACTCCTCCATCTTTACCAAAACTTCAGAGGTTATTTTGTTCTCACCTTTGTCTTACCTTACTGCCAATCTCTCCTGGAGGACCACGAGGCCCCTGAAAGACAAGTTGTTTTGTACTTTACTAGTACTAGTTAGTTAAAATACTTTACATTCAATGTCAGTGGGCGTTCCGTCGAGACACAAATGCTTTTAAATGATCCAAGTGTCACTCATTTCTGATTTAGAAAGAGGAAATCTTTAAACCTGTGTTCCCAACTTAAACTTCAGTTATATAACAGTATTTACCTCGTACTCTCTAGTGACGTGTATATTATTGCATATTTGACAGGATGATTGACGTCACTGTGCAGCTGCAGTGAACAAACAAACAAACTGCTGGGCAGAATTAACACAATCATAAAAGAGCAGATGCAGTTAAAAAACCTCATTATCACCGACCACTCTTTATGATCTATACTTCAAATAGACGCCACTCTCAATGTTTTTAATACAATTACAGTTTATTGTACAAACTGTACAGTTCTCACAGTGTGACGTCCAAAATGCAGAATTAGAAAGACTGAATTCTGAAGATTGTGCAGCTAAAACTTGATTTCTTCGTGTGTGTGTGTGTGTCTGTCACCCACCCTGTCTCCAGGCTCTCCCTGTCTGCCTGCAGGTCCAGGTAACCCTTCACCACCGTCACCCTAAAAACAACAACATCTTTCATTTCTGTCACTACTGATGCTCATACACTAAATCAAGCTGCAGCTACCTTGTCTCCTTTGCTGCCCTGTGGTCCTGCTGGCCCTCGAGGGCCCAGAGTGCCTGGAGATCCTGGAATACCCTGACAGTACAAAACAAAAAGGCAATTAGCAAATGCAAAATATAATCCCAATCCCCCTGAGATTATGTCGGCACATCTGCAGTGATTGACGGCGCTTACTGGAGAGCCCTTCTCGCCCTTCACTGCCACACCGCTGCCTACACCTGGAGGTCCCTGCAGGCAGAGAGAGACACAGACAAGAGCTCAGAGTCACTGTGCATGCATGCAGAGAAACACTGGCGCCGGACAGTTCAGCAGTCTGTGCTGTGACTTACCCTCTCTCCTGAGCTGCCCTTCTCTCCCTGAGACAGACACAGACACACAGACAGAGAGACAGGACACGAGGGAGTGGATGTTAAACAGTGTTTGTCACAAACTATTTCCTTTTTTTAAAAAAAGACACTGCAGGAGATCAAAGTGCTTGACGAGTAAAAACACAAACAACCCACGTCTTACTGTTTATAATCCACAGAACAACAAGAAAGAGAAACAGAAACTGGGAACTACAGTAAACTTAATGTTTATATAATACGAGAGAACGATACCTTTTAGCACCAGTTTTTATAATATCAAACACCAAAACTGGTGTTTTTTTAATAAAGAACATTCAATTCTAAATAATTATGTTTCATAATTTCATAATGTGCCAGTACAATCTCACATTTGTGTGAATATACAGTAAATGTTTGGGCCTACACTTAAAAAAAAACTATTCCAGTGGCTCAATGCTACCACCATGTGTGTGGGTCTGAAAATAACACTTTCATCTTTGAGCAGTGGCTGCAATCATAATAATAATAATAATAATAATAACAACAATAATAATAACAATAATAATAATAACAATAATAATAATAACAATAATAATAACAATAATAATAATAACAATAATAATACTAATAATAATACAATAATAATAATAATAATAATAATAATAACAATAATAATAACAATAATAATACTAATAATAATAACAATAATAATAATAACAATAATAATACTAATAATAATAATAACAATAATAACTCTCGGAAATGCCTCCGAACACCCGTGGGGAAGATTTGACACGTGCTTATTCTTGTCAGGACATCAGGTTTTCCTCTGACAAAGTGTGAATTGTGATGAGAAATATGACAAAAATTTAATATTAACAGACTCTAACATCAATGTCTCCTCAAATATTTATTACAGTCTATCAATAATAAAGATGAAGTAACAGATCCAAGTATTTGGAGAGAAAACCAACAATCACTGCAGTATTTAAACTCAAAATGTTTCTATTTTAATCTCTGTTAAACTAAATCCTTCCTGATCTGACGTGTGCACCTTTACATTCCTTCAGTGAATAGAAACGAGGACACTAACCTTGATGGAGAGTCCCGGTGTTCCTGGAATCCCAGGACGACCGTCCTGACCTGATAATCCCGGAACTCCAGATTCCCCTTTGGTTCCGGTGATGCCCGGCCGACCCGGAGTGCCCTTGGAAAATGATTAATTAATTAATAATGATAATAATCATCATCATCATCATGATAATAATAAACTGAAAAAGTATAACACCAAGGATTGCAGCTCAAAGTGCTTCAAAATATAAAATTAAAAGTCTAAAGTCAAAAAGTTTGTTTTAACTTTGAAATAAAAGAAAATGTGAAAATAAAACAGTAAATTACAACAACAACGGAATACAATAGGAAAAGGTTTGAGTTACGAGGTTAAAAATCTGTTTTGACTTGAAAATAAACTAAAACACGACACACAAATAAAAAGGAGATAGTTCAAGTCTTTCCTTTTAAAAATATCTAGTGAGCTAGTGATTCTTAAATGCTATCATGGTTTGTGCGGTGTGATTGTGTGATGGTGTGATGTGTGATTGTGTGATTGCGTGATGGTGTGATGGTGTGATGTGTGATGGTGTGATGGTGTGATGTGTGATTGTGTGATTGTGTGATTGTGTGATTGTGTGATTAATGGTGTGATGTGTGATTGTGTGATTGGATGGTGTGATGGTGTGATGGTGATTGTGTGATGGTGTGATGGTGTGATGTGTGATGGTGATGGTGTGATGGTGTTATTGTGTGATTGTTATTGTGTGATGTGATTGTGTGATGGCGGATGGTGTGATTGCGTTATTGTGTGATTGTGTGATGGTGTGATTGTGTGATTGCGTGATTGCGTGATTGCGTGATGGTGTGATGGTGTGATGGTGTGATGGTGTGGTGTGATGATGGTGTGATGGTGTGATGATTGTGTGATTGATGTGATTGTGTGATTATGCTATTGTGTGATTGTGTGATTGTGATGGTGTGATGTGTGATTGTGTGATTGTGTGATTGTGTGATTGCGTTATTGTGTGATTGTGTGATGGTGTGTGTGTCTCTCACCGGTATCCCTGGGAGGCCTGGTTCTCCCTTCCTCCCTGGAAGACCCCCTCCAGCTATAGTTGAGCCTGGTTCACCCTGAAGCACGATCACAGTATGATGAATATCACTGTGATTTGTTGTCTCGCAAACAAAGTGTTAAAAACATAATTAAAATAAATCTAGCTCACCCTTTCACCTTTGTCGCCCTTTGACCCTTGTTGCCCGGTCGTACCTGGTTCACCCTACAGAAACAACAAAAGGAAAGGTTTGTAACGTCCAAACTAAAACACAAACCACAAACACGTGTGCACGTCACTCACAGAGACTCCTCTGATGCCCGGCAGGCCCTGTGAACCCTGTGTGACAAAAACAACGACATTACGTCATGCTATGCTAATATGACGTCACCGCCTCGTCCAGAAGTTCTGGAGGTCGTCTACTCACGGGAACTCCTGCGTTTCCGGGGGCACCGGGTCTACCTGGCAACCCTGGATTTCCATCAATACCGGGAAACCCCTGAAGAGGAGAAAAAAAAACAGGACACAAGGTGTTAGCTTAGCATTTTAACTTTTTATAGTCTTATTGCTAATCTTTCTAAAGTATTCTTTCTTGGAAATGCATGTTTATTATTTATTATCTTTACCTTTAGTGTCTTTACTGTCTTCGCCCCAATACAACTTTTTCATTTCCGATACGATACCGATATTGCAGCCTTGAGTATCGGGCCAATACCGATATTGATCCGATACAATATCATACATACATCATCATCATCATCATACTTTAATGACTTATTTTGTAGTGTGGAATGTTAGAATAGGCTTGATCAAGTGATATTACTTAAACAGAGAACACTAGTATGAGACAAACTGACCCATTATTATTATTAACCAATGGTTACATACATTTTAACCTTCAACATAAGAATACTGGATTTTTTCATAATCTGATACACGTTTTTTGGCTGATATCTGAACGGGACATCCCTTGTAATAAAGGACTTCTTTATCTTAGCTGTACTCACTCGTTCTCCCTTTTCTCCTTTCACCCGCCCTGAGGGTTCAAACGGGGTGGGCTGGCCCGGCGGTCCCGGTGGTCCTGCTGGTCCCTGAGGGCCTCTGGGGCCGTCCCTCCCGGGCAAACCATCAAGACCCTACAGCAGAAACACAACATTGCTGTTAATGTCATTGTAATATCACATGAGTGGGTTGTTGTAATGCTGTAACTTACAGGTCCACCGTTGCGTCCGTCTGTCCCATCTCTGCCTCTGTCGCCCTGTGGGGTTTGAACACATCACTATTTACTAACTTCAGTACAAACTTCAGGAGGAGAAAAACAAATCACCCTCTGGACTCTACCTTCTCTCCACGCTCGCCTCTCTCACCCTGAAATAAAATCAACACACATTAAAGGGAGAGAATCGTGTGTGTGTGTGTGTGTGTGTGTTCCAGAGTCAGACTCGGAGAATAACTCACGCGTGGGCATTGGACCGTGCACTGCTGTGGACCTGGAGACACCTGAAAAATGAAAGATAAGAAACATTAGCTGAGAAAAACAAGTCAAGAGTTGTTTATTTTATATCTGTTCATCTTCTCCTGCTCACACACTGCTGGAGAAGGGCGGGGCTGGGACCTAAACTGAGATGATGAACTTGAAATAAAACTATGGTTCATCTGACTCTCACATGAAGACGTTTTTATCCTCTGAATTAATCCTTCCACAGCATTTTGGCTGCTTTTTTAAACATACAGTTTATACGGCTGTAAGAATGTGTAACATACAGTGTCTTATATACTGTTTTTCAGCACAACCTAAATGTGCTGTATATATATCTATATATATATATATATATATATATCTCTATAGATATATATATATATATATATATATATATATATATATATATATATATATATATATATATATATATATATATATATATAGATATATAGATATATATATATATATATAGCTATATATATATATCTATATATATATATAGCAGGATGGGTTGTACAATGGGGTTTAGAGCTAAAACAATTACTCCATTATTAATCCATCACTAAATTAATCGTCAACTATTTTGTTAATAGATGAATAAGTTTGAAGCTTTTTTACACGATCAAAACAAGATTTCCGATTGTTTCAGCTTCTTAAATGTGAATATTTTCTTGGTTTCTTTGCTCCACGTAACAAAGAAAGAAAGTGGCCAAAAACAAGACAATCGAGAACGTCATCATTTCCAGGTTTGACAAACACCGATCGTCATTTTTCAACATTTTATGGACCAAACGAAAATCAGCGACAGATGAATGGATGATGAGAATAATGGTTAGTTGCAGCTCCAGTGGGGTTCAACATGAAGTCCTTTAAGTTGTGGGACGATCAAAAGTGAATTCTGTATCAATTGTGAATCCAAGGTATGTGAACTGGTCTACTGTTCTATGGTATTCACATTAAAACAGGACTTTAATGTGGACTCACGTGCTACATTCATTTTCAGTGATGATACCGACCTTGACTCTAATTTGACAAATAATAATGATGATATCATAAAGACAAAAGGTCTTTCCTCACCACTGGAGCGCTGGCAACGCCGCAGAGGAAATCTGCCAGGTCACTGTGGAGCGCGTCCAGCTGCGCTGCATCACGTGCATACAGGATGTTCTGGGTGCTGCCGTCTGTCACGGTGTAACGCAGCTCCTCAGTGTCCGCCTGGTCCACAGCCACCGCTAACACTGTGACACCTGACACACAGACAGGTTTGTCAATCCAGAGGTGGACACGAGAACAAACAATGTTCTTCAGGGTTCAGAAGAATAAAAGACTCCTCCGCTCCATAACTTCCTTTCCTTTCACCTACTGGAGAGGACGCTGTTCTTCGTCTGTGTAGAAAGGCACAAGACGGCAGCAAGGCCTTAGTGTTGTAGTCAAGACCACCTAAACCGAGACCAAGACCACAGTGTATCGAGACCAAGACTTTGAGGGGTCGAGACCGAGACAAGACCGAGACAGTAAAAGTTGGACATGGTCCCAGCCGTCTCCGTTAGCGTCGCTTTGCAGAATTTACATGTTACACTGTGTTTTCTTTTGGAGATATTTCTGCACAAAAAGTCTTTGTAGTTCAGGTGAGCACATTTTATTATAGATCTGAGTCGGCTGACGTCTTCTCACGGCCTCTTCTCCTGTCACTCACATGCACTTTTGTGGGGGGGCGTGTGAAAGGGGGTGGGAGTTATTGGTTTTTACCCAATCACAGTAATGATATTAACAAGTTCATCCAAACATGCACAGGCAATTTATTGATATCCCCACAGTTGTGGTCTTGACCGGTCTCGAAATAAAATCCAGAGTCCGCTTTGTCCGAGACCGAGACAAGACCGAGTAAAAATGCAGTCGACTCCGAGACGAGACCGAGACCTTGAAAAAGTGGTCTTGAGACCAAGACCGACCTTGAGTACGACGACACGAGAACTTACGTCACATAAACAAGGCCTTTTCTCAGGCTTCAAAAACCCAAACACTTCTACTATATTCAAGTTCTGCCAATAAACTGAACTACACAGAAAGCTCCTGTACGTCAGTCATACGACCACTGAGTAGACACAATCTAAGTAAGTGAATGTAGTTACATGCAGAGTTTCATTCTACTCTACGCGACTCTACGTCACCTGTCGCTCTGAGAGCGCTGGCCGCGAGGGTGAGGTTGTCCGCTGACTTCCTGTCAGCAATGATGACGACGGCACCGGGGACGGTCGGTCTGCGTCCAGCTGAGGGGGTCAGGAGGTACTGTCGGGCGAAGGTCACCGCCTCACCTGCACAGAATCACAGACACCAGAGACGTTTAACATTTAAGCGTTTATACAAAGAGAGGAATAAGCTACAGAGAAGAAGATCGTGCAGGGGGAGGAGCAGGACAGAAGATGAGACACACAAAGAAGACCGGCTAACGTGAGCCTTTATTTATTTATTTATATGTTTATTTCGGTCATGTCAGTTAGATCACTCATCATCACATGAGAGTATTTAAGGAGATCATGAAGCTCTTTGAAATCTAACATCAGGGGCTTGAATGTTGATTTCATTAAACTTCTGAGAATATGTTTATTACAAGGAAGGAAACGACAAGAGAAAACTCACCAATATTATTCCCTCGGCTTTCTTCAAAGGGCGTGGCCTGGATGTCCTGCAGCAGCGTGTCTGAGCGGTCGTGGCGGCTGAGCAGGAACCATGTTTTGGGTCTGTAACCATAAACTACCACTCCCACCTGAAACATAGCAGATGATCAGCGATTACACTCGTGCCTCGTCACGCTCTGTGTTCAGGGGCTGACATCAGCACCTGTGTGTCGCGGGGGCCGATGGCGCTGAACGACCTCGCCGCACTCGTGACCAGGTCGCGCAGAGGTCTCGCCAGATTGAGTCGATCGGTGGACGCGGGCACCAGAAACACCAGGTCCAGACGGCCGCCCGCACACACTGTGGGACAGAGACGTGTGGGAGTCAGCGTCAGAGGCAACGCGAGGCGTTCACAGGTGCGCGAGAGGGGGCGGGGCATGTGTTACCAGTGCGTTCGTCCACAGAGCTCTCCGGTCCCGGTCCGCTCTGAAAGGTCGGCTGCACGCTGAAGCGATAACGACGGCCCAGACGCAGCCCAGTCACCAGGTAGGAGCTGGACGCAGCAGGCAGTGAGTAAGACGAGCCTGGACCAGGGTCTGAGAAGTACAATAGAAAACAAACATGCACTTTCAAATATTACACATTTAAATGACAATGAAGGATTATTACACAATCTCTGTAGCTGCATCTTTTAAAATGTTCAAACTGTTAAAAACCTGGAAACTTGTTTTACCTGCGTCCTCTCTCCACCGCACAATATACCCCGTGGCACCGAGCAGTGGAAACCACTCCAGCCGCACAGAACTCTGGGTAACTTCTGCCACTCGTAGAGTGGTGCTGGGCAGCGAGGGAGCGGTGGGATCGGTACCAGCTGTACGCACAGATGCAGGGAATTCACCAACACACTAATGCACAAATGTCACAAATATCCTTTCACTGCTGCCTGAGAAACACGAGTTAACACAATTTGACAATAATATTGTTTCAACAGTGTACGGTTAAGTTAACTTGTGATAACTTGCTGTTTAAACGTGTTTAAATGTTTAAGTGTACACTTTCAGATTCCTATAACTAGCAATTATTAAATAATTTAAAGAACGGTTTAAATAGATTCTACTAAGATGCATTTCTTATCAACAAACTGTACAACTCATTTGTTAAAAACATATTTATTTGATAACGTTTATACTTTCAGTCCTCAGTGGTTTACTTCAACAGTTTCTCAAGTTTTTTTAACCTTTGAAACTAACAGACATGAGTTTTGATTAGTTTAATTTTTAAAAAACGTCTTCTTAATGACTTGTGTTTATGTCCAAGACTGTGGTGTTAAGGTAAGAAATGATTTATTTCAGACCTTTTACTGTCTTAAATGACAACTCCTGTTGAATTTGTGCATTATTTTTTATTTTAAAGAGGGAGAAACTCTTTTGTAAGCTGCATTTTCATCAAACTGAACACTGTTACAATAAGACAAGACGGGACTCACGTGTGGTGATTCTGACAGACACGGGAGAACCCTCTCTGTTTTGAACTAAAGCCATGACCTGCACCTCATACTGAGCTCCAGGGTCCAGACGCTCTAAATCCACCGCTGTCACGTCTCCTCCGACCAGCTGACTCCTCTCTTCACCTCCTACAGCAGCACACACACACACACACACACACAATCAAAGAAAACAGGTATTCATCCGTCTTTAATCCACTTTATTCTCCTGAGGGTCGCGGGGGGGGCGGGGCTACAGGCGCTGCTACACACTGACAGCTCACTAGTCCATCAGTGCCCAAAGTACTGAAGGAAACCCACATGTTGTTTAAGTTCATGTTGATGTTGATCATCTGTTAATAAATTCTCAAACTCAACAAACGCACCATCCGTCCTCCTCCAGGACACGCGGTAAGACGTGGCTCCCTGCACGCCGACCCACGACACTCGGACGATCTCTCCCTGGGACTCCTGGATCTGCAGTGACGTCACAGTCCCGACCACGGACTGATCTGATTCTGGTAGTCAGGGCAGGAAACACCATCAGTCTTCTCCCACAACACAACATGACAGACAGACAGAGGGACAGACAGACAGACAGAGGGACAGACAGTGAAAGTAAAAGTGTATTTTACCTGTTCTGATATTGAGGGTGGAGGGGCTTCCCTCTCGAGAGCCACTCAGTGCTGAAACCTTCACAGTGTAGACTAAATCTGACTGTAGACCATCAATGGTGTAGGAGGAGACGTCAGCCGGCACATTACGAGTGGTTTCAACTCCTACACGGAGCAGAATCATTGAAAAATCACTTTTCGCTGCATCTTGTACCTGTAAAATGCTGAGAGCGTGTCATTCACTCACCATTATTGCGCCATGTGACCTTGTAGCCCGTGGCTCTGGGGGACGGCGACCACGCCACGCGTATCCTCTGAGACGTGACGTCGACGACGCGGAGTCCAGGCACCGATCCGCCGTGGGGATTAGTCCGAGCCGACAGACTCACGACTTCTCCGACGCGTTCGTCCACAACCGTTGCCACGCCGACGATCAGCGCCTCGTCCGGCTGCAGGCCGTCTATGGTGAAGGTCGACGCCTCCGCGCCGAGGTTACGGGACTGCTCCAGTCCTGCTGCGGTGAACGAAACAAGTGCGGTAGTTAAAACTGCTTCTATGTGACCTTTATGAACACAGACGACGTCAGGCTCGGTCAGGCAATACTATCAGACCTGACTGAGGGGGATTTTGTTTGTGTACGCTGGCAGAGCAGGGGCATTTATCACATCACACTGGGGTAAGAACTGAGTAAGAACACTTGTAAAGCTTTCAGTCAGAACTCATCTCACTTTAACAGATCAAGAATGTTTTATTTATTTATTATAAAACTTCAAGTAAGTGAGTGAGGTTTTTAAAAATAAGACATAAGAACACACACACACACACACACACACACGGAATTGAATAAATAAATGATACCACTGAGACACTTATACACAAACAACATCAACAACATTAACAACATCAACTCAAAGTGGATCCTGTAGTGTACTGAGAGCCAGAATGACATAATAACACAAACCCACTATTAAATGATTTATTATTATTATTATTATTATTGTTGTTGTTGTTGTAAATGACTTACTGTTGCCTTGCCTCCATGTGACCCTGTACCCTGATGCTTCACCGACACCGGTCCAGGCGATTCGAAGTCTCCGGCTGTTTGCATTAGTAACTCTGAGGTTTGTGACTCGGCCGATGTTTTGCTCTGAAATGAAGGGAACGTAACACTTTAACACTTTAACACTTTAAATGTCTGAATCATTTTACTGAGGCTCTCGTAGAGACGGAGTTTATATAGAAGATGAATCTCAGCAGTTCCATGACCTCAGCTCCATCCACGTCTCGCCTTAGGGGGCACTATAGAGCCCTGCTGGGTCAAGTTTGTGTCCATAAATGTGTTCCGGGTCGGTTTCTTGTGGAAACTCACAAACTTCCAATGGTTGCCGTGGCCACGCCCTTTTGAATCAGCAAGAGCTTTTGTTTTTGTCTTTGACGTGTCTAATACAAATTGTTGTTTTTTTATGTCGTACGATAAACGCGGCAAAAATAAAGCCATTTCGACCCCTAGCGTTCGTGTTCAGGCCCAAATTTAGCGAGAGGGGCAGAGCTGGGAACGGACGGAGGCTTTAATACGACCCGACGTCCTCGCTGAACTCACCTGGTTTGATGTAGACAGTAACTGGGTCTCCTTCATTTTCTCCCACCAGAGCAGTGACACTGACACCGTAGGACACTCCCGGCGTCAGGTCTCTGAGATCCAGCGTGGTTTGGCTCCCGTTGACGGTCTGGATTTCCTCTGTTCCAGCTGACGTGACAGGAAGTCCACACAGACGCACACATTCATCACGACTGGGCAATAACTACGACACTGGCGTGAATATAATATCAAAATCAGTCATAATACCTTCTGTGTTGAGGATAACGATGCGGTACCTCGTGGCTCCGGCGACGCCTGTCCAGCCAAGTCTGGCGGTGCTGCCCAGAGCCTCCACCACCCTCAGGTTGGACACCCTCCCCACAGGCTGCTCCTCTGAAACATCACAAAAATGTACGTTATGACCCGTAAATCAGGACTGAAGACGTGTTACAGTGTCCCAGGCTCAATGTCTGACCTCTGACGGTGGTGGAGACGGGCGTGGCCTCCTCGCGACCTTCAAACAGGGTGTACATGGTGATGATATATTCTGTTTGGGGGCGGAGACCCGTTAACTCGTAGGCGGTCGTGCCTCTGGGAAAGGACAAGCTCTGGACACGCCCTCCTGAAGACAGAGCAACATCAGTCGGTTACAGTTCTATCGCCATTCATTTTCATTTCATTTCAACACGACATCGTGACGAGCGCGTCCGACCTTCTCCCTCCCTCCACTCCAGACGATATCCTTGAGAGGACTGGATGATTCTCCAGGTGAGGCGGATGGAGGAGGGGCTGGTGATGGCCGCTCTGAGGACCTGCTGCTCCTGACGCTCTGGGGGAGAAAACGCCACGTACGTCATGTAATCACGGAATGAGGCAACGCCCGAATACCATCAATCCATCAACTACAAAAAGAACAGGACGACATTCTGGAAGAGTCAGCAGTAAAAGTGAACCTGCCGATAATTGTTTTAAAAGGAGGTGAAACATGAGCGTGTGTGTGTGTGTCTGTGTGTGTGTGTGTGTGTGTGTGTGTGTGTGTGTGTGTGTGTGCCCTCAAACCTTAAGCCAACATGAGAAGCAGGTTTATAGGATTCACTTCTGTGAAAATCACAGAGAACTGCTGTTCTGAAGAAGTGCCAACATTCCACCACTGACAGTTATAAACCACCATTTTAACTGCTTAGACCAGTGTGTGTGTGTGTGTGTGTGTGTGTGCGTGTGTGTGTGTGGAGAGCACACATGTCAAAGGAGAAAAGACATGTGACATTGTACCGTCGTCACAATGTAACTGAGGATTTAAGGGAAAATATAAGCCAAATCTCAACTTAACCCTTAGTGCTCACGCGGCATGGATCTGTGCCACAGGTGCAACCTTTGTATATTTGCCCTGGGAATAAAACACAACTCCTTATATGGACATCTGTTTACAGGCCACAAATTCAGGCTTAAAAAATGTTTTTTTCATCTTCATATGTGTTGATGAGTCAAAGTTAGGATTTATTTTAGTCGTGATATAAAACAGCGATAATAGTACAGCAGATACAACAAAATTAGAGCGTGTTTATTTTCTTTTTGTTCATAAAAACGAGCCAAGTAAACTTTGAACTATGACGTATTTCACAAATTTCAATTCAAACTGAGTTTAAACATTTTGAGTAATTTTTTAAATGTCATCAGAAAAAAAAGAATACAAGACACTCTATATTGCACATTATCACCTCTGTATTTACTGTATGTTTAAACATAGTGTTCTAAGGGTTAAACATACAGAGGCTCTAAGAATTAATATTCACCAACTATGTAAACAAACCTGAGCAAAAAGTACTCAAAATGTTGAAAATCACTTGTTTTTATGAACAAAAACAAAAAACACAATTATTGCTACTTTATATCACAACGTAAAATGAATCAAGACAAACAAAACCCACATTTTTAAAGCCTGAATATGTGATCTATAAACACACACCCCCAGGATGTTCATATAAGGAGTTGTGTTTTATTCCCCCGGCACCTGCGGCACAGATCCCGTTAAACTACAGTACAAATGTCACGTCTCAACTATTATATATTATATAATAGTTGTTGTTATATATACACAACAACAACAATAACAATAACAACAGTCATAAATAAATATTAGAACTTAATCCAAAAATCAACAACGCTGCAGTGAAGAGTCCGTGCGTCGTAAACAGTGGAAACTACAGTGACCCTGCACTGACTCAGCCTTCATTCAAATTACACTCATCCCACTCAAGTGACTCCACATGGACATTACTCACCAGAGACAGATGCTGTGTGTGTGTGTGTGTGTGTGTGTGTGCGTGCGTGTAATGAGTGTGTAGGAGTCCTAGCAATGTTCTCTAGGCAGAACTAAACAGTAACATGTGTCTGTTTCTGTCGATTGTGATCCTTCTCTTCCGTCCTCTGCGCACACATTTCTGTGTGATGGAACGGCAGCCATTTTTATGTGTTTGAGCATGACAAGCACAGGTGTGACTGACTACAGTACATCACACACGGGCAACATAAGGCCCTGGGGCCACATGCGGTCCACGGACCGGTTCTAGCCGGCCCACGGCGTCCTCACAGGTTCCCTCAAGCGGACTCATGCGGATTTGATTTTGGTTCAAAATGTGATGATGATATAGTGAAGAGACCAGGCTCAGGATCTGTGAAGCGCTTATACAACAGGACAGGATGTGACATGTGTACGTCTCATTAAAATTCAAAAACTATGGAAAAACAGTGTTGCACAAAGGGCCCATTTCATGTATGATTTAGGTGCGAGTTAACATTTAAACATACAGTATATACAGAGGTGATAAGAATGTGTGTAATATAGTGTCTTATATCCTTTTAATCAGCACAACTTAGACAATCTGATGAACAAAAATGTCATTTTCACCATTTATATAAACACACCTGAGCAAAAAGTACTCAAAATGTTTAAAATCAGATTAAGTTGTCACAGTTCAAAGTTAATTTGGCTCAAAATTAACTTTGACAACAACGGTCTAATTTTGTGACTTCTGCACAATTATTGCTTCTTTACATCACGACTAAAAATGTGATATAAAATGAATTATAACTTTGACTCAACAACACATAAGAGCCTGAATATGTGACCTGTAAACACACGCTCCCAGGACATTAGAGGAAATTACCTCTAAGGTTTAAGAGGGGAGTGAGTAACTGACAAAGGGAGGGACTTGTTGAGCGTCTGGTGAAGTGCGGGACAAACACGTACCTATCTTGAACCTGGCAGTGGCGACAGGACCTTCAGTGTCGCCCTCGTACAGCGGGATGATGGTGATAATGTACTCGACGTCGGGCTGCAGACTGGACAGAGTGTAAAACTCACGGCCCCCGTCGACCTCCACGGTCTCAACGTTCCGACCTTCGCAGAGAAAAGTGGAAATAAGAGGTTTATTCAAATTGGGAAGCAGCTCAAGTGACAGCTGTCGCCGTGTTCGCTGCGTTCGTCCTGACCTGTAAACGGTCCCCAGACCAGACGGTAGGCACGAGCCCCGCTGACGCCTCTCCACCGCAGAACCACGCTGCCCTCTGACTCCGTCTCCACTGACAACTGCTTCACCGCCTCGAGGCGCACTGAGCGACACATGTACACGACACATGAGCGACACATGAGCGACACATGAGCGACGCATGAGCGACGCACGAGCGACACATGAACGACACATGAGCGACACATGGCGACATGTACCACGACACATGTACCGCGACACATGTACCGACATGAATGACACAGCGACACATGAATGGCGACGCGACACATGTACGGTACGACACATGTGACACATAGCGACACATGGCGGCACGGCGCATGGCGGCATGAAGCGGCGCATGGCGGCGGCATGGCGACACATGGCGACACATGTACCGACACCGCGCCGCGACACATGAATGACATATGCGACACATAGACGGACATGGCGACATGAGCGACACATGGCGATGTACATGACACATAAGCGACACGCGGCGACACATGGCGACACATGGCGACACATGGCGACACATGAGCGACACATGAGCGACACATGAGCGACACATGAGCGACACATTCTCAAAGCTGCAACACTTCCTCAGTAATGGTGCGATTGTCCTCACATGTGCGGGCGCTGAGCGTGGACGGGGACGCAGAGTTGCGGGGGAACAGTGGGTAGAGGCTGACGACGTACTCGGTGTCGGGCTGAAGCGACTCCAAGGTGACGGACGTGGACTCTGAGGACAGGGACTGCACCGACAACTGATCGGCCGGTTGACCTGCAAACAAAAAGACAAATTACACCAATTAAAGGTTATTCAAGATTTAAGACGAAGCACAAGAAGAAATGCTTATGTGACGAACCCACAGATGAGGTTTTCAATTTAAAAGTCCAATATTTGCATCTTTTAATCAAAAAAACATCTCATCTATGCCCACAGGTGCATTTAAAATATCAAAGGCATAAAAACACAATAAGAAAGTTTATTTAAAATGTACAAAAATAATGGCAGGCATGTGTAACGTGTATTGAATAATCTGAAGGGCCTCTCTGATGGGAGGAGCTTAAAAGAGTTCCTCTGTGGATCGACGGCACTGGGATTTAAATAATATTCCTGACTGGAGAACAGCAACATAAACAGACTCCTGCTGTGAGGCTGCAGGGATCACTGTTTGTGTGCAGTGTGTGAAAATGTCACCAAAGCATTTACATTTATATTCTCAGCAAACACTGACGATGGTCCCCTGCATTTCTCCAGCGGATAACTGTGTTCCTGGATTATCGGACAGTGGATCTGAGAGGCGTGTCTTATTCCCACAACAACAGAGGAAGTTGGGATTGAAAGAAATCAATTAAACTGACAAAAATTTGACATCAAAGTCTTTTCTTATGAGTCAAAGATGTGGAAAATAAAATACAACAACTGGTCAAATTCAATTCAACTCTGTATTAGAATGTGAATTCAACAAACACAAGTTTATTCCTCAAGTGGGAATTAAACAGCCCTTTAAGTGTGTAATACGATGGATGACATTAAACACAGGTGATGACACAGCTCTGCTCCGTCTGCAGCTGAGCTCCAGACCTGCTCTGATCTGATGACAACATAATAATCCAGTGCAGCAGTACACATGTTTGACATTAATGACATTGGTGTAAAGATCCATGGTTTGCAAACTGTGGCATGTGTACCACATAGTGGTACGCGAGCGACCTCTAGTGGTACTTGAAGGAAAATCAGAAATACTGCGTACTACGAGCAGAAGAGAAAATGAAACGAGTAATGAAAAATAAAATTATAATAATAATAATAATAATAATTACAGTCACCAATCTTATTCTAATCTCACTACACCAGTATGTGATGTGAGGAAGAGGAGGATGATGAGAGAGCAAATGATCTTATACTGTGAAAGTTCATGTCTTCTGATTTGAACCAGTTTCAGCGTGTATCCTTCCTCAGAACTGTCAGCTGATGTCACGGAGGCGTGATCTTCCTGTCAGATTTGACGGGTCCGTCACGCCTCCTGCTGTGTGGTTGCCCCTCCCCCCCCCGTGTAATGAATTGGGCCAGAGTCGTTCACGAAGAAGACAACCGATACCAACAGTGGATCACGGAGGCAGTGGCAACATGAGCACAGGACGATGAACCGCGATCAGGGAGCGTATATGATGTCACACACCTGGAGCACTGTCCTGAGGGGGAGGGGCAACCGGACAGCAGGAGGCGTGACGGACCCGTCAAATCTGACAGGAAGATCACGCCTCCGTGACATCAGCTGACAGTTCTGAGGAAGGATACACGCTGAAACTGGTCAACAAAAGTAAAGGAAAACAAACCAAACAACCAAATGATCTTATTGAGAATAAATCTGCCTGGAGCCGACTGTGCTCGGCCTACATTTACACCACTGTGTTTTAACGTCAGTGATAATGGCGTCACTTTCTCAGGTGGAAGAACTTCTGGTATAGACTGTAATGACAGGGGAGTTTGAAAGCTACTGTTGGTCAGAACGTCTTCTCTTCACAGTTCCATCATGCAGCAATAAATATGAACACATTTGTATCTTATGAGATGAAACAGATGCTA
The DNA here is from genome assembly GCF_019176455.1 of Solea senegalensis. NCBI lineage: Eukaryota > Metazoa > Chordata > Actinopteri > Pleuronectiformes > Soleidae > Solea > Solea senegalensis. The sequence continues at coordinate 25,960,183 of NC_058024.1, read as the reverse complement.
AGCTAAGCTTTCCTTCAGGAATGTAATGTCGTAAAAAAAAGGGTGAGACACTGTAGCTATAGTGTAATATATCACAATAATATCCTGTCCTTCATTACTTTACAACAATGTCGAAGATATCACACACACACACACAGTGCATGTGTGTGTGTGTGGCACCGAACCAACGGCAGGAAAAATAATATCCACAGTCTTTAATGGAACGAGCCGTGAAAATCTGCACACGCTAATATCACTGCTGTGAACATGTCCTGTCTGTGCTCAGGCATCTGTCAGTCCCTCCTCCTCCTCCAGACACAGAAACAGGTACAGACCTTGGACCTTTCATTACAGGAGACACACACAGACACACACACACACAGACACAGCGACCTGATCTGAACACTCGTGCTCATCTATCCGTGTGCCAGCCTTAGAACCCGGGCCGACGAGCTCCGCGTGAGACTGGCACTCCTGCCACATGTTTGCTGGGAGTAAACCTCTTAAGTCCTCTGCCTCTGGGCCACACTCTTACACCGGATGATGATCTACGATCACAGAACTGGAATAATGATATGTGACACGAGTAAAAGTTCTGTCTATGTCATTTCACGAGCGGCGTGATGATACGGTGTAGCTGATATTTTCGGTAATGAGCGGGCAATAAACACCCTTGACTGACAGCTTGGGCCTGAGGGCGTGTTCCTCAGAATCAGCCACGGCTGCTGCTGCTCAACATTCTCTACATGTTTCCAACTTGCCACCAGAAGTTTAACTGTTTTTATTCTCCACTGAAGCTTCTTACACTTCCTCCATGCAGGTCATGGATTTATCTGTTTGTCTGTTACCATGACGACGTCACAAATCACACTCAAGAAATCCCCAACTCTGATATCACTGTATTTGAATGAAATGGGATTATGCAGGATTAGACACTCTACCAGACTCTGTCGGACTCGGTTTCATCTGGACCTGATCCAGATTACAGATTTGTAGGAAGATAACACCGCCTGGATCCAGTTTCAGGTGCTGATATGAGAGGACTACTGCCGTGTTTCCACGACATGGTCCCAGCTCGCCTCGCCTCAGCACGCCATTACAAATAGTACCTCCTCAACGTGGGCGGAGTCACGACTGCATGAAACTGCCGTGACTTTGTTAATTAAGTTAATTAAAAAGATGAACTTTGAGACATTTCCTTGGCAAATGTTGGCGATGAAACCACGTTTTTAAGGACTGTTGAGTCCTTTTAACTCATCTACAGTTCGGCATTGTTCGGCTCGCTCACGCCTCTTCCTGTGACGGCGTCACGCACAGTATCAGCTCAGCTCGCTCTGAACATTTGTATAATCATAACATAGATTATCTCAATGCACTGAACATAGACAAGAACTATTGTTTTTAGTGGCTCTGTCTGTCTGTCTGTCTGTCTGTGTTTCCGCACTTGCCAACATGACCACTAGAGGCGTGAACGGGGTGAAGTCTGCCGCCTCTGATTTCCTTGTTGCTACCCTTCATTCTGTTGAGATTATATTTATTTAACACCACTAATAAGAGGATTTAAACACACACACGTCAGTGAAGTGAGAGGCAAACACAAAGAGACAGGACTGTGTGTTTGTCTGACCTCGTAGTCCGTAGGTGAGTCTGTAGCCTTGAACGGGAGACGAAGGCTGATCCCAGCCCACAGTGAGGGAGAAGAAGTTCGCCTGGATCAAGTATAGACTGGACACGCCCGGCAACGACCCTGTGTGACAAATGAATGATGAATTTGAAGTTCTGAGGTTTTACTGCACGTCTCATTACTGGAGCTGGATGTTTGGCAAAATAAGTTAGAATTAAGAAACATTTAAATCATTAGACAACACTGACAATTACAAAGACTGTCACTTAACTGTGGTTTTAAATGTCTTCGTGGGATGACGAGTGTTTCAAAGTGCACTGGGTCAACGTTTACAAGTAAACAAAGACTGTTTCTGACATGCACAACTATCACTTTTGACTCACTGGTTCGCTGCTTGGCAGACACAGACTCTCCCACACTGTTGGGGTACTGGGCGATGACGGTCACCAGGTAATCTGTTCCGGCCTGCAGCTCTCGTGCAGTGAACGTCCTCTGCTTCACAGAGACGGTCTCCTGCAGGACGCACAAACACGTTTCAACACAAACGTGTTTCCACACAACGTAAACGGTTTATCAATCCTTGATCCTTCACCACGTCCGCTGGGAAACACAGAGAAGCTGCCAAAGCGTAATCTCTACCACATCTACGTGGAGGAGATCCACTGATTAGATGCGTTCCTACTCGGCCTCGAGGCACGAGAATCTCTCACACACCAGGACTGACTCTGAAAACTGTCATTTACTTACATCTCAGCTTCACATTCAACACCGTCACTGATCACTGCTGACATGAGTGTGTGTGTGCGTCAGTGACACTACTCCAGCTGTGAATAAATGACTGATGAGTGTCAACATGAATCAGCTGAGGAGTGTGTCCAGGTTTAACAGCCGTCAGTGAAAGAAGGAGCGCTACCACAGGTCATTAAGAACGCCACACAATAATCACACGTCATGTGTGATATTCCCACTCAGACTGTGCATAGATGACATCACAGTCATGTGACTTTTATTCATTTCAACAACTGAATTTCTACATCGTGGGATTAATTCAGTTTTAATTGATCTTTTCTGGGATCGGATCTAGGACGCATTCAGACCTGATCTGATCCGATCTCTTAAGACAAATTCTAATACCAGGTCTGAAGGGGTCTAGGACTCCATCCATCCATCCATCCATCCACTCTCACACCTACGGTCAATTTAGAGCAGGGTCACATGAGGCCCTCAGTCGATGTCCTGGGGCCCGACACTGACTTTAAAATAATGTCCCAAACTGACCAGCAGTGAACAACAATGTTTAAATCATATTTAATCATTTAAAAGCTTTTCTAGTGTTATAATTACTATTGTTTACATGTTGTTTTGTTTCTTTTTTTTGTTTCTGTTGTTCACAGATGCATTTGACATTATAAATATGTTGTTTTTAGTGTAAACTATATCAAAACAAACACTTTTAGTTGGACTTTTTTTCACTCGACCAGCCCCCTCCTGACCAGCCTAGAAGTTCACTGGCCCCCAGGTCTTTTTGAGTTTGAGGCCCCTGATTTAGAGTGTCCAATTTACCTAATCCGCAAATCTGCAAGTCTTTGGACTGTGGGAGGACACCAGAAAACCCCCACACACACACACACGGAGGGACAAGGGGGTCTCACCTGTTTTAACTCTGCTGTTATGGGCTGCCCCAGACCAGAGAGGGGCACATACTGGATTACATAGCCACTCACAGGCCCTCCAGCGGCAGCCCAGCGAAACCTGAGAGAATCGGACGTCTGCCCTGTAAACTGAATGTTCGATGGACCGGAAAACGCCTCTGAGGAGGAGGAGAGGAGAGGAGAGGAGAGGAGAGGAGAGGAGGACATTCTGATCATGTCCACGTATCGATGGAGCTGCTGCATTTCCTGTGGCGTTTGAATGAACATACCATCACTAGCATACACTCCTCCTGCTTTGGAGCACACCCGGGGGCCCACAAGAGGAAGAAGAGTGTTCAGTAGTTTGAAGTCCCCAACGAACGAGGTGAAGTCTGAACTGGGCTCCGAGGAGATCTGAGCCAGTTCATTCCTGTCTGCACTCTTTATGCCTAACAAACACAAACAACAAGGAAACGTGAATCTGAAAGAATTCCCAAACGACTGTGAGTGAAGGCAGAAAAGCTGCAGGTGAGACAACTACCAACTGCAAAAACATGCACTCCTTGACCGCGCAGCTTCTCTGCCGGTTCCTGCACACTGTCCTGGGATTTCCCGTCCGTGACAAGGATGGTGATCTAAGAGAGAGCCAGCAGGTAGAATCAGAAACACAAGAAATGCTGTGTTTAATGTGAAGCATGATTCAAAAAGATTCTGTTTTTAAAACCTTTGGAACATCGCGACTCGTCGCAGGGTTGAAGAAGTTATCAGCCACAAACTTGAGACCAGCGCCGGTGCGCGTGTTTCCACCTTTGTAGTTGATATTTTGTATGGCGTTGACCAGCTCAGTGCCATTCAGGTAGGTAGAGAAGGTGAATTCAACCCTGGAGGAAGAGAAATGGACGTTTATACAATAACAGTCTTAATAATAGTAGTAGTTGTATTATTAACTTTCTTGGGTTTAACTGAAGACACTTCACTAATCCAAGGCAACGTTGAGATTAATCAAACTGCCTCATTCCAATTTTCAAAATCAAATCTGTGTCACTTCAGAATCTGGTCCTCGAGCAGCTAGAGATCCAATATGTGGTCACACAACATAAATGCATGGATTCTTTATTATAACTTACTATTATTTTAATGGCTGTAGTTCATTCCTCCTCTATTTTTTCTGGGTTGTTTCCATCGCTGTGTTTTTACTGATCGTTTCCTTTAACTTCATTTTTTAAAGCATGAAAAGCACTTTGGGGCAAAAGGGATTGTTTCTAAATGTACTGTATAAATACATTTGACCATCTTATCTTATCTTAGCATAATATCATGCTTCATTATCAAGTGGCCTCTCAAACATGTTTGCTATTGTTTTTGATGATGTGTGCAAAAAGGTATTTGTGCATAGTGGCATTTAGTTTATTAGCATTTAGCTTTTTATAACTAGAACAGGGTTAGTATTTTTAACTCAGTTTCCTGTGAGTTGAGAAATATCTTCATTCTTTTCTTTGTTACGTGCTCACCGACACTTGGCCCGAGGCTTGACACTGCCACGCTAATTCCGCACTTTTTAGAGCCACTCGTAGGGGGCGGGACCTCATTCCCAGAACGTAAATAATGTCCACCATCTTTGCTAGCAGTTACGCTAACAGGACCAAGTGTCACTGGTGGACGCGTAACAAAGAAAAGAATGAAGATATTTCTGAGGTTGGGAAGCACAATTTTTCAAAAATACTAACCCTGTTGTAGTAATACACAGCTACATGTAAATCATGAAGTATTCCTTTAAATGGGTCCACCTCAACCACTGCAACACGCTGCTAACAGTCCTTCCACCCTGTGCTGTGGAGCATCTGGTCTTCAATCAGCCTAAAAGGGCACATGTCACTCCACTAGCTACCTGTGTCAAATCACTGATGCTACAAGGTGCCTCACAAAGTCTGCTCCAACCTACTGACTGTAAATGCTTTCATAAAAGCTAACGTTACCCCTCGACTACGCCATTCATCAAAGGATTGTCGCCCGGTGGTGCCAACACCCCACACAAGACAATCCACACTCTTTTTGTGTGACGTTCCACGCTGGTGGAATGACCTGTCGAGCGCTACCAGAACAGTAGCTTCTAGAAGCTCTTGAAGACCCAGTTCTTCCAAGAACATCTTCTGTCCTAGCACTTACCTTACCCCCCTCCCCTGCACCACCTCCTTCTGCACTTGGATCCACTTCTAGTGGATTTCTTTCCAAGACTTCTTCTGTGTAGCTTATTCCTCTTTTACAAGTCGTTTTGGATAAAAGAGTCTTCTAAATACTTAATGTAAATGTAAAGAATTAGATTTGACTGTTGGCGTCTTCAGCTAAACTCAATGTCTTCAGTCTTGACATGAATATTTGTCCATTACCTGGGAATCTCGCTGTACTGTATGGCCGCAAACTGTATCGCCGACTCGCCAACGAAGCTGACAAACGGCTTGACGATTCCTGCCATGAAGCCCTTCACCTGCAGGAAGTTGGCCCGGCCAATACTGGAGGAGCCGTCAATCAGGAAAACGATGTCTGCTGCTTGCACATTATTACACCTGCCTGCAAACGTGAGTGACGGAGAGTACGTGAGCACAAAAAGATCATCTGTGGTCGTGAGTGGAAGAAGTGCTTGAGAAGATCTTTCAGCTCTTTACCCTGAGCTTCAGCCGGTTTCATGGACGACAGCAGCACAGTCACAACGAAAACGCTGCTCCACATCTTCACAACCTGAAAATCACACGGACAGTTTAAATCGACTTGTTTGAGTTAGACAGATAAGATGAGATGAGATTAGATAAGACAACGTCGTCCTGTGGAATTCAAGTTTTGACCTCTCGCTCACCTTGTCTCTGGTGTCTCTTAGCTACAATCATCCTGATATAATTGACTGAGGTGATGGAGTCACTTTCCTGTGCAGCTACATCCCAGGAGTGATTTTGCTCTGCAGCACATGTTCGAGACGGCTCAGCCCTGTTATTTGACTTTGAGTTGCAGCCATTGTTCGTGCCTGGACCTGCTCTCACTGCCCTCGTATCTTTGATATCCTTCCTGCTTGTCTGGGTGATGTGTCTTTATTAGACCTCACACAGACTGAATATCATATCAGCTCATCCTTAAACACAGCACTTCACTACCTCATGATGGGAGGATGCACACAAAGTCAACCCTGGCGGCTACACTAAATATTTGGGAATTAACCGGAATAAACTGGAAACTTTCAAAATTGAAGGTTGGGAACTTAAATATAGCTGCTAAATAATATATTGTGGCATAATCTTGGCTATTCTAATCTCAGGCCACACCCCCTACCTGCATTCTTCCATCACATGCACAGATGATTTGGAGAAGCCTGAACTATGAAAGCCACTGAGATACTACTGAGCCCAAGTAAGTCTGCTGATATGAGGTAGATATTTGATCTATGGTGAGAAAATGTGACTTTCTGGGCATTTTCCTCAGCATTAGCCATGATTGTCCACACACATCATGAGTTACAGTCCACACAATCTCATACTCAGCATGTCAACATTAAATGCAACACGCTGAGTAAGTTGTTAGAGTACGACGGCCTTATTTTAATAAAATAGTCAACAGTTGGTAAAGGTGGAGTGTTTCCACTATATGGTGCCCGCTCGCCTCGCCTCTGCAAGGTTTGGTTGTGTTTCCATCACAACATAGGACCTCCTCAATGTGGGCGGAGTCATCACTGCACAGCTGCATGAAACTAAAACAGCTGTTTCCGGTGTAACTGAATCATTAGAATCAGTTCATTAAAAAGATTTAGTATCACCTCAGCTCGCTTGGAAATTAACTTAAAACATGAACACACATGTGGAAATGAAAAGACAAATGACCACTTTGATCCCCTGTGCAAGTTGAAACTGAAATTACAAGACAGCACAAGTTTTGAACAGCAGCAGACTCACACATGCCGTGTGTCGTAGATCAGGTCCCGACATGCTTAAAACTGACCTTGAATGTAAATACAGTTACCATCCATCACATTTCATAAGTTTCTTCTGTAAAGCTCTACACTAACACAGCACACACAAACACGGCACAGACAAACACGGCACAGACAAACACGGCACACACAAACCGGCACACAATAACACGGCACACACTAACCGCGGCACACATAACCGGCACACACAACCGGCACACACTAACCGCGGCACAAAACACGGCACACACACACGGCACACAAAAAACCGGCACAGCACACACACAAACCGGCACACAAACACGGCTTAACGGCACACACTAACGGCACACAAACACGGCACACACTAACACCACACACACACAAACCACGGCACAACACACAAACCACGGCACACACAAACCGCGGCACACAACACACAAACCACGGCACACAAACAAGGCACACACAAACCACGGCGCACACACTAACACACACACAAACCGGCACACACTACGCTTAACACAGCACACACAAACACACACAAACGCCAAACACAACACACACACAAACACAAACAACCACACACAAACACAGCACACACAAACACAGCACAAACACACACACAACGGCACACACAAACCACGGCACACTAACACGGCACACACAACACACACAAACCACGGCACACACACCGGCACACGCGGCACACAAACCACGGCACACACTAACCGCGGCACACTACAGGCACACACAAACCACGGCACACACTAACCACAAACACACACAAACCACGGCACACACAAACACGGCACACACTAACCGGCACACAACCGCGGCACACACACGGCACACACAAACCGCACACCGGCACACACACTAACCGGCACACAAACCACGGCACACACACACACACGCGCACCACAAACACGCACACACACAAACCGGCACACAACACGGCACACACAACGGCACACACTAACACGGCACACACACACACGGCACACACTAACCACGGCACACACTAACCACAGCACACACAAACACGGCACACACAACCGCGGCACACACACGCCACGCACACACTAACACGGCACACTAACCACGGCACACACTAAACACGGCACACTTAAAACACTAACCACGCACACACACAAACCGGCACACACACACAAACACGGCACACACTAACACGGCACACACAAACACAGCATACACTGTAAAACATTTCTTCCCCTTCGCCCTCATCAGAGCAGAGGTCCCTCAACTCCATGTCCCTCTCATAGATTTTGGACATTTCTTTTCTCCATGTCTGTCTCTGGTTACTGTCTGCCTGGAAGACAGATGCCAGAACTGTGTTGACAACATGTACCACGTTTGAAAACTTCAAAAGACGCGACGCGCAACGTGAGAAATATTATATAAGAACGAAAGGATTATCTCATCGCGTTGATCTTTTATTTCCGCCCGTGTGTCACCGCGAACATCCGTCTCACGAAACTAACACTCGTGATTTATAAGTGAAACCATCATTCACGACTCGTTGCGGTGACAGCTTTCATCAGGTGAAGGCGATCAGTCATGAAGTGGACTTTTTTCCCTCTGTTCTCGTTCACCTTCTCAGCGCAGTGATGAAAGACACAGCGACTACTGGAAATAACTAACACATGTGAGACGAAGAGCAAACAACTACCGCTCCACTCCGCTGTCGTGTTAGCATAAACAACGTCAGACCATGAAACCATGAAAAACCGCCAACGCTGATGAGACAAAATCCATAAGTGAGAACAGCAGCTGCAGAGAAGTCATTTTTTAAATCCTTGTATGTAGAAAGTGCAGAACTGTACCATGTATCATCGTCATCTTATGACATCTTCATCATGTTAACCAAACAAGAAGACATGAAAGCCAGATGTAGCTGATGCTGTCTTGATAAAAGCACACAGACAATCACATGAAAAGATCCACCACTGTGTTGGATCATAGTAATGAGATTACAGCCGTTACAAGACTAAGTGTTTTCAAGTGAAAGAAACGTCTGCTGCTGCCTAATGAAAACCCGATATATTCTACTCTACACACTGAAGTACAAAGCTTTATTTAATTATGATGAGGGGGGGCCACACGGTTGGTGTAGTTGCCTCTGCAGCAAGAAGACCCGGGTTCACGACTCGGGCGGAACCAGGGCCTTTCTGCATGGGATTTGCATGTTCTCTCCACGTGTGCGTGGGTTTTCTCTGCGTTCTCCAGCTTCCTCACACAATCCTAATATGTGGATTAGGATTGTAGGATTTTGAGAGTGGATGGCTGTTTGTCTTCATGTGTCCCTGAGATGGACTGGCGAACCGAGACTGGCACAGCACCCCCCGCACCCTCACGTGGAGGACAAAGCAGTAGAAGATGGACGGATGGACAATGCAAATGATGTACGTGGACAATCCTTTATGGACACAAGTATCCAAAGGACAGTCAACACAATCTAAGAGGAACATTCACGTTTGAAAAACCAAAGTTACAAACGAATGTGAAACTTCATTTCCTTCAAGCACACTGTAAAAATACTTGTTAGGAAAATGTTGAAATATGCAGCGCACTTAACACTCTAGTCTTCACTGGATGGTGAATCACAGGGTAACTCACGATACAATGTGCGATACATGGTCCACGATACCAATAAGTATATCGATACGTCATGATATCTGACGAAAAACAAAATTGTCCATGAAAAGTTTCTCTATTTATTTACAACACAGAGAGCAAAGTGCATAAAGTCTATGTATTGAACGTTAACGCAGCTTTCTCCACCTTTATCATGCTCTCAACTCCCTCTACAGTATATGTATATGTATAAACTACTGCCATAAAGCTAATATAATTAGTTGTTTTGTGTACATTATGATTGTGTTAGGTAAATGAATACAGAACACGCATTAGGTCTTTCATCTTTGTATACTGAAAGTGAAGTAATATACATAAATATCATCACCGGCATGATCCTGCTGGTAAAGTGCATTTTCAAATGCTTAAATAAATCACATGATACCTTTACTTTAATAGCATGTTAGACAAAGATAAACATCAAGTCTTTTATGTCTCTGTCTACACTAAATACGATCCTAAGGTGGCCTCTCCACACCTGTAATTTCAGGAAAAGAATGAAACATGATGCCTTGTGGGTATACAGGCCACCTGTGATTTAGACTGCACGCATGGGTTAAAAAGGTCAGTGAAGCCAGTGTGTACTTAAGTGTGTACTTAAGTGTGTACTTAAGTGCCACTGAAACACGTCCTGTAAAAACCACCTATCAACAGCAGCAGTGACAGAGGAGTGAGACATCTCCAGGGACAGGAAGAAAGAGAGATTAGGACTCGTCCCACAGCTGCTGTGGAGAGTGGGTGGACTGTGCTCAGTGAAAGCTCAGTGAAAGCTCAGTGAAAGCTCTGGATCACTGGGTTGTACTTGAGCAGAAATGCCATTCTCCCTGGGGGGGATGGAAGGGCAGGATTGTGTAAGAGCCAGTCTGTCTCACTATAAACATCAGTCCAGAGACAGAGAGACAGACACAAGTGGACAAAGGACCGAGAGCTCATTTGCATTCACACACATAGAAGATGGCCACGATTATCACGATATTTAAGTCACAATACGATATAATCACAATATTTAAGTCACAATACGATATAATCACGATATTTAAGCCACAATACGATATAATCACGATATTTAATAATCAATGATATTTAAGTCACAATATATATAATCACGATATTTAAGCCACAATACATATAATCCACAATAACATATAATCACGATATTTAAGTCACAATACGATATAATCACGATATTTAAGTCACAATACGATATAATCACGATATTTAAGCCACAATACGATATAATCACGATATTTAAGTCACAATACGATATAATCACGATATTTAAGTCACAATACGATATATAATCACAATATACTGAGTTTTTGCAAAATCATATCATCACACTGAACACTTATTTGTAACAAGTTAAAAATGTATACCAACCGCTAATAGAAGACTTTTCATATTCTACTGTTTTTCACTTGCACGGTTGTTTAAACAACATTTAGTGCATTTATAGCGCTCAGGTAAAAACTGTCAAGTCTGTTTAAAAGACAGAACAATCAAAAAGAGAATAATTAAAACACACACAGCAAAACTTTACCCACAAGCTGCTGCTGCTGCTGCTGCTGCTGCTGCTGCTAATGACAACAGGAAGTCTGAGAGTGGAGACGCACTGATCCCGTCACCTTTGGCTTGTAGCCTCAGGTCCAGTACAGCATCACAAAGCCATTGTACGTCTGTCAGACATGGATTATCCGTCCACGTCTTCAACCAAACCAAACAAAAGCCGTTTAAAACTAGCAGCTTGTCGATGTCCACTTGTTGGAACAAGTTTCAAAAGAAGCATTGAGCATATCCTTGTTACAACAACAGCAGATGGACTAAATCAAGGAAGTAACTGCATCCATCCGTGGTTTATCCTTCTGATCCAAAAATATGAATGAAGGGAGACACACTTGAAATGTCATCTAGTTTAATCCAATTCAAACCCTGAGGAGACTCTAAATACACACGTACTTCACACAAAAACTAGGAAAATGACACTCAAAAATAAACATTCATAACTAAACGTTATAAACGTAAGAAAAAAGTAGCACAAGACAAACGCAGGGTTCTAGCTAGCGCATGGTAGCGTATCAGTCCGTTAGCCAAGGATTTACGTCCGTCATGCAAAATTGAAGATGTTACGCTAACTTTAAATCAGCGTAGTGGACTGGATTTACTCGTGTAATGATGCCACATCAAACGTGAGAAACATGGTTTTGAAACTGAATCTCGATGGAGCGAGCGATGTTCCCCTTTGGCATCCTTACAATGACCAATATTCACCTTCATTTTTCCAAAACTCAGTAAACCAACCCCCCGCTTGGTCACTGCGCTACCTCACCATTACCATCCATCCATCCATCCATCCATCTATCGATCCATCCATCCATCTTCTAACCACGTTATCCTCCACATGAGGGTTGCGTGGGGTGCTGTGCTAATCTCAGCTGACATAGGGCGATAGGCGGGGTCACGCCCTGGACAGTTCACCAGTCCATCACAGAGACAAACAACCGTCCACTCTCACAATCACACCTATGGTCAATTTAGACTGTATAATTCCCCTAATCCACAAATATGCATGTATTTGTTGTGGGAGGACGCACGCACACACACATGCACGCACACACACGCACGCACGCATGCATGCGCACACTGCGCCACACACACACGCACACACACGCGCACACGGGACAACATGCAAACTCCATGCAGAAAGGCCCCCTTCTTGCTGCAAAGGCAACACTGATAACCACTACACCAACCGTGTCCTCACCATTACCGTCACGTTACAATAAAATCCTGGCTAGAACACTGGAAACATACCAACATATCAAAGACGCAGTAAGCAGCAGCAGCAGCAGCAGCAGCAGCAGCAGCAGCGGCAGCGGCGGCAGCAGCAGCAGCAGCAGCAGCAGCAGCAGCAGCAGCAGCAGCAGCAGCAGCAGCAGCAGCAGTCCATGGATGACAGGTTTGGTTTCAGTCCATTAACAGCACTAACTAAACAAACATGGCTGCAACAGTGCAGTGAATGAAAAGATGAACCTTCTTCTTCACTTCAGGCAAAACAACCGTTGCACAATGAAACAAGTCATAATGTACAATATTTATTTATTTACTCTATTGCTGTGTTTACTCACACCACATTTATGTATTCTACTTTTAGTTTGGTGGTTCTTTTATTTATGATGTATTTTTAAGTCCTGCAGCATTTTTATCTTTTTGACAAAAGTCGTGTGTGTGTGTGTGTGTGTGTGTGTGTGTGTGTGTGTGTGTGTGTGTGTGTGTGTCATCACATTTGTAAAAGCGTCTGCATCAAAACTGCAACAAAAAAAAGAAATCAACCTAAGGGTACAAATAAAGTGACTTGACTTGACTTGACTTGAGGATCAGGGTGAGGCAGAGAAGATGGAGAAGAAGAAGAAGAAGAAGAAGAAGAAGAAGAAGAAGAAGACACGCTTCAGTCAGTTTGACACATTCTGTTTTTAAAAATAAATAAATAAATAAATAAACAAGATAATGTCAATAGGGGATTTTCTGGATGCTGAATGAGCCAAACCACAGCAAAGACACGAACACTCAGAAGTGGAACAGAAACAATTAAGACACAAAAGACAGAGGAAGTAGTGGAGGAGGAGGAGGAGGAGGAGGAAGAGGAGGAGGGACAGAGAGAGAGAGTTTGTTCCTTTATGCATCATCATGGTTTGAGTTCAGCCGAGGTCAACGTGCTTCAACACGACCCCTTTATCCGGGAACATTAATGAAGATTAATACATGAGTGGTAATAATTACATGTTTTGACATTCTTGACGACATAAACACGTTTATTATCATGATTATCATCATTATTATTATTATTATTATTATTATTATCATTATATCCAGTTTCGTTTACCGTGTCTAGACAGTGAAGTAAACCAGCCAATAAGAGCTTTTTATAAAAAGAATAAATGTGCCACCATTCAGACAGAAGATCATCTTTAGTTTTGTTGTGGCATCAGCTCATGGTGATGAAAATAGAAAACAGATTAGTTGAGATAGAAAAAGTAAAAGCAGTTGTTTGAAGAGACTTGTTTGTGCTTTCACTCAGTGTTTGTACACAGTGTTTCCCAAATCAACTCTTTCTCTATTTTTACTGGCTCCATGTTTGTAAAACCTAACGACATCTTCATGTCAGACATTTGTTATTTAATAAATCTTGTGCAGTAAAAAGAAAATGTCCTGTGACTCATGTGTGAGTCTGGACTTCGGCTCTGAATGACTGTTTCACTCTAATCCACGTGAAAAACTGCGGGAAAGAGTTGAGAGTTGTTGCTGCTGCTGCTGCTTGTTCTTGTAGCAGAAGGTTTTTAATGATTTATAAGTTTTACTGCACGCTGTAAATCTCATAATTCAACCATGCATGTGCATGAATGACAGAATAATAATCCCAGTGAAACAAAAACCCCCGCCTGCAGCAGCGTCACTTTACCTGCGGATCTCTGGGCCACAGCCTGCAGCAGCTCCACACCCTGACACCTGTGGCATATCCAGGTGCACAGACTCTGCGTGCAGCGTTTGTCCACGCAGTCAAAACGTTCACGGTCCACTGGTGTCCAGCGTCGCGAGCTTCACAAGGATCCAGTGCAGCTCAGAAAGTCCGCGCGTGTCGCTGCATCCCTGTAAGAGAGTTTGAAGTGAGCGCAGCTGAGCACGAGCCGCAGCAGAAGAGTCCAGACTTGTCCTCGTGCCTGAAGCGGGACTCCTTAACTCTGCCTCTTTTTTCCTTTTCTTTTCCTTTTTTTCCCCGCGTGTCCCTCCCTCATTCTGCCTGCCATCGTCAATGAAAACATGAAACCATGTGCAGATCAAACATAATCCCGGTAATCACGTCTCTGTTCCAGGTGACAACGGAAACGCGGGGGTCATGTGATTGTCACGTGGTATTTGTAACGTAAAGTGTTCACGATCTCGCGGCGACTAGTAAAGATCCAGTATGTAACTTTTAGATGAGATTAGAGTTGACTTTATTGTACAGAAGTGTATTAAATTCACTTTTCACATCATTTTTAATGAGTTTATGTTTTTACGAGACTTTTTTTCCTGGGGTCTGTTTTTACGATAAAGTATTTGGGGTCTACGAAATATTTTTTTTGGGTGTGTTTTTACGAGGTTTTTTCAGGGTCTGTTTTTACAAGATTTTGTGGGGGGAGGAGTCTGTTTTCCGAGATTTCTTTTTCCCGAGGTCTGTTTTTCTGAAAAAGTTTTTGGGGTCTACGTGATTTTTTTTAGGGTGTGTTTTTACGAGATTTTTTCCAGGATCTATTTCTGGAAGCGTATTGCGACCAGATTCCGTTGGATGCGTTGAGGAGCAAAATTAAAATCTGCTAAGACCACACCCAAAAATGCAGGGTTATGAGCTACAGTACTACACCATGTTACAACATGAATAATATAAAATGTACAAAATGTAAAAACATTCAAATAACAATACAATAACAGGTATGCAAAAAAGAAAGTGTCTATAAATATCTATCTTCTTTATCTTTATATAAAATAAAAAATATTCAACCTATTTTGTACATGTTATTGTTCGTTTCACTTCATATTGAAAGGCTGGTCATTCTATCCTCCACATGAGGGGCTGCTGGTGCCAATCCCAGCTGACATAGGGCTAAAGGCAGGATACAATCAACCAGAACACCCATTCACACGCACAATTGGACAATTCAGAGTGACGCCTACAAAACCCACGCACACACATGGAGAACATGGAACTTGTTATGTAAAACACTAATAGGATAAAGCCTGAATTATCAGATCAACAGACACTAGCAAATTAGATAAGTGTTGTAAACCAAAGGTATTTTCTTTTTTTCCTGCTTTTTTGTTGGCTAACCTTTGAAGGAAGCCGTTCTGCTTCATTGTTATTGGCCTGTTTGGCGTTCGTCAATAAAAGTCTGTTATTTGGTGTCTCTGAAGAAATCAGAAATGCTGGTGGTTATTCAGAGATCTGGATCTAATCTTACGAACAGAAAAAAAAGCACTTCTCGCAATAAGCAGGGTTGGCTTACGCGTTAATGGCTCCCGTGGCGTTTTTTGATTGTGTCACATTTAAATCAACAAAGTCTTCCGTAACTTACTCACAAACACAAAATACTACGTCACTTTAGCTAAATTGAACCCACTGATGTGTTCATTAAAATCAAATTACTCCAAACACCCTTTGTGCCATGAATGCATTTTAACTCCACTGTGGCATTCATGAGGTTAAGTAGTGGAATTTTTATTAGCTTTTATGAAAGTGGATCCTGGGAATATTCCCCCAGAAACTCACCTCACACAGCTGCACTGGGTTGAGTGCTAATAAATATTGTTTGCAGTCTTCCTCAAAAATCTAACAATCTAATCAATGTTTTCCAGTAATAAAAATCATAAAATCAATCTAAAAATAAGAGTCACTCCTCAGGCACTGGCTCGCATGTCCCGTCCCACATAATTTAGGTTATGAATGTCCTCTCACATCATACTTTGCTGCATTCTCTTTCATACTGTGACAGAAGCTGGTGTAAACAGGCCGGCCGGGTTCTAAAAGGAATCTGTGTGCGGCAGATGTGTTGTGTGCAGCTCTGGATCCTTTGAACCAGCCAACAGAACTGAAACCATAACCATGCTGCACTAATAAAAATGCATTCCAGCAGTACAATGTGTTTTCCCCTGACACTGCGTCTTTTTTTAGCATGTGGAAAATAAAGACAAGATGATTTGAGGTAAAGATGCTTCAGTTTGCACTTTGCACACGATTTCTCACCTTAAAGTGTCTCATGAGGCATCGCTTCATTTTCATCAACCAAGGAATGTAACCGTTGAAATTCACGTCTGAGACCATGTAACACTGATGTGACATTCAATGGTGTTGTATGTGGTGTTCAATGGTGAGATCCTGGAAAAACAGTTAGAACAGCCTACATTTAGAACTCAAGTCCAAGCCGCTTTCTTCAGACTTCCCTCCGAAGCCACGCCTCCAGAGCAAAGGAACACGCAACGAACACAGATTCACGAGCTCTGCGCAGCATCTGTAACTTTCAGTACTATTTGGATACTTGTTCAAGTGACAGCGTGATGCAGAAAATCAACAAAGTTCACAAAGAGATAAAGTGAACTTACCGGTCCAGTAGAACCAGAACCACCATGTCATCAGCCCTCTCTGAGCGTTCAGTCGTCACGCAGCAACGATGTTCACTCCTGCATCAGACTTTTTCTTGTCCGTAACTTTTCCCAACACCTTTTTCTGTGGAATTAGATTTGTGTCAATATTTTCAAACAACACTTTTCATGAATCGAGCAACATTTTTTTTGAAAAAAAAAAGCAAAAAAATTGCGATTTAATCATTCAAAAAAATTTTATTTTATTGTTTGAAAAGACACTTGTTCTTTGCGCTCCCTGATTTGTTCTTTTGCTGTTTTTCTTGTTTGTGGGCGGGCCTTAGGAAGCTGCCTGCTGAGTTTTGGAGCGAATAAAATACAATATTTTTGAATGATTAAATCTTCTTAAAAAGTGTTGTTTGAAAATATAAGATAATTTGACTTGCTTATTGCGTTTTTCTTAACAAGTGTCATTTTCTTGCTTCATTTTGGTTGAAACAAGTAATTTTGCCTTAATAGTGGTTAAATTTTCTTTTTATTATTTTCTTTTTTTCAATGCCGTAAAAAATCTGCTTGACGTGATGTTCCTTTAAGTGTGTGGATAAATAGACGGGGTTTTGATGGGAACTAGCTTGCATGTCTATCCCCCCCAAAAAAACTGGAAGTAGAATAAAAGCAACTAATACCTGTCATCTCTCATACATCAATTTATTTCCGAGCCAGCAGGAGAATATCGGTGGAAAAAAGAGTTCTTTGTGTCCAAGAGTGAACAATTACTGTCCCTGACCAACAGCACAAACTTCTCATGCTTTTAAAACAGAGAGACAGGCTCAAGCGCCAATTTATTAGGTACACAGGACACTTAATAAAGTAGCACCAGGTGTGATCATGACTGGCGACATGTCGTCGTGTGCTGCCATGACTCGTCTGCCTCCAGGTTCTACAGGCTTTTTTATTTGCATTAAAAAGAAAGTGACCAGAGAGATGATGAGATTAAACCAAACTGTGCAGTGAGTTGATGTTAGTTGGTTTTATTATTATTATTATTTGTTAGTTTGAAGAGTATCTTCAGTCTATCAGTGGCTCCTCCCTTAAATAATCATCTAGTTTCTATTGTACTAAGTGAGTGTATTTTGTCTCCATGTAAAATAATGGACTTTTAAATCACCTCACCGACGGTTTACTGACTCTGTAAACTGTTCAAACATCAGTATCTGAACAGGAAGAACTTTTTACTGGCTGTCAGAGAGTTGGTGTCATGTGTCATCTGTCTTCTCTGACTGACACTGAACTCAATCCTCAGTTCTCCGTCCTTTCTTCTCCACATGTTGAGATTACAGGAGAGATTACAGGAGAGATTACAGGAGAGTGCTGTGGTGTTGGGAGTCATGTCTGCCGTCTTCTTCTTCAGCTTAGTAAACAAACCACAGTGTGGGTGTTCTCTCTGTGTCTGTGTCTGTGTCTGCACGTATGACTGGTGACAAACATGTCAGTGAGTGTGTGTTCGCTGGGTTTCTGTGCACGAGTTGAACTCATTACAAGGCTGGAACCAAACAGACAGAAGTTCTTGCTTTTGATCCTCAGCTGCCTCCAGGGTCTCTGTCCAAACATCACATGTCCAGGTGACAAATGTCTTCAGCGTGTGTCTCAGTCACAGAAGCCTGTGGTTACGTTACAGGAGAGAAAATGGTCAAGAAAAATGAAGAAGATGTTCATTTGAGTGTGAGTCACCACAGTTTGGGTGTGCCAGACCAAGAGGGCGATAGGTGGAGTCACACCCTGGACAGATCGCCAGTCCATCACAGGGACACATGGAGAGACAAGCAACCGTCCACTCTCACACCTACAGTCAACATGGAGAACATGCAAACTCCAAGGGCAAAAAGGCCCTTGTTCCGACGGGGTCGCGACCCCAGGTCTTCCATGTCAAATGTTAAAAATGTGGTCCAATAACCAGAGATGACTCGTCGTAGTTATCTGCACAACACGACTATACGTCTGTGCACGCCCAGCGCACATGGAGCTACACAAAATCGCACACACGCCACACAGAACGCGACCACATCAAGGGGATGACGACGACATCACATATCATGAGCACGAGTTAAAAGATGTGGTTAGTTATCAAACGTGGTGATAAGTGAAAGCGTTCACTTCACCACAGACGAGGATTAGTGAAAATCCCACACACACACACACACACACACAGGTGTGTCATGTGATCTACTGCAGGTCATCATGGGCAGTGCTGTGTGTAAACGTGAGGTGGATTGTTATTGATTGCTTTACATAATGTTGGGCTGCAACCACTAAATGAATTGATGAATGATTTTTTTTGCTTCTTAAATGTGAATATTTTGACAAAGAAATCCTTAAAACAAAACAAGACATTTGAGAACATTCATTTTCAACATTTGTCAGCACTGTCTGACATTTTATGGACCAAACGATGACTCCATTAAACGATAAAATCATCGTCGTATTCGTCAATAATGAACATAACCGTGGATGTTCACACCTCCAACAAACACTGTTGCCCAAGGAAGGAAGCAGGAGACAAGGGCAAATCATTTATGAGACTGTAACCTGATACATTGTGACTCAGTGGTAAAGAATGGTGAGGGTTTGATCCCAGACTCTGCCAACGTGTCCCTGGATATAAGACACTTTAACCCAATTTGCAGCAGATGGCTGTGATATATAAAGCAGCTTTGAGTCATCAGGACTCAGAAAGCATGTGTAGAAATACAGCTGCAATAAAGTCAGTGTATTGAAAAGGTGAAAAGTGGTGTGTTACAGGTGCAGATTGTATGAAGCTCTGTCAAACCATTCAGGTGAACAATTTAACGACTGTACAAGTCGAGGTGTTGCACTATGACCGTGACGTAATAGGGTCCTTGTGATGTGGGACCAGACGCACAAAAGCAGCAGGAGATTGATTGCTTCAGCTTTCTACCTTTAAGACCCTGCAGTTCTGAGCTTGTTGATGTAGAAGTGGAACCTTCTCTTGACATATGTTGAGTTGAGTGCCATGTTTCAGTGGCGTGTGTCTTCATTTTCATATAACTTCATATAAGTTTTTGAGTTCTGGTGAAACTTCTGATTGACGCCCATGTGAAAACACAGCTCTGGAGTTTTTGAAAAATGAAGACGAGGGTGATTTTAAAACTGTCATTTCTCTGTCAATTCACAATTTAAATACGAGAGCCTCCTGACGCTCACAAACCAAACACGTAATCTGTATCATCAACTTTAAAACAGGTTGTTTCTCTGTTTCTCACCATTTTGGACAGTTAGAAACAGGTGTTTGGAAAGGGGGAGGGGCTTGTGCAACCAGCTGCAAGAGTCAGTCTCTCTCTCTAAGTTTTAAAGGTCGATTCCACAAAAATACTACTTTATCTAAATACTTCAAGCTTTAAATGTACCTATTTAAAAGCCTTTATTGTTAGTCTTGCTGAGTCTGATATGAGTTTTTCTTTGGTCAAATAATGGAAACAAACTTTAACTTAATCACCATGCAGCGCACACAGAGGTCTGATGAGCCTGTGGTGGGTCTGCCTCCAGGCTGGGGTAAACAGCTCATGATGTGTCACACTGGTGGAAACATACGTTATAATCAACAAAGACATCTCAAACATCTCAAACCCCACTGTGGCGCTAAAATCCTCGAGGGTTCTTTCACCAAATCCTAATAAACAAACGGACGACGGAGTTTTATTGCTGCTTAAGTCCGACTTTTGTTTGTCTCCACTGATCTTCCACGGTGGTCATGGTGGCCTTCTTGCACAGGGGGGCGTGGCCCTAATACACACATTGTCTTTAAATGATTTTGTTTAATTTTTCATGGTGATGAAAATGGTCGTAAATAAGAGCGTGAGAACCAGACCAGAACCCACATTGGACATTGAACAAAGAGTTTAAGAAGAATAAAAACTCCACAGTAGGAAGAGACTACGAGCCTCATCATGGTCATGTGGGAATGAGACTGAGAAACAAAGACACACACACACACAACATTATTCTAATGACTAAATGAATGATGACTAAATGAGCGTCGGTGTTCAGATGGAAGACGCTGGACATCCTGGTTGTGTGTGTTTATAAGTCACATATTCAGGCTTTAAAATGTCTTTGTTGAGTCAAAGTTCATTTTATGTTGCATTTTTAGTCGTGATATAAAGTAGCAGTAATTGTGCAGAAGTCACAAAATGAGAGCGTTTTTTTGTTCTTAAAAACGAGCCGAGTGAACTTTGAACTGTGACGTATTTCACAAATATCACTTTTTGCTCAGGTGTGTTTGTATAGTTGTTTTTCATCAGATTGCGTAGGTTGTGCTTAAAAAAAGGGTATTATAAACTCTATATTGCACATTCTTATAACCTCTGTATATACTGTATGTTTAAACATAGTCATGGAAAAAAGCAGCTGCCAGAAGTAAACAACAACAACTAAACTAAACGAAATGAAATTATTTTATCACGTTAATCTTGGCTGTGTTAATCGCAGCGATTAACGCGCTAACGTTGATAGCTCTAACATTTACACATCTCATTACTACAGACTGTTCAGTGCACAGCTGCATCACTCACTGTTTTACCTCACTTCATTTTCTGTGATGGAAACAGTGCGAGCAGATGTTTGGGGTTTTATTTGAACTACAGAAGACATTTAAAGAATAGGACATCAATCAGATAGATGAAGTTTTGGCATTTCAAACAACATCAAAAATGAGAGGCATCGGTGTGTCCAAGCCATGTGACTGGTGAGGAGAATCAACATGAAGCGCTTCACCAGAGAACTGTGGAGAACTTAATATTAACAGAATATTCTGTATGTCTGCAGGTCCCAAATGCTATGCATACCACACACACGTAACAACAAGACGACCATAAAATGCAAGGGTGTGGCTCTGAATAATGAAAAAGGAGTCGATACTACTGGGAGGAGTTGTTACAAGGCACGCATTAGGATGAATTAAACTTTGTGAGTAACTGTCCTATAAATCAAAACATAATCACAAGAAGGGATTGAAATGAATTGCCATTAGAATGTTTGACACTGGGGCAGCCATGTTGTACAATCTGGATTTAAAACCCTTCAGAATCAGCACTGTTAAAGGTCTTCAATGCTGCTTTTGACACTGTGGACCACAACAGTTTTCTGTTGCGTTTACAGCACCTAGTGGGCATGAGTGGTACTGTGTGTGTAAGGCTTGCTGCTTCAGAATCCTCATCTGCTCCCCTGTCATGCGGGGTCCCACAGGGCTCAATTTTAGGGCCCCTGCTTTTTTCGCTTCATATACTTCCCTTGGGTTCCATTCTTAGGAAACACGGCATTTTCTTCCCCTGTTACACCGATTGTTTTTATACTTTCTACAGTATTTTATTGTTTTATTGTCTATTAGGTCTCAGGTTTTTATATTCTTTGTTTTATTTATCTCTGATGTACAGCACGTTGTTTCAATGATTCTGCCAAAATGAAATATTGGCAGAATCATGACTTAGTATAAAGGATATAAATGATGTAAAGTATGCTGACCACAATTTATTTATTTATTCAGGGTGAGGCGGGTTTTAAAAATTCATCTTTTGATCTGTTGAGTGTTAAATTTCTGCCAGACCAAACTTTCCAAAGAGAGAAAAATGTTATTTTATTTATTCGTGTAACAGTTATTAGTGTAATATATTAGCGGGCTTAAAAGCCAAGACAAGAAAATCTGAGATAATCTTCAACTCACAACAAATCAGCTCTGAAAAGTGGGAGAAATGTGCTGTTTCAGCTGAACATGTTACACAACGCTTCACACCCTCTGAGGAAAGTTATTTTAAGTTCTGCCTCCACATATTTTATATCTGTGTGAAATATAGTTGTGTGTCAGCAGTAATAAATTGTGAGTCAGCACAGATGGTTGAATAGTGAACGCGCTGGGATTACACTGTTGACAGATGAAATAAAGTTAAATGCATTTGTTTATTTGTTCTTTAATTGTTTGATGCCTGTATTATGGAGTGTCACAGAAACAGTAATTAAGTATTTCATGAATCAACGTAGTATATTGTGCGTCATTAAAAATAAAAAGGAGCTGGAACTTCATTATCAAAGAAACATTCAAAACTTGGTATTTTGACAATGGTTACCACGTCATATGGAACAATCACAGCGACATATGTCTTGTGGACTTGTATCCGGGTCATGAAGAGGACAGTATGACCCGTCTGCCTTAATAAAATATAAATTCATGAATCAAGTTCATCAAGTAGCTCAAATTAAAGGAAAGGTCACAAACCCGGGTCTTCTTGCTGTTAACCACTACACCAACTCATGTATTTTGCTTTTTGTGAAAAGTGGAATAATCAACACTGAAGGTCACAGGTGAAGAAAAGTAGTGCGTTGAATTAAACAAGAGAATTTCTACATGTATGATCTTTACAGGAGGTGAAAGGGCTTTTTTATAACCTCTCAACTGAAGCACATATTTCTTGTCTTTGTGTTAACCTTCAGTGTGGTAATACTTGAGCCCGGCACTCCAGTCAGACTCAAATACAGATATTTGAAGACTTCTGACTCAGACTTGGACTCATAAGCACCTCAGAGATACAAGTCATCTTCACGCCAATTCAGACACGTCTTTAAGAAACCAGCGCACACCAAACTGCATAAAGATACTAAGGATATTCTTCATAGATTATTGATCGGAAACAGTGACGCCAACTGTCATTTAACGCAGATAAGCACATTTTACATTACTGTAATTATACGACAGTTTATGCTATCGGAACAAATCCACCGGTTTCTGAGAAGCTGAGAAGTCAAATTTTTTAAAAAAAAAATCATTTTTGAAGCCCTTTTTTGGACATTGAGACAAAAACTCAAACAATTGTTATTTTAAATGTGTTTTTATACTGTTTAAATGTCTAAATCTGGTGTTCATGTACAACTGTTTTTGTTTTCCTTCATTTTAATTTGTTCACACACTATTTCAACATGCAGTACATTGTAAATAACTGCCAGACACTGAAAGTTATTCCATATTTTCAATATCAAGACGCTTAGGTGTTAAAGGGTTAAAGAAGAAGATCAATTGGAAGAAGTCTTGTCATCTTTTTTTTCACATAATGGTTTGTTAATAATAGCAGTAAAAAAGAAAAGAAGTGTCTAAAACTGTGATAACACAGAGTAACTCACAGTTGTTGTTGTGTTGTGTCTACACATGGAACATCACTATAATCAGGTGCCAGTGATGGAGACCGAGGGCGTTTCTACTGTAAAAACCTCGTCCACCCTGTGATCCTGATCTGTTCCACTGACCTGTGGTGGAAACACCGTGTGAAGGGCAGACAGACAGCCTCCGTGTTTCTAACAACAAACCGCTAACATGTCTGAACAGACGGGTTCACACAATGGCACTGTCTTTGATGATTCATCGCTTTGGCTCGGGCGTTAATTTCCTCAGGACCAGCTCTGGTGGCCATTGTCTGTGTTGGCTGGAAGATCTGACTCCATTTGAAAAGATTTAGAGGTGAAAACCCCAGGACTAAATAAGAAAAGAAGCTCAGCGGGCGTGGCACCATGCACTTTTATCTTGTACGTGAAAACTTCAAATGCAGCACACAGAAAAAACATGACATTATCATCAGGTTTTCAATCAAATAAAATTGATAACATTCATATTGTGGGTGTGGTCCTACTTTTTCTTGTTCCTAACTTATGTCACGGGTGGAAAATTGCAGGTGTGACTAATCCTAACTAATTAGCAGAGCTGTTGATGAAAGAAGTGCCAGACTTGATTTTATCAGCAACACCTGGGCCTTTTACTCCACTGTGATAAATCAAAAGTGTGTGCTACTTTACTTTACCTGTCCCGATGCCTCATAACTCTAAGTGTTGACCTGCAAATTTCACACTCACACCGACAATGACGGTCAGAGTCTGACAGTTGACAGACAAACGACAGACAGACTCCTCTATCATCAACTTTGCAGGAGGAATTGTGTTGTAGTTATAAGTCAGTTCAACTTTGTGAACTTTGTGACTCTTTCAAGATGGACTACAGTGCTTCACGTAAGTCTGCGCCATCTAGAGTGGGACAGGTGTTAGACCAGAGGTCTCAAACTCATGCGTCCCCCATTCACTTCCATGTGGTCCGCCTCTTAATATAAAGTTAGGAGTTATTACTGTATGTTTTTATGTGTTAACATCATAAATACATTTATATTGTCAACTATAACTAGCTAACTAACTAATTACATATTCTTTTACTGAGCAAACACACACTCAGTGGCTCCCAGGTCATTTGAGTTTGAGACCCCAGACGAAGCCTAGCATAGAGACGTACAGTATGCTAGCTGCTAGCATGACTAATGTTTACTCCTTTAAAGTTCCAGCATGTAAACTATGTTGTTGCAGCTGATACTGTATATAAGTGTGATGGAGAGCCAATGGAAGATCTGACCTCACTTCACGTCAGTTAAGTTTGTCCATTATGGGCTATTGTAGAAACGTGGTGGTCCAAATGACGACCTCCGTAGAAGTGAGCCAGCTCCTGATTGTACTCTTAAAACAAAAAAAGCTAAATCTGCCAACGTTCAAGTCCAGATGCACTCAGTGCTCGAGTCCAAGTCCAAGTCTAAGTCTGAGTCAGAAGTCTTCAAATATCTGTTCTTGAGTCTGACTGGAGTTCTGGACTCAAGCATCACCACACTGAAGGTTTGCTCAGAGACAAGAAACATGTGTGCTCATAAAAAAACCCTTTCAACACCTGTATATATATATATATGTATGTATTTATATATAATATAAATGAAACTATAATGTCTCTAGTTTAATTCACCACTGCTTTTCGCTGACAGTCGTCCGACTGTGATCTCCAGTGTTGATTATTCATACATATGCAAATCGATAACAGAGAAAAAGCAGTGATAATCAGCGTGGATGTGCAGTGATGGCGTGCAGTGATGGGTGATGGCGTGCAGGGAGATTTACTCCAGTCAGAAACATGAAAAGGAAAAAAAAGAGGACGTTGATAGTCACAGACGGGAAATGTTTAGCTAAAGGGGAGTGGGCAGTGACTCTTTAATTCTCTCTTTGATTTTCAGACAGATGACTAAGAAAATCCTCACACTGCATCGTCTCCAACAGACTGTTTGGTGTTTTCTATCTCAAACCATCTGTCTCATTTTAACAGAGGTGCACGAGGGTAAATACAACAACTCTGATGTCCTCTAGTGGTCCAGGCTAGAAGTACAAGGTTTTTCTTCTTTAAATGATTTAATACAGTGTCTGCAGAGAAGGTCTTACATATTAATATCAACTGAACTAACCTGCTGTGTGTCCACTATGAAAGGAGTCAAGATACAGAATGATGAATGAATTAACCTGCAGTGTTTTTCATGCAGGCACAAAGATGAACACAACGCAGCGTTGCAGTCTGAATACAAACATGAGTTATTTAACAGTCTATAAACAAAACCAGACTCAAGTTATTTAACCTCTTCTCAGAGGCCTGAGGTGAAATGTGCTGCACCACCAGCAGAGGGAACCACAGCTTAAATGCAACTCACTCACTCACTGTAGGATTTGTGGTTCTTTGGATCTCAGGAAATCTGAACATAGTTTAATAAAAATCATCTTGTTTGTGATTCAGTCAATTCATCCAGAGTCAGATCCTCTGTGAACGATAACTGACATCAAACAAAGAAGAGTGCACTGAGCAAAGGGAAGTCTGCACAAAACCAGTAAATCCACAGCAACAGCAGCAGCAACAGCAGCAGCAACAGCAGCAGCAGCAGCAACAGCAGCAGCAGCAACAGCAGCAACAGCCAGCAGCAGCAGCAAAACAGCAGCAGCAGCAGCAGCAGCAACAGCAGCAGCAGCAACAGCAGCAGCAGCAGCACAGCAGCAGCAGCAGCAGCAGCAGCAACAGCAGCAGCAGCAGCAGCAGCAGCAGCAGCAACAGCAGCAGCAGCAGCCCATGTCATTAAAGTAACTTGCCCCTAGATGGCAGCAGAGATCCAGGCAGGGATTATAGCTGCCCCACCACCCTCCATCCATCTCTATCCTCCACATGAGGGTGCTGTGTTAGTGTCAGCTGACAGGGCGAGAGGCGGAGTCACACCCTGGACAGGTCGCAGGTCCATCACAGACACAAACACACTCAAATCTATGGTCAATTCCCAGTGTCCAGTTTACCATATTGCATGATTTTGGACGGTGAGAAGAAACCGGAGAATCTGGAGAAAACCCAGAGGCCACCTTAATCAAATCCATCTATAAATGTCATTTATTTATAGATGGATTTATAAATATAAATGTTATTACCTCTAAGATGTAAGAAAGTGAAAATACAGAATCCAACCTGAGAGTTCAGTTTATGAGCTCAAGGGATAACAACAACAAGCAGGTATTGATAAGACCCCTGACCTTTCCCTTTGACCTTTGGCTCTGATCAGGTGAGAATGACTCATTGTGACGTCAGCGCGACATTTAAATAAAGCACTCGTAGCTTTTCCACGACGTCCCGTCATGTTCAGACCTGTGAGCTGGTGACGGCAGATCACAGACTCCTGCTCATCTTAATGTTTCTGTCTAAGTCATTAGTTATTGATGCATCACTGCACGTTCACACTACTCAGACATACGCTGCTGGTAACTAAGCCACCACTGAGCCTTTATTAGTCATGTGTGTTCTGAGAGCTGATGAATACGTGTCAGACTAATACACACCCACCATAATGTTTCTCAGTCTTCTGCTGATAAAAGGAAATCTGCTGTAAATGTGGAGCACAAAGACGCTCAGGCAGGAAATAAACAAGTCTGTTAATGGGAGAAAAGTCTTTTCTATTCTCAAGAGTCGTCTGAATAGACTCCACTGGTCTTTTCAGCACATAATCAAATACACTCCCCCCACAATCCTTTCAGCCATATTGGACTCACACACACACACACACACACACACACACACGCACACACACACACACACACATATTGAATTGAACATTTCAGGATGTGAAGATTTGTGCATCACTATTTCACTGATCAAAATCTTAGTATTTGGTGTCCTGTCGAGATAGTGATGAAGGAGGACAGCTGATCTTCATGCCTCATCTTCATCGTGTGCAAGACTAACATACAGGAATAGTTGGTAGGATTAAGAAGGGCTTTGTTCTCGTTTTCTGTCAAGAATCACCTGAGAAAATACTCAGCAAGTTATTATTATTATTATTATTATTATTATTATTATAATAATATAAAATACAGTGGTATCAAAGTCAGCTACTGACGTTTCACAGGAGGCAGATTTAATCCCAATAAGGTCATTTATTCTCTCAGCATCCTCGTCTTCCTCACATAATACACTTCACACCAGAGGAAGCCCACGCACCAGAGATGGTACACGTGCCACAGTTTGAGAACCATGGGTTTAATGTAATTGTGATTGTATATGAGGTTGAGACCGTTTAAACTCCCCAGTCACAGCATGTGAAGAGTTTCCACATTATATCCAAACTTCTTTCACATCAAATCAGATCAGAAATATTCCCTCGACGTTCCAGGTCGTGAATGACGATCGAATGATAACGTAACACAGCGCGACCTTCATCGTCTCTGTTATTTCACATGTGTGGAAGGCAGCTGGTGCAAACTAATCAATAATCAATAAAGCTTAAATAAACAAATGCTTTTAAGACTTCAATGTGTTGCAGAGCGTGGGTGACAATCAATAGAGAGAGTGTGGTTTTAAATGACTGTAGTCTGCTTTATTCAGATCGCCCCAAACACTTTAGGTGGTGAGCAGCTGATCTTCACGTGAGCTTTAACATGACGACTCCGTGTTTATTCACAGCCACTCATACAACTTCTGCTTCTTATAAATCACATAAATCACATAAATCACATAAATCACTGAGCATTTCTGTGTCTGACTTCCACCGCTTGTGTTCATGCAGCTATTCATGTGTGTGTGTGTGTGTGTGTGTGTGTGTTGTTGAGAAATCAACACATGAAAAGTAACATCATCACAACAGTAATATGTGGCGGCCGTGCAGCTGCATGCACAGATCATCTTTATGTACGCATGCACGGCATCGCTCCAGTGAAAGCCACTTAGTGCGTCACAGTCAGTGTGTGTGTGTGTGTGTGTGTGTGAGGTGAATTAGCAGCTTCAGTCACAGTGTGTGTGTGTGTGTGTCGCCTCCTTCCTCCCTCCCTCCCTCCCTCTGCTACCTGTCCTCCTGCTGCCATCTGTGCAGCGTCTTTGTTTCCACTGCGTGTGCTTGTGTGCTTTAGGCTTCTCTTACTGAACAAACATGCTCCATTTTCTTGAGTCAAAGCTCCTGTGCTGACCCTTGAACACATGTGCTGCACACACACACACACACACACACACACACACACACGCACACACACACACACACACAGCAGCTCATGCACAGGATTTATCTGAAAACAACTCTGATCAATATTGTGCAAATTTAAGAAATGTGAGAAACTGTGCAGCTTCACACAGCTCAAATACATTTAAAACAACATGTTTTGAAGACAAGTGAATCATTTATATCAACAACGGATTACATCAGCATGAATTCTGAGATTCAAGTCAGAATTGACTTTTTTTTCTTGAGAATTCTGACTTTAATCTGAGAATTCTGATTTTTTTCTCAGAATTCATGCAATTTTTTTTACATGTGACCCTAATACTCTTCCATATTTAATAATACCTACTATTATTCACATTAAGTAATACAACTTTATCTTACTGTACCACTGTGTGTACCACTGTAACACATTTGTGCAGATGTTTAAAGTATAATCTCTACAAGAAGAAATAGACAAGAAACTCATGAAACTCATGAAACAAATTAAGGTAAAGATGAAAACTCAGCAGTACATCGAGGATCTCACTGCCTGTCAGAGCTAATGAGAAAATCAGACAGACAGTCAGACAGACAGACAGACAGACAGCTCTCTCGTGAGCTACGTTTTGTAAACTTTAAACCTCAGAGTGTGTGTGTGTGTGTGTGTGTGTGTATATAGAAGCCTGTGAAACTGTCATGATGTGTGTACCGGCTGCCTGACCTCTCTCTCTGACATTGGGTGGCCTCTGGAGCAGCGTTGTCTGTCTGTCTGTCTGTCTGTCTGTCTGTTGGGGGACCTGAGCCTGGCACCCATCACACACAGGAAACAGGCCCTGGTCCTGAGCTTCACTTTACACACACACACACACACACACAGGAAACCGTGTCTCAAACCCCGCGTGCATGTGCATGCATGACTCCCATACACAGATTCCAGAGATGTGTTCACTGAACCTCTGTCTCATTTCTCTTCAGTGCATACAGTCAAGCCCATGAAGCGTCCAGACAAACACAGGGACAGGGGAACTCCACGAGCAGCAAAAGAAAGAAAACTCATTCTAATTCAAGTGGAAGTCTTGATTTAAAACATCAGCAAACATTTTCCAGAGGAAATAATCTTCTTCAATAGCACGTGATGTCAGGGAAATACACAAGAAAGTACAACACACGAGTGTAATCATCCAACAGGAGCTTTATTTGTACACTTTTCATATTTTGTACAATTTGAGTACAGGTGAACTAAAATGTAGTATAAAATATGATAAAACTGCTTTAATCATATGGGAAAAGCAGTATTTTTAACCTCAGTGTTATTATTTCAGAATCAATACTAATAAAGGTTTGAATTAAAGGGCAAACTTGTGAAACAGGAACGGAGACAAATCGACACTTTCAAAAAAGTGTGTTTTATGTCTCAGTGGATCCTAAACGCAGGCAAAAATACACAGTGATTCATAATTATAATAAATAAATAAATAAAGATCTTGGTCATAAATCTAAATCATGTGTAGCATTGATGCTGTGGAACTTTCTTCTGACAACAATATATTATATTCATCACTGGTGTCAAAAGCCTCGGGTACGAAAGAAAAAATGGTAAAAGTCTTGTTTTCTTCTACATTTATGCTTAAGGGACTTTAAAGAAAACTATTATTTCCTTAACCTTTTAACACCGAGCGTATCACGGTCACTTCAACGGTTTCTGAAAGCTGAGAAGTTGCACGTCAAAATCAACACGTGGTTATTACGGTAATTTCACTCACGCTGTGAATCAGTCTTTTTCACCACAGAGAGTTGGAAAAACTTTGAGACAAAAACTCAAACAAATGTTGCTTTAAATATGTTTTTCAAATTTAACACACACAACTACAGTGGGTTTTTTTTTTAAATAAAACTTATTTCTTCATTTTAAATTGTTAACACACTATTTTAACATGCACTAAATAACTGAAAGTTAATCTGGAAAAAATGACTGACTGTGGTTACAGGACATTTTCTGGTTCTTTGTGGTTAAAATAAGTCAAAAAGTCCAGACTTTCTATCCAATGACATTCAAACATTAAGTTTGTAAGAACTCTGAATTCACAACATAGCAGAATAGAATATTCAGTATTTGCCAAAAACAACGTCGGTACAAGTGGCAGACGTTTGTCCTGTGACGTCTGAGATGAATCATGGGACGACGTGAAATTCATAAACGAATGACGGTCACAAGACTTTTTGAATCAACAGTTTAAAATTGACAATAATGTCAGCAGAGGAATGCAGCTCCGCACAAACAAAGCGTCTCATTGATGTTACTGACAAAACATTTTCCTTCTAACTGTCAGTGACTTCATGCTTATTCCATTAAAAAAGGGGATTTTTGTTTTTTTGGTTTTTGTTTTAATGGACGTGGGGGAGAGAGAACTAAAGTCGTTTCCTCCTGTGATAAGTGATAAATCACCTGGTGAGACAGAACAGTCCTCAGGTGAATACGAGTCGGACTGAATCGTCCTCTGCTGCTCACTTTACCATCTGGTTCATATGTCTGTGTTTATCCATCAGTGCCACAGAGTTTGTCCAGACTTCAGCTCGTTTCCCTCCTTGTATTTCACAATGTCTCCGTTAGGATCTCAGTCATACACCAACACTCAGGTCAAAGGTTAACGTCTAAAACCTTCAGTGCACACACTGAGGTGATTTTCTTTTTTATTGTTACATTATTAGTATGCTGCATGCATGCATCCATCCATCCATGCATCCATCCATGCATCCATGCATGGTCTACGGCTTTCTCCTCCACATGAGGATCACACAGGGCTGCTGGTGCCACTCCCAGCTGACACAAGGCAAAAGGTGAGGTCACACAGAGTCAACACATAGAGACAAACAACCATTCACTCGCTCACAAACTCACACCTGCATGTTTGTTGACATGTCAGAAGAAACACGGGAAGATCTGAACTCTACTACACTGAGTTGTGTTGTGTTGTGTTGTTTCATTCACACATACTGTTGTGTATGGCTTTAAGGTCTAAGCTATAGGTTCAGTAGCAGATCAGTGTCTGTCATAAGTAACATCACTAACAAAAGACAAAGAACAACCTTATCTGATTAGTGTTTAAGACACAACTCAGTCTGACCTGTAAACTTCTGCACTTTATTATATTCAGACTTGTTTTTACTTGCTCTTAATGACCAACTTTAACTGGTTTATTCTGTTGTGAGTTTTATATCTGAAATCGTCTCATTTCTGTTCATCTCTTAATCTAAAAAACTTCCTAAATAAAGGACAAATCTTAAAAAATGGGAGTTGGTATCGGTCCAATATTGGTCAAAATGACTGGATCGGACATCGTCCAAATCAAAATGTATGTAAAATCCATTACAATCCAAAAATCCTGTGTCTCACATGCTTCACTATACAGAGACATAAGAATCATGTTTGAGGCTGTTGATTTCCTCTTTAAGTCTATGAAATGTTGTGTGAGCAGATTCACACGTTCACAAACGGCCTAAAATGACTGTATCGGATGAATATCAGTATGGATAGATACTGAAGTTTGTGATATCAGCATCAGGTGATCCAGATGTCTGAACTCATCTGACAAAGTACATTTCATACACATGTTTGGATTCTCGTGAAGAAACTAGACGACGTGTTGAGAAGGCGGTAAAGCTAACGTGTTACGGTCAGCTTTTATAAAGCGCGTGAGACAGCTCACGTGTCGCAGAGTGATAAAGAGTGATGGATGATAAAGGTCACGGTCACGTATGATAGGAACCCTTTGAGCTTTAATTGTTAAGCTGGATTAGGAGTTCCATCTTCAAGCAAACCAGTGGGTCGTCCATATATCCTCGTGACACTTTGAGCTGTGACTTAATTGAAAACCGACTCCGAGAGTTTCAGACTTTTCTACCCCCGCCATCAGCCCCCTGACGTAGAGTGACCCCTCTGTGCAACCCGCAGTGACCTTGCCCCAGGACTAAAGTGCCTTTCTGACGCTCATCTGCTTTCTATTATCAATCACAGCGCTGCTCACATCAGCAGCCACTGAAAGGGCTCATGTTTTCTGTGGATTTCTGATTTCTGCCGTCAATTGGAAATGTCAAAAACAACAAAAACAAAATGCTGCGTGTAACTTGATAGCTGCGTCAGGAAAGGCCGTGCGCGTGTGTGCGCGTGTGTGCGTGTGCGTGAATGCTGGACGCAGCAGCATTCAGCTCCACTGCCCCTGGTCCTGGTGTGGAGAATCAGATAAATGACAGGTTAGCTCGTCATCTGTGCCTGTATTCTGTTACTCGGTGCGACTTCACCTGACATGTGGTCAGAGAGCAGGAACCAGATGGAGACACGACGAGTATGAATAGGATCAGTCACGATGATCCCCACACACACACACACACACACACACACACACACACGCACACACACACAGCTCCAGTTTTTCCATGTAAGCGTTTGTGAGGCGGTTACTGTTGTTTGTATTGTATGTAAATCACAGACTATAACTGGATGGAGCACGTCCAGGACGCAGAAATCTCACCTTTATTAGTTATTCTGCACGGCGTCTCTACGTGAAGTGACTCTCAGGGTCTCATGAGCTTAATGATCCAACAAGTACAAACACCAGCACTCACAGGACCATTACACTTTACACCCGGGTCTTACACTCGTCTTAAAGTCATTCATCCGGTAAATGGAGACAAAGAAATGCCAGAGTGAGCTCAGAATATTATCACAGACAACACACGACACACTAATCTTAATACTGCTCCAGTCCATCAGTCCATATGTAAACTGACGACAACTTAGATGACGCGTTACTTCTGTGTTTACTATAAAGATGAAGTTAGAAAAATGCAAAAATAGATGACAGAGAGTCAGACAGCAGCAGAAATAGTCTACATTTAATGTATTAATCCCAAATGTCGAGCAGGTTTGTTCTGCAGCTACAGAGATTTTTGACACATGTAACCGGTGTAGAATTCACCGTCAGATGAATATCTTATCTTAAGAGAAAGAAACTCCCACCAGCATGTGACACACAGGAAAATGGGCCTCAGTCTGTCAAATGGAGCAGGAAAACCTCCGTATTTGCATAATGACAACGCTAAACAATACGTAAACAACACAGTCAGTGTCGAGACACGCCCCTAAGAACCAGGTGGAGACAGAAAATCACAAAAGTTCCACACGACAACTTAAACTCAATGTCAGGGTAAAATATAAAAATCTAAACTTTACATAGATTTTGTGTGATTATAACATCAACAATGTACAATGTCACCTCTGGTGTGTCTGTGTGTGAGGACAGAGCAGTGTCATGATCATGTTCACTGTCTGGTGCTCACACAGTGTTCTTTATTTATTCTCATTATTATTATTATTATTGTTATTATAATAACGAGTGGGTTTGTACATGTACTGTAAATGTACCATGTTTGCATAAGCACATATTCAAACTTATATTCTAATTGTTTGACCTTTGTGACCTTAGAATAAGTCATTGAAATGTACTTTAAAATAAGAGCCACTGTGTTTCTATAGTAACCACAACATGTGTCTCACGTATAAGCACAAACGTCCCCCACTCAGGGGACACACAGAGACTGTGGGTCACAATATTATGGAATATACTGCACTGAACACGACAGAATATAGTTTAAATGTGACAAACTCAAATAACAACTACATATAAAACTATTCCTGGATCAAACAAACACACTCCATAACGCTGCAGATTCACCAAAACACCACAGAGATAAAACAAATAAAGACAAGAGAAATGGCGTCGCTGTGAAATGTGTCTTACCTGATGTTTCTTCATCAAAAGTTGATATTAGAGTGAAAACCACGCCCTGCCCACTCACACCGACTTCCTGTGTTACACTCAAATCATTCCTGGCCCTGGGGGGGAAACATTACAATCTCCACATGCAGCAGCTGATTCTGATTGGCTGACACTGCTGTCAATCACATTCTATTGGTTCTATAGGCCTGTGTACTGGGATTTAGCTCAGTCGCAGCCGCCATGTGTTTGTTGACTAATTAACTGTTTTATTAAACACTAATAGTGACATAAATATTAAATAAGTAGTTTTATACACGAGACCTTGTCTGAACTAAAACTTCTCTCAAAGAGTGACAACATTGAAATGAATATGTGGCCCGACGGCTCCAGGTCATGTGGGCCTTTCCGGGGCTCGACCCGGAGGTTAATCACTGAGCTGAGTGCAGTAAGGATCATTAATGAGGAGCGCACCAGTGTTTGGCAGCATGTGTGGATCCTTCCTTCCCTGTTCCATTGTGTCATATGTGGAACAGGATGAGGCCTCAGTGGATCCAGCTGTTCCACAGCACCATGTGACCACGTGGAACCAGATTTGTGGATGTTGTTTAGTGTAGCTGATGGAAAAGGACGTTTATTTTAGTTGAAGCAAAGATTTAAACATGACTACATAACATTCTGAGAAGCAGTTACTTGCTGTGGTTGATTATTTTAGTCAGCGGACCTTGACGTCTGAGGCTAAATCTTGATCTTAGACACAAGGATTTGACTTTGCTGATTTTAAAGAGCAGAGAGAAAAGAAGTCTGCTGTGGTATGTGATGATGATGATGATGATGATGATGAGGACGTGTCCCCTGAGATATATTACGTTACACTGCTGCTTTCTAAATCAGAATTTTCTTTTTGGATCACAGTCAGAAATAAACACATGTGTACGTCAGGAAAATGAAATCTGTCTGTTTGTTTGACATAAAACTGTCGTGTGTAAGTTTGTAAGTTTGTGTGTTTCTCAGATGTTTCATGGTGACGTTATTTTTGCAAAGACGATTGCTCACAGCCCTGTGCTGCCCCTGTACACTCACAAATGCCCCCTTGGTCAGTATTACCACGGAGCCCGCGTGAAATACTGTTTCTGTTCACAAAGAAACACGATGCACTGCTTTTCATTATTATTCTTTATTGCTGTGCATTCATTGCTCCAGTATCTGAATTATTGAATGTCCTTTTCACAAGAACGAGTGGAACTTTCCATGACACATCGTGTCTTTGGGATTGGTATGAATAAAAGTTGAGTCCTGCATGTTTTTGTGTGAACGTGCTGCAGCAGGCTGCAGAGCAGCAGAGGAGTGCAGCAGCTCAGCGGTGTGGAGAGCTGTTTCCTGTGAATGCATCGGCCTCATATTGGAAACAGATTTTCTCTGACAGTTGATTTGGGCCAAAGCTCGGCTGAAACCGCCCTCAGCCGCTCCAGCCAGCGTGCAGGAGTCGAGGGCGGGTACAGCTCTGAAACTCATCTCCCTCGTCTCATCTTCGTGGTACTTCCTTCATTTCTTTTTCTTTTTTCTACAGCCACATAGTTCCCTGTATTTCTCTTTTTCTTTTACACTCCGTTCCAAGCGGCTGCCTTTCGTCCTCGTGCACGTCTCATGTTTCACTGCTGAGTGCTGTTTGGTTTTTCCAAATGTCAACACACGGGAGCCTGCTTGGGTGGAGGAGCCGTGCGACTGCTATGATGGAACAGCCAGGGTCCAAATATAAATACAACATGCGACATGGCATCACGGCGCGCTTTTAAACCCTCAAACAGAGGAAGTGAACGTCTGAGCGTCGCAGCGTCCGCTGGGTAAATGAAACTGTCAGGAGAAACCCAGCTGACCCTGGACTCAACCCAAACACAGTCTCTCTGCCATGTGCTGCATGTGGAGACACAGCCGTATTCATGAAAACAAACCTTGAGTGCTTCGAATGTGTTGTTTAGATTTGAAAGAAAAGGAGAAGTGATGACTCTCACACACTGAAAACACAACCTGTGAATTTATTTTTACAAACGCTAATGGGAGATTAACACCATAACCTGATGTATTATCACTTCCAATGCATTTGTTGTCTTCATTTAGACGATCAAACAGGATTACCGACACCCTAATGTGAGAAAGACACACGCGGTTGTCGATATTGACGCAGCAGTTGCTTAGCTCGGACCAGGCATCGCCCAGTAGCCACTTTCATTCCTCGGGGGTGCTGTAACCAGGATTACCGTGGTGATAACCCTGAGGTCAAGGGAAGTGTGCCAGGAGTGGGACCCCCCACACTGCAGGCAGGATCCCCAGAGACTGCGTTTAGAACTCCCAGGAGAACGTTGTTTACCTGATGGACCGAATGGCACATAAACAAAGAGGGAGAACCAAGAATAGCCCCCAGTGAAATCTAAAGCCTCCAACTGAAGTTTACCATTGATCAAAAAGTGCCCTGCGTATGTGTGAAGATGTCTGATGAGGACACAAAAGCTTGAGTATCAAATGGATTCTTGAAGCGCGGTTTACTTCTGTGAAGATGAGCAGAGAGAAAGTTACAGTTATCTGTGCAGCACACAAACAGAAGCCTGACCAACGAGAACCGTGGCTTTGGGCCTTAAATCAGTTCCGAATGTTTAAACTAAAGGCGCTGGTATACCTCCATGCACATGCCACACGCTCGTGGACCCTCGTATACTCGTGCATCAGGGTCCTGTAGTATCCCACTTCACCATCGGGTGGCGGTACAAGTCTGGACGCAGGGAATCGGACGCCGTTCTTACCAAAGAAGAAGAGAACGATGCTACAGATGTTACAGATTCCTCAGACACGTCTGGTTAAAGTGGCTCACAGCTAAAAAGCTAAAAGTGTTATTTTCCATCAGAATACAGGATTGACTTGTGTTTTATTCATGAGTGAACATTTGTCTTGTGGTTCACTCACAGCTGTGCTCCTCGTCAGCTCCTTTTATCTGGGTGCAAACAAACATTCAAAGATCCATCACGGCTCATTCCACCAGGTGTTGCTTCTCTCCATCTCTAATCCTGATCTCTGTTAGCGCTCCAGTTTAGCTTTGCTGTGCTCATGTGCTTGACTCCATCTGCATCTTCTGTGCAGTCATGCTGGCGGGATCTTCCAGGTGTTCTAAATGAGCCGTATGTATCCTGGCAGTCTGGAGGTGTGGTGCACTGACACTGATTAAGACACATGTGGGTGCACTGTGCACGTCCACCTGTACACACACACACACACAGTCCATTAGAAGATTCATGCTTTAATTATGATCTCATGCACATTCCCTGTATTTGAGAACATAAACCACAGGAAAGAGGAGAGAACTTGGCAAATAAGCCACAGGCCAAGGCGAGGGAAGGCTGTTCAGTTCTGTTCTGCTGTTCTGTTTTTAGTTTTTAGTTTAGTTTTAGATTAGTGGGGGGAGATGTTTACCTTCTCTCATATGTTCTTCACAGAAGCACCACGTTGCCAAACATCATGTAGGTTTTTTGGTACAAAGCTTCAGGGTGTGCTGCAAACCCGTCCTGGGAAAGAATGTGCTCTCTGTGTCATTTTGAGTCTTTGCTCCTGTCTATATTTGAACATGAAAATCTCAACTGTGGTCAACCAGATGCTTTGCTCTGGGTTCAAATTGGGAGGTTGTTTCTTGACGTGGTCTGGGGATTAAATAGTGCCGGGGAGGAGAGCAGCTGAGCCAACTGGATCCTCCAGGAGCCCCAATCTCGTCTCTGTGGCTCGCAGCGAGATGGAAGCTATTACTTCACAATCTGCTGCATGCAAAGTCTTTTTGTTCTGTTCCTGCTGAATTAGTTTAGTCGGGATTAACAATTAAATACCATAATTGTCTGGTACAACGTGACACACACTGATGCAGAGGTCTGCAAGTTAATGGAAGCAAGATATTTGAGCAACAACTCAGTTACAGGAGATTATCCTGAGCTCCGTGTTTGATTTCTGCATATTTACTATCTTGCATTCTCATCTCGCTCTCACCCTCATCCTCACCCTCACCCTCACCCTCACCCCTGTGTGAACCTGAAAGTGCCCTTCACTTTAGCTGTGTTTTTGTGGGCCTGGTTCCAAGGTTGCCTTTAGTCCTTTATTGCATTTCCAGGCTTTTCACACGTCTGTGTTCGAGGTGTGGCGGCTGCACGGAGCTGCACTCCCATTAACAGTTTTAATGACCTGTTCACCAGCTGCACAGTAATGGACCCACAAGGATTCCAACTCTTTATTTTTATGTTATACCGTGACAGACAAGACGATATCTGAGCAGGAAAATGTTGAAATAGTCAGAGTGACTGTGTTCGCTGCTTTCCTCTGAACAAACACAACAGTGTGGAGTGGATTAATGTCAGAGGAAGTGCGCTGCACGGTGGTGAATAAAAAGAATTGGGAGGATGATATGCATGTAACAGCATGATCTGGATCTAAAAGTCCTAAAGTACTGGAAGAGTGTCTTCATGTGCCGTGTGTTTAGACCCCGAGTGCAGGTAGGCGAGGAGACGTGGACGCTTCATAACTGTTTAATCAAAAATGAGGAAATGCTGGTAGTGAAGGCAACACAGGAATAAGTAAGAAGACACTAGAGTTTAACAGGAACGCTGTGACGCTGTTACAGTCTGACGACGAGTGACTGCAGCACCAGGACATATGAAGGCTGAGCTGATGAGTGAACTGGAAGCAGGTGTGCTTCCGTCACAGGTGAGCTGATTGCAAAGCAGCGAAGGCCGAGCGTTACACTGTGAAGTGACACTAAACTTACATTTGGTTGTTTCCTTCCAAGAGCTTCTATCCCTTTATTTTGAGAGTCCAAAATTGTAAAGCTGATGATAAAAGATAAAGACCCAATTACCTGTGAATAATTCTCCACCAGAACAGCTCAGTGTTGTGAGTTAATGTCTTTGCCAGTACATTCTCCCGTGCTCCACAATCCACTAACAAACATAAGAGCAGAGACCGAGGGGAGGGGAAAAAAAACTCAAGCTTCCTTTGTAGTTTGCAGTCTGGTGCCAATTATCCTGATTGGACTGTGCTTGGTGTGTGAAGATGATTACATGCCAACACCAAAGCCACACACCTCCAGGTACAGGACCATGAGAAACCTGAAATAAGATCCGGGCAGTGACGGGGGGACGAGGCGCTGGTGTGGTCCAGCTGCGGTTCACTTAACAAAATTGGACTTTGGTGTTCCTGACAACCAGACTAATTGAAACCTTGAAGCATTTCATTTCCCTGATTCTTAAAGGAAACTAGATTATACGAAGAGGCTCAGTGTAGAAAAAACAAATATGTGGGGTGTGTTACTTTTGTGGAGCGGCAGCACATTTGTCTTGAAGATTTAGGAACGTAGACTAAAGTGAGGTCATTCATTTTGTGTCAGTACAAGCACACGAGTGGTTCCAAGGAACTGGAGAGAAAAAAGAAATTGTCCTTTTGAGAAGTGTGAAGAAAAATGCTGATTCAGATGTTTTTCTACTCATCAGCGGGAAAAGGAGCCCCTCCCATCAGTGGCTCCAGAACCTTCATGGACCTGTTTCCAGGGTCAGCCAGAGAACTGCATGTGGTGTGGAAGAGAAGATTCTGATTCTTATGACAAAACATGATGAGCACAGGGTTATTGTTTGTTAGCGTCACTTTTCAAAGAGAAAGAGCTCCTGCTTTCCATTGTTTTTAAATCTATGATTCTTCATCCTCCATCAGTCTCACCAAACCTCACCAGTGTCTGGACACTTCTGGTCAGAAGCAGATGTCCTCAGCTCAAATGTCTCCCCTGTTGTGTCCAAACACCAAAGAGCCTTTAAAGACTATCATACATTATTCTGTTTATTATTGTCTAATCTCTCCAGATTAAACTTAAATCATCACGCTCACGTTTACTTTTTGTACAAAGCAACAAAAGAAACTTCCTGTTTCAAAGGCATACTTGTGCAAACAAGACAAGCACCGACAGAAACAGAGCAATCCTCATCTCCATCTTCACGTCTTTCAACTCTCTGAGGTTAAATCCTAATGATTGTGCAGTCTTCGTCTTCTTTTCTCACCTTCTCTGACAGCTTTCTCCTTGACAATGTGATTATCTCACATTCTTAACGTCGCTGCTGGTTTCTTGTCTACAGTCACGATTAATCCCATTCAAATATGGAGATAATGAAGGGTAGGCTCCTCCTCCTGTCACAGGACATGGTTTCATGTAAACGTGTTAGTCTAGTGTTCCGTCACATGCGCACCATTGCACAGCCTCCGTATGTACTTGTATTCTTTGAACACTGAGTTGTACATGTTTGGGTACCAGCAGACTACCTCATATCACCTCACGCAGGTTTTCCTACTGGAAAGTGTTGGGCGACAGGGAGTATGTGCAGCTGGCATGTATGGTCCATGCAGACTGAAACTGTGGGGTCTATGTGGTCTACAGTCTATTTTTGAATTGAATTATTGCATTGGGGCTGTTTTTCAGACTTTGGTCTGGACTCCTTATCTCCAGTGAAGGACAATCTATTCCAACATGACTCTGTCCCCCAGTGCACACAGCAAGGACTATAAGACGGGGTTTGACTTGACTGACCCACACAGAGCCCTGACCCTCAACCCCATCGAGCGCCTGTGGGATGAACTGGAACACGGATTGTGACCTCATTTTCATAGAAATACAAAGTGTAACTTAATATGGGCCAACTGCATGTTAAAGTGCTGTGTATGTATTTGATTCTGTCATTACAGGCCCTGTTGGTGGAATATGTCCCAATATGTTGTCCAGATAGTGAGATTACTGACTTGACTCAATTTCTGTGTAGGAAGTATCATTTTTCAGACTCTCACGACGCTGCTGGTGCAGATACGCTCTCATAAACGTCATGATAAGGCACAGCTGTCACTTTTCACCAAATATGGTGTTAACCAGACCAAAACCACTGTTGTTTACACAAGTAGCTGTAAACGTCTGACTGAGCAGAAGTTAGCTGCACCGTTTTGTGTCGGCAGCTTTCTCAACTTCTTCAGCTTCTTTCCTTATATAGACTTGGATCACCAGTGTGTTTGGCTGCAGCTCCTCCAGAGCAGTGGACAGTGCACCCCTCTGAGAGGGCAGCTCTCAGGGTGCAGGAGGTCACTGGCTGCAGGGCCCTTTTAACTCTAGTGGTCCCTTTTGTCTTTGTCAGTCCATTTGCTCGTGTGCCATTAGAGCAGCGGCAGCCCGCTAAAGACTGTGTTGTAAAATGTGGACAGCCACACTGAGGACCAGTCTGTCACAAGTGACCCTATTGATCTTCTCCTAACTAGTGCGACATCTGCTCAGCACTAATTGAGACAAGTTCTATGCGTACAACAGTCAACCTGTTTAGAACAAGACAGTTGTAAAACTCCCAATTATTCTGCCAATGGTTTAAACACGTCTGTGTCGATCACTGACAGATACTGGGAGGCACAAAGTCAAGATGAGTGTTTTTATTGTTCTTAAATGTTCTTGACGAACATTCATCTGCAGAAATAGATCTTCTTGTTAAGAGCAACAAAACCAAATACTGATATTATCATTCATGTTCAATAATTCATGATGACAACAGCTTTCTGCAGTATAGTGTTCTGAATGTTTATTCATCGTAGGTGATAGATAGACAGATAGACAGACAGACAGACAGACAGATATATAGATAGTTAGCTACATATTTACATAGCTAACAAGATAGTTAGACAATTAGTTACATATTTGCATAGACAAAAAGATAGCTAGATAAATAACTAGTTGCATAGCTAACACAATGGATAGATAATTAGTTAGATAGATATGTACATAGCTAGCAAGATAAAGCTAGCAAAACTGATAGATATTGTTTAACTTTTTAAGTTAAACAATCGTGTCTCGTAAGGATGAATGATAACGTGGAGAAGCTGACTGAGCAGTAAATGAAGCTATGACAGCAGGATAGATAACCATAATGATAAATAACCATATTGATAGATAACCATAATGATAGATAACCATAATGATAAATAACCATAATGATAAATAACCATAATGATAAATAACCATATTGATAGATAACCATATTGATAGATAACCATAATGATAAATAACCATAATGATAAATAACCATATTGATAGATAACCATAATGATAAATAACCATATTGATAGATAACCATAATGATAGATAACCATAATGATAAATAACCATAATGATAAATAACCATAATGATAAATAACCATATTGATAGATAACCATATTGATAGATAACCATATGATAAATAACCATAATGATAAATAACCATAATGATAGATAACCATATTGATAGAGATAGATAACCATAATGATAGATAACCATAATGATAGATAACCATAATGATAGATAACCATAATGATAAATAACCATAATGATAAATAACCATAATGATAAATAACCATTATGATAGATAACCATAATGATAGATAACCATATTGATAGATAACCATAATGATAAATAACCATAATGATAGATAACTGATCGATAACCATAATGTAGTCATTCTGTGTTTGTAGTTCACGTGGATGAAAATCATTTCACATGACAGATTTATTCCATCATTCCAAGAAATTGTCTGAATCTCCTTATTCCCCCCAATGTCTATTGTAAGTCATTAGATCACCACAAAGGAATGAAACAACAATAACAACAACAACAACAACAACAACAAATGGTTTGTGGGCAAGTATCAGTGTAGAGAGAAGACTGAAGGGCACACACCACCTCAGGGTTCATGGGTCAAGAGGAGCCACACTTCCTGTAGCCTGCACCGCCGATAGCCTGCTGACTGCTTTACTGGTTCTCTCATTGTTCAGATTTATCATCCCTGCCATTGATGTGGCCTCTTGCTGGGGCCATCAAAGACCAAAGAGCATCACCCCAAACCAGATGTTGCACCTAGCGAGGTCTTCAGCGACGGCTGTCACTGCAACATACAGCGTGCATGAAAGACGGATGGA
The DNA here is from genome assembly GCF_019176455.1 of Solea senegalensis. Lineage (NCBI taxonomy): Eukaryota > Metazoa > Chordata > Actinopteri > Pleuronectiformes > Soleidae > Solea > Solea senegalensis. Next base: position 25,916,129 of record NC_058024.1, on the reverse strand, counting down.
CGCATGAATAAGGTTTAGAAGTCAGCGAACAACATAAAGCACTCGGGCAAATGAAAACATCTGTCCTTTTATAAAACACTCCCACTCTGGCTTCAATTTGAACCGTCACATTCTTCATGAGGAGAATCGTGAACATGTGATGTTCATCTCTGAATTCACCTTTTAAAGAACACATTCTACCATTATGGCTGCAGAGAAGCTAACAACACAATGGTCTATACATGTGTTTGATTGGCATTTATGTATGAGTATATTACATTATACGTGTATTTATGAATGAATCTGAAATTCATATGAGATCTGGGTGAACATTCAAATGTCTTCATTTTTTGGCCTCTTACAAAAACTGCATCAACTGAACAATTGATTGAAGCAGACTTAAGTAATAGAATAGATTACGATTAAGATTATTAAGTAATAAATCGCACAATATCATTGTCACTGAGCTCCTTTCTCATGATTTCTTTTGTTTACGGCACATTTGCAACGTCATGAGTCACACATGGGTGGCACCGGGGTGAAACCACAGGGCAGAACAACCACTGGCAGGGGGAATAGTGCAAATAGCCTTTCGAACCTTTTTTTAAATCACCCAGGTATAACATTAATTATAGTGTGAACGAGGCTTCAGCTACAGTTGAACAGTAAGAACAAACTCAAAGGCCAGAGTCACACAGGATGTTTAAAATGTTCTTTATGTCTCAGTTAGTTCTATTCTTTGCAGATAATGATATCCTTTGATCTAATCAGTAATTATGTTGTTTTATTGAGATGAGACGTTGAATTCACACATGTTTACATGTCGTTTAACTTTGACATGGTGGTGAAATTAAAGCTGCAGTGTGTAATCTTTGCTCTCACATGTCTTTGTGAACATAAGTATGATAATAATATACTGTATGCTGCAGCTCTATCAGACCTGACTGACCCGGGGGAGCGTTTGTGTGTATACACCAGCAGCTCAGGGGCCGACACAGTCTTTGCAGCGGTCTTGTTTTTCTTGTTGCCTCCGTCTGTCGTGACATAAAACAAATCACTTCCTGTGTGCAGGAATGTAGCTCGGCGACACGAGATCTAAACACAGGCAGTCGTGCTGAGCTGAGCTGAGCTGAGCTGATAGGCTTATCAACACTGTGCGAACCTACATTTTTCATGAACCTTTACAGAGCAAACATTTCTGTGGATAAAAACAAAATAATATTTTTGGGGTGAAAATAGCCTCATGAAGTACTCCCTCCACCACCAGACTCCTCAAGGACACATACCAGGGAACATACACATAATTTAGCTGTCAGCATCCAGCGCACACAGCTCATTTTAGGGCAACTTTGGTGGTTATGTGTGACGTTGTGTGGGGCAACTCTGTGTTTGTTGTGGGTCTGAGAGTTCAGACGAAAGCCAGATAAAAAGAGACTGATATAGAATGAGAGAATGGGAAAGAGAGTCTGTGACATGAAAGTGCCCTGTAGAGGCTGAGAGTCAGGAGGACGGCCTCGGACTGACTGCTGCATGGACTACAGGGGTGGGGGTCGAGGTGGGGGTAATATCATCAGCCGGATTAGGAGAGCACACAAAGGAGCGCAGTATTCACCTCTGATAGAGGAGCATTCATGCCACGTGTGTGTGTGTGTGATAATGTCATTAGCGTCTAATCAAAGGCATCAGCTCTGGCTGCTTTCTTTGGAGAAGACGTACATTTCTTCTTGTGCCTTCTCATTTTACCCTAAAACAAGAAGCCGGGGAGGGCATGATGTTAATATCATATCTAAATAGATGTTGATGAAATGAAGATGTGACATTGATTTTTGGTCCGTCTCACTGTGTTCGAGTAAAAGAACAACTTGCTGCGTTGTAAGATGATGATAGTGATCAGTTCACAGGGGAATGTCATCCTCACAGGAAATGACTTAGACTCAGACTCAGACTTAGACTTGGACTCAGACTTAGACTTAGACTTAGACTTAGACTTAGATTCCTTTTATTTGTCATTGCACAGAAAACACAGAAGTGAAAACTGGAATTTCGAAATTTCCTTAATAACCAACACATAGCATTGAATTAGTGTAGAGGTAATGAGGTAGATTATTGTGTACTATGATTAATAAAAAAATAAGTAAGTGTTTATGTATATAAATATATATATAAAGCAGTGCAAATAGAAAAACAGGAATGAAAACTGTAGCAGCAATATGAAAATTCAAAAAAAAGACAGTTAAAAATAAAAGTTAAATATTGCACAGATAATGTGGGGGGTATTTGGAATTTAGCAGTGTGTTCATGTCGAGTGTGACTGACAACAGATCATCACAAAACTATAGCCATGCAAAGTGCAAACTGATCATTCAAACTAAATCAGCGATGGAACAGGAGGTTCACCTTTGAGGGAAATAATCTGGTTCTTTATTTGTAAAGAACTTTAAAACAACTTCAGTGCAGAAGAATAAATAAATGAGAGGTGATAAGATACATCTAAAAAGAACTAAAGTTAGACCTGCTATGTTATGTCTATGTCTATGCTATCAATGCCTCTTTTTAATCTGCCATATTGTTTCTCACACTGTTGACGTCCCTTGTGTTGTTTGTCTTTTTGTGGGAGCACCCTTACTTTCACTGGACCAGTACAATGACAATAAAGACCATTCTATTCTATTCTATTCTATTCTATTTTATTCTATTCTCTGGCCATCAGACCGGTCAGTTACTGGTATACTTTCATTAAGTAAGTTAATATTCGGACGACTGTCTACCTACATTTGTACCTTAATTTCACTGAGAAGTGCTGGATCATTTGTTGCTTTCTGTTCATGTGCTGAAGTGGTTCAAAGGGATTTTGAGGAAAGACGGGAAACGAACTGAGTTCATGTCAAAGAGCCGAACTGAGAGTTGTTGAGGCCGACTCCACAACATGCACTTGTCTGCTTGTGTTTTAATTGTGTACATTTGTAACAGTGGAGTGTGTTGTATGTGCTGCGGTCTCATCTTAGTCAGGACTCCAAGGATTTTCCTGCTAAATACATTTTTACTATAATACTAAATTAAAAAATTAAAAGACATAAAAATGTGGATAAAAACCACAATAAAAACAGATAAAATGATACATTTGTTCAATTCAAGGATGTAGTACAAATAACACTACATCTGTTCTGTTCACAAAGACTAACACAAAAGGTTACGCACTGCAGCTTTAACGTAGACCAGGAGATCAACACCATTCTCATATTTAAATCCACAAACTTTACTGATATTATATTTAGATTGACTACATTGTGTCATTAAAACATGATTTGCTGTATTTGTAGTTTGATTGAAACATTAAAAAACAAAAACTGTGTGTGAGGACATTCCTGTTTGTGGTTTAACCACGTGTGTTTGATCAGCACGCTCATGTATGTTCACTCTCAGCCTGACTTGAGTCAACACGGCCACTATCTGGAGTTTATTTGCTCGTGTTTGGCTGATGTATGTGGTTATATTTAAATTCAAGGTGAAAAGGCAGAGCAGAAAGCATTAATTGACTCCTGATTAGATCACGCTCAGTCTCTCTGTGATGAATAGTGCTGATAAGAGGATGCAGAGGTGAACGCGGTGCTGTTATTTGAGCTGATGCAGCGCTGACTAAACCATTTATTATTCAGTGTCTCGGTAACGTAGAAAAGCCAGAGTCTCTTTTTAAGACTTTTAGACTTTTTATTACATCAGTTTTTTGGCTCCAGCACAGTGTGTGTGTGTGGGGGGGGGCACTGGTGGCCATGTGATGTGTGATGACGAGTCATGAGGGGCCATGAGGGGCCAGAGCTCAACAGCAGAGTAATTAGCAGCACAGTGGTCAGTCTGTGCTGTCAGATGTAAGAGATGCTTTTTAACAGTTTGGCCCTGCAGCTACACACACACACACACACACGCACACACACACACACACACACACACACACGCACACATGCACACATGCACACACACACAGACACACACACACGCTGCCACAGTCGTAAAGTGACCTCACAGACCTTTTACTTTCAGCGTCTGCGTCATACGTCATGTGTTGTCGTGCAAAATCAAGACAAACGACGCTTGCAGTGACACCTTGTGTGTTTGAAGTGGAGGTTTTTAAGTGTTACTTTGCAGCGTTATGTCATTGTGCGCGGTCCAAAGTGTTCTTTAGTGAACATTAAGCTTTAAACAGGCGTACATAATATATAAATGTAGTGACAGAGCGGGTTCAGCTGGTCTGCAGCGTGATTGGAGTTCCCACACTGTTCTCTTTAGTTCCACTGAAGTCATCTATCACGTTTCCTGACTCATCGTCCAAATCAAATCTTGTCTTATCCCGTCCTTGTTAAGGGACAGAAGGTGTGGCAGCAAAGACGAGGAGGGACACTGAGTTAGTTACTTAGTTAATCTGAGGACTGGTTTGGTGTCGCCGTACAGTTGAGATGTTTCTAAAAAAACAACACACACAAGGTAATTGTATGTGCCACGCAGTGACTGAATAATGATTATATATCTTAATAATTCAATAATTAAACTGTCTACAGCTGGGTAGTGAACGCTGATTTTTAATAATAACAATAAAATAAGGTATTGCAACTCAAATGGAAAATATTGGAGGGCATTGTCCGTCGTGGTCCCCTCCCCCCCGTGATTTGAGGTAGTTTGATGAACCATTCCAGCATGAAGCGAAAGGCGTATCATCGATTTATAGCTCATTTAAAGTCATTTAAGCCTCTACAAGTCTTTACCACAATGTTTAAAAGCAATGTACTGGATGCCCATGAATGGATGTGATCACATGATCATGTGATAGGGTGAATTAAACCTTCATTCAATTCATTCAGTCTGCAAAAAGTCATTAGTGCTGATCAAATCTCAAATATTGATGTCAGATGAGACCTAGTTAATGTAAGTAACTAGTGTGTTAGAGCATCTTTAAAACAACACTGACTCAGCTGACAGTTGATGACCAGAGTCAGACGGAGATGAGGCTTGAAATTCTGGTTATGAATCTGGAAAACTGGTCGTTCTTGTTAAAAGGTGAAGGTTTGACTTTGACCCAGGTGTCGAGATGTCAGTTTACTAAAGGTTTAACACACCCACAGTATGATGTGCTTTAAAGTCACTTCACATGTGGAACAATTGATGTAAAATGAGATACGATGAGAGGACGAGTCAATGAGTCGATCGTTGATGACATTTTTAACAATGAAAGTAAATTTAGAACTAAAATTCTGCAAAATAAAATGAAAAGCAACAACAAAATGTCACTGAGTGAAAAAGACAAACATTCTTCAGTTGATATTTTCACTGACTTAACGCAGCAGCTCAGGTTAGACGACACATGCCAATCACAACTATTAATATGATAATATTTGAAAAGCATGACAGTTCATGCTCAGACTCATGATCCACTTACTGGACTCTGGCTAATATTTGACTCCCTGGTTGGTGCTGGTCTCATTAGAGTGCAGGTGTGGCAGACGGCAGACGGCCTTCTGGTGCGTGGACACAGCCACCTCCACTGGGCCGTGTGTTGACACAGGGGCCACGAGGAGGAGGACGTCCATGTCCCACTGTCATGCAGTCAGGAGCGTTTACAGGACGGTGTTTTCTGATGTTTTTGATTTGCTCTTGTAGGTTTGGCAAAGTTTGATTCATCTCAAAAACTCTTCAAAAGTCTGTGCACATTAACTTTAGCACTTTAACACACACACACTTGAGCGGTTTGATATGTTCCCTCAGTCGTGGTTTGCTGTTCTTCATCACATATTTTATATTGTCGTTGTCTGTGTTTGTTAACTGTAACTCAGCCTATTTGTTATAGTTATTTGTAACATTGTGATGATTATTAGTTCTATTATTATAATATTGTTATTGGTCGTCTTGTGAATGAATATTTCTGTTTCTTTCCATCAAATTAGCCAGTATAATCCGGCATGTTTACATGTAAATGTTCATTAATGTGCATTGTTCTTATTTTAAAATGAAGAAAGGATTTTGTAGACACTGTAATTCACAACCAACACTATGTGACTTTAGATTTGGAGAAGTTTTCCCTGCTCGAGCGTTCAGAAAATGCCAGGGGTGTCAAAAGTATGGCCTGAGGGTCAGAACCGGACCACCAGAGAGAACAGTCAATCAAACAATGTGTGTGCCTTTGTAGATCCACTGTGATGTGCAGGTTGTGATGCTCATGATTAAATGGTACATTCAGGCATAATATCGTCGAAATGTCATGTTTTGTAAAAAGAGAATTTGGAGTTCTTGTTGTTTAGATTCAAGATTCAAGATTCAAGAATTGTTTTATTGTCATTATGAGGACATAATGAAATGTTATTATCAGAATCAGAAAACTTTATTGTATATTATGCTATTACTTTACTGGCCCCGCCCACTTGAGATCAAACTGTGCTGTATGTGGCCCCTGAACTAAACTGTCACCCCTGACCTTTGCAGACGTCTGCGTTGTCACAGCCAGAAATCTCTCTGCAGATTTGAAAATGGTTCAATTCTTCTTCTTCCATCCATCCATCCATCCATCCATCCATCCATCCATCCATCTTCTACCGCTTTATCCTCCACATGAGGGTCACGGGCGACGCTGGTGCCAAACAACCATCCACTCTCACACTCACACCTACGGTCACTTTACAAGTCTGCATGTGTTTGGACCCGGAGACAACCCACGCACACACAGGGAGAAAGACCCTGTTCTGACCCGGGTCACAAACCCAGGTCTTCTTGCTGCAAAGGCAGGAGCACTAACCTCAGTTCTTCTTATCGAACTAGAAAAAATCTGGTTTCCGCCCAAAAGAAGTCAAACTGCAGAGACTGAAGCGCTGCTAAGACGTGAGAACTATTGTGAGCAGCGACACCACACGTTTACATGTTTCACATTTTCCCAGATTCCCTTTGCAAAGATGATACTGCCTGTGAAATGTGTTGGACGAGCGGAGTCGAGGGTGATCGCGTGACCTGTGACCCTCTCCTCACCCACATGATGGCAGCTGATTCTCTCTCTAACACATGGTAGTTTTTAAGCTCGGTTAATAATATGCCAGACCCATGAAGAACAATAGCATCCATTAAATGTGACCAAACAACAATGACACGACTTCAAAGACGGTAGAAAAAGCTCACACATCTGTTTTTCATGGAGGTTTCCACATTGAAACCACGCTGGTTAAAACTGCTCCAATGTGTCTGAAATGTTTTGTTCCACGAGGTGAACGTTTGTGGAGGTTTGTGGAGGTTTGTGGAGGTTTGTGGTCGCGCTGCAGTTTCTCTTTGTTTCAAATAAATCTCCTCTGAGACATAAACAAACAAGCCATAAGGTATCATTATGTGATAGGATTTATCATGCACGTCTGTGACTGCGCCGCCTCAGCGCGCATTCTGTCTCTGGGCTACTCTCGCCGCTTGTTCTGGTCTACATCACGACAAAGAGGTCACTCAAAAACTTCAGCCATTATAACAAATGACCCACAGCACAGACTCTGTGTGTGTGTGTGTGTGAGTGTGCGTGTGTGTGTGTGTGTGTGTGTGTGTGTGTGTGTGTGTGTGTGTGTGTGTGTGTGTGTGTGTGTGTGCGTGAGTGTGTGTGTGTGTGAGTGTGTGTGAGTGTGTGTGTGTGTGTGCGGTGTGTGTGTGGTGTCCATGTATTACTAATGTTGTGGGGACCTAAACCTGTCACATTATGGGGACTTGTCCTCCTTGTGGGGACAAAAAGCAAGTCCCCATAATGTAAATTACTACATTTTAAGGTGAAGGTATGTTTTAAGGTTAGGCTGAGATTGAGATTAGGGTTAGGGTTAGGGTTAGGATTAGGATTAGGATTAGGCCAGTAGTAATTGTGGTTATGGTTAGAGTAAGTCTCCAGGAAATGAATGCAAGTCAATGCAATGTCCCCTCATGTCATGAATGTCGAACGTTTGTGTGTGTGTGTGTGTGTGTGTGTGTGTGTGTGAGTGTGTGTGTGTGTGTGTGTGTGTGTGTGTGTGTGAGTGTGTGTGTGTGTGTGTGTGTGTGTGTGTGTGTGTGAGTGTGTGTGGAGTGTGTGTGTGTGTGTGAGTGTGTGTGTGTGTGTGTGTGTGCGACGAGCTGCTTTGACGCTGCAGCGAATAAAAAAAACACATAAGCAAATATCAGCAGGGGGTCTGTTGTGAAATGCATGATTTTTTGAATGGCAGTGAATGGAGAGGACATCAGATAACAGAGGGGATGAGTTGGGGTGGGGGTGTTGGTGGGGGGCGGGTCAGCAGGAAGTGAAAATGTCAAGGCAAGAAAATTCTCTGTCAAGCGAGAGACAGAAAGATCTTTGAGGTCCACACAGTGTCTGCTTTCTGTCTCAGTGAAGCTAAAGGAACTCCATTGTGCTTGTGTGTGTGTGTGTGTGTGTGTGTGTGTGGAGCTGTGTCGGGACCATGCTGTGGATCACCACGGGGAGAAGACTTATCAAGGTCACTCCTCTGACCTCAGTTTCCTGCTCGTCATGAGGACGGGACGAGTCTCTCTCACAGAGTTTCTCATCACTTACTCTCCCTTGTAACATCAGCATTTATTGCCTTCCTCTCCTGTCTCCTCGTCCCAGAGCAGGATTTATGTCTCCTTATTTCCACCTCTTCCCTTATCTGTCCTGCACCTTAAATTCACCGCAGCACGAGCCAAGCAGGCCTGCTCTCCCACACTGCTCGCGTCTCTGATGCTTCCTGTGTCTGCAGAAGATTGTCCAAATCACTGTTGCTGATAAAGTGGAGCATATGGAGTTTTAGACGTGTCATGAACGGTTACACTGTAAAATGCTGCATTTTATAATCATCGCAGAGTCACAGGGGAAGTGATGTGAAATCTGCTTGAAATAGCATGAAGACTTAGGCCACGCCCACACGGAAACAGCACGAAATGTAAAGGATCTTTTTCTTTCTCGTGTAAAAACAGCATCGTTTCTGCTGATATTTGGTGACTTTTCAGACTGACTTTAGTTACTTTTCAGCCCTGAAACGCAGCCTCCTGAAAACGTCCACACAGAAACAGGTTGAGGTGAATACTTTGTTTTAGGAGGACCTACTCAAGCGGCGTGTTCAATCACGGATCCAGACGGCAGAGAAAGTAGGCGTCAGTGGCATCAGGAGGTTCTGAGCACAGTGAGTCAATAAAAAGCAGAATATAAGCAAAAACACGACACACTAGAGAACTACGATATCTTCTCAGAGACGTCCGTCACAATCTGCAGGAAATACGTAGAGGCTTGACGATTCGACTAGGAGCAGGTGTGTTCCCGCCGCAGGTAAACTGATTGCATGCCGGAGAAGAAGGCGGAGAAGAGAACGGAGAAGAAGGCGGACCCCAACCTGTCTAGGCAGACGGTCGCACATCTTTGGTGTCTGGTGTGCGCTGAATTGAAAACGTCTCCGTCTGTTGACGTGACCTCACAGCTCGGACTTCTTCAGAGTTCTTTATTCTGGTTTATTGACGGTGTCCTGCTGTGTCTCGTGGCATCAATGTAAACTTTGAGACAGTGTGTGTGTGTGTGTGTGTGTGTGTGTCCTGAATGTGAGGACTTTGTCACCATATGTGTTTGTCCTGTTGTTTGTTGTTTTGGACAGAGTGTTACATATAAAACACACTTCTGCAACCAAGGAGGCCTCGTGGGTTCCACCTTCTTTTTTTAGGCGAGGAGGAAATTGCTGTTTTATGGCCGTGCTGAAAAACAAGGAGGAGGAAAAAAAGATAGAAAAAGCATTAATTGTCTCCAGAGAAGCTAATGCTTTCCCCGCTCTCTTTACTGCTGCATTTTCTCTGTCATTCTCTGTGAGGCTGTGCTGTGTGTAAAGTGGGACATGAAGCAGCACAGGTCCAGACAGGCAATTCAGAGTAAGAATAGATGGCAAAGAATAACACTGCATTCCAGAAAGCATGGTTGTTTATACAAACTTAAGAAAATAAATGTCCCTCTGTAATAAAACATTTATATAAAAACACTCCTGTCCTGCAAATGGTGATAACACTGGTACCAAAGTTGATCTTTGTATGATTATAGAATCCTTATTAAGCATTGCATTACTATCAATATCAACGGTTATTACGGTAATTTCACTCGCGCTGTCACAGGAAGTCGGCGAATTCAGCGTCTTTGTCGCCAGAGAGGAGAGTTGGAAAAAAACACCTGTGCATAGTTTCCATTTTTTGTTTTTGCAAATTGAGACAAAGATTCAAACACATGTCAATTTACATAATGTGTTGTACTGTTCAAACTTAACAGTATAAATCCTTTTTTTTACTCAAAATGTTTTAAATTTGTGAAACTTGTCACAAAAACGTCACAGTTCAAAGTTCACTCGGCTCGTTTTTATGAACAAAAAAACAAATGACTTTTTATTTTTGACACAATTATTGCTACTTTATATCACGACTAAAAATGCGATATAAAATGAATGATAACTTTTGTTTTAAAGCCTAAATATGTGACCTATAACCCCCCCATCAGTCTTTGGACACTCTTTTGTGTGTGTGTGTGTGTGTGTGTGTGTGTGTGTGTGTGTGTGTGTGTGTTAGAACACATGATTGAAGTGACCTCTCTAATGAGGCACTTTTATTTATATTACAGGACTGTGGGTTTGCTTGTAAAGCTCCGTGTTGTGCTGAGCAGAGGAAGTGGGATCTGACCCGCGGAGGCCCCCGTGTGACCATGAGAACCAAAGCAAAGTCTTCTGGGATATTTCGCCCATGTCATCTCATCTGTTATGATTCCCATGAACCCCTCTGTTCCGGTTTATAGCGAGCAGGAGGAGAAAGCAGCTGCAGAGATTCTAAATAAAGTCTCGCCCTCTGTGTGTTCTTATATCACTCAGATATGTAGCATCAAAATAGGAGGAGAGCTGAATTAATGAGGGCGGAAATTCTGTTTTAATTCACATGATAAGATTTGTGCGGTGACTCAGAGACCTCTGACATGGAACACATCAGATATTAAGTGTTGTCTCTGCTTGTATTTTTCTAACCGTTTCATAGCCAGAAAAGAGAAAAAGAACATTAATCACATTCATTCTCACAATCACCACCACCATTCTTCACTTCCTGTCGCACTAGGTTAATAGGAATAGTCTGCATGTGAACGTCTCAGCAGTCACGAGGATAAAGAAAACAAAACGTGATAAGTTGATTTTCTCCATCTGTGGCAGAGACGTAGAATAATTACCATAATAAAACAGAATTTCTCTGTTCTACATTATTATCATTATTATTATTACGCAATTCAGTTTCTATGAACTGCCTCCGGGCTGTTGCAGTTTCCTCTCTCATGAATGGATTCTTCCTCACATGACGCCGCCTCGTTTCTTACAAAATGGGATTTTCCCTCTGATAATGTTTGGAATCAGAGAATCGACGTCATTCACTGTCACTGTCATTCTCTGCAGATCTCCACCCACAAAAAGAAATCATATCGTGTTGCAATTACAAACATTTTAGATAATCTTCTGTTTTAGATCATGAAAAACAAAGAAAATCCATTTCATATCAGATGTAAATTCACATTCTGTAAACATGAGTAAACAGAATATTTAAAGTGCATTACTCCAATATTTTAAGAAAAAAGTCAGACGTGTTTAAACTATATTAACTAATAATTATAATAACTACACTCGTACAGCAGCGTTTACGTCTCGTGTGGCCAGGCGACATTCCCGCGCTCTCTGCACACAGGAAGTGATGTTTCATGTTACGACAGACGGAGGATTTAGTGAAAGTGAGTATGACTGAAAACAAACAATGGTGTTTTTGCACTACATAGCACAGACTCCGTCTGACACACAGCGGCTAAATACAACAGACTCCTCTGTTAGATGTGGAGATTTTAACCCACGTTGTCTTTTTTAACTGATCTACAGTTCAGCTTTGATTCTTCTGTCTCACATACTAATAATGTTACATCACTTCAGTTCACCACGACCAAACAGAGGCAGGACCATAATAATAACAATAACAATAACAATGATAATGATAATAATAATAATAATAATGATAATAATATAATAATTATTAATAATAATAATTATAATAATAATAATAATAATAGTGAAGTGAAGGCAGTGTCTGTCTTTTGTCCTGAATGGACAAAGCTGCTTCTATGACATCTGAAACTGGACTAAGTGAATGTCCACTAATGTCCTCATTAGTCCAATAATGGTGAACGAGGGCTCTGATGAGAGCTTCACCACAGTCGCACAGAGATGAGGAGCCTGATCTTCTGAGGGGATAATTACAGCGGCGTGGGTGAGGGGGCGCAGCGGGCTCACAGTGATACACAACACTGTCAGGGGTCACTAGAGATGAAATCCTCAGCAACACCTTTAATTAACAGGAGGTTTGTTGTGAGTCCGCGGTGTTAAAATGGGCCCCGACCTCATGCTTCTGCAGATCTGCATCTGGTTTGGCCGGAGTCATGGCAACCAAAGAGCTGTGGATGATCCCCAAGTCCAGACAGAAACGGCACAAAACCTAAATGATATTTTTCTTTGTCTCGGGTCCTCTAAAACCCCGTCTCCATGTGGACGCAACGCCTACCAAAAAACAAAAATTCATTCATTCATTCAGAGATCGTCTTCTACACACCTTGATTGAGCCGTTACTAGAGTAACTGATGCTTTTCTCTCACGTCAAACCAGGATAATCTCCTCTGACCTCATCAACGAGTCATTTTCCCTCAGAAAACTTTAATGTTTCCTGGATATTTTCCTCTGTAAACTCTAGAGGTCGGGCGCCAGTGCATGAAAACCCCGCAGATCAAAATCCTCAGACGAGCCTACATCCGCCTGGCACCGAAAACCACGGCACGGTCCAACAATCACGTAAACCACATCGCCTCCCCACACTCTGACACCGGGGTCTGGTCTTCAGCACCTCACCTTGACCATGTTTACACGTCTAAATGCATCCGGGTGCGGTCGCGTGTGATTGGTTAAAATAGACACTGGCAGTTCAATCATGCAGTCATGCCACAATCATGCAGTCATGCCACAATCATGCAATCATGCCACAATCATGCAATCATGCACAAATCATGCAATGCATGCAGTCATGCCACAATCATGCAATCATGCAGTCACGCCACAATCATGCAATCATGCAGTCATACCACAATCATGCAATCATGCCACAATCATGCAATCATGTCACAATCATCATGCCGTCATGCACAATCATGCAATCATGCCACATGCAATCATGCCACAATCATGCAATCATGTCACAATAATCATGCAATCATGCACAATCATGCAATCATGTCACACCATGCAATCATGCAATCATGCAATAATCATGTCACAATCATGCAATCATGCATCATGCATGCAATCATGTCACAATCATGCAATCATGCCACAATCATGCAGTCATGCCACAATCATGCAGTCATGCCAATCATGCAGTCATGCCACAATCATGCAATCATGCAATCATGTCATGCAGTGCCACAATCATGCAATCATGCCACAATCATGCAGTCATGCAATCATGCCACAATCATGCAGTCATGTCATAATCATGCCACAATCATGCAGTCATGCCACAATCATGCAATCATGCCCAATCATGCAGTCATGCTACAATCATGCAATCATGCAATCATGCCACAATCATGCAAAGCATGCAATCAATCATGCAGTCATGCAATCATGCAGTCATGCAATCATGCAATGCATGTCCATGCAATCATGCCACAATCATGCAGTCATGTCACACAATCATGCAGTCATGCCACAATCATGCATGTCATGCGTCATGCGCAATCATGCCACAATCATGCCATGCCACAATCATGCAATCATGCAATCATGCCACAATCATGCAGTCATGCCACAATCATGCAGTCATGCCACAATCATGCAGTCATGCACAGGTTCTGTCAACACGACTGATTCACCGTCCAGATGGTTTTTAAGAGGAAGGGGAGTCAAGCAAATCCAGATCCTGTTTAGTAGTGAATATGCACTTGTGTAGTCTAGAATAGTGGACTATGATCTGGAGACCCTCCCTGTGTGTGTGTGTGTGTGTGTGTTTGAGGTCAAATGGACACTCTAAATTAAACTAGGTGAGAGAGTGAATGGTTGTTTAATCTCTACGTGCTGAACTGTCCAGGGTTAGATCCTGTGTGAGCCTCATGTGGAGGACAAAACGACAGAAAATGGACGGACAGACGGACGTGGAGACCATGTGCTGTGAAGGTATGTTTGTGTTGGGTCATGTGACTCGCCCGCCATCCTTTTCCCCCTCGCTTTAATGATTCCCAGTGAAGTTAGAGGAGACGACGCTGGTGCACTTTTCCAGCTGCAAACCTCTGGGAGCCGCGAGTCTCTAAATAAACTTCTCCAGCCTCACATACGCCTGACAGCGGCAGCAGCAGCAGCAGCAGCAGCATAAGCAGCAGCAGCAGCAGCAGCAGCAGCAGATGTTGTTGTTGTTGTTGGTCTAAACTGATGAACAGAGGGAAAAGGTGAAGTGCTCATGAGCTTATCTCGGTGCTAATGTCACTAGTTGAATGTTTTGACTGTCCTCACTGAAGCCAGCACTCATTAGCAGCATTAGCCTCATGTTATGCTGTTGTTATGCTTCATAAAGCAAACGTGGGCTCCGTCTGCAGCTGCTTCACAGAGGAAATGACCTCATCACAGTGTTGATACAGCCTGTAAATCGCTCTGTCGTCAAAGAATTCATCTTTTCTGTGAGCGAGAGCAGAAAACCGCTGGAATCTGACACACAGCGAGTGTTAAAATGCACTTTTGCAGTTTATCAATTTATCTTTTTATTATCGTTCTTCAAGCTTCCTGCGTGTTTGCCAACAATATTACATTTCTGAGTGTTTTTAAAGAATGAAAGAAGGTTTTCTGATGGTTTCAGCTTCTAAATTCTTCTCGATTCTTTACTATGTTCTGGTTTCTTTGCTTCAAACAACAAAGAAATCATTTTTGGGTTTTGGACAAAAACAAGACAAGACATTTGAGAACGTCGTCCTTTCCACGTCTGAGAAACACTGATCAACATCTTATCCGAGAATCTGAGGAAATAATCTTCAGATTACTGGATTATGAAAAAGTGTCTTTTTAAAAGTCCTCTCAGGACATGAACAACAACAACAACAACATGTTTTATTTTCCAATAGTTTATTCACAGCATACAAAAAGGTGAGATTTAAAGTGTGCTATAAAAAATAAAGTGACTCTGAAGATTCTTCTTTTACTGATCAGACGTAGCCCAGGATGTCTTTGCAGATTATGGGCTGTCGGCTGCCCGACTTCAAGAGAGCAGCGAAGCGGTAAAAGTCTGTGTCCAGCTCATTGATGCCCGAGTGCGACTGGTGGAAAAAGGGAACGTTAGGCTGCGACGCCACGACCGGACACGACAGACGCTTGGACGCGTTTGCAGTTCTGTGGACAGCGTGAGCGGCGTCTGTGGATCTCGTCCTCACTCGCTCCTCCACGCTCTTGGACAATCCGGCCAGTTTCCTCCTCACGTTGACAAAGAAACCTTTTCCCGGTCTGCTCCTCGAGCTGGTCTTCAGGTTGGAGGCCTCGGGACAATCTGGCAGGTCCATCCAGTTCTGAATGAGGTCGGCGAAACTGTTGTCTCCCAGAACCAGCGGCTGGCGGTTGCGTCCTCTCGTCAGTAAAGAGTTGGTCCAGTCTTCCGGGTCGCTGGCCTCCAACGACGTCCACCGTTCCAGACAGGCGTCGGACGTGGACTTGGGTCTGACGCGGCCACTCGGCGCTCGGTTTGTGCGCAGGCACGCCGAAGACGACACCCGCACGTTCCTCGTCCTCCTCAGGACGACTCCTTCGTCCTGCCACGACGCCTCAGAGTAGCCCGAATCGAACTCCAGACTCTTCCGACTGCTGGGAGAACCCTGGTCCAGTCTGAGGCTCAGACCCAGTCCACTGGAGTCGTCGTCCTCCTCCTCTTCCTCCAGGTGACTCGCCAGGCAGCAGGCGGAGTCGTAGGTGCTGACCGTGCTGGCGTCGGACATGCGCAGGCGCGTGCGCTGCAGCGCCCGCTGCTGGCAGGCGCGCGCCACTGCGGCGTGACGCGACAGCTCCGGGAGTCGGTTGCCGATGGGAGCGAGCGGGCACCGGGGGGCGGGGCACGTCCTCCGCAGCTGCTTCAGGTCCTGCAGAGACCGCATCATGTACTGCATGTGACCCCGTAAACACTCTCCTGAGTCACGGAAGCAAAGCTGAGGAGACAAAGGGAGGGACACGCCGTGAGTGAGTGAGTGAGTGAGTGAGTGAGTGAGTGCGCATGTGTGTGTGTGTGTGTGTGTGTGTGTGTGTGTGTGGTTCAAATCTGAGCTTTTCAACCTTAGAACACAGAGCTGCTTTTACCATGACTGTGTTTAAACACACAGATTATGTAATATACTGTATATTACATATCTTATATGCTTTTTTTCAACCTGATGACAAAAAGTACTCAGAATGTTTCAAATCTGATTGAATTTGTGAAATTTTGCAAATACGTCACAGTTCAAAGTTCACTCGGCAAACCTAAATGAATAGACGTGTAATACATCAACTGTCCACTAGTGCCTGAATACTGGGACAAGGATCGTCGTGCCGTTTTAAAACACCTTGATCCACAGATGATTCAAGTGTTTGTGAACAGCTCTAATAATAACTGCACAGGTGGAGTAAATATCCGCGGCCGCAGTTTCGTGGGCACGCTCAGACTTGCTCGCCGTGACAGACACATTTCATCACAAGTCTGTTAAGTTAGTGTCAACATCACGCCTCGCTCACCTACACCCTGCACTGACTCACTGATTCAGATTAAAAAAAGAAAACGCACAAATCTGCTCCAATGACTCCAAAAACTCTACGTCTGCAGTGAATGAACCACATTCTGGGGTCTGGACACTCACTCACTCACTCACTCACTCACTCGCCAAAGAAATTCACCAGACACATACTACAGCCAATGTATTCAAAGGGTGGCCCGTGGGCCACATGCGGCCCATAACCAGCTTCACAGTGGTCCCAGTCTGTGATTTAATCAGAAATAATCCCAATAATAAGATTCTTACTTCACTTCCTACTGTACGTCTGATGAGGTTTGAAACTATTAGTGGATTAATAGATTATTGATCGATAACAGCAGTTGTGGGTCGAACACGACTTATGTCTTAATTCAAAAAGAAAACAGACGCTAATGTTGTGCACCTTTTTGACTGTATGCACCTGAGATGACAAACACATTCAAATGAATTAAATGAGTTACAGCTAACACTGTTTCCTTTTTTACACACTGTGGGAAAGACACGTACGACCAACATAAATGTATCGCTCGTTCTTATTTTATTCTTATTTTTAATACATTTTAAAATGTATCTTCACCTGCTGCAGAAAAAAACTATTTCTTGTTTTGAAATAAATGAATAAATGAAGTTTTTCCATGAGCTGAATTGACTTCAGGTGAATGACAAACTGCAGACGGTATTTTAAAGTCAGTATTTGTGTGGATGTGGTCACAGATGTCACATCCATCACATCCATGCTCTGACTCTCTGGTTTGTTTTCATCATACTTCTGTTACATGAGGCAACAACTTCAGACAGACAGACAGAGAGACAGACAGAGAACCAGGAGGCACTCGGTCATGGACAAAGCAATATCTTTCAGTGTTTCATCAGATAATGTGTTCATCTGCTCATGTGCCTATAATCAGTGCATGTTTGTCTAATACTGAGACACATGCACGAGCTGCATCAACTTAATACAGTAACTGGATCAAACATCTGTCTGTGACGCTGCACAGACAGATGTTCAACACTTCATTCATATCACACACACACACACGTGTTCAATTAACAGTTAAACAGAGAAAGAGAACTCACCATTTCTTTTCTTTTCATTTGCGAAATTCAAATTCCTGCGCAGAAATAAAGAAGAAGGAAAAGCGACATGAGTGTTTAACGCACTAACACAGGAACATATATCATATTAAAATCTTTATTTATTTAAAAACACACAAACCTCGGATTAAGATTCACTCCCTCAAAGGTTCAAAGGAAACGATCCATGAAAAAAGGCAGAAAAATCCCGGGTTTCAGCGCGTGTTTGCGCAGCGTGTGTTTGCGCTGAGTGCGCGGGCAGATGTGAGCGTCTCTCCTCGTTCACCTCCTTTTTCACTGCGCGTGAGTGTGAAGCAGCCAATCACAGCGCAGCATCGTCACTGCGCTCAAACTGATCTGGGAGCAGCACACGCACACACACACACACACACACACACATACACACACACACACTCATACACACACACACACACACACACACGCGCGCGTTTGTAGTGAAAATGTAACAATTAAAGACTCAAATGTATTTGTTTTTTCACTTGAATAATGCTGATATTGTATCCTATGGTTTTTCTGTCACTTGTATATTTAAAAATGTGATGCTTTGTTTCTCTAAACAAAGATATTAAATCATAATCATCATCACGTTGTCTTATTATTATTATTATTATTATTATTATTGTTATTATTGTTGTGAATGAAACAAAAGGTCCAGTGTTTTAATGAATGACATCTAACAACACACACACAACAACAAGGCTCTTACTGTATTTCAATGACATATAAACTCAGGCTGCAACTTAAATTGATTACAACGTACTTTAAATTAGAGCTGAAACAATGAATCCATGAATCCATTATTAATCGATTACTAAAGTCACCCATCAACTATTTTGATAATCAATTCATCGTTTGATTCATCGTTTGAAGCTTTTTTCACGATTAAAAGCAGTTTTCTGATTGTTGCAGCTTCTTAAACGTGAATATTTTCTTAGTTTCTTTGTTTCTTGTAACAAAGAAATCATTTTGGTTTGAGGACAAAAACACGACATTTAAGAGTGTCGTCATTTCCAGGTTTGACAAACACCGTCATCAATGTTTTTAACGTTTCCTGACATTTTCAGGACCAAACGATGACTCGATTAAAAGGATTTTTTTTTAAAATATTCGTTAGTTGCTTCATTTTTTTTGGTGGGTTCATTCAAATTTTTCGCGTGAAAATTCTCTCTCAGCTTCGACAGAAGCAACAACACAACAGCAAGACACTTAACAACACTTAACAACACTTAACAACACTTAACAACACTTACTTAGCCACTCCTCCTCCACCCTTACACATGCAACACTTGGGATTTATTGACATGCGTAGAATAACCTTGTTATTCAGTTCACTGAGGTTAAGTGTAAGAGAGAAAATAACATCACCAAATATCTTAAATAAATGTTTCCAACGCCGTCATTTTCTCTTTATTGATTCAATATCTGCTTAACAGAACTTTGAAATCCAAACCTCTGACACTGATTTAAAGACATTAAAGTCCAGTTGTTTCAGATGTAAATCACTGTGAACACAAAGCTCTGAATGTAAATGTGAGTGAGCTCATGCAGATGTGACGGCTGAACACTGAGTGAGTGATTGACGTCTTCAGTCTCTCTGTTGACGTGCAGATTTGTGTCCATGGAGCATGTCCCAACCTGCTTAAAGACCTCATATGTGACAATTACAACTGCACTAATACGAGAATGGATCTTGCCCTTCACCACTTATTCGGCTTATTTGGCCCCGCCTTTCTCGGCACAGCGCCCCCTCACGTGGACGACGAAGTGGTAAAAGCAGAGAAATAGAGCTTTGCACGCGTATACTTGTCATTACGGTAGAATCTCAGGACTTCCTCTGAACGAGCGTGCGCTCACAGAGATTCAGCCGCTCGTCACGCGTCTGTGACGTCGATGTGGAACGTGAACTTTATAGATTTCAATTCTACAGCCACGAACATCTAAATAAACCCAGGCATTATCTAAGAGGGTGAACCCACGCTCTGACCGGGTCGATCAGTGGTACAAGACGGGGGCCCCTGAAGCAAGGGCCACATGAGCACCAGGCTTAAGGCCCTGGTTCTCTTGTTCTTTGGTAGAAATGCGTCCCATTCCCATGCGTCCAGACTTGTAGCGCCACCCGATGGCTGAAGTGAGACCCTGACACGTGAGTACA
Source organism: Solea senegalensis (assembly GCF_019176455.1). Lineage (NCBI taxonomy): Eukaryota > Metazoa > Chordata > Actinopteri > Pleuronectiformes > Soleidae > Solea > Solea senegalensis. The sequence goes on along the minus strand of NC_058024.1, from coordinate 25,896,084 downwards.
CCAGGGTCCACTTCGGTAATCAAACTCGTGTGTAGTCCACTTAACTGAACACGCGGGACCGTCAAACGTCACAGAACCAGGTTTCACATTTGATGCTTTAATTCTAGTTTCACATAAAACCTCCACATACAGTAACATCTACAGCGTCGTGTGTCACGTGTTCAGGTTCATTGTTCAAACACCATGTTTGTCCACAGTCATACCCCCCTCCCCCCCGCCCCCCGACCAGTCCATTCACTGCACACACACTGAGCATTCACTAATGACCCTGCGCTGATGATGGAGTTCAGATTATTTCTGATGTTCCACTCTTTGTCTAATGGATTGAATTATTGTTGCAGACTGTGAACACAGTCCACGTCACGCTCAGCACTGTGGTGAATGTTTCCTTCACTTCTCTCTGCAGCTCACTCGTGAACACGTTGTTCACTCTGTCATGTCGTAGCTTTCACTCACTCATAATTCAATCCTGAGAACTTAAGAACAATGAATAAACATCGCAGTGTTTCTGCAACACTAACAGTGAAATTGGAAATGAACATAAAATGTCAACGTCCATCTTCTTCCTGCACCTCATCCTTTTGTTTTTACTTCTTTCTTCTTCTTCTTCTAATTCTAAACTAAACTAAATTAAACTAAACTAAACTAAACTAAACTAAACTAAATTAAACTAAACTAAACTAAAGCCTCTCCCGTGTCCTCAGCACTCACACACTGCAGATGTTACTGAAGCAGAGACTGAGCTGGTGGAGGCTTCACGTGTGGAACGTCAGCGCCCTCTAGAGGCAGCACTGATGAAGGATTTTCAGTGTAATCATCAGCTGATAACATTCATGTTAACCCTCGACAGCAGAGCAGTAGAATAATCTGCATAATCTGGGATTCTGACTATGGCTTGGCATGTTGTTGTTGTTGTTGTTGTTGTTGTTAACCGTGTGTTCACGTCGTGTAAGTTAGGACACGGCGACACTGTAAACATGTGTTATTCTGCTGTAACCTGGTGAAACATCTGTGTTACAGACATTAAACATAACTTTAGTACAGTGTGGTAACAGCTCACAGCATAGACGTCTACATAAGACTAACTATGTCAATTATGGATTTACAAAGTGTGAATATGTGAAAATAAATCCACAAAAGTGCGAGTGAACACGTGGGTTTCACGTCTGTGTTTGAGGGGGCGTCGCCCTTCAGCTGTGAAGATGATGATGAAGATGATATGTGGATTCTTATATTTCATTGTGCATTTCATTCTGTAAACTTTCATACCTCCAAAAGAGTTTGTGGTCCAGCATCGCTCGCTCGCTCGCTCGCTCGCTCACTCACTCACTCGCTCACTCACTCACTCACTCACTCACTCACTCACTCATCAGTGAGATATGGACAGTGCACCAGAACTAAGAAGCAGGTGAAGCAACTAAAAGCTGCAGAAACACAGAGACAACATTTCCTGTCTTCACACATTTTCCACAATAATTTAAGTAGTTAAACAAAGGCCGGACCGTCGGTCGAGAGTTGAAACAATTACATCGATTAATCAATTATTAATCCATTACTAAATGAATCGTCAACTATATTGAGTGTTTTGAAGGAATTAAAGCAAGTTTTCTGATTTTTCAGCTTCTTAAATGTGAATATTTTCTGGTTTCTTTGCTCCATGTAACAAAAAAATCACTCAAACTGAATCATTTTTGGTTTTTGGACAAAAACAAGACATTTGAGAACATCGTCCTTTAAAGGTTTGAGAAACACTGATCAACATTTTATGCACCAAACGATTACTTGATTAATCAAGGGAATAATCATAGGATTAATTGATTAAGAAAAGAATCATTAGTTGCAGCTCTACATAGATCAGAGTAATGAGTGATAAATCAACATTATCACAGTAAGAATGGAACATAATCAACATCCACAGAAGACTCTCCTCCATATTTGTCCTTCTAAAGCCACATATTATTATTATTATTATTATTATTATTATTATTATTGTTATAATTGTTATTATTATTGTTATTGATAATTTAAAAAAAGCACTTACACCCAGAACATTCACTTCATTCCAAACAAATTCCAGGCCTGGAAAACCTCTGTTTTTCATGACTGTGGGTGAAACTTTGCTCGACTGATTAAATGACGACGTCCTTTGTGAGCGTTTAAAAAGTCAGGTGTCAAACGTCCACATGTGAAGCTGTTGGTCTGACATTTTTGTTCCAGAAACACAAAGTGTGTCACAGCGCTCACAAAGTCACGTCGTCATCACGTCGTCATGAACACAGTTCATCACATAGTCACATAACTGCATACACACAAGTCTGTGGAACTCTTTTTCTAAACATGTGCAACTAATGAAGCACAACAAAGCACAGAGTCTTTTATAACCTGCTGGACACGTGATTCAAGTGTTTGCACAGGTGCAACATGACTGTGACCGACTGCTAATCAGCACGTGGACGTTCACTCCCCACACATTTACACGCTGGGTTTTCAAGGACATTTGTGTTCAAAAAGTCATTCAGAGTTTAATCAGAATGGTGAGCCTTTTTCATTTTGTACGAATATACATATATATATACGTATATATATACGTATATATATATATATATATATATATATGTGTGTGTATATATATATATATATATATATATATATATATATACATATATATATATATATATATATATACATATATACACATATATATGTGTATATATATGTGTGTGTATATATATATATGTATGTATATATATAGATAGATGTGGTATATGGTTTTATGTTCTGATATATATACATATATGTACATAAAACCATATACTTCAGGTGTCCACTAGGTGGCGTCCTCAACACGTCTTCAGAAGAAAGACGTGGTGACTGTTGACCTGTGTGTGTGTGTGTGTGTGTGTGTGTGTATGCTCTCACCACACACACACACACACACACACACACACCACTGAAGTTGTCACCGTGTCACATTTCACACGAATCATAATCTCACCACAGTGTTTGAAACATAGTGAATATAAATAAACAAACACCCGTTTCTGTGTCACCACGGTGCAGTCAGCATGTTATTAATATTATTATTATTATTATTATTGTTATTATTATTATTATTCGTTTATTATCACCAAACACGACAGTAGTGCATTTTAAACGCAACGTGTTCCTTTATCCACGTTTGACGACGCGATGCCCGGAATCGTCACCGTCGTCTGCTCGAGTAAAATCTCTTAAAAACACGCACTTATGACGTCATCCATCACAGTGGGCTGCAACTGTGAGACCCTTTTCCACCTCTGGTCCCAGCTCGGTTTAGCTGATCAAAGGTTTAAGACCACAGCCTTTAAAAGTCTGAATCTTTTTCTGTCATGAATCCACATTTTTATGAAGATTCAGACTTTTAAAGGCTGTGGTCTTAAACCTTTGATCAGCTGATGATCAGCCTATTTCACTTGCAATTTCTCAACTGGTGTTAAAATCATGATCAGGAGTTTATTTCTGACGCTATATTAGCAGAAATGAAATTCTAATTTACCTTCCACACAAAAGACACGTGTGTTGTATAATCGCTGTATAATAATTACTGTATGACTTAGAAAAGGTCATTTCTAATATACAGTAATTACATGTTTCTACTGGAGCCAAACACACGGAGCTCCACCCACGAAGAAGAAATGACGTCACGTGACCGAGGAGGAAGTCGCAGCGGAGACGATGGACAGAGAGACAAGTTAACTGAGACAAGTTAACTGAGTAACTGAGACAAGTTAACTGAGACAAGTTAACTGAGTAACTGAGACAAGTTAACTGAGTAACTGAGACAAGTTAACTGAGTAACTGAGTGACTGAGACAAGTTAACTGAGTTTAACTGAAGACAAGTTAACTGAGAGACAAGTTAACTGAGTCAAGTTAACTGAGTGACTGAGACAAGTTAACTGAGTGCTTTAACTGAGTAACTGAGTTTACTGAGTCAAGTTAACTGAGAGTTAACTGAGCCTGACTGAGACTTTTGACCTGAGTTGAAGTTAACTGAGTGACTGAGACAAGTTAACTGAGTGACTGAGCAAGTTAACTGAAAGTTAACTGGTAGTCAGACTTTAACTGAGACAAGTTAACGCTGAGACAAGTTACTGAGTAACTGAGACAGAGTTTTAACCCTAGTCCGGACTGAGTTAACTGAGAGAGAGACAAGTTAACTGAGAGACAAGTTTACTGAGTCCTGTTGAGTGGAGTCAAGCTGACAAGTTTACTGAGTCAAGTTAACTGAGTGACTGAGACACACTGAGTAAGTTAACTGAGTAACTGAGACAAGTTTACTGAGTCAAGTTAACTGAGTGACTGAGTACTGGAAACTGAAGTTCTGAGACTTTAACTGACTGAGACAAGTTAACTGAGTGACTTAGTTGAACTGAGACAAGTTACTGAGACTGAGACAAGTTAACTGAGACAAGTTAACTGAGTAACTGAGTGACTGAGACAAGTTAACTCAAGTTAACTGAGTGACTGAGACAAGTTAACTGAGTCTGAGACATTAACTGAACCGAGACAAGTTAACTGAGTAACTGACAAGTTACTGAGTAACTGAGACAAGTTAACTGAGTGACTGAGACAAGTTAACTGAGTAAACTGAGACAAGTTACTGAGTCAAGTTAACTGAGACTGGTTAACTGAGACAAGTTAGCTGAGACAAGTTAACTGAGTAACTGAGACAAGTTTACTGAGTCAAGTTAACTGAGTGACTGAGACAAGTTAACTGAGTAACTGAGACAAGTTAACTGAGTAACTGAGACAAGTTTCAAACTGAATGACTGAGACAAGTTAACTGAGTCAAGTTAACTGAGTGACTGAGACAAGTTAACTGAGTAACTGAGACAAGTTTACTGAGTCAACTGATGAGTAACTGAGACAAGTTAACTGAGTGACTGAGACAAGTTAACTGAGTCAAGTTAACTGAGTGACTGATTAACTGTAACTGAGTGACTGAGACAAGTTAGCTGACTGAGAGTCAAGTTAACTGGAGACAAGTTAACTGAGACTGAGTTTAACTGAGTTAACTGACTGAGACAAGTTAACTGAGTGACTGAGACAAGTTAACTGAGATTACCTGAGACAAGTTAAAGTTAACTGAGAGTAACTGACTCTGCTGAGACAAGTTAACTGAGTACTGAACTGTTAACTGGAGACAAGTTAACAGTGTGCTTAACCTGAGACAACTTCACAGCATGTCTTTAGTACTGAGACAAGTTAACTGAGTAACTGAGACAAGTTAACTGAGTGACTGAGACAAGTTAACTGAGTAACTGAGACAAGTTAACTGAGTAAATCACAGCATGTCTTTAGTTATTTTTGAGGGCGGAGCTGCAGCAGCACCTGAATCTCCGTCATCACAGGAAATACGGCGCTGAAAAAAAACGCGTTTGCGATCGAGAACACAGACTAACGTGTGAAGTTGCTGGTGTGTTTCAGTCAAGTCCCAGATCGGGAGTCGAACCTCACACCTTCTTGCTGTGAGGCAACTACTAACCACTGTTCCACCGTGTGTCCTAAAAACAAGGATGAACAAAAACAGAGAGGGAAAACAGTGTGCAAGAGTCAGGTGATCTCTACTTTTATTTAAATTAAATCATATAGGACTTTTTAAAGCATTTTATTATTTACCAAAAAAAGAAAAAACAAAAACACTAACCTTTTTTTTATGAATTAGATTTTCGTCTCATTTATCACTATATATATATTCAGAGGTTGCTAGGCAGAAAAAGGAAGGGGGGGGCGGCGCACAGTGGGTAAAAGACGGTGCTAAAAAGCATAATCTAGGAATTGGTTGTAAACAGAAGTCAAGGCACAAACATCAGCAACAGACGTGGTAATGATACTATAAAAAAGTGAGAGAATGTTAGGTACACACATACTTTACTTACATCTGTTAGAATTTTATTTCTGCATGTGAAGCTTTTTTTTTGTAGCTTTTTATACTTTTTTATTCTTTTTTTTGTTCATTTTATTGGAATGTCAGATTATTTTTGTGCAGAGAATACAGAGCTTATATTTGTGATGATGCCGAGTCATGCAGAACAAAGAGTCCGGCTACCAATGACAAACTCATGTAAACATCATATATATACACATATATATATATATATACATACGTATATATATATACATATATATACATACGTATATATATATATATATATATACGTATATATATATATATGTATACATATATACACATATATGTATACATATATACATATATATATATATATATGTATATACATATAAAAAAAAGAAAAGAAAAAAAAGAAGAATAAGCACTTTTTTTATCAATCATATTTTCCTGCTCATCCCTCAATCGCTTTAAAAAAGAAGTGATTAAAAGTTGAATCATTTGCATCGGAATATCTAATAGTAAAATGATTTGATTGATTGATTTATATATATATATATATATATATATACATATACATATATAAATAAACTGTTTTCCTTTGCCTCATTTAGTAAAATTGAAAATAAAGAAAAAGAACAAAACATACAAAATAAAGTTTGATTTAATTTTTTTTCCTGTGGTCATCAGAGGTCAAAGAGTGAAGGATACGAGCGACTGGATCAGCGTTACGATGAAATTCTGCAAGGGTTGTCGAGCTTTCAGTCTCTTTGTTGTTGTTGTTTTTTGTTTGTTTTTATTATAAAAAGCAGATCGAAGCGTACGTCGTGGTTCTGGCCAGTGCAGTCATTCATGATGTGTGTGTGTGTGTGTGTGTGTGTGTGTGTGTGTGTGTGTGTGTATGTGTGTGTGTGTGTTCCCCTCGTCTTTATGGTCGTCACAACCGTTCAAGTAGTAATCTGATGGAGCAAAAAGACACACACACACACACAGGTCAGTCGTTTCACAGCTGAGACTTGTTTCAGAGTAGATTAAGAGTAGATTAAGAGTAGATTAAGAGTGGTTTCTCTGTGAACACACCTGGACTCTTTTATCAGACATGTTGTTGTTGTTGTTGTTGTTGTTTCAGAAGAGGCCGCAGTCCTTCAGGTTGTTTTTGATGATGACGTCGGTGACGGCGTCGAACACAAACTGCACGTTCTTGGTGTCGGTGGCGCAGGTGAAGTGGGTGTAAATTTCCTTGGTGTCCTTCTTTTTGTTCAGGTCCTCAAATTTGGTCTGGATGTAGGCCTGCGCCTCCTCGTACTTGTTTGGGCCTGAGGGACAAACGGAAGACGGACCAGTCAAGAGACGCTCAATAAATAAATAGAAATAAAGGGAATAACAGACGCAGAAGCCATTTGCTTTACTTTCTGACACTTAGACACAATAATACACAGCTCCTTATATGGACATCCTGTTTATAGGTCACATATTCAGGTATTTTTTTCATCTTCTTATGTGTTGTTGAGTCAAAGTTATGATTCATTTCATATCACCTTTTTAGTCGTGATATAAAGTCACAAAATAGACGTGTTTTTCTTTTCTTTTTGTTCATAAAAACGAGCCGAGTGAACTTTGAACTGTGACGTATTTCACAAATTTCACAAATTCAATCCGATTTGAAACATTTTCTCGTACTTTTTGCTCAGGTGAGTTTAGGGCTGAAACAATTAATCGTTTACTTAATGAATCGTCTATCACAGAGCGTAAGAATTACTCTGTGCTCAGGAAAGAAACACACTCACATCTTGAAATAGTGTTTAAAACATCAATGTTGTGTTAGTGCACGTTGAAAATGGAGAACCCCCGCCCCAACTGGGCCACAGTTTACATGACACTGTTGATGAGGAAAAAGGAACATCCCACAATTGCAAAAGAAACCTAGATTTCAATGATGTCATCGAAGGCTGCATTGTCTTTCTTGTATTTTGATTATTCGTGTGTTTGCTCCATATAACAAAGAAATCATTAAAACATGGTTCCAGGTTTGACAAACACTGACATTTTCATCCAGAAAAGAATCGACAGACGACTCGATTGTGAAAAGAATCGTTAGTTGCAGATAATGTGTGTGTTTATATAGTAAGAATTCATTTTCATCAGAAAAAAGGGTTTAAGAAACTCTATATTTTGCACATTCTTGTAAAAAAAAAGCAGCTGAAATGCTCTGTGTTCTCAGGCTTAAACACAAGTTCAGCTCAGGGACGTGAACCCGAGCAAATACTTCAGAAACAACAAAGTGCAACTTGAGTGTAAACAAACAGACGAAGTGTCGCAGCATAAAATGTCGGAGAAATGACATCATCCAAGCATGAGGACAAACAGCACTGCGATCAGTATTTATGTTACATTGATTATATGATTATGACTTCACTTTGGCACCATCCCATAATGATGATGAAGCTGCTGATGTATTATTTATAGAGCTGCAACTATTGACTATTTTCATCCTCTATTAATCTGTTCATTATCGTTTGGTCCATGAAAATCTTTCACATTTAAGGAACTGAAGAACCCTCATTATTCAGTTAGTTATCCTGGTGGATCTGGTCGTCGCATGTAAACAGGTAACATGTATGACACTGTGTAAACATGAGTCGTCGCTGCTGCTGATGCTGCTGCTGCTGCTGATGCTGCTGCTGCTGCTGCTGCTGCTGATGCTGCTGCTGCTGCTGCTGCTGCTGCTGCTGCTGCTGCTGCTGCTGCTGCTGCTGATGCTGCTGCTGACACCTGCAGTCTTCTCTGTGCAGCCTCCAACACGTCTGAACATGAACGAGTCTCGCTGCTATTGACTTTATTCACTTATATTCACTTTGAAGAAGTTAATGGTTAAATATTCCCAGAGAATGTCAGACAGACAGACAGACAGACAGACAGTCAGTCAGTCAGCTGATGTCTCTGGGTTCATTACAGGAGATTTAGGGCCCTTCAGACTGCAGCGTTGTGTTGATGACTTAAGCAGAGCACTGGTCACAGGCATAAAGTGTTTGTAAATCAACAAGCGATCAGTGCAAAGACATGAAAGTGAAGCTGTGTCCATGTTACTGTACCAGTGTACTCAGGGAAGCAGATGGTCAGAGGGCTGTGGACGATCTTCTCCTCAAACAGATCCTTCTTGTTCAGGAACAGGATGATGGACGTCTCCGTGAACCACTTGTTGTTGCAGATGGAGTCAAACAGCTTCATACTCTCGTGCATCCGGTTCTGGGCGGGACGGGCACCGGTGTGGGAGGGAAAGAGATGATTAAAGGGCTCATAAAGGAAATGAGTTGACAGGAACAACAACAACAACAACCACCTCCCTCCCACTTTTGGAGAATTGTAACTCACCATCTCCTCGTCCTCGGCCAGCACCAGGTCGTAGGCGCTCATGGCGACGCAGAAGATGATGGCCGTGACTCCCTCAAAGCAGTGGATCCACTTCTTCCTTTCTGAGCGCTGACCTCCGACGTCAAACATCCTGCGTGGACACACGTGCACTTTTTATCAGGACGTGTACTGGGACTCATACTTTGTGTGAATACACACTGTCTGTCTGTCTGTCTCTCTCACAGGATTTGTCCTTTTCCTGGCATTCCTTGGCATTTCCGTACAGTGCAGTTGCTATGGTAACGGGCGCCCTTAGGACAGGTTGAGACACGGCAGCGGCAGGTTTCTCAGCTCGGCTCTCGTGTGACTTATTAATGAACGTGGAGGACATGGAAGACTTCTGTCTGCGGCTTCTCACAGTGATACAATGTTTTCATACATTAGAGTGTGCAGAGTGTGCAGAGCTCATTATAAAGGTTATATAATATATATCATATATCACACAGTCATGCAGAGCTCATTATAAAGGTTATATAATATATATCATATATCACTAGAGACTCTGCTGCAGGTGCCAACGTACGCTGATTTGTGTCTCTCATATCATCTCACATTTTCATTTAAAAAAGAAAGACAGAGAAATGAATGATAAAATGGATGAAATGTTTAACTTTAACTTTAACCCTGAAAACACACGTGGGTTGTTTTGTTTTTGTTGTTGTGTAGATGAGCGTGTCGTGACTCTTTGAGTTGAAGTTAAAGTTAAGGACAGACATAAATAACAATTATATTCTTGTCACTGCTCCTTTTCCAGTCATGAAAAGTGTCGTCTTATGGACGTGTGACATCGTCCTTTATTGTACTCACGACACTTTCATGAAAGAAAGAAAGAATATTATTATAATAATAATAATATATAATAAAGAAAGATATTTTTAAGATGAAATAAGTTCAATAAATAACTTGAATAAATAAAACCACATTATTGTAGTGAAACAAAGTGGAAGTAGATTACGATATACACTGTGTTTTTTTTATTATGAATGAAAATTGAAAAGTTTAAGACTTGAAGAAGGAGCGTGTAAAAAAAAGGTCAAATCACTAAAAGATCAGAACAAAAGATTTTCCATCGTTCATCTGTAGTCACATGTCACATGTATCTTTGTCAATAACGATCATTTTTACTAGATTAAAAAACAATGAGGGGACATTATGTTGTGGGCTGAACGTTTGACACCTGTGTGTACATTAGATGCTCATTGCATGTGTCTGGTGGAGGAGCTCATGACGACATGACGCAGAGGGAGGGTCTTACTTGAAGTGCAGGTCCTTGAAGGTGAAATGTGTCTCCACGATGCCAGTGGTCTTGACTCGAGTCCGCAGCACGTCCTGCTGTGTGGGGATGTAATCTGGCTTGGCTATCCTCTCCAGGTCGTTCAGGTAGCTGGTGGGAGGACACCACCATGTTACACACAGTGCAGTTGGAAAAAACACCTGAAGATGTCATCGTGAGGCAAAGTGTGAGGTGGAAGTTTGCCCCGGGGGCAAAAGTCTCATCTGTTGTTTCAAACACACCTAAAACAAACACTGTCACTTCACAGTCGAATCCTATCACATGGGAAGTCGAGTGCTCACTCTGTGACTCATAAATATGTCATTCTTCTTAATTAAATTCATTAGTCAGTGTGAGAGAACAACCTCTGAATCGTTTCTTCAGCTGAAACATGTTCAGAGTTGTGGTAGTTGTAGTGTGTAATATTGTTAGTCATCCGTGTCCATGAAATTGTGTTATTTAATGTTGACTTTATGTCTGAGGGACAGCACACACTTCACTAGCTAAGTCAACACATTTGCTTCTTTTTAACTTCATTTATGGAAATCAATGTCGAGTCCATGTTTGTTTTCAACCTTTAGAACACACACACCATGAATATGTTTAAACATAAATACAGACGGTATAAGAATGTGCAATATAGAGTGTCTTATATCCTTTTTCAGCACAATCGCGGCAAGCTGATAAAAATCAAATTCATTTTCACCGACTATAAGCAAAAACGTATTCTGAATGTTTCAAATCAGATTGAATTTGTGAAACGTTCTTGTTTTTATGAACAAAAAGAAAAGAAAAACACTCTATTTTGTGATTTCTGCACAACTATTGATAATTTATATCACGACTAGAAAATGTGCTATAAAATCAATCATAACTGACTCAACGACACATAAGAAGACGGAAATAAAAAAAAATTTAAAGCCTGAATATGTGACCTATAAACACACGCCCCCACGATGTCCATATAAGGAGTTGTGGCAAATTACCATGGGTGCATCTGTGGCACAGATCTATACAGTGTTAGATGTGTGTGTGCTTTTGTAACATGGCCAAATAAAGCAAATGTGCCATTTCACACCTGTATGACGACAGTCTCCTTATAAAAGGACTAAAAAACAAAACTGCAATCAACCTCTCCTCCTCTCTCCTCGTCTCTCCTCTCTCCTCCTCTGCTCCTCTCTCCTCCTCTCCTCGTCTCCTCTCGTCTCTCCCCTCCTCTCCACAACCGCAGGAACACGACTGTGTTTGTGATTAATGTAATTCCATTTAAGCCAGCGAGTGCAGATATCAAAGCCTTCACCATCACTACTTCACACCACGTGTCTGCCAGTTTAATCATAATCCTGTTCCCCACAGACAGACAGACAGAGAGGCAGAGATTTAGGCTGTTTTTGAAGTCCACACATCAGATAATACGAGGGTGTTTTTTATAAGCCTTGAAAATAAATTGAATTAGGTCAGCTTACGCTAACAATGAAAAGTGGCAAAGAGTAGAAATATTTTTAATATCTTTCCTTTCCCCTTCTCCCAGCTTGTGCTCAGACATGGATTATGGTCAAGTGCCTGCCTCCCTCACTCCCTCACTCACTCCCTCCCTCACTCACTCACTCTCAATACTGCCCTGACTGCAAAGTGCAATCATCTTAGATGCCAGTGTATAGCACAGTCTGGAGGTGTAACAGTCCAACAGTTTGCATATCAAACAGAAATCAGTGCAGCTATTTCCTCCAGCATCAGCAGCAGCAGCAGCAGCATCATCATCAGCAGCAGCATCAGCAGCAGCATCAGCAGCAGCATCAGCAGCAGCAGCAGCAGCATCATCATCAGCATCAGCATCAGCATCAGCATCAGCATCAGCATCATTATCAGCAGCAGCATCAGCAGCAGCAGCATCAGTGCATCCCTGAGGTCCACAGCGATAACCAGCTCTCACCTCTTACCAGCAGCCTCTCACAATAACCTCAGTAGAGAAGAACACACGGAGCACTCGGCGATGAGGGGACATGGAGGTAATTAAGACCTGCGGCAGATGTCGGCTGCACTGCTGCAGATTAGCAGCAACAACAGGTCTTTAAACTGAAAGCTGCTGGTTAAACAAAACAGCACAATGTCCTCGTCGCTCTTTGTTGCTCGAAAAATAGTGTGATGGAATAAAACCAGACTCCAGGGCAGAAGTAAAGTAAGGATTCTCTGACCTCTTCAGGTCAAACTGAGGTTTAAGGGATGAAAATGAAACACCAAAGTGACTCTTTAGACTCAACTGTCACTCCCTGATACAATTACTTGTTTCTTGGAAAACGCAATTGATCCAATTTTAAGATTAGACATGCAATGAATTCATTAAAGCCCAGATCTGTGTGGCATTCATGGAGGAGTCTGCTGTATGTGAGCGCTGTTTGGGTGTATTTTTCTCTTATAAACCAATATTTTTTTTTAGTGCTGACATCATTTTTTACTGCTATCACACGTCACTCGCTGTGTCAAACATGCAGCTCAGCACAAACAGCAGATTCGGTCACAAAAGCTCAAGTTACTTTTCTACTGATGCTTAAAGATCCAGTCACCAGTCACCCCGTTTATTTTTTATGTTCACTGCTCGTGATCTAGTGATTCACAAGTCCACGTGATCTCATTTGTAAATGACAACGATTCTTCTGCATTTCCTTTCATGAGCTGCAAATAAACGAGTTTCTCACTCCAAACGCCGCCTTCACGTCACGTGATGGAGTGGAGTGCAGTAAAGAGTTTACGAGCAGCGGCGGCGAGTGAGTGCGGCACAGAGCGTCGGAGGAAACGTGTGCTCAGGAGAAATCAATACAAAACGGATGGCGACGAACAAAGGTTCTCCACCACTAAATACACCAGACTCCTCTGTTAAACGAAGAGCTTTTAGACATAAATGTTGGAGATGAACCCAAGTCTTTTTAACTGATCTACACTTCGGCACGGTTCAGTTTTGATTCTTGTGCGTCTTCCTCTGACGGTGTTGGGCACAGTATCGGCTCAGCTCACTTAGCTAGTGGAAACACGGCACATGTCGCTTAAGCCACTACAGCATAAATAAATAAGAATAATAATCCCATTATGCAGGGCCTAAAGAAATCACACTTGACTTGAATGCCTCATTGAATGTTTCTAATCATTTGTTGAGGATTTGTGCACATTTGCGAACCGAAAACGTTACGTAATGAAAGCACTCACTAGGCTGCAGAGTCGTTGAGCTGGTACTCTCGGGCCCGTGTGAAGCAGCTCTGGACGCCGCTGTCGGCCCACAGTCGCTGGATGACGTTGGCCAGGTCCTCTGGCAGGATGCCCTGCTCCTCTGCTCCTGCTGACAGGGCAAACAGTTGGCGGGCATCATCCTGACAAGTCACAAAGAAATACACACAGTTAATTCATCATTTACTGCATTGACTCAAAAAGATAGAAACAATATACACAAAACAACAACATATGATAAACAGCAGGTTATGAGCTCATCACTCAGTAAGTGGACTGCAGATCTGATGCAGATGCTCACTGGTCTTATCTGAGGCAGGGACTTTTTTTTGGGAACGTAACAGTGGGGAAAAAAAAAGAAATGAAATAACTGATAACATTCTGTGTTCACTTCCAACATACAATAAATCACACACATAACTGCCTGTCAGAACAGTCCCTTCCAGTGTATACAGTACAGTGTGTGCTTGTGGTAAATAAACATTTAAAAAACAACAACAACAGCATCTCTTCATCCTGCAGATAAGAGCTATGACAACCAGGAAACTTACTGTTTCTCCCACAGTGGAAAGAAAAACATCCTTTTATCGTCAACGTTTACTTTGTTTATTTAGCGCGGTGCAGTTCATACGAGTCTGATTTAACATATTTTAACATAGTTAAACGTATGGAGTCTCTCTCGACCAGTTAGAGATCCCACAGGAGAAAACCAGAAATAATGCACTTGGCATTGACGGTCGAATAAAAACACACATTATATCACTGATGTGTGAGGTTTCTTTCTACTAACCAAAGGTTAATTTAAAATATGGCCCTTCAAACCGCATTTAAGCACAAACAAGTATCTGTAATATGTATATATATATATATATATGTATATATACATATACATGTATATATACATATATATATATAGATAGCACTGCTCATGATAGTTGTAGAGTATTTTAAAAGAAATAGCATCTATCTATCTATCATCCATCTATCTTGCTCGTTAGCATGCTAGTTATGTAGTATATCCCTTTAACACCTAAGCCTAAAAATGTCCATCTGGACTTTTATTTGGCTTATTTTAATCAGGCCAAAAACTGTAAATACATGTACAGGTGGACGTGTAATTACGGTAATGCAAAGTGCGCTTGGTGTTAAATGGATATATTTGGGTTTTTTTTGTGTAAAAGTAAGTTCAGTGAGACGTACCGCTCTGGCTGACTCCTCATAGTCAATCTTGAGGTTGGCCATGGCTTTGATGATGGCCATAATGGACTGGATGGTGTTGCTGTAGACCACCGCTCTGTACTGCTTACACTCGTCTTCTGAGTAACCGTCCTCATGAATAATCCTGAGTGCAGTGGGAGAGAGAAGTGTTAAAATCAGAAACAATGAACGTCTGCAGCTGAATACTTGACGAGACAAAAACAACATGTTTAGTATTAATATTTAATCAGATTCATACACAAGCATGCGGCTCAGCGTTTGTCTGATCACAAACGAGGACACTGTGACATTTTCTACACTACACTAAATATTGACTTGCTTCTCTATTTGTGGTAAACGAAGAAAAAAGCGACACGTGGTCGAAAATAAACCAAAGGGCTGGAAAAGAAAGTGAATGACCTCCACTGATCTGTGATGTGCTGAATGGGAACTCATTAAAATGCAAGTGGGCCCACTGTGAGTCAGACACTGTGAGGCCCAGCCAGAAAGACTGAGAGCCTCCACACTTACCCAAATAATACTTTAAATAATACAAAGTATTATTTAAAATACATTAAATCCTTTTTTAAAATCTACAATCTTACATTAGGCTGACATATGTGGGAAAAGGTACAACTGGACACAGAAAGTGGCTCCGAGCTCTTTAGATCTTATAAGTTTGGAGACTTCATTGCTTTATTGACCACCAGCTGCATCACAATACAGGTGGAACTGTGTGTACAACACAACGTTTGGATAAATGACGAGAACGGAAACTGTGTGACCATGTATTTGACATCCCATAATCTGAGATGAAAACTGGAGCAGCTGTATTCAGACTATTTTGAATGATAGAAACTGTGTTGGCAAAAATAAAACCAATATATTTCCCTCTTGATGTGACATTAAAATCTACAGAAGAGTATTGGCACCACATGTAAAAAACAGCATGAATTCTGAGATTAAAGCCAGAATTCTTAGATTAATCTCTTTTTATGATCTCACAATTCTGACTTTTTTTTCCAATACTGTCTGACATTAATCTCAGACTTCTGACTTTTTCCAATACTGTCTGACATTAATCTCAGACTTCTGACTTTTTCCAATGCTGTCTGACTTAAATCTCAGACTTCTGACTTTTTCCCAATACTGTCTGACATTAATCTCAGACTTCTGACTTTTCAATACTGTCTGACTTTAATCTCAGACTTCTGACTTTTTCCAATACTGTCTGACTTTAATCTCAGACTTCTGACTTTTTCAATACTGTCTGACTTTAATCTCAGACTTCTGACTTTTCAATACTGTCTGACTTTAATCTCAGACTTCTGACTTTCCCAATACTGTCTGACATTAATCTCACAATTCTGACTTTTTTTCCAATGCTGTCTGACATTAATCTCAGAATTCTGACTTTTTCCAATACTGTCTGACTTTAATCTCAGACTTCTGACTTTTTCCAATACTGTCTGACATTAATCTCAGACTTCTGACTTTTTCCAATACTGTCTGACATTAATCTCAGAATTCTGACTTAAATCTCAGAATTCATTCTGTTTTATGTTTGTATTCATTTGTGTATGTATTTCATTGTTTGTGTTTACACGTGGCCCCAATACTCTAAATTAAATTGTGTGAGAAATCCTTTTAACACGTAAACAACATGTCAACATCAACTGCTTGATGCAAATGCTAAAACTGGATTAAATAGAAAAACCATCTCCAATGCTGTCATATCCTGTACCTGTCACATTTCTGACAAACACAAGTCACACTATTTTTTTGTCGCATCAAACTCGTCTACTGTTTAGACCATTGAAACTACATTACTTTCCTGTAACACTACTTTACATACACATAATTATCCTTCTGTCACAAATATGAATAGGAAAATCTCTGAAATCTATTATTGGACCATCTCACAAAAGAGAACAATTGCTCACACAGCTCTCTCTCTCTCGTTGAAAGAGTTTGGTGCTGCAAGGTTTACATTTCAGGTTCCATATAGTACATTATGTTTGTTGTTTTTTTAGTGAACCGTCTCAGCAGGGCCTCTGCATTAGTGACATAGCAGGAAATCCTCTGGTGTCAATAACTGCTGCAATCTGTTTGAGTTACTCAACCCAGGACTCTGTTATTGTGGTTTATGGCAGATGGTCTTTCGTGGTGTGAGTTTATATGCAGATGTTTGAAGAGGCCCAGGAGAGGATTATTATCAATACTAAAGGACACTGGACAAATGTTTACATTCAGTAGTGCAATCTTCTAAACCTTTGTGTGTGGGTTGTGTCAGAGAGCAGCACTTTTATTTAAGCTATAGAAGACAATGAAAATGTCTGTGTGTGTGTGTGTGTGTGTCGTGTTTTTCCACATCTATTTGTGACTGTTAACCAGTTGTCACTGATAATAAGCTTTTCCTCGTTTGCAACCCTGGCAGGAGCAGAATTAATGAAGCCAGAATCATTAAATGTTTACGTCCTCTTGAGACACAAAAAATGAAAATAGTTCACATCAAAAAGGGCAAAAAGTGGATGCTGGTACCTGTTGAGAGTGCCGTACTAAGGGTATCTGTATACGATGATCAGTGCCTGGACTCCTTCACTGATTTAATTAATAATTTAATTCAAGTTTCTCACTTCCAAACGGGATAAGAAATGGTGCGTTGACTTTCTCATGGCCTATTTTTCCATCACGTTGCTCGAGAGCCGACTGAAGTCAAACTCTATCTATAGATTAGTCATTAATCATAAGAACGAGGGGGAAAGATTGCGTGCCTGTGTAACATAAGCTGTGTGTGTGTGTGTGTGTGACGCTGTACCTGCTTTACTCATGTTTGAATTAACAAATATACATATTGAAAAATAAATGAAGATTGACTGCATCTTTTGCAGATGAAGTGCGATCTACTGGATAATCTGATGATGTGATGCCAAGATGAGCCCTCCCACGTACTTCCTGTCTGATCTCGGCTGGTATTTTCAGTGAAAGAGCAACAAAAACAAGGACAGAGTGATTCCATTGAGTTAACATAAATACATAAAATACAAATGATTCACATTCCAAAATGAAGGAACACCATTTTGCCTGCACTTGTGTGGATTGAGCTGATATATTATACGAGGTAGAGAAAGTGGATGATTGTTATTCTCTTGTACACACACAGCAAAAACATCACGTGTCTTATCTCAGGTCGGCAGGATGTGTAAGATGATGATTCATTCACAAGTTTATCTTAAACACACACATTTGACTTACTTATCATACATATATATGTGTGTATAATAAGTAAGTCAAATGATATCTGGTTTAATAACACAGTACACACACAAACATGTGCATGGGAACATACACTGTGTAAACATTACATAGATTACATAGGACCGAGACTAACAGTCAATTAGAGCTGTTTGTTTTGTCCACAAATGAAAATGATTCACTTTTAATGACTTCTTTGTTTATGTGCAGCAAATAAACCAGAAAAAATATTCACATTTGAGAAGCTAAAACGATCAGAAATCCTGTTTTAATCATGAAAAAACCCTCAAACCGATAATCTAATTAGTGGACGATTCAATAGTCGATTCATTGTTTCAGCTCTGCAGTCAACCAAACAATGTTTTTAATATTATTGCTAGATAATATTATTCTATTCACAAATGATTGTAGAACCAGAAAGCAGCGATCCTTTAAGGAAACACTGGATGTTTGTGCGTGTGCTCGTGCCGCTGAAATACATTATTTTGTCAGACACATTGGGAGGAAAAGCAAAACAATTAGCAGCCACTTACTTCATCTGCTTCACAATGGTGCTCTTCCCTGACTCGCCAGCACCTGCAGAGAGAACAAAAACAGGCAGAGGTTAAAAATACGCTCCCGTTAGACGAGAGATGTAAACAAAGCAGGCAGTCATCTCGGCCGCCTCACATCTGGAGCCTTCTTTTCAAAAGAAGTCTTACCTCATCTCTGCTTTCTCTCTCACACACACACACACACACACACACAGTGAATCCTGCTTATTTAGCTGTCGTCTGTCAGTTCAAGTGTAAATTGAAATCAAACTAAAGCACCGCTGTTATAATCAAACATCTCAGACACTCTTAACAAAAGCTGGTTTCATATCTTAACAGATATTCAATCAGTTTAACTCATATACAACAAACAGGTCTTGAATAAATCTATGGTAATAGAACTTTTTCATGCTAAATCATTTAAACTTTAACATGTTTTTTCCCTCATAATTCCCATATGTTCTGGATGTGTTCCAATAAAGTGATTGATAAATAATTATACTGTATGAAAGTGCTGCGCAGGTCATAACGTTACAGTGTTTTTCTGAATTTAAACGGTTTCACAGAATAAAAGTTTTCTATGCATGAGTGTGTGTGTGTGTGTGTTAACGTAACTGTCTCTCATACAGTTTGTGCTTTCTGCTACAATGGTGGAGTAAATGGATCATTGCTGCTATGACGACCACAGTAGCTTCTTCAAGCTGAGCCTGGAGCATGTTTATAGTGCAGCAGTGAAAAAGGTTCCCCTGTCTAAGCGTGTTTTAACCCTCGGTGCTTACGCGGCGCGGATCTGCACATCCGCAGGTGCACTCATGGTACATTTGTCGTGGGAATAACACACAACTCCTTATATGGACATCCTGAGGGGTGTGTGTTTATAGGCTTTTTTCATCTTCTTATTTGTTGTTGAGTCAAACGTATGATTCATTTTATACTGCATTTTTAGTCGTGATATAAAGTAGCAATAATTGTGCAGAAGTCACTTAATTAGAGCCTTTTTCTTTTCTTTTTGTTCTTTGAACTGTTTCCAAATTTCACAAGTTCAATCTGACTTTGAACATTTTACAGTACTTTCTGCTCATTTTTGGTGAAAATGAACATTCTTTTTCATCAGATTGCAGAGGTTGTGCTGAAATAAAGGATATAAGACACTCTATATTACACATTCTTATAGCCTCTGTATATAGTGTATGTTTTAACACAGTCATGTGTTCTCGGTATGAACTGCTCATGTATGATCACTTTAAAACACAGTTAAAACAATCAAGCGTATCAATTAGAATCAAAGTCAAAGTCGTCTGAAACGGAACGTAAACGTTACCACAAGTATTGTTTTCCTTGTTTATTCTCACAGACTGAGACGGTGGTACATAAACACTACATAAACAGAGACACACACACCCTGCGTGGGGTGTCAGTGCACTCTTCACTCTTCACTCTTCACTCGCCCAGGGTGAAGTCTTTCTGCAATGACCCTCAAAATACCCTGCTACACAGCGTGCTGCACGTACATGCACACAGTGAAGCCCCCGGGGAGGAGGGAGCAAAGATAGTCTGCAAAGACAGCTGTCAGCCTCTTACTCATCCATGGTCAATGAGCTCAGACTGGCTAATCAAGCTGAATGCCTTGAAATAAAGATGGTTTTTTAAGGGGTTTTGAGAGCCCGAGGGTGTCATCAGGTGTGCAACATCATGTGGCAGAAAGACCCCGGGGACTGCGAGCGTTCCGAGGGCTTACAGTGAGTCCGAGAATATCCGTCAGACACATTGTGATATTGCAGCATGTTCTGAAGCCTGCGCTCACTCCGCCAAAGCGTTTGCAAATCATACTGTAATGAAGTGCTCATCCATCTGCTGTCCAGTCTGTGGGCCATACTGTTAAGCAGCAGCATAAGGCCATAAAGGAACATTTTCCCTGGCTTATCGCATCCCAATGAAAACTGAATTTATTTGATAAGATTTGGAGTGAATGGACAAATACAGACAGAAAATGTAGGCCAAATGCTGACGTAAGAACAACAACATTAGTTTCAAGACAAAGGTCCACCAGTCTTCTCCTAGGACACACACTGAACTTTAATAACCTCTGAGCTTTATTAAAGGATGTTAATAATTTAGCATTAATTATGAAGCGGAGAGCAATACATTCAGAGAGTAATGTCACATTGGTCCCTGGAGCGCTGACTGTGTCTGCAACAGTTTGTCTATACTTGTGAGTTCACTCACACACACACACACACACACACAGGAAAACTGGCAAGAGCAGAGCAGACGAGAGAGAGAGGGAGGGAGTGAGAGAGTGAGAGAGTGAGAGAGAGAGAGAGAGAGAGAAGGGGGAGAGAAAGAGATAGATAGATAACGTTGTAAACATGGCCTTTGGAGTTTGTCCAGTGGACCTGAGGCTGCTAACAGTTAGAAATGAGCAGTGAAGTTTGAAACACATCTTGGTGCTACCTCTGGTTTGATAAACAAATATTACTGCTGTACAACACAGATACTCCCCCTGCTGTTTTCTCAGCTCTCCAGCACCAAAGTGTGGAATCTGTCTGTAGTTCATGTCATTTTCAGCCTGGAAAACAGCCTGTTCCTTTGCTTCAATTTGACATACTTGCCATCTGGCATTAAACTGTACAACGACTGTACAACGACTGTACAACAAGAACAGGGACTTAAATAAGAAGATTCAAAAAAGTTTTATTACCAAAAGTGAATAGACAGGACTGTAAAAGTGAGGAAGTCAAATGGAGTTCAAGCATCAATATATTCACACCTCTGGGTTCTTCTCCTGTAACACACCAGTGCTGGCCTTGTGGATCAGTGCACTACAGTCATAAGTGGTCTTCAGCAGTTGTCATTCTGGACTGATATGGAAGCTGAAGACAATAAAACGAGGACAGACAGTATTTTGAAACCATTTGAGTGTGTACAGTCTGTGCAGAGCAGGAGATGAAGGAAAATAAATACTAAACACTAACCTAGCAACTGGGCAATGTGTACAAAAGTTGTGGTTCTCTGTGACTCATGGGCAAAAAAAGAAAGCCATTTAAATAAGATTAGCTAGCTTCAATATGTCAGACACAAATAAGTTACTCTCAAACACAACATGTAGATCAGTATAGGACCCTGTACAGACCTAGACCTGGTCTGTCCTAAGAGATCCAGTCACTGGTGAACAGCATCAAGTACGACTGTCCTGGATTTGTTAATGGATCTCACTTCCTTATACACACGGATGTTGTGTCTGACTGTGAGGACATAACATTTGAATCAATCATCAGCTGTAACATGAAATAACTAAAAAGGAATTGTGTTAAAAGACGAGGACCACAGTCCGGGGCAGAAAGCTATCTACAATCTTCACTGTTATGATGAAACAAAGCTGAGTTGTTTGACTTATTGCTTGATTTATGTGTTATGTACTCAATGAATCCATTATTAATCAATTACCAAATGAATCAACTATTTTATTGAGTGTTTTTTTAAGGAATTTAAGCAAGTGTTCTGATTTTTCAGCTCTTTAAATGTGAATATTTGCTCCATTTGTTTTTGGACAAGACAACAAGACGAGACCTTTGAATGAGAAGATCCTCATCACATCCAAACCTTTACCTCATGAAGAGCGTACGGTCTAAATCGACTGCCTGGGACTTTGTTCTCAACAGCAACAGCACGATAACTTCTGGTTAACACTCGTCAATCTCACAATAAATAGCATGCGGCCGCTGAGGTTAACACAGGAAAACAGTCAGCTAAGCTAACTTTGCTTAGCTAGCTCACATTAGACGCTTCTATCGTGAGTAAATGAACTCTTACTGTGAAATATGACAGAAGCTGCTCTAACTAGGCCAAACTAATCACCACAATGGGAACATCAAGCAGCTGAGTTAATCAGTGGTGCAGGTAAATAATTACATCCAATCACATTACTGTCATTCATTGTGGAGTCTGTAGTTTTACATTACATCTGTCATCTGCTTCGTTAAATCATCGAGTCGGCGACAATATCAAGATTCTGGATAATAATATCCAGAATCTCAGGTGCAAAAAGAAGAAGTCACTGCTAATTACACACAAGGAGTGACTGCTGTTGTGTTGCAGTCATGTTCCTGCTGCTTTTATTAATTCAACTGCTAGAAAGAGGATGAAGGAAATGACTCTTGCCTGTATTCAGAGACAACATGGAACACGCTGATGTTGTGCTCAGGGTGTCATTTGGACTTAGATGAGTGTGGCTCTAAATGGGTATCTAACCTTGTTTGGGGATGCACAGTTATTGGTTAGAGGCCCCTTGACATGAAAAACAATTATCACTGTTATACCTGGGGAAATATGTCTGTTATCACTCTGCAAACAGGTGCTGGTTTTCTGTGCTTGGGTAGAACCTGGGTGTGCAGCAACAACTTGAGAAAGTCCAGCAGTAGAGACACGGACAACAGTCAATCAGCAGCGTCTGAGCTCTGCCTGGAACACTTTTCATCACACACAGTGGACATTGGTGTTTGGATTGTTTTTCAGTTGCTATCAGCACCGTGTCGCTTTATTTGGAAACTTGAGGTTGTGACACCAGCTGATTTCTGGTAAACTTGTGTTACGATACATGATCTGTGAGAAGAACTGACTGAAGCTGCCTCCACTTCCATATTTTCCCAGTGATAAAACCAAATTAGGAGCAGAAGGGTGCCCGCCAGCCCCTCCACGAAAATTCCAGACATGCTTTTTAGACCGCCAAGAGTTTTGTTATCCAGTGAAGCATGATGAAAGTGACAAGTCCTGTAAGTCTAGACATACAATAATGAAATTATAGTGAAGGATACTTCCCACTGTCCTGTGTCGAGACTGAGGAGCAACAGCTTATAACCATCAGTGTGTTATCTTCTCGCTTTGCCTCCATACAGCATCAACGAAGGTCCACCTCCAGTCGTTTTAAGGCTTTACTCTGTCCGTGGATACATGTGCATGTGTTTGGACCCATCCTGGTTGGACCGGGAGCAAGACACAAAGGCAGCAGTGTGGGCCCTCGCTCGGCGAGAACACAGGGCCGCCGTTGATGCTTAGACCTGAACCATTCCAATCAGCGCTATAGCTCACGCACGTTAGTGACAGTGCTGTGCCTCCTTTCAGTCAGCCTGACAACTGCCTCCACGACTCACGACCATGATGACTGCAGAAAATACATTTCACTGCTGATGAGAGGGAACTTAAGTTGACCTGTGAGATGAGATAAACGTGTAAACACTGAAAACCAAACGATATAGAGACGCCCCTCTGTCCTGGTGAGTCTGACAAACAAAGCTTAGCTTCACACGGTGACACGGACGATACAACAACAGTGTAGTGTGGGTACGATAACAAAAAACCTTGAGAATATTTTCTCTCAAGTCGGGCTTTGATAATTACTAAACATCTGTAGAGTAATGGCCCTCTGGTCCCTCCTGTTTCCACTTCACAGCAGACATGTGGCCCAACTGGTGACACGCCGCCCGGTGAATATCAAATATGAAGCGGCTTTTAAGTTAAAAGTATTGGCATACTTGGCGCTGTCATAGGATTTCAAATCAATGTCCACTCAGAGAAACTGAGGCTTCTTAATTCTGTCAAGTCCACTTTCAAGTGATTTGTCTGCTTCCTTAAGAGCGCTAAATAAACAGTGGTGACAGTGCACAAGGCTCACGTCACTGTCGGAAATGATTCGAGAATTCTTACAGTGTCTTGTTTCACTTGCAGCAGCCAAGCAAAAAAAATAACAAAAATTACAACAGGACTCATTATTTCTCTCAATATCCCCAATTATACGCAGTACATTTTACTAAACATGCATGGGGGAGAGTGATGAGGCAGATTGTGTTCGTGTCGAGATGAGTAACTGCCGTGGGAGAAATGAGAAGTAAACAATGGGAGGAAAAGACGGAGACGTGGTGGAAGGAGAAATGAAAAACAATCCAAATGCTGAGATCAGAGAGACCAGTCACTTTTACTTTACTCAACTTTCTGACACGCACGTCTCTTACGTAACATAACTGCCTTAATCACATTTCCATGTCCCAGTGACTTTACTTGCTGTATTCTATCATCTAATTAATTTCAGTTTCTATCACTTCTCAAACTCCCGCCGCCACCGCCACTCTTGTCAACCACACACACACACACACACACACACACACACACACACACACACACACACACACACACACAACCATGAGCAGCCTAATGATGCCTGTTCTCAAGTTATGTGTTAAAATGCCAAACCCCCGACTCAAAACCAGAGACACACACACACACACACACACACACACACACACACACACACACACACACACACACACACACACACACACACACACACACACACACACACACACACACACACACACACACACACACACGCCACTTCCTACTCTCAGATCCAATCGGAGAGGAAGTGGAAGCAGCTTGCATGAAAACATGTACACGAGTGAATGCAAGAACACATGCACACGCGTATATCACACGCCGACATATCTGTCTGTTTGAAAGACAGCAGTGGAGGGACAGATGGTTACCACGCCCCGGGCAAAGAGTCGCAACTGCTGCCAATACAGAGAGGGATACAAGACCTAAAGTCAGCGCTCTCCTCGACGGAAGAAAAATCACAGTTTAAGCTCTTCTCACAAAATGTTTGAGGTCAAATCAGCATGAGTGTGCAGATTCCCTCTGTGGTGAAAACAGCCGACACTAAGAAGAAGACGACGAGCTGGAAGGAGCAGTTTGGGAGAATGAAGAAATCCAACATGTTTTACTGTGTACGGAAAAAAAACCCTCTCACAGGCTCTGAACATGTTTGTTATTGATTAACTATTAACCTCGACAATTCTGGAGTCATAAAGGTAATAGATGGAATAAATGGAATACACACACATACACAGAAATGGAAACAATAGAGCCTGAAGCATGATTGAGTTTATTAATCAAACTGTCAATACACCTCCTGACATTTAGAGGCGGTACATCTTAACAATGTATACGAGAACATCAAAAGAGGAGAGGAAATGACAAATGTCTGGAGCATATTGAAGGCCATAGATTAAAAGCATTGTCATAGAAGCAAGAAACAAAGTTGGATCGGCAAAACATTGTCAAGGATGCGACACAGACATTCTTCCATCAGCAGAAGAATGACAGGCAGAAAGAGAGAGAGGGATGCTGAAAGAGATATGGTCATAACACTGAGGCATCTGCTGATGATGATGATGATGATTTTGTGACAGGCAGGTGGGACAGCACATCTGTCCCCTCACACACCAAAGGGAACAGCTGGTTTTATAACGGACACACTACATTGTGAGTATTCCATTATCATTACAACCATTTACATACCAGACGTCAGACGTCCAACCTTGCACCTTATTACTCTCATCCCAAATAAAGTGGACCAGTTAGTTTGCTTTGAAAGACATGACTGGACAACTGGACAGGACAGATGGTCCACTTATGGAGCTTTTCCATATACACTTTACTAGCATTACTTGGCTCAACCGTACCACAACTAGTACAACTAGTACCACTTCAATGCTATAATGTAGGTCAATATAGCATGGCTGTGCAAATCTGCCCAAATCTGCCGTCTTCCAGTGACGATACTCTCTGACCAATCAGTGGCCAGCAGTGTGTTGACATCACATTTTATTATCGGCTCAGCTCGTTAAAACTGTGTAATGGAAAAGTGCCGTTAAGTTGTGTTCGTGTTCGTTCAATTTGTGAACGAGTACAAACAAACACAGTGTACGTGAGCTCTCCCACACTACGTACACTTACATGCACAGTTTAATCAAGCTAAGGCCGTAGTCTAACTAAGACAGGCAATCGGACAACCTGCAGAGCCCGAGTATACATGCAGTGGAGTGTGTCTGACTCCGCCTCCAAAGGTAGCGCTCCATCTCTCTATAATAAGCTAATGAGTATTGAATCAGTTTCCTGTTGACCTTTAAGTCACAGAAAAACATGTACATGCAGGAAACATGACTAATTATTGTCTTAGTCTGACTAAAATGGGACTACTGTGCATATAAACACACCAACTGCCACACTTTCTCTCACAGCTTTGATCCAAGTGTCTCCGTGCCTCATTTTTATCAGCGTTGTTGTCGTGAAACCCTTTGACAGAGCGGTGAGATATCAGGAAAGCTACAGCACCAGGAGCAATAATCACAGCCCACCAGATGGAGCGGATTCATGATTGCTGTTGATTGTCAATGCAGGGATGAGGGAGGAAGGCCAAGCAGAAGGGTGCAGAAAAATCTGCAACCCTCCGAGAATGTGACATCTGCAGTAACGTGGCGGAACATCTGGAGCGGGCCTCCTCTGACGCGACGCTACTACAATCAAATCAAAGCATGGCCATCAATTTTCCAACAGGCAACGCCCTTCAAACACTCTTCTACAAACAACTCCTGTGGTGATTAACACACAACAGACGCTGCTATTCAGGGACTGAATTAAGTGTAAAAAGTTGTTAGGAGATTAAATCGGTGCCTTTGGTCCAATTGGTTCTTCATACACTTCTCTAACACAGTGCAGTAATTGTAGTTTGGGCCTAAAATAAGACGATGTGTTCTTGTGTCTCTTAGTCCCGGCGTCCTCGCTCAGACTTCCATCGTGTGTCGTTTAATCAAAGCTTACATCTTGCAGACATCTGGTGAGGTCAGGGTTAGGATTGTGTTACATGACCTCTGAGAGTGCTGCCATCCTAGCTTAAGACCAAGTCCAGGCCAAGCATCAAGGGTCGTGAAGGACAATTCCATACATAGAGTAGAGTATATGATTACACCCGCGGTCACACAGTAACTACAGCAGCAGCATAAGTTCAGACCAGGGACAGACTCATTCAAATCAGACAGATGTTCAACTCTCTTCTTTGGAAGGGTACAACAAGCACACAGCTTTATCTATCGCACACTCCTGCTTATAGATGCTTTTTGTACATACACAGTATTTTCTTTGCCCCGTCAGCTCTGGTCGGCTTAGCGGAAATGATTGTGAAATTTGTGATTTAATTAATTTGACTGTTTTATCTGCATTTTCTCACTTTTTTCTCTCTCTGCACCAAAGCTTCTGTGCATGGTCAGAACAGCTGACGGCAAACGACAGAACAAACGGTTAACTCTGAAGTGACACTCAGCGTTATGTGATGTATTGTTGGTCATTTGAAGTGATCGGGGAGAAACAAGCAGAGGCCATGCAAGAGTGTGTCAGAGAAAGTCACCTGCGTGGCAGTTATCACAGGAGTATTAATGGCTGCACAAACTTGCCAGAGCTGGCATATTTCAATCCTGTTCCTCCCTCTGTTGGGAGACGCCCCTGGCTGTAAAATAACTTTGAACTCAGTAAGAATATGAGATTTGTTTGCAGCAGTTCTTGAGACAGTGACACAATATTGCAATATCTGATACACTGACACCGAAACTTGGACTATTGACGTAGCTCCCTGTGCAGTGTTGGGAACGTTACTTAAAAAAGTAATTAGTTGTAGTTACTCACTACTTGTTTCAAAAAGTAACTGAGTTAGTAACTGAATTACTCTATAATAAAAGTAACTCGTTACCAGGGAAAGTAACTATTTGCGTTACTGTTAAAAAGAAAATATGTCAAATACACATATATATATATATATATATATATGCACATACACATATACACAAGAAAAGTAAACAGTTACACCATATAAAGTGCATTTAACTCTAGCAAATTAAATCAAACTCTCTCAACCTGAGACAACACATGTAAACTTTTAAACAACAAAAAGATGTGTTTAGCTCTGTAGTCTTATTCTTAATTAAATAAATCAAACTCTCAATAATCAGTGTTTCTAGATGTGTGTGCCATTGTGAGACGCTTCATTAAATTAGAATTGCTTACAACGGATGTGGTTTTTGCTCCAGGACATAATGTACACATTACATATACGTTCTTGCCTTTGATAACAATGAACTTGAAGAAGTGATTTTATCGCCACAAACCATGAAAATGCCAACTTTACATCGGAATCCTGACTCACCATCTCTGCTGCTTCATCGATTCTCTGTTTAGCTGTTAGATTACCCCGTTACTGAAAAAATAACGCCGTTCTTTTATTCCAAACACTGTCCCTGTGCCATAATGATCTGCTCCGCTTCATACTGAACTGCTTTGTATCACTTATGAAAGAATTACACTACTCTCACAGGAGGAGCCTCACTTCAAACTGTGAAACAAAAGGAGGCTTCGCTTCTTTTGCTGGCTTTGACAAACTGCACAGCATGGATTTACTGGTCCTTCACACCAGCACTTTATTGCAAAAATGTGAGTGCTGGTCCTAATCTCACTGAAGGCTTCAGCATGGCCAACTAGGAAATGCACTGCTGATGCATAATACATACATCTATTACCTGCCTCCCTGCTGCATAACCTTTGTACTCAGACACACTTTTGCATGTATAAGGACACAGAGATAGAAGGAAAAGGCTCGATGAAATATGCATTACTATGGCATTGGAATATAAGCCATAACGGGAAGGAGAAGGATGGATGTGTATTTATACACATATATATATATATATATATATATATATATAAAAACACTTATATGAGAAAGTACAAGAGGAGAGGAGAGAAACTGATAAATAATGATGTTAATCTTGTGGAACATTTACCTTTCACACAGCATCAAGAGGAACCACTGAACATCAAAGCTGAGTTTAATTGTGACTGATTGAAGCGTTTAAGCATTCTGACCAAACCATTAGCAAATCCAACATATTTTGTGAATATAACTCGAGTAAAAATAATGCAGAAATCCTTGAGACTGAGAACTTTTCAATGATGAGCATTAAAGAGCAAATGGTTCTTCGTATGAGTGAAATTGTACTTCAATGAGTCTACATGTGCTTACGCTGCACACACAGTATATAACAGACAGACAGACAGACAGACAGACAGACAGCAGTGAGGCCTTGTCTTCATTTTGAACATCCGTCCAGGTGCTTAATAGCTTTTCAGACTTTGTAATAATTTTATTTTCTTTCTTTTTCTTCCATCTATAGAGACAACCTTGTACTGTTGGCAAGCACATCTTCAAAAATGATTATTGAGCGGGTTAACGTGCATGAGAACTCTTGAAACTCGGCATGGAGGTCAGGTCGTGCCCAGACCTTTCCCAGACTGGTGAGTTGTTCCAGAGCTCTATAGCGCCCCCTCTCAGGTGAGGCAACATTGCAGAATTTCCCGAAACTTGGTGGGAAGATGTTATAGACTGAGACAAACAAAAAAGTCAACCGTAACAATGGCCTCAACTCAACAGGAAGTGAATTTTTAAATGTCTCCTGGCACAAATTTGTGCAAAGAAACTATTGCTGAGATTTTTATTATTATTATTATTATATCCGTGGCTTTGAGGTCATTGTTGAGGGGGTTAAAGTGGTTTTAAAGGGTTAAAATGATGAGGGTTTTTTTGCACTTTTTTGTTGACATGGCAGTGCAAAAAGTCACCAGCGTTACAGTCTGACCTGGAATAATTACTCCAAACTAAAAGGCCATCGATCAAAGAGCAGACGAGGCAGCCAAGGCTTCCTGTGATGACTGGCCTTCTCGCAGCACTAAAAAAATCAGAGGCTGCCTTGGCCTTGAAGCCAGCAGATGAAAGGTGTGTGTCTGTGTGTGTGTGTGTGTGTGTGTGTGTGTGTGTGTGTGTGTGTGTGTGTGTGTGTGTGTGTGTGTGTGTGTGTGTGTGTGTGTGTGTGTGCAGACCAATGCACCTGACATACCAGCACAAACATTATTATCACTCAACGTTTCAAATCACATTTAAATGACACACTGTGACTTTGAATTAATGAGAAAAAAGAATCATACATCTCACCATACTATTTATGCATCGGCAAAGCCCAAGAACCAAGGCTGAACTTTCATTTATAATCATAATGTCGTCTATACTCACATGATAAATAAGATTTTGTGGTAAAGTTGGAATGATATTTTAATAAAATGCAATAAATTCTATCTGAAAATGTTCCAATAGGAGGAAATGTTTTCATTTTGAAGCCATGAATAATGAAGGAGCCACTACAGGGTCTTCCTCCAGCTGAGTACAAGATTTTATGTAGCGACTCACATTCCTGCAGCTCTATCACATGATGCTATTAGGTAGATGATGTCACTTCAGTTCTGCTCACTTTTAGTACACTCTTGAAAGATTCATTTCGTTTTTTGAAATGAGCGAGCTTAGATGACGAAAAGCTAAAACGCAGGTTCTGAAAAAGTGTGAAATTATGAAGAGCTATGTGAGAAAAATGTGAACTATGTGTGTGATCAGTAATCAGATGTGTGTGAGGAGGTTGTAAAGAGGGAAAAAAAGAGCCCAAATAGGCCTCTATTCAGCACAGGAAACAGACAGGAAGTTTATTTCTTCTCTGTGTCACTATAGCGACCTCAGCTCGCAAGATGAACAAGGGCACAGGAAATGAGAGGAGGAGGGGGGGGGGCAAATGGGAGGTTTCTCAACATTTTCCTCGGCGCACACAGGCTGAAACTTGCTTTGCCGACACCTTTCACTCATGAAAGGCTTCATTTTGAAGTCGTAACTGTGGATTTGCAGCTTTCAACTTTCACACAGATAAGGATTTGAATACAGCGCTGCCAGTAATGTGGGAGGCGACATCGAAAAAACTGAGATTTACAAAGAATCTCACAAGCCACGCGGTCATGTGTCCAGTTTCCCCTGGTGTGGAGACGCCATGTGATTTGAAGACGGGTCAAATGAGGACCCAGGTTGTTCTTATTAATCTGTATAAAGAATCTGTACGAAGACGGAATATAGAGCTGGATGGAGCAGTCACACCTCTGCACATCTGAGCAAAAAGGCTCTGTTTTATTACACACTCTGCATAATAAACATGCTATCATAAAGTCACTCACGCACGTGGATATTAGTTCAATTCAGTGCAAGTAAGCAAAGAAGGCATTATATGGGGTGTAGTTTATAGCACAATCTCTACTCTGCAGACTGACTCAAGTTGTTCTGCTCCAGCAATCCGACTGCAAACTGTGTTCGGTGATAAACAGTCGCACTTTGTTTCCACCCGTTTCCCTTTGACAAAGTGTTTGTGACTATCTCGGTTTAAAATGTGGAACAGACACTTGCATGCGTCCATAATTCACTCACACTGTGCTATTTCTTTAACAATAAAAGTGTATTACATAGGTATTTAAAGTTCATGCGACACAGGCAGCGTCGACTTTGTGTTTAGTTCCTCTTCACAGGGAGGTTTTTATCGTCAAATGTATGCCGATGTGTTGAGGTCGTACTGTAGGGCATGAAAAAAAAGAACTGTGAACAACGCGCAACATTTAGACCTTTTCACACTCGCTGGTGAGTGGAAATAGTTGTGAAATAGTGTGAACTGTGAAATGCATTTAGGAGAGCATGTGTGAATAACAAGTGTAACAAAACATCCAGGCAAAAGGGGGGTGAAGAAACAATGTTCTCTAAACAATGTTTGTTTTAGTAATTCAGGTGTGTTTATATCAGATTGCCTAAAGGTTGTGCTGAGAAGAAAAAAGGATATAAGGCACATTCTTATAGTCTCTGTATATACTGTACATTTAAACACAGTAATGGAAAAAGCAGCCAAAGGTTAATCAAAATGATGAAGTATGAATTTCAGCCATCACCAGACACAATCAAAACACTGAGTGCACTTTACCATGACCAAGGAAAACACAGAATTAGCTCATGCCCCTTAATTCCTTTGTGGCTTTCTTTAAAAATGTTTAACTTGAGAAAAAAAAAGAAAATAATTTGAGTTAAAGATAACTCTTTCCAAAATATGTCTCACTTTGTTAAATTTAACTTGTGTCCCAATCTGTTTCATAAAGCAGAACTTTCATGAACTTGAAAGACAAACTCAACTCTAGTAAGAGACGAGCCCCAGTTTTGTGTCCTTGTGTCAACAGTCATACCTTTCCATTACATTCTGTCTATTTATAGACGTCGTACACTATCTCTTCATCAACTAATGAATTTCCTTCTGTTCTATAAATGCAGTCACCGACGTTATCAACAGTTCACTTAAGGTGAACGCAGGTAATGACTACATATGAGATATGCATGTTTCTTCCACATGAGTAATATGCATCGTCTGCCATCTGGTATTTATCTTATGCTGGTCCTTTGTAGCATGAGCAAGAGATTTATGGTGTTAACAGTGCACCACAGTGTTCTCCAACCAGGCCTGCCAATGAGTTGTGAAAGAGAGACAGAGAGACAGACAGAGAGAGACAGAGAGACAGACAGAGAGAGAGAGAAGAGCAAGAAAGGCCTCAGAGAATCAAAGTGTTGTGCACGGACCTTCAATAATGCAACAATGCAAAACACTACAGAAAACCTAATGTTACTGTGAGACATGTCCAAACTTTGAACTCTGGGAGCTGCAAAGTTGAGGTAATCAATGGGAATCATTTAAACAACAGAAAAGGTTATAAAACATCATGAGACCACTTGAGATTTTCTCTAGAGGACAGCACTCTCTTCCATTGTTGTTTGGCTTTGCCACACTGCAGGTGCAGGGTAATGGCGACAAAGCTCGAAACTCAAAGCTCTCTAAGTTTGTTTTGACAGTTGTCACTCATGCCTACGGAGCGGCAATTCACAATTCATCTCATAATTGATTCATCGAGTAACCGTTGGGAAAATGCTAGGAAAATGTTGATCAGTGTTTTCCAAACCTGGAAATGACGATTTGATGATCTCTAGTGTTTTGTTTTGTCCACAAACCAAAAGGATTCAGTTTTGAATGATTTCTTTGTCATATGGAGCATATGAAACAATCAGAAATCTTGTTTTAATCATACAAAGAACTGATTAATCTATTATCAAAATAATTGAGGATTCATTTTGTAATCCATTAATACTCGATTAATCTAGGAATTGTTTCAGCTCTAAAAGAAACCAGAAAATAAACACATACATACACACACACACACACACACATATATACATACATATATATAAACATTTAAATCGTTTAATCGATTATAAAATTAGTTGCGGTTTGATTTTATATTTGATTAATAATCAATTATTTGTTGCAGCCCTACTCATGTCCCATGTCCAAATATCAGATATATATCTGATATTTGGACCAGGCTTAAAAATCTGAATTAATGACTTCAGTGTTCAGGGATTTCACACCAGTGAAAAAACTTCATCCCATTAATTTGAACGTCACCTATAAAAACAGAATGACGGTTGCCATGGGTGCAGGCTGCTCTTTGAAGAGTAAGACTCAGTTTTAGGGTTCAGACTTTAGGTTCAGTTCGGGTAAGATTAAAGATTAAAGTTAAGCATTTGTGATGTGATGGTTGAGGCGAATGTAAGTGGAGACAAGTTGTCCCCACTGGGATGGTAAAATAAACGTGTGTGTGTGTGTGTGTGTGTGTGTGTGTGTGTGTGTGTGTGTGTGACTGAGCGAGTACTCCACAAGAATACGGAGCACTAGCACCCTCACAGAGAGTTCTTTGTCCACGCATGTTGCCCCTGAACCAGCAAGTCCACTTTTGTTTGTGCTACTTCCTTTCAGGCTCGTCTCTCTGCAGCTGACCAGAGAGACGGCCCTGGACTCTGAAAGAGGGGAGTGTAAAAGACACAGTGAGACAGAGACACTGAGAGACACACAGGTTGACAGACAAATCTTCTCTCCAGTGAATCTGGTCCAGAATGAGGTCAGGGTAAATTGACATATTTACCCAGCTTATGATCAAAGCGGTGATGTTTGTTATTGTGCAGGTGTTTAGCCAGTGTGGTCGACCACAAACTACATTTTCAGTGTTTTGATAATCGACTCATCGGTTTTCGAGGTTTTTCTTGACAATGAATACAAGCTTACTGATTGTTCAGCTTCTTAAACGTGAATATTCTCTGGTTTCTTTCTCCATTTGACCAAAAAAAAGACATTTGAGACCATCATGATTTCCTGGTTTGGTAAACACTGGTCGGCATTTTTCAACGCTTTCCTACATTTAATGGACAAAGGAATACTCGATCAATCGAGAAAATAATCGACAGATTACAGATTTGTGAGGCCAAGGACGCTCATAAAGAAGTCTGTATGAGCTTTTTTTTGTCCAATCATTGTCTAACACTCACTCAGTATTTTGGCACAAAACGATTCCTTGACTTTTACATTATCGTAAGTTACTGACTCTACAGTGACAGCACCAAATATCCACATCTGCTAATGTAAGTAAGGAAAGCTAGATGTTTTCCTAACATCATCTGACTGACAATAAGATTGACCCAGCCATAAATGGTCATTTGTGCATGTTTCCAATCCTTACTGAACACAGGGATACACAGACCTCTGTGTCATTAGTAAACTAGTGTGAACACCATGACTCAAAGCAGAAATAATATGTTAAACCACAGTGGCAAAGAGGCACACAGTCACCTTGGTTGCCGTCAGCGACATCCTCTCGGTGGGATGTTGTGCCAAAACAGATCTGCTCGCTTTCAAAACACACTCTGCTCCAGAGATAATCACCATAGTAACAGGAGAGCTGAAACACCTGTAATCTGTCCGGACCTTACCACACGCTAACAACATACAGTTGACTAAAAGTGACGTGACTGTCATTAAATATGACCATGCACAAGCAGATGAATTCATTCACACCGTTAGATTGTAGATACCACCGCTCCCTTTCCTTGACGAGGCTTCATCCAGGAGGACGGCAAAAAAACAAAAGGCAGAGCTAAGGTGTCTTTAATGACGATCTTTCTCCTTTGTTTTTCACCCTTATTTACTCAGGGTCTTCTGCCTCAACGTGGTGCCGACTGCCCACTACACGGCACTGATGGAAGGGTCAGGAATTAATAACCTCCACAGTGACCTGACGGTTAAAGGTAAAGGATTTTTCTTTGACTTCCTGTCCACATCCATTTAAAATCTGTTGTCCTTCAACCTTAAGGACGACAAAAATACTGACGGCTCAGAGCTTTTGAGGAAGTTGAGCAGAAATGCAGAAGTTGACAAAGATGTAAAGAGGCAGCAAAGACACACACAGCTCATGTCTCGGTTTCACGTCTCGACACTGCACCAAAATAAATCGCTAATTATCAATCACTAAATGAATTGTCAATACTTTGATGATCTATTGATAGGTTTGAGGGTTAACAGAATCATTGTCATGTGAGATATTAACCGTAGAGATGGTATTACAGTCTCCGCTCTGCAACCACGCTCAGTGGGCTTCATGAGTTTATTGGCTCTGCACATGGTAAACAATGAAGATAGATCCAGGGTGAGCCGTGGACCTTGTCACACTCTGTGGACGAGTTTCCCTTAGGCAGGAAGCAGGAAAACGCAATCATGACAACCTCAGTTTAAAATGTGTTTAATAAATACACTAATCTGATGTTATTATGTTATTGTGAAGTTTCTTGTTAACATAACTCAGAGTTTCCAGGGAACGATGGGAATCACAACATAGGAAAAAGAAACATGTCATCATGCATGACATGATGAAAATGAGAAATAAACAGCCAAATATGAACAGGATCGAGTCCATTCTATGTCTTATTTTGTCCACAATCCAAAATATATATAGTTTGAATGATTTCTTTGTTAAATGGAGCAAAGAAACCGACAATATTCACATTTAAGAAGCTGAAAATCACAGAAACTACAGAAACTGTTAATACATAAGTATGTATGTATATGAAAAATGTGACGAGACCTAAACAGCTGAATCATCCATCTTCTCTGTTCCTTTTCTTCTCTTTTCATGTAAAACATCATGGTTAAGATCAAACAGGTCAGGTCCCTTTCCTTCCTCTTACTGAGAAGCCATTTCTCTCGTTTAACCCTCGGAACCTTCTGCAGCCACAGACACTGGAGCACAGGTGTTTCCAGGTTTAAAGACCAATGACCCTTAGTATGGAAGAAAAAGTTAGAATTGCATGAAGCTTTTTGCAGACAGCAGCCATTTGTGGACACTTGAATTAAATCGTCTAATCGCAAACAAAGTATGACGGAAGAGATTGTTTATTTTGGATTTTTGGCAGCAGCAGCAGCAGCAGCAGCAGCAGCAGCAGCAGCAGCAGCAGCAGTTCAGAGCAACAACTCATAGTGCTTCTGTGGCCTGAACCTACTCACTTCCTGCCTGACAGGAAACACGCAGAGCAGTCCCTGCCCTGCCCTTCCTGTTCCCTGCCCATATGCACACACACACGCGCACACACGCGCACACACACACACACCCTCTCTGTCACCATTTCACCCATGTAGCTAAAACACATCAAGTGAAGACCACACTGCACTGGATCATTTTAATCTGCGAAATGAGTTTTAAATCTATATTTAGGGAAAAGACGACAGAGCGAGGACTGGTCTGCCCGACTGCAAACCCAAATTACCTCGTCTTTGCTCCTGAACTGCACCACGAGACTGGGCCAAAGAAAACACAGCAGAGGTTGGAAAACATCAGGATGAAGCATGTGCCCAGACTGAGCTGGACTGTAACTGTGAAGTGACAATATTAACCAAACAGAAGATGGGAAAAGCTCCTTTTAGAGTCCCCTGGAGGGAAAAAGAGGAGAGGCCATTCCCCTTGGCTGATGCAGCACAGAATCCGCCATTGTCTTGATGCCTCATTTCCTCACAGTCTTTAATCAAACTGGAGTCAAACAGGCAGGCCATTTTTCACGCCTGACGAATGGAGCTCTACGAAAGCAGCGCTAAACGAAACTACAGCATGCAGAAGTAGTACGGAGACATGTCTGTGTTTGTGGGTGCATTCAGAGCAGCACGCCTCAATGTGTGCAGTGTTTCAAGAAGGCCAAGAAAGAAAGAAAGAAAGCAGAAAAACAGGATATCAACCTGCCACAACTGACAGCCTCTGTGGGCAGGTTTGAGTCAATGCAGTGTCTACAGGAGGAGGAGGAGGAGGAGGAGGAGGAGGAGAGTGATCAATAAGAAGAGACGCGGGAAGCCTCTCAATCTGAATCTATGCAAAGCCAAAACCAAAGTTATAAACACTACTTTAAAAATGATTTACTGTTAAAAAGGCTTCACCAAAGTCACTCCAATAAAAAACTGATTCTGCAAGCACTGCAATTATTATTATCATAGAGAGAGAGAGAGAGAGAGAGAGGGAGAGTGTGAGAGGGAGAAAGAGAGAGAGAGAGTGTGAGAGAGACTTCTGGCTCCTGCCCATGTCTGAACTGATCTCAGTGCAGCCGTCTACTCTCTACGTCAGTGGCTGACAGCAAAGCATGCAGCAGAGCAATCAACACTCCAACACTTGGTTATCACCTCAGCTCTCGGCTCAACCACCTTCTCTTACCACCCAATCCCATCCATCACTCCGCCTTCTTTCATGGCGGGTTGAAAGATTTCCTTCACGTCGATTTAGTGTAGTTTTTCAGCACTACATAAACAACACACACACACACACACACAAATGGTAAGAGCCAAGTATGGCGTTAATGTAAATGTAATTGTTTCTGCATGTCTCTATTTCAAGACTTCAGTCAGGTTTCTGCAATAATATCTGTTCATTCTTGGTTGAACAGAAACAGAGTTAACAGCAGCACATGCCCCGCCCTCTCTGTTCTCCTACTCAGTATTCCCCGGCTAAAAAGAGCCTCAGTGTGGGAGCGCACCAAACTGAGGCCCCACAGACAACCACATAATTACAAATCACAATAAAGCCCTCAGTGCTGTGTCCCTGCCAGAGGCTCAGCTGCACTCTGGTCTGCTGGACTCCCCCCCTCCTCCTTTACCATTTCTTTAGTCTGCTCACCCATGCCCTGTTTCTCTCCATCACCGCTCCTTCTCATGTCACTGCTGTAAATCTTTCTTTTTTGTCCTCGCGTCTCTTTTCTGAGCTGATCTGCGTTGTCCCATCACTCTCACTTTTCTCTGAGACTGAATTTGAATTCCTACAACCTTTAGGAGTTCTGCCATTTTGCACATCACCAAACTACAGGAATCTATGAACATTCATTAGCTTTGGGTGCATTTAAGTGACACTTTGGCATTTCCACTAGCGATAGTACCTGGTACTCTTTTTAGTACCTGCTCTGGTGAGGTTCTTAGCGAGCTGAGACTGCGTGACGTCGCCAGACTGCCGGCCACTGATTGGTCAGAGTGCCGTCACAGGAAGAGACGTCCGACACAAGAAGCCGAACAACGCCGAACTGTAGATCAGTTAAAAAGACTTGACGATCCTAAAAACGTGGGTTAATCTCCAACAATTACCGGGGAAATGTCCGTGACTGTGTCAGACGGATTCTGCGCTCCGGTCATGGAGGAATTACTGAACGAATATTTTTAATGAACTGATTCTAATGATTCAGTTACATTGAAAACAACCGCTTTACAAGTCACTAGTCACTCGTTTGTGTGTAAAACTAAAGTCACTATTTTGTTCACATTGGCCCTTTAAGCTGGTGTTATTTGTGGTTTATGTGGTTATTTGTATGGTTCAATACCAATGCGGCTGCATTTTTGTTTTCCACACACATTACTGTCTGTCCACTGACAAAAAACAGGAAAACAGCACTTGTAAGCAGCTAATTATGTTAAGTACAGCTCTATTGCTGCTCTTTAATGAAGAGTCTGAACATCTGCAGTAATCGTTTTTAAACAAAGTCTCACAGAGATGCGCTCACACCAGAAACACATAGTACAAACATTGGACTTGTAAATGCATTATGATATCAGTGAAATAAGAGCAACACTGAAATTACACAAAAACAAAAAGAGCTTTTAGTAGAAAACGATTGGTGCCAGAGCAATGCAGCTGTAACACAAGTCTATTGAAGGGCAAAAGCTCCCGCTTTGAGGCAAAGAAGCCAATCATTAAGCCACATTTAAGTGAAAAGGGCATACTGTATCTGTCTGGTGAGTGAACGGGGAGTTAAGGTTCAACTAGTCCTACATTAGACATTAGAGTCCAGTTTACAAAAACATGCAGGCTCATAAATGTGGCATTTAGAATAATTAATGGCCTCAAATGATTAAAGTGAAAGTGACATAATTGAAAGTCCACAGAAACATCGATAACAAAGAAACTACCCAAATACAATTACGCACAAACACAAAATCACCAACAGTCTTACATTTTTGTCTCGAGGTTCATTTCATTTGCTTGTTGATTTGACAAAACGCGATAGCATCTCCACTGCCCTCGGCTTCTGAGTGGAGTCCCCAGAGCTGCGGTTTTAGAAGCTGATGGTATCTGTGACTTAATACCAGACATGAAAAATGCTTTCATTTATGTGTCACGTCTTGAAGCTTAATGTTACAAGAGAAGCATCAAAACCTCTCAAATGGAAAATGTTGTGAAAATGTCATGAAAGAATAATAAGCCCCCATTTTACCCAATTAGTTACACGGTGTGAGTGTGAGTAACTGTACTTTGCTAATTTCCTCCTCTGGCAAGGAAAGAAGTAAAAGCAAGAAACCATCCATACAGTATCAAAGTAAAAGCAGCTTCTTTACCAAAGTGAAATAACCGCCGCTATCTCCAGACACCGTCCCCTATAATGATCCAGTCATTCTACAACCACA
Organism: Solea senegalensis; assembly: GCF_019176455.1. NCBI lineage: Eukaryota > Metazoa > Chordata > Actinopteri > Pleuronectiformes > Soleidae > Solea > Solea senegalensis. The sequence goes on along the minus strand of NC_058024.1, from coordinate 25,855,727 downwards.
GATCTTGCCTCATGAGTTCAAAGGTTGAAAATGAAAGGACAGAAGTCATAAAGAGGGGTGGTTGGTTTGTGTCGTGTCGTGTTGTGATTAGTATTAACCTGCGAGTTTGGAAGCTATGGCAAATAAATAGCCAGTGGTTGTTTATTTGTGTTTAAGTACGGCCAAATGTGGAATAATTAAAAACAATTTATAGTGCTGATTTTCCTCTTCCTCAGTCTTCTCTGTTCAATATGGTGAGCGCACACTCATTAATATTGCCCTGGCAGTTATTGTGTTGTTTCTTTTGACTTTTGTCAGAGTTTAATTACTATAATTACACAGACACCAGTATCACTTTAAACCACAAAGCACTCCCATATTTGTGGGCAGGAATTCTGCACAATGTGGATAAAACCCAACATACGCTCTACTTATTAGTTTCCCTAAACTCCAGCTCACGAAACATTTGTCAAATGTGGTATGGAAGGCACACGGCTCCTCGAGCTGTTGGCACGGTTGCTGCGATTTGAGTTATTTAAGTGGAAAGTGCAAAAGCAGTCAAATATTCAGAGGTCAAATAATAAATAATAAAATCAATGGAAATGATGAGAACTACGTTTCTACTTATAAACATCTGCTCTAAGTAAATAATGTAAATATTAAAATTCTCGACGTCCTGTGAAAGCAAGCTGGCACGTCAGAGTGGTTTCCATTGGCGTTGGTGTTTAACATTATTGGTAAGATCAATCCATGGAAAAGTAACTCTTGAGGTGAACCAATAACCTAATTCCCCTGGGAATTTCCCACAGTTTCTGGGGGGCTGTTTGGTTTCCAGCTGAAAATTCAACAGTAAACCATGGAAACATTATTTTCACTAGCGAGGACTAAAGGGTGCTTTTCCTTCCACTAAAACGTTAATATTCGATGTACACGTGCTCAAATGTGACTAATTATTAGCAGAGTTGAGTAAGTTGCTTTAAAAATCTAACACCTTATGTTACTAGTTTTTTCAACCATTTAAGTTCGACAGGCAGATGTGACACGACGTGAATTGACAACATCATCATTTCCATTTACTTTTAATTTAAAACAACGAATACAGGGAGTAGGGTTTAAAAAAAACAAAACATATCCTGCTAGCAGCCTGAGGTGAAAGACTCGCCGATATTATGTCCCACAGATTAAAATGTCCCCCAGATTATTATGTCCCACAGATTATTATGTCCCACAGATTATTATGTCCCACAGATGCATTCCACACATTCACTTCCCAGCTGCTCAAATTGGCCATCGAGTTTACCAGAAGTAAACCTGGTGGTGTGACACTTGGATATGAAGCAACCTGGTGCAGAAGAAACAGAAACACATGCACACCAGCAGGAGTGGAAATGAAAGCAGGTTTACCAGCAGCTCTGATAATAAATACCATCTCTGAGCCAACTGAACGGCAGCTGCTGAGTCGGCCGTTTCTCCCTTTTCTGTAGAACATGAATACTCGGGTGATTAAAGTGCTTGCATCTAAATGTCTTCTTAAAGGTTGTGCCATCTAACTCGCTGCAGGCAAAGAAAACAGACACTGCATATCCTGTGCATGTGTGTGTGTGTGCGTTCCAGTCCAAGTATATCCATGAAATTTATATTTAATTTACAGCAAAACAGAATAATTCAACTCAATACAGAGAACAAACAACAAGTGAATTATTGATGATGGTATCTTCTTTCTCTGTGTGTGTTGCTATGAAGCAGCTTGCCTATATCAGGTTAATGTATTTCTACTATTATGGGTGATATCGGCATTTTATAGCACATGTAAATTCAACAGCTTATTTCTTTTTTGGCGTCCTGCAGAATATTTATACATATATACACACTTTCACATGAACAACTAACAACTCACATGTTCATCACAGCTATGAAAACTAATTTGAGGTGATATACTGTGTGTAAGTGGCTAATTGTTCCATTGTTTTCTGATCACTGCACACTTAAATACACTCGAATGCCCTCTGATGCCTCGTGGGAACATTTCTGAACTGATTTGAACAAACAAGTATTCAAACTGAATACTTCCACATGTCATACTTTACACCACACTAAAAACACACACACACACACACACACACAGTGAAGTTAGGACTGCTCACACACACATCGAGCCCTGCTGCTTGAAGAGTTTTTTTAACAGGGTTTGGAAACCAAACGCATCAAAGAACAAACATCTTTTATGGCTCGACAACATTCTTTCCAAAGATTCCGTCTTTGCTTGAGGCGAGTGTTCAGCCAAACACACACAGAGACGATGCGTTACGTCTGAAAGATGAGTTACAACAGTGTTGGGGGGGCGAACAGCGGACACACAAACTCAGTGTGTAAAGCTTCATTTTACTACACTGTGAAGTCGTCATTTTACTTCTTATTTTGAAAAGAAACAGCAGAGGAAAGAGGAGGAGTGTGAGGGCGAGACTGCGACTGTTAGACCTGTCTCATGGTTCACGTCTGTAATGGTCTGTGGGTGTCTGCAGTCTGAGGATCAGAATTTGACATCACTGACACAGGATGGGTGTGTTTGTTTCCTCAACCAGCTGAACAAAAGACGCAAAAGCTGCACTTCTCCTCGACATGCAGCCATCTGAAAGAGGAAGTGACAGCTGAAGGAGCCAGTGGAGGGGGTTTAAACAGGAAATGACATCAATCTCCATCTCTAAAATGAGAAAGGAGAGTATATAACAGTATAACATAAGCCAACACTGGTTATTATCCTCTATGTGGACAGGAGGGAAGTCAACACTGTGTTTGATGAAGTAATCCTGTTCACTTCAAGGCACAGGGCATGACTTTCATAAGATCTGCAGGTGCTAATGAAACCACTTCCCATCAATACGTCCACTATAAAAGACAATAATGTGTTCATTCTGAACAATATTATGAAACTGGTGTCAAGTCGAATGGAAAGAAACTGTGACCTCACAAATGAAATCATATCATAAATTTCATTCAAGCTTTCAGACAGAAAAGATATTGAGTTGATCGGGTTTAGATTTGTTCCACTGCCACATAGTGTGTGTGTGTGGGGGCAAGAGCAACACTGACCTCCTAATTACAGCACAGCTGTCACAACAATGTCACCCTTAGACCCCCGAGGACAACACACAACACACACCCTCACACAGTGAGACGTCTCGCGATTCCAACCATCTATCACCTTACCACGGGCCCCTGCCGCTCAAAGTTATGTTAGGCACCTCAGGCTGATGTACTTTCTCCACGGCACGCAACTCAGATCAAAGTCTAAGAGAAATATGAAGGAGCTGAACGCCACTAATGACACAGCAAGAGTGAGAGCCCTACGTAAAAGCGTCGCCTCATACAAGAGAAATTGAATGAGGTGATGAACAGTGTAAGTCACCAAAACAGACATTTTGCAAGACTGCACCTCTGATGTAGCTTCCCTTCAGATGAGTCATCGTTCTTCCTTTGTACACCGTGTTATTTCCTCTACCAAGGTTTTTCCTTCCATACTCCCAGTATTTCACTCAGTGCCGACAGTGTTATGATCTGGAGTCGCTACGGTCAGCCCGGCGACCTAAATACACTAAATGACCGGGTGTTTTGGGCGTAATCAAAGATGACAACACCACGGTTCAAATTGTGAAATAATGGTCCAGTGAGCATGAGACATCATGTTCACACACACACACACACACGCGCGCACAGTCCAGACCTTAACCCTTCACAATCACTGGGATGTTGGCAAACGTGTGTTCTAATCATGTAAATGATGTCGGCTAAGAGATGGAGAAACTGAGAGGGTCAATGTGTGTCCCTCCTGCTGCTTATCACTCCCATGATATTATCCCACAGTATCACGATCGTCAACATGTCCACGATCTTTACTGTTCGTGGCTTTCAGTGACATTTGCCTGTTTGAGTGCACTTACACGTAATATTAACCCAGGAGAGCCAAGGAGCGCCGGACCTGCAGTGCATAAAAATGACAGGATAAAACACAGCGACTGAAGTGAGCTCATTTCCTATAATGGCGAAACAGAAGGAAATGGATTGTGGGAGCAGAGAGGGGATAATGGTTTTACTGTATGTGTATTTAATGACATGGTCAGACAAAGGCAGACAAAGAAAGCACCACTCCCCAAAGGCCATTGAAAACATAAGCAATACAAAGAGGGGGAACTTTGACATTTCGGGTATTGCTAATTGGGGGTCATGAACCTGAGGAGTGAATGTGCTTATATTGTGCAAAAAGGCCGCATCACAGGGGGGCCATGTATGAGTGCAGTGTTCAGAATAATGTCAGTCATATTTCAAAACCATTTCACTAGGAAAAAAAGATCCAATTCTGCACCACTCACTGGTGAGGGTCAACATGTGGTCCCCATTAGTTACTACAGCTGACGCTGAACTAAATAAAAAGATTTGCAGTGTGTTGCACCATTGTCTAAAAGTAGAGCTGTGTTAAACCACCCGTCGCTCTTTTTTCATGCTCTCTAATTCACTCACATAAATGTGACAATATTGACCTGTCTGTCATAGTCAGACTGGCCACTGGCAGCACTAAAACAACCCCACTGCTCCAGTGAGCCATCAAAACACACATTAAGGCAGAAATCACCATCAGACGAGTAGTTTCTGCTTTAGTTATAAGCCTTCAATTGAAATGCAAGTCAGGCAGACAGGCAGGCAGACAGGCAGACCTCTCTTGTTTGTTTCTCAGAGTCTCTGTGCTGCAGTATCTACAGAATCTGTGGCTAACATAACCTGGGGAGAATCCTGAGGGCTGCACTAACACACACACACACACACACACACACACACACACACACACACGTGACCCTTCCATTCTAAAACATTGATCTTTGCCGTTGCAGCGTAATTACGCGTGCGGCTCTTTAAATAGCAGAAATTGTTTTTTCGATTAAAGCCAAGATACGATGGTCTGTGTGTAGAAGTGGGTGTGAATGGGAGCAGCAGTGAAGCTATCAGTGAAGCTATCAATGAAGCTAACAGTGAAGCTATCAGTGAAGCTATCAGTGAAGCTATCAATGAAGTTAACAGTGAAGCTAACAGTGAAGCTATCAGTGAAGCTATCAGTGAAGCTATCAGTTCTTCCAGCACAGAGAGGATAGTGCTGCCTGGTCCCTGTGGACACGCAGTGAGACACACAGTCTGCAGGATCAGGCTTTATCTTCAGACCTCCCACTGTAATTGCAGGATATTCAGACTGTTCACATAGCCGCTGTCCAGTGAGTCACGCGGCTAACTGCGCAGCATGTGGTGCAGACTGTAAACACGGTCAAGTCACCAAAGAAAACATACGTCAGCAGCAGCAGCAGCATTGGATTCATCTCACAGAAATGGCACCTTTTCGGTGATCGGTGACAATGTAACGGTGACACAAGTTTGTGATGCTCAGATGTGAGAAGTGTCCCCTGATGTCAGAGCAGACACACAGACAGACATGGAGCTGTTTACTCTCCTGGAACAGGTCAGTGTGACATGGGCTCCCCGCAGATGTCCAGGTCTCTATAATCAGCCTTTAGTAATTGCACCTGACACACACCAAGACATGTCTACTCACTTAAATAAGAGGGAGGAGCCTATGCAGGACTGACCACACGGCCTGACCTAATGTAGTCGTCAAACATGTTCTGCTGTATACAACTTCTCTCATTCTGCAAAAAATGCAAAAGATGGATTTTACTCATGAGGAGAAACAGAGCGAGGACGGAGCGCTCTGTTTCTCTCACAGTGGCTGTAGCTCAGGTTTCGCACCATCACTCGGCTCAGATTGATGCCTTTCACAGCTGCAGTGGCAGCAGTGGCTCAGCCGGTCAATACAGGTCCTCCCTGTTTAATCAGTGAGAAAGTAATCTTAAACAAAGCACTTATCAGATGTTAAGGTGACTGTACGTCCTCTCACTGATGTGTTTCCAACGTTAGCCGACAGTCGCTTTCCTGCACAAGGCTTTAGGAAATAACACAGATCAAAAGAGCACGCGTCCTCACGCACGGTGGCACCGAGTGCAAAAGAAGAAGAGGAAGAGAAAATGACTGGTTTCATGTCATGCTTTTCCCCCTCTCTCTTTTTGTCTGTGGTTAAAATAAAAGATGTTAAAGATCATCTTTATCTCTCTCTCTCTCTCTCTCTCTCTCTCTCTCTCTCTCTCTCTCTCTCTCTCTCTCTCTCTCTCTCTCTCTCTCTCTCTCTCTCTCTCTCTCTCTCTCTCTCTCTCTCTCTCTCTCTCTCTCTCTCTCTCTCTCCACACAGATGAAATATTCATATCCTAAAAAATTTACAGCACATCTCACATCTCATGACACCAGTAATGTAACGTGGCTGCCATCTTGGTGTTCTGTTCACGGCGAGGCTTTGATGGTAACACACACACACACACACACACACACACACACACACACACACACACACACACACACACACACACACACACACACACACACACACACACACACACACACACACACACACACACACTGCAGCGGGCAGAACAGTGTTACATGTGGCAGCCTCGGTGTGTAATGGAATCCAGGCCAATTCAACCCTGTAGCATCGTCCAGACCATCAGCTGGGAAGTGCAACGTATCTCGTCCTAAAAAGAACAACATGTCCATAATCCCTGAAGAACTGTGCTGCCATGAAAGCCACGACTCCACATAGAACTGAAGCTTTTTTACTCTTCCAGGAGGAGGAGCGGGACATTTGGCCACAGACAGATGATACGAGCATCTATCTGTGGTCACCGTGGTACCAGGATGATTGTCCTGCCTGTGTCTCTGCCTGTGTCTCTGCCTGTGTCCCTGCCTGTGTCTCTGCCTGTGTCCCTGCCTGTGTCCCTGCCTGTGTCCCCTGCCTGTGTCTCTGCCTGTGTCTCTGTCTGTGTCTCTGCCTGTGTCTCTGCCTGTGTCTCTGCCTGTGTCCCTGCCTGTGTCCCTGCCTGTGTCTCTGCCTGCACACATGCAAGTCAACGTATTTACATTACACAGCTGCCGTCACAAGCGTCAGAGCAGATGTGTCCACCTGCAATTAGACACATGATTTTAACACTTCTACTTGCCAGTTTTGCTCGTACCAGCACGACAGAGCCAACACCATTGTTACCGTGGCTACAGTGCTTTCTACAGCTCCCCAGGATGCTTATGGGTAAGTGGCTGCGACCTTTATTGACACACACACACACACAGACCAAAAGTAAACAACAAAGTGTTTAGGAGAAGAAGGTATACAGAGGGTCGATAGCAATTAACATCATGAGATTGAATGATTTGTTTTAATATGACGGCATTACAAATGATCTAGGAGACCAAGAGCAGTATAGACGCCAGGTGTGGATTATTCTGAAATGTGCTGACTTGGGGAAAAAGGTTAGTGGGCTAAATACAAATCAACTTAAAAGAGAGCAGCAAATTTGTGTTGGCAATGGGATGGAGATTAAATGTCAGTCAAACACCAGAATCAGCAGGGAAGCCTGTGAATGAGTGCTTCCTGTTAATGAATGCCTGAGCCTCAGCAGTATGAAGTCCTCTCTGCTACATTAACGAATGCTTCCTTCAGGGAGAGAACCAACTAGACGGAGAAAAAGAAAAATCTGACAAAAGCTGCAGGAAAAGTCCTTAAGGTTGCTCTAAAAAAAGGACACGTCTTTGTTGGACGGACAGGACAGGCTGCTCCATGTTGTGCCAAAGAAGAAGCGACAGTAAGAGTTTTCTCAGCTGTTCCAACAGATATGAGAGTGCTGCAAAGCACACATACAGGCAGCTGTAGCACCTCCAGCTCACACATTACTACTGAACACGGGGCTCATCATTTCAGCTTTAATTGCAAACTACACGACAACATTGCAGTTTCAATTAAATTGCCGACATCAAAGTAAACCAAAGCACCGTCATTAACTTGGAGGATACAGTAGCAACATCTCCCTCATCTCCACCTTCACTTCAAAGTGCGATGGAGAACCTATTGGCGCTTTCTCACTATACAGCTCTAACTAGCACAGCTTGGCTCTGTACTAAAATGTGACGTGGACAGACAGCCGGTGTCATCGCTGCAAGAGTAATGAGTGCGACGTCCGACACAGGAATCAAACGCCAAAGTGCAGATCAGTTAAAAGGACTTGAAAAATCCTGACATTTAGCAAAGGAAATGTTTAAAATGTGTCAGAGTCTGTGCTCCGGTCACGCAGGAACTACTGAACTCATCCTTTTAATTCACTCATTCTAATGATTCAGTGAATCACGTTTGTGTCGCATATAAAACAACGTCATGGCAGTTTGGTGCAGCCGTGCCCGCACACGACGTCGTTGTGGAGGTACGACAGTAATGGAAAACGACGTGCACGAAGAGAACAACATGTGTTTCTCAGGTTCAGAACAGTGTCCAATACATAAATAAATAAATACAATTTGTTTACATTTTAAAGTCACGCGTTGTAGTTTTAAGTCTACTAGCCAATTCACCAATTCATAGTTTCCTTGTACAAAAAATTGTGACCACGTGAACCCGAAGTACGGACTGCACAACATGCTCCGGGTGGGACAATAATACTTGAATGGAATATGTGATCAGTACACGTGCAAGACAAGGACCCTCGGGGAAAGTGACGACACAAACCGGTGTCAAAAAGACTCTCGCTTCATACAGAACAGCTGCACTTACAATCCAGATAAGTGGAATGTAAATTTCACTTTTACGAGACCAGAAATCCTCTCGCAACACATTCCACATTTATATCTGGACGCAGGCTTCGCGTGCTGTGGCATGTTGTGGCACAAGCGAAGGAAAAAGGCTTTTTCTTGCATGACGTGAGTCTTTATGCATAAAGACAAAGCCACGGTACAGATTCTGGCCCCTCCTATAAATCCTCTCAAACCTCAGACACTGCAACAAATTGTAATTAGCGATATGAGTGCGTTATTAGTCCTGAAACCAACGAGGAAAACACAGTCCGTGTTCCCGTTTTCTCTCAGGAAAGAAGATCTGAAGCGTCACTGAATGAATGGGCCGCATTGAATGCTCGATAACTATTATAACACTTATTCCTTCAGACGGCAGTGCGCTGTAGACAGGCAAATTTAATAAAAGAGAGAAAAAATCTTCTGTTTATTCTTGCACGTGGTGATAGTGGTGTTTATTTAAAGGCTCCATATGGGATTCTCTCTCTCTGAGATTACACTCCTGACAATTTACTGCTTGGGTGTAAATTAATGTTCCCACACATCATATTTTAGGAGGGCGATAACTTTAATGGTTCTGAGAACGTCGTCGGGAAAAACAAGCCTCGGATTCAACTGCTCAACGAGATCAATATCAGTTTAGACCTGAGCACATGTTCAGCAAGATGTCCTCAATAAAATCACTGTCTGTCCTAACAGAGCGGCTCACGGTCGCTGCTCTTGAGGCAATAACTACTGGAGAGCAAATCAATGTGGACATGATATGAAACATATCACTAGTTATGGGTCTCACGTTTTAATTCATATCAATTACTGCTTAATACCTCTAAGAATAGCTGCTACTGTATTATCTCCAATCTGTATGACAGCAGGGGACGGGAGCTCAATTTACAAAGTGCTGTATTGCTGTGTGTGTGTGTGTTTCTGTAGCCAGTGCAGGGAAAAGTCAGGGCTGTTCACCCTCTATCCAAACAGCAGCATATTCATTATCAAATGGACTCTGCCATGTTTGACCCCATCAGTCCAGTCCTGCTGGGAGGAAACCACCACAAACTATTAGACTAAGTAAAAGTAAACAGACAAACAAACAACAGACACTCGAAATCTGCCTTAAGTCAGTTATTAAAAATGTTTAGGAACAAGCTGATCTCAGGTTGGTCAAAATAACTGGATCAGTTGAATCTATATCAGGTAAATGCTTCACTAACACAAGGGTTTGCACATTTCTACTACCCTGCTGGAGCATTAGCTTTTTGAAATTAGTCGTAAATACATCATCTGCACAGCGTAGTCATTTTAAAGGGTGACATGGTAGCAAGATTACTGATAAAAAGCAAGGTCATGCCACTGTTCAAACATGTGAAGTCGTCATCACCGTCGGGTCAAGCTCGCTGGGCCCGGTGAACACAAACACATGAATTTGTGGTGTCGTGGCCGTGGCTGCTGCCACCGCTTGTCTCCACAGGACGTAAAACACTACAGAGAGCACACACGTGAACACCATCATGTTTGAGAGGTGGTGATGTGGCGGCATGTTTATCCTTTAACACAGTTGCACAGTTTGTCCACATCTGCCGAGGTCTGTACCAACGATGAATCAACCTGCAGCAATACTGTGAAGCAATACTGTGAATTATGGAATTGCATGTGCAGACGACGGGATGACGGCGTGTAGCAGCGGTATCTGTTTGTGTTGTGATTGTCTACTTCTCTCCTGTGCACCTGTGCCGCCAGTATTTCACTTCACACTCAAAGGAATGACACTCCACTCCTTAGTCACACGCCGGCAAAATGTGCAGTGTTTCATATAATAAATAATAACAATGACAATAAATAGTAAGCAAGCACTGGTGATTGAGAGCTTTGGACTGTGAAGGGCAGCGTTACAGAAATGACTAGTATTACAAGAACATCTATGCAGTATTTGTACCTAATAAACAGATATGTGATGCTGCTGCTTGTTGTAATGAACGGTTATTTGAGTTAATGTTGCATTTCTATCACCTCAAACACACTCTTCTCCGATAACAAGGTATTTTTTGCACTGGAGATTTGTGAGAATACCAGTATTTGAGCACTTTTATCACCTTTCTCCCCTTATTCTGCTGTTTCAAGGTCCACTTGACCATGAACTTCACATCTAAATGCACCGAGTTGCTGCTGATGTGATGATTAGACTAATTAGACTAGGAGTTGTACAGGTGTACCTAATAAAGTGGCACAGCAGCGTACAGTGCATTTCTTGTAGTCATTTCACTTATTGACCGTCTGTCTTTCTCTTCTTTGTGTTGTGTGTACTGTTTGCTGCTCACACAGTAATGTCGTTATTATCTTTGTGTAATTGGACATTTTTGACGTCATTTTACGTTTTAAGTCAGAGTCGAGCATTTTCTTGTGGGTGTTGTTAGAAAACCAGGTTTCATGTTCACAGACTAGAAGACAGGAGGGGGAAAAGAGTGGAAAGAGCGTGTGTACTGTCTGTCTGTCTGTCTGTCAGGTCATGTGGAAAAAGTGAAGCAGGCACATGTGTGTGTGTGTACAGTGTGTGTGACAGACAGACAGACAGACAGATCCACTCACCCAGTAGCAGCAGTTTGACTTCTCTGGCCGCCTTCTCTCCATCTTCTCTGAGGTTCTTGTCAATCATCTTAGACCTCTCGGCCGCGGCTTTATCTTCCTGACTGACCGTACAACCCATGGTTCCCAGTGCTCGCTTCAGGTCTGCTGTTTAGTGGGGAAATGTTACCTGTGAAATGTATTTCAAGTCAAAAAGAAAAAGAAAAACGGCCCAGAGTCCGAAACCCCCTTTGAAAACAACACAAGGGCTTTCAAGTGGCGTGAGAGGCGACTTCCCTGTTCTTCAAGAGTGCCGACAAACGTGACGTTGCTCGAGGACCAACAATTTCCAGCTGCGAACTTGGAATTGAGTTCTTTTAAAAGTCACAGATTCCCACGGACGCTGTCGGTTGTTGAGTCACTTAGAGCCGCATTGGTGTGTTCCTTTCGTGGAAGTTGTTCAACGGTCCTTCCCCCCAAAAAAACTCCAACTTGACTCAACTTTTTTTTTTAAAAAAAAGGACGACGGACTTTAAGCAGTTTCCTCGCGCACAGCACTGGAGCAGGTTCAACCCACGAACACGGGCCACGAAGTTCAGCAGAAGAAAGAAAGAATACTCCAGCTGTTTAGAAACCGAGCCCACGTACTCCCCACAGTCTGCGACCACACACGCCCTCAACACTCCCCCCTCTCTCTCTGTGTGTGTGTGTGTGTGTTCAATCTTTGTTTGCTTCAGTTACCCCGAGGCATTCCTCTTTTACCCCCGTGTTGAGATTTATCACGTTCGAAGCCACACCCGTGGAGCGCCGTGAAGTTCTCCTCCGCCCGACGAACAGCGACACACACACACACAACCGCCACCTCCTCCTCCTCCTGCTACAGCAGCAGCAGAGCCAGCCTCCTCCAGACACTCAGGGAACGCCCACTCCTGGTGCATGATGGGAAATGAAGTCAAACGCGCGGGCACTAAAGGAAAGGGTCTGCAAAGCTTTAGTATTAAGATAGATAGATAGATAGATAGATAGATGGATAGTCAAACAGAAAAAAATGAAGCTATACAAATTTTACTCATAATACATATCAAATATTGCTGAATTTTAAAGTTTTTAACCCTTAAATTGACGAGTTTTTGTCATGATGCATCAAAAATAGTGATTTGAAAGAGTGATGGCCCTTTTCTGCATTACATATATACGTATATATATATATATACATATATATATATATACATATATATATATATACAAATATATACATATATGTATTGGTTGAATATTGCTTTTGTACGTGTTTCCCTGACACCTCCTCCACAGTAACTAAACTCTACCACTTACTTCAGGGCTCCACCTTTTAAAGCTCTAATGCGACATAAAGTCTAATATAAAGTCTGTTCCATTCAAAGCAACGTTGCATGAGTGTAACAGACTTGTTCACATTTAAATGTTACACATTTAAATGCGCAACATTTATATATAAACAAGTCCAATGTGTGAGATTCATATGTAAACAAGTCTGTTACACTCAACATTGCTTTGAATGTAACAGACTTGTTTATATTCAAAGCACGAGTTCACACAATGCTGATTAACCTGATCACAGTCTCTCAAAGCTGCTGTACACTGTGGTTTTTGCCATTCACACACATATTACCACCAGACGAGGGAATCAAGAGAAGCTTAAGGAACTTTATAAAGAAGTGTCAAAGTCAGGTTTGAAGTTAAGAACATAACATAATATGATGCATATAATTACTGTGATACAGTCAATACCAGTCTTGTTATAAAGTACCTAAAAGTAATACTTGAGTAAAAGTACAAGTATCTCACCAGACACACACGATGAACAAGAGACAGACACTTTAAGATCTGAGGTATGACAAGTGGGTCTGCAGCCCCCGGCTCCGCCCTCCTTTAGAATCACCAGTGATAAATAAACACAATCGTATATTAATCACAATCACAATTTTGTCTTGAATGATATTGAACATGAGCCAATCACGGCTGCTGCTGTTCCCTTCACCATGCAACTCCAATTGAGTTTCCTGCATGCAGTGTATAGGTCACATATTCAAGGGTTTTTTTTATGTGTATTATGATTCATTTTATATCGCATTTTTAGTAGTGATAAAAAGTACTTTCTTTTTGTTCATAAAAATGAGCCAAGTGAACTTTCAACTGTGATGTATTTCACAATTACAATCTGATTTTACACATTTTTAGTACATTTTGCTCAGGTGTGTTTATATAGTTGGTGAAAACATTTTTTTTCTTCTTCATTGCCTAGGTTGTGCTATAAGAAAAGGATATAAGACACTCTGTATTACACATTCTTATAGCCTCTGTATAAATTGTATGTTTAAACATAATAATGTAAACAAAAAAGAAGCCACAAACACTAAATATTTTTATGTTCTCACTCACAGTCTGACTTTCACAGTGCAGGTCACAGGTCCTTTATTCATGAGACTGGACAACCGTTAAATATGCATTACTCAAAATAATTGCACCAATTATAGCTTTGTGGCTCTGTAATGGGCGGCGTCTTATTATAGCAGCACACTTGAATTCATTTAGCTCTTTATAGAAGAAAACCCATTCTCTCATACCTCATATGTCTGTAGAGGGCAGACGAGCAGGTGCAGGATTTAAAACACCTGTGGCAGTGAGACAGTCATCAAACACCTGTGGCAGTGAGACAGCCATCAGACACCTGTGGCAGTGAGACAGTGATCTGACACCTGCAGCAGTGAGACAGCATCAGACACCTGTGGCAGTGAGACAGCCATCAGACACCTGTGGTGGTGGAGACAGTCATCAAACACCAGTGAGACAGGGATCAGACAGTGAGACAGTCAGACACCTGTGGCAGTGAGACAGCCATCAGACATCTGTGGCAGTGAGACAGTGATCAGACACCTGTGGCAGTGAGACAGCCATCAGACACCTGTGGCAGTGAGACAGTGATCAGACACCTGTGGCAGGGAGACAGTCCTCCTTGGTCACTATAGTGAAGCACGTCCTCTTCTCCCACAGCTCTATAGTGCCACCTGGTGGACTGAAGCATAACTGAACTCCTTTTGTAGTGCGTTTCATCCTTTTTAAATGTGGTAAAGTGAGATAACAAGGTCATTTATTATTAAAAAGACACAGTATTTACTTCCGTGAAACTAAACTAACTAGTGAAATGTCTAAAAATTACAATAAAGGTGTATTGCTGATGTCTTTTATTGCTGACAAACAGCCTATTTGCCTCATTAGTCAGATTGTAATATTGTTTACAGTCAACGCGTTCATGTTTTTTACTTTTTCAGGGACAATGCAAAAACAACCCTAACCCAGGTTACGTTAAGTTTATTTCATTAATTTAATGAATTACTTTAACATATAAAACAATTAACGAAAATAACAAAACAAAAAAAAAAGAATGAAAAGGAGTGAAGAAATAAAATGTTCTTTTACTGTGTGTCAGTGCATGATACACTATTTTCTTCATACATACAAAAGAAAAGAAGAAAGATTATGTCTCTGTGTTCGAATAAACGTTCAAATCAAAAACACAAGAACAAGATAGAGAATAGATAAATACAAATAAAAGGTACAGAAAAGCTTAAGGAACTTAAAAAACAAAGGTTTAAAGTTAAGAACAAATGCCAGGTGTGCACAGTCTCACATAATATGATGCATAGCATTACGACCAGTCTTCTATAAAGTACCTAAAAGTAATACTTTATTTTCTTACCAAGAAACCAAAATAAAGCTAGAGTAGGTTGAACATATTTGTTGAATTGAATGTGAATGTCAATATAAAAGACATTTTTTGAATACTGTATTTGTTCGATCCCTGTATTGTTTCTTGTGGCTTTCTTCTGTAATACAACAATTGTCTGTCTGTCTGTGTGTGCGTGTGTGTGTGTGTGTGTCTGTGTGTGTGTGTGTGTGCGTGTGTGTGTGTGTGCGTGCATTTCCTTAAATGTGTACACAGTACGTCAGACATGGAACAATTAAAGACTGATATAATATGTACATAGTGTGAAACGTCCCTATTGATTTAGATGTTTGGTAATGTGAAGACTTTCAATGGTCCCCCTTTTATTAACAGTTATATTTACTTACAAATGCACTGTTTTATAAAAATGTAATTTTCATTGTCACGATTATTCTTTTTAAATGGAAATGTCACAAATCTAAAAAAATGGCCTTTCTTTCCACATAACATGGTTTCTTAGTCCAATTGTCCAAGTCCGTCCCTGGCCATAAATAATACATTATAAAGCCGAAGCTGCGGGCCGTACGACATCTAACCGAGGGCCGTGATTGGTCACCCCTGAAATTTCCAACCCTTCTGCCGTTTGCACGATCAGAAACACTAACACCGCCGCTCTGTTTCCTCATTATCTTTATTGCAACATTGTGTACAGTACAATAATTGCCGGGGACATATTAAAATATATCGAGATACAAGAAAATAGACGTGGATCGAAGGACAAAAAAAAAGAAAAACTGTTTAAAAGCACTTTGAAAAATGATTACATTTATATTTTTCCATTAGACTTAAACCTTAATAACTATTTACATTATACAAACTAGATATGCATATCGAATATAAAGGGTATACATTTATGTACATTATTTATAAATGCTGGCCAAGTGTCAATATTTGTGGTTTAGTCTAATATTTATTATTAATAATGATCATAATAATAATACTACACGGTCCTCAGATTAACCACTAACACGGTGCATCCTTTGTTATTCTTCCAGGATTAATATAAACGACACACACACACACACACACACACACACACACTTATCTATTCAGGTCCCAGTGGTTTCCCCTCTGCATACGGATACATCAACGGGGGAAACAATCAAATACAGATCGATTTAAAAGAGGTTTGTCGTGTAACAAATTGACAGGACAACACTTATTATACACACGGCACTCACTGAAATACGGATTTTTTTACCTTTAAAACATGAGAAATGAAATTGCACCGGCTCACTAACAACTCCCAGTTAGTAGGTTTATGTCAGAAATGAACCTCATCTACACACGAATATAATCAATGAAAATAAAAACAAACAGGTTCCACTTCTTGCATCATTTCATCACTGAATCAGAGTCAAAAAAACATTAAAACAACAAGGTGATAAAATATCAACGGTGCGAGACAAATACTCTTGAATTATAATTATACTGGTCATACGTCCAGATCTGACAACACAACTGCATATTTATTTATGTGTATATCTACATATATCTATATAGATATATATATATATAGATATATATATGTGGAGAGAGTGGGTAATAGAGGTCAAATACAGACACTTAGAAAACGTCTCTTTATCTACAAAAACAGGCCAGAGGAGGAAGTTAATAATGGCAGCGTCTCACAGGAGAAGCTCAGTAAAGCATTAATTCAAGTAACGTTTGGAGGAGAAGACATCAATATTCATTATACCATCGATACAGTCATCTACATTTGATTGATTATTCATGTATTCAAAGATTTTATTCACACACACTTAAAACACCATTGAGCAAAATGTGAGGACACTTCTTTGTTTTTTTTAAATGATTGACGGTCTATGATGAGAAGTTGTGCTTTGAAGACAAGAGAAAAAGTGCTTCATCTAACCAGCGGGAATGTGAAGAGAGACAGTGAGACAGTGAGACAGAGAGACAGTGAGACAGTGAGACAGTGAGACAGTGAGACAGCAGCAGACAGAGAGACAGTGAGACAGAGAGACAGTGAGACAGAGAGACAGTGAGACAGTGAGACAGGAGAGAGACAGAGAGACAGTGAGACAGTGAGACAGAGAGACAGTGAGACAGTGAGACAGTGAGACAGAGAGACAGGAGACAGAGAGACAGTGAGACAGTGAGACAGAGAGACAGTGAGACAGTGAGACAGAGAGACAGAGAGACAGTGAGACAGAGAGACAGAGACAGTGAGACAGTGAGACAGAGAGACAGTGAGACAGTGAGACAGAGAGACAGCGAGACAGAGAGACAGAGAGACAGTGAGACAGTGAGACAGTGAGACAGAGAGACAGTGATGTTGGGGGTCGTCGCCTCTGTTAGGAATCAAGCTTGTGCTGGAGGCAGAGATATTTACACACACCAAACCCTGTTGTTGTTGTTGTTGTTGTTGTTGTTGTTGTTGTTGTTGTTGTTGTTTTGGTTCCCTCTCTCTGATTACCTGCAGCTAAACTGAAGCCCCTTTTCCACCTGTGGTCCCAGCTCGCCTCACCTCGCCTCGGCATGGTTTAGGTTGGTTTTCCACTACAAAATAGTACCAACTCAACGTGGGCGGAGTCATCACTGCACAACGAGTGACTAGTGACTTGTAAAGCAGTTGTTTTCAGTGTGACTGAATCATTAGAATCAGTTCACTGACTCCTGAGTTCACTATTGAGATTTTAGTCTTTTTAACGGATCTACAGTTCGGCTTTGATTCTTGCGTCAGACGTCTCTTCCTGTGACGGCGCGGTCACAAAAACGACAAAGCTGCTCAAAACACATTAATATGATGACAACTTTGCCCAAGTGTTTATTTAACATAAAACATGACTCTTGGCTCCAGTAAAAAGTTAGAATGATCTAATATTGGTTCCGCTGTCCTCATCTGTCTATGTGTTAACACTGACACGACTTTTAATACTAATGAATTATTTTAGATTTATGCCTTCAATGCCTTTTTAACCTTGTTTGTTACAGATGAACAATAAAACTCCAGCGAGGCTTCCTCCGTTGTCATGGTGATGTGAAGAGAACTCATCTCATCTCATTCTGTGCACGGACGTTTTTAATCCAGTAGAGTAGTTTATATTTAATAGAAAATATCCATCTAGAATCCTATTGTGGAGAAATGCAGTGATAAATGTGCTCATGGTAAAAAGACTGCAGCACGTTCAGTCAGTGGCTCTGCACCGTGCACTGATGGAGGTGAGACTTTAAAATAAGCAGCAGCTGCACACGTTAAAGGAACAGTCGTCAACAGGTGTCATGACTCACGACGGAGGAAAACGACCTCGTGTGAGAACTCCATTTGGGCTTTTTCATCCTCTGCTGCATGAAACGTGGGCGGAGTCATGAAACTGCCGCGACTTTGTTTTATACGTGACACACACAAACGAGGGACTAGTGACTTTTTCAGTGTAGCTGAATCATTAGAATCAGTTCATTCAAAAACATTTGTTCAGTACTTTGTGCATGACCGGAGCACAGACTGTTAAATGATGAGATTTTAGACATTTCATTTGCTAAATGTTGGAGATTAACCCACGTTTTTAGGATTTTGAAGTCTTTTTAAATGATCTACAATTCCACAGGATTGTTGGCTTGGATTCTTGTGCCTCTTCCAGTGGCGACGCTCTCTGACCAGTGATCAGTGACCGGCAGTGGAACCTCTCCAGAGCAGGAACTATCGCTAATGGAAAAGCAAAATCACTGAGCCGAGGCGAGGCGAGGCGAGGCGAGGCGAGGCGAGGCGAGGCGAGGCGAGTCGAGTCGCGCTGGTGGAAACACCTGACACTGCTCCATTCAAAGTGAAGGAGACATGACACGTGTTGAACTTACGTTTACATTTCTTTAAATAAAATCGACCAATCTGTGCAAAAGCTGTTTCTATCACTTTTCCTCTGAGTTGCAAAACTATAGTGATTCATAATAATAATACAAATATGAGATCATTATCTATCATAAAATAGATTTCATTCAATACCTTTCTAAGGGAGGAGCTTCAGGTTGTGTAATCTAATCTGAGAAGTAGCAGTTTATGGATTAAGGATCATAAAAGTAGGGCAGGTGTATAAAGACAGCAGCAGCAGCAGCAGCAGCAGCAGCAGCAGCAGCAGCAGCAGCAGCAGCAGCAGCAGCAGCAGCAGCGTCCTACAGTGTAATAATTGTGTTGTTATATCCACCTCACAAGGCGCGGCCTACAAGTGTCGACATCAATCTTTATGCAGTT
Organism: Solea senegalensis; assembly: GCF_019176455.1. Lineage (NCBI taxonomy): Eukaryota > Metazoa > Chordata > Actinopteri > Pleuronectiformes > Soleidae > Solea > Solea senegalensis. The sequence continues at coordinate 25,836,513 of NC_058024.1, read as the reverse complement.
AATTCACTTTCAAGAAAAGTCTGCTGACGTGCATGTGCATTGTCTGACAGGATGTGCAGTAAAATGTGATATCATTAGAGTGAGACTCCTCCTCCTCCTCCTCCTCCTCCTCCTCTAAGGCCAATAATCTCTGATGGAACACACGGGGGGCGTCTTTAACGTCAAACATTATCCAACAACAGCAAAAACCAAAGAAATCAAAACCAGTAACATTACAACACACAGGTCTAAATCAACAATACAAAACCTGAAGAGTCTAGTGACCGCTGCTGGCTTTACTGCTGCCCGACGTCCAGTCAATAATGATGAAGCTCAGACTCATGATCATGAACAGGAAGCCAATCCCTGCAAAACAGGCAGCCTGCAAGCAACAGGGAGACTTATGTTTACACATATTCTGCACAATACACGAACACATCATTTAACCCTGTAACTACGTGCTTTAATATTTTAATAATATTAATATCTGGCAGTTACTTATCATTTGAATGCATGTTAAAATAGTGTATTAACAATTCTAAAGAAGAAAACACATTTTGTGTGCTAAATTTGAACATTTCATTTCACATTTGTTTGGGTTTTTGTTTCAAATGTGCAGAAACTGTCCAACTCTCTCCTCTGTGGTGACAAAGACGCTTATTCTCTCGTTTCCTGCAACAGCGCGAGTGAATAACCACACGTTGGCTTCATCATGCAACGTCTCAGCTTTCAGAAACCATAGGAATTTTTCCGACAGCACAAAGAAACTACGGCGACTCAAATCGTGTCGTCTGTGATACGCTCGGTGTTAAAGGGTTAAAAGTTTTGATTTTAGATTAGGGCTGAAGAAACTGAAGAAAGTAGATCTAAAATTATCATTTTAATTATCATTTTTTGTGGCAGATGAAGTGATTTTGATTTGTTTCTTCAGACGTGAGATGAAAATTAAAAGATTTTTTGGAAGAAAGTAAAACAAATAAAACATGCATGAACTCTGAGATTAAAGTCAGAATTATGACTTTAATCTCAGAGTTCATGCATGTTTTATTTCTTTTTTCTTTTTTAATTTTTGGCCCTAACACTCTCCCGTACCACTACCAAAAAGATCACTTTGCAGTTGTTAAATAAATGCATAGATAAGTGCATCTATGTCAGCCTTTCACTCATCAACCACACATTGATGCTGCATTTTAAAAGCGCTGACCTCAGCTGAACACAGCACACTGACTTTCACGTTGTGTTTCTCACCAGAATTTTGGGCACCGAGCGCATCGGCTCCTCTTCTTTGGGAACAATACGGATGTAGAAGACGGCGGGGAAAATGAAGATGAGACACGGGGCAGACGTGGCACCTGGAGAGAGAGAAGAAACAAAAGAAGAAGAAATATTCATGCAAAACGCTCCAGAAATGTAAATAAATGATGTTACACCTTTTAAATGTGCTGTTTTATGTGGGAAGCAGCTTCACGTATGTGTTATAATGTATTATTCATGGTCAGGGACGGACTGGGACAGAGAAGTCACATGTCTTCCAATGACCGACTGGTCAAAACTGTAATTAAACAAGTATTATTATTGATTATATTATTATATAATAAATGTATTATATTAAACTTTATATTACTCTATATATTCTAGTATTATATACCTGTATTTATTACTTTAGTTTGTTGCATTTGTTTACACGACATAGACGACGTTCACACGTTGGACTTTGATGAGACAGAAGTGCAGAGTTTCATCTGCATCATTCCAAAGACTCTCATCCTGAAAGTGAACACCCAAAGTATTCAAGTAGACCTTGTGGTTGCAGAGAGTTCATTATGAGAGGGATTCAAAACTAAATCATAGCTCTTTAACTACATAAGCTGTCACTGAGCTATCACTGCTCCATAGAATAAAATACAACTTTAAATTTGAAAAACATGCAGAAAAATAACGTGACGCGTCTTCGGGAGGACACAAACAGTTCCCGGTACATTAAGAGTTGTTCTCAGTTGCTTTGGTTCAGCGTCGGTCAAACGTACCGATGATCCCAAAGATGCCCAGGATGTTCGGAGCAAAGATGACGAGCAGGTTGATGAAGGTGAGCAGAACGGCGGCGATGGCGATGTGGCGAGGCCAGTAGAACGTCTTGTTGGGGAACAACATCTGCTGAATTGCTCTCCGTACCTTTTCATAAAAGGAAAACAATGATCATGAAACTGTTTCGCTGTATTTTACCTGATGATTTACGTGAACGGAAGATTCCCACGTACGGGGAAGAGCACGATGGGCACAGTGAGTGTGACGGCGGTGAGCACGGCCACGCGCACGCACAGGATCAGCGTGTCGTACGGATCGATGCGGCTGTAGGTGTGAAGCAGCTCCGCCTCCACTTCACCTGGAGGAGAAACACAAATCACATTCATCACGTTAATCATTTCAAAAATGAGAACTTGGAACATGAAAATAGAAGAAATGAGTTGCAAGACATTAGACTGAGTAGAAAATGATCCGTTTAACATCGACACATTTGTGTTTGTTGTTTAAATGCCAGATATTTAAAGTTATTCTGGAAACAAATGAGTGCTTTCATTTTAGTTAAAGGACATTTTCTGGCCTTTTTATGATTAAAATAAGCAAAAAGTCAGACATTACACTCTGAGGCTGAAGTGTTAAAGGGTTATTCAGTGAAAGAAAAATATTCGTACATCATGAAACCAGCAGAGCTGCAACAAACAAAGGTTTTCTGTAATTGATTAATCTGCTGAAAATAAGTCCTTAGTATTTATTTATAAAGCACATAATTGTAGTATTGTAATTAGTTAACTTAAGTTATTGAACAGAGAAACCAGGAAAATATTCACAAATCATTATCAAAATAGTTCATCAGTAATACACGAGTACGACCACTAGAGGGTGACACTGCACCATAAAATCTCTTGCCATGACAGACTGTACTGATTCTGATTTATATGCTGTTATGAAAACAACAGAAATGACTGGATTAGATTAGGATTAGACAGACAGACAGATAGAAGACGTTACATTCTCACCATAGAACGTTAGGTATCCAAAAAGTGCAGCCAGGAAGTACATGACGTACATGACTGCGATGGAGATGTTGGACACATGCTGCATCTTTTTCTTGGTGGGACTGAAATAAGAAGATGTTGCCGTGTAATGCAACACACACACACACACACATTATGACATAAACACAACATGTAGTTATTGTTGCAAGAATGAACTTTACAAATATTAAATATTCATAAAAAGAAATCATTCTCAGGCGGGAAACAAGCAGCTGTCGTTCAAAGCAGGACGGTAAAATTCCAAACTACTTCATGCTGCGCTGAAACTGAAAATAACGTCAAAGCAAGTGCACGTGACTTTTGATGAGCACAAAACAAGACTCTAACTGTTACTGTCCCATCAGGAACATACTTGCGCAGCTCTGTGTAGATGGGCAGGACCTCGGGGTGGCACACAAAGGCGAACGCCAGGATGGGGATGGTGTAGGCCGTCTGAAAATGAATCCCAACAAATCACCATAGATACTCCAGCGTGTGCTTTACTGCGCCTTCACTTCCTCAGACACGTCACACAGAGCTAATTGTTTGTGTGTGATTAACGCGAAGCATTAAGAACGTCTTACATGTAAAGGAGTCGGGGTTTAACGGACACTCGGTCATCGTTTACGCACGATAATAAAGACACAACAGGATTTCTATAAACATCACTGTTTGCTCAATTCTCTGCAAAGTTAAAGCTGCAGTGCGTAAACTTTATAAGACATGAAAATGAGTTCACATGTGCCGCGAGGGCGACGTTCCCACGCTGCACGCCAGAAGTGATTTGTTACGATGTCCAGACAGACGGCGGCGACGGCAACGCTTTAAAACGTAAAGTGAAGAGAAACGCCCACAAAAGTGCCCCAAGGTTGTCTGCGTATGTGTTTATAAGTGACTTCATTTTGTCCCACGGTTCACGACTCATTCACGATAGGAACGACGCGTCACGCAGCGTCAGCGAGCGACGGCAGCGCAGGAAACACGGAAACCGAACCAGACGGCGTTAGTGTCGAGGCCGCGCCGTCATCCACCGCGTGTGGCTGCATTAGTGTTAACTGTGACAGTGAGAGTGCAAACGTCTACTTTCTGAGGACTTGGACTCTGTCTGTTCACTTTCCCACAAATTCAGACAAACACTCATAAATCAACAAAAGCTGTTCACAGCCTAAGATTTAAGGAGATTAGTTAGAGTTTGGAATTTCACACACAGTTCAAGTGAAGCCACTAAAGACAGAATGCACTCTGGGTACATAAACAATGAGGCTTTTTTTATTTACATAAATAAACGGATGAATTTATTTACTCTTTATGTTTTTGCTGAGTCATCGTGTCTGTCTGAATAAAACAACGTTATTTTTGTACAGAACAAAAAACGACGAGAATGTGAATGTGAACTAGAGCTGAAACGATGAATCGATTATTAATCGATTACTAAATTAATCGACAACTCAAATAATTGGTTTGAAGCTTTTTTCATGATTAAAACAAGATTTCTGGGTGTTTAAGCTTAAATGTGAATATTTTCTTCTTTCTTTGCTCTGAATAACAAAGAAATCATTAAAAGTGAATCATTTTGGTTTGTGGACAAAACATTTGAGGACATCAAAATCGTGACCTTTTCAAGTGAACACAGCTCTCATTATTATTATTGTTATTGTTATTGTTATTATTATTATTATTATTATTATTATTATTGTCAGCCTAAGTTCTTCTTTTGAAACCAAAGCAGAAGAGAACGATGCCACATGCCCTCGGACACGTCTGGTTTGAGCGGCTCACAGCTGAAAGGTCCGTCAGGCAGAGGAGTCAGGGTGTCAGCCGTTTTTTTTCTGCTTGGTGAGCAGGGCTCAGGGCTCGGGCTCGGGCTCAGGGCTCAGGGCTCGGGCTCAGGCTCAGGCTCAGGCTCAGGCTCGCCCGCAACACACTCTTTGCACACGGTTCCAAAACCTGCACGTAAATGACGCAATTCGCATCATTTGCGCGGCGCGCAGTGGGTCCGCTGGGTCAGGTCTGATAGTATTGCTTGACAGTTATTGTTTTCAGAGGAAAAGACGTAGTATAGAAATCTTTTTTCATTTCACTGTTTCTAAACTAAGACGCAATAATAATCAAAATAATCACCAAAAGTTACGCACTGTAGCTTTAAATGTTTCATAACGTCATGTGACTGCAGGTTTAAGAGTGTGTGTGTGTGTGTGTGTGTGTGTGTGTGTGTGTGTGTGTGTGTGTGTGTGTGTGTGTGTGTGTGTGTGTGTCCTGCTGTGAAGGCATGAACTCTGGGAAAATGTTGGGTCTTTCTCGTTCCACTCATTCTCCATCTCTTTGTCCAACAAAGGGCAAACCTGGGAAAACTCAGTATAAGAGTGAAGAGACACAGTGGACAGAGAGTGAGTGAGTGAGTGAGTGAGTGAGTGAGTGAGTGAGTGGACGGCTCAGGGGGAAAGTGTCCATGAGCGAGCTGAGCTGTGCATTAATCACAGAGCTGTTGTCTGTGATTAACAGCCTGATAAAAGCCTTCACCTGCTCTCGTCTGCTGCCATCGAGCGCTTCAAACCACGGGTAACTTTCATGCTCGGAGTACGAACTGTCATGAGCAACATGCTGAACATGTCAGAGGGTGTGTGTGTCAGCGGCCATGGGGGGGCGGGGACGTGTGGACCTGCATACTGAGTGACATGCGTGAACATACCTGTGAGTTCAGATTGGCCATTTTGGGGATACAAGCGGGATTGGTCTCCCCGCCGGGCTCCATCGCAGTGATATTGACGACGCTGGCGCTCGCATTGAAGGAGAAGTCCACAAACGGACACGGCGTGTTGAACTTCTTATAGATGACCTGCAGCAGGGAGGAGGAGGAGGGAGGAGGAGGAGGAGGAGGAGGAGGAGGAGAGACGCTTTGATAACCACTTCTGCTGCTTTTTTACATTACTATGTTTGAACATACAGTTTATATACAGAGGGTTCAAGAATGTGCAACACAGACTGAAGTATATCCTTTTGTTTTCAGCACAACCTCTGATGAAGAGAAACTAGATAGAATACTATATAATACTACATAAACACACCTATGAAATAGTATTAGGGTCACATGTGAAAAATTCCAAATTCTGACTTCTTTCTGGGAATTCTGACTTTCGTCTCTGAATTCTGACTTTAATCTCCTAATTCTGACTTTCGTCTCTGAATTCTGACTTTAATCTCCTAATTCTGACTTTAATCTTCCGTACACACCTGAGCAAAAAGGACTGAAAATCTTTAAAGTCAGATTCAATTTGTGAAATTTGGAAATACGTCACAGTTCAAAGTTCACTTGGCTCATTTTTATGAACAAAAAGAAAAGAAAAACGCTCTAATTTTGTGATTTCTGCACAATTATTGCTACTTTATATCACGACTAAAAATGTGACATAAAATGAATCATAACTTTGACTCAACAACACATAAGAAGACGAAAAAAAACCTGGAATTTTTAAAATCCTGAATATGTGGCCTATAAACACACCTCCAGGACGTCCATATAAGGAGTTGTGTTTTATTTCCACGGCAAATTTACCATGGGTGCACCTGCGGCACAGATCTGTGCCGCGCGAGCACTAAGGGTTAAGCAGGAAGAGAGGCTGTACTGTAGAGTACAGTCTACAAACACAGAGAGAGAGACAGAGAGCGAGGGAGTGAGACAGAGAGAGAGACAGAGAGAGAGAGAGAGAGAGAGAGAGCGGTGCATGGATTACAGCTCACAAACCCAGAACTAGGTCAGAGAAAGACAGAGAAGCAGCAGAGCCTCAAATATTACACCAAGGAGAGCGGGGAATACTAAAGAGGTGGTGTGTGGGTCGGTGAATGTCACAAGTTAAATCCTCTCACTGCATCTGAATATGTTTGTGCCAAACGCACGACAAACAGGAAACAAAGGACACGTTACATAACATAACTGTATAATAATCTAGTGCGTATGTAAAGCACGACTTACCGAAATGAGAAAGAAAACCATGCAGGTCAGAGAGAAGCCACTGGAATATCCCAGGTACCCTGCAACCAAACGCTTCATTAGCATTTCTCTGTGTGTCACACGTGTTCATCTGGACGATGTTTCATCAGAAAGCTCTTTTTCTTTTGTCTGAATAATATTTCAATGAAGAAGCCACATTTCCTGCTCCACTCACGCCGCCTCGCTGTGGACTAAATTGACAGAATGTGCAGGAAGTCAGAGCTCATTACAGACCCTGCCGCGCCAACTGGCTCTGTTGTCGTCGATGCCTCGGCGGGAGACAGACTTCTTATAAGAGGTCAGCCAACGTGCCTCCTCTTTCTCACTTCCAAGCTGGCTTCCTCCCTGTCTTTCCTTTCTTTCCACTTTTGTTCCGTTTGACTGTCGACGCTCTCACGCACGGAAACACCTCGACGCGTGAGTGTAGTGAAGGTTATTACTTACTATTACGAGCAAAAAAGAAAGAAAGAAAAGAAAAGAAAAGTCTTCTGTGTCAGAATAAGACTTCAAATCTTCTTAACGTGGGAATTAAAGAGTGTTGCTCTCAATTGTGTTTGCCACGTTCACCTAAAAATATCTAGATTATAGCAACAGTTCAAGGACACAAGGACCTCAAGCCTGGATGCTGACGGACGTCCTCAGAGCATCCTTGAGCGACTGCTCCGATCCTGAAGCTCAGCAAAGATGAATCATGGAAGAAAACTCTCCACACTGATCGGGAACGTCTCTGTGACCATCCTGTCGTCACCTACGTCATTACTGTAAAAAAATTCAGCAGAGACACGTCAGCTCATCACCAAGCTCTGCAACAAGCCTGGTCATGACCTGTGTGATGGAGCAGGGACGGTTTTCCACTACAAAACAGTACCGACTCAACGTGGGCGGAGTCATCACTGCACGGCTGCGCGTCGCTTTAAAGGCGACACTCACAAGCGAGTGACTAGTGACTTGTAAAGTGTAACTTCCTGCGGCACCGGAGCACAGCAGCAGGGTTCGTGATGCTGCTCGCGATCACAGGCTAAATACACCAGACTCCTCTGTTAAATGATGAGATTATAGACTTTTCCTTTGTTAAACGTTGGGAGATTAATCCACGTTTTCAGGATCGTCGTTGTAGCTGATCTACAGTTGATTGATTGTTGTGCGTCTTCCTGTGACGACACTCTCTGACATCAGTGCACAGCAGTCTGAAGTCCACGCTGAAAGGCCCGGACCGTGAAGCGACCCAGAATAGAACAGCACTTTGGTAAACTATTTATAAAATGTGTAAAATCAGCTAAACTTTCAGTTAGTACCTGATTACAGAGATTATTGATCTACTCGTCTGATTTTCTCCTCCTCTCCCACAGTCCTTTACTTCAGCTTTGCATTTCAGCTGAATGCAAACGTAAAACGATCCAACATTCATCACATTAGGGCCATGAATGACTTTTGTAGCTGCAGTGAATTTAAAGTGAAGCAGTCTCGCTTTAACTTCATTAAAGAAGTCGAGGCGAGCGAGCGGCCTCGGTGACTCACAGACGAGACGAGTGATGAGACGGACGCGACGTTAAAATGTTAAAACTCACCGAGCTGCTTCATCAGAGCCAGAGGTAAAATGACTGCGACAGACACGATGATCACAAGGTAGTTTCCGTTCAGGAACCATTCGCTGCAGAGGAGACACAGAGACAAAGAGACAAAGAGACAAAGAGACACAGAGACAAAGAGACAAGTGTATTGATTGTGAATTATTCAGCGTTAACGTTCCTCTCAATCTCACTCTGTCAAGCGTATGCACTGCGTCCACGATCGATCTCAAGGAGACGCGGGAGGAAATCAGCTGTGCAGCGACGCGAGGCTTCGACGGTGGAGAAAGCTTTGAGTTTCATTTTTACAAATAAAGCAGCATTTTTATTTTTATTTACAGATAAACAGATTTGCTCATTACGACGGAGTATTAGGGACAAACTTTATTCTCATTATATTACAACTTCATTCTCATTTATTATCGAAAAATTCCGACTTTATTCTCAAAAGATTACGACTTTATTCTGGAAAGATTACGACTATATTCTCAAAAGACTTTGACTTTATTCTCGAAGGATTATGTGTTATTTTAAAAACGTTGCAGCTCTTCACGTTTGTTTATATTGTGTTTGTACAGAAAATGTATTAATTGTGATTATTGCTGACTGTGCATCCGGCTGTCATTTCTTTTAGTGCATGTGTGTCAATAAGAGATTGTGTTGTGCATGGAGCAGATGGCCAAAGGGCAGAATGACAACAGGATAGATGACCCTCCTCTTCTTTCATTCAATGTGTGAATGCACAGTGTGTGCTGCAACAGATGTTGCCTCTCTCTCTCTCTCTGTGTCTCTCTCTCTCCCTCTGTGTCTCTCTGTGTCTCTCTCTCTCTCTGTCTCTTGGTCTAAGACCAGGAATTAATCACTCATATGTCAGTCTAAAAATAGCTCTTGGATGATTGATTCCTCAATATGGTGGGTGTGTGTGTGTGTGTGTGTGTGTGTGTGTGTGTGTGTGTGTGTGTGTGTGTGTGGGTGTGTGTGTGTGTGTGTGTGTGTTCCTACATATTTGTTACCTTTTCTGGCACAAACACTAGTACCAGTAGTCCTCATGGAGACCAAAACCTGGTCTCAATGAGGCAGAACCTAATAACTGAGGAACTGGTAAAGTTTAGGGCTAAGACTAGTATTGTGGTTAGATTAAGGTTAGAGTTTGGCATTACCTGCTTATGGTTAAGGTCAGGGATAAGGCTTTGTTCAGGCTGTGTTGATGCAAGGTCCTAAGAAGAATAGCTACACAAACCTGTGTGTGTATTTATAGCTTTGTGTGGTCCAAAAAATGTACAAAAATGAATAAATACATGTTGTTTTATGTCAATGATGTGTTATCACTGAGATATAAAAGTGTGTGTGTGTGTGTGTGTGTATCATATGATCTGCCACACACTGCGTTTGCTCTGTTTAGTCATCAACAATGATTACACATAATAACAGTTTCCACTTCACTCTCCGTGAGCCAATAAACCCCTGCCCCACAGCAGCTGTATCTGTAACAAACAAATGGTATTATAACTGGTGATGTAACATGAATAGTGCGTGTGTTTTGACATTAGCTCTGTGTGTGTGTGTTATGTGTTATGTATGAGAGAAAAATGGGAAATACCATTTTCAGCTTTTGTGATCAGATATTCTTCTTTACAGTTCATGTTATGGCAGCAATGTCTTAAATACTTGTAGTGCAGAAAGTGTGACGACGTAGAATAAAGTCGTACTATTATGAGATTCTGTTTTCTAATGTATTATTACTATTATTATTATTATTATTATTATTATTATTATTATTATTAATAACAATAATAATAATAATAATAATAAATATCAACAGAATGCAGATGGTGTTGGAAGAAAGAATCACAAACACAGACTTGGAGAAAAGCATCTGCTTTGTGGACTGGAGGAGGAAATGGCTGCTAGTGTTCTCATGCTATTTAATAATACATTGGATAATGATAAAAAAGAATCTTATAATATTACAACTTTTTTCTTATAATATTCTGACTTTTTTATCAGGAGGTTGTTAAAAATACTGGATCCCCAGCAGGTGCAACTACGGAGCCAAAACCGGCTTCATCTACGGAAGCGTATTACAACCAGCTTCTGTTAGATGCATTGAGAAGAAAAATAAAATCTTATAAAAATAGAGTCTGAAAAAAATCTTGTAAAAACAGACCCGAAAAAAAGAATCTCGTAAAAACTGACCCGAAGAAAAAAAATCTTTTAAAAACTGAGCCAAAAAAAATCTCGTAAAAACTGACCAGAAGAAAAAAATCTCGTAAAAACAGAGTCTGAAATTTTTATTTGTAAAAACAGAGTCCGAAATAAAATCTTATAAAAATAGAGTCTGAAAAAAATCTTTTAAAAACTGAGCCAAAAAAAGAATCTCGTAAAAACTGACCAGAAGAAAAAAATCTCGTAAAAACAGACAAAAAAGAATCTCAAAAAAAAACTAACCCTAAAAAAATCTTGTAAAACTGACCCGAAAAAAAATCTCAAAAACAGACCCTAAAAAATCTGTAAAACAGACCCTGAAAAAATCTCTCGTAAAAGACCAAAAAAGAATCTCGTAAAACTAACCCTGAAAAAAGAAAAGCTTGTAAAAACTGACCCAAAAAGAAATCTCGTAAAAACAGACCCTGAAAAAAATCTTGTAAAAACAGACAAAAAAAAGAATCTCGTAAAAACTAACCCTGAAAAAAGAAAAGCTTGTAAAAACTGACCTGAAAAAAAATCTCGTAAAAACAGACCCTGAAAAAAAAAATCTCGTAAAAACAGACCAAAAAAAAAGAATCTTGTAAAACCAGAGCCTTTTCAGTGAATGCTGAACACTTCTGTAAACCCTCATTTTAAGTACTAAGACGGTATTAAAACCACAGTGATTGTGTTTGTTTTTTAATTTCAGGTGGTTATACATTTACATATTTCTACCAATAACTACTGGATTATGGGATGCCACTGTTATTACTCCCATCCATGTTCTCTGACACTGTCTGAGGATGGAAGTCCACTGGTGTACTGTAAGTTAGTCTGTCCTCTCAAATATACACTGACTGCTGACCACAGCCACACGGAGCTGACATCATAAAGAAATGAAATAAATGAAAAATGTTCAGATCGAGTATGAACATCCACTCTCAGTGAGCAGAATGAGCCAAGTACAGACCTGAATGTCTCCTCAGATCTGATCAAAGACACAACACAAGGAGGTGGTTTGAGGACATATTTGTCCTCAAGACACAATCTGTCCTCAAGACGAACGAGAGACCAAAGCCTCCTCAGCTGACATCATCTGACCAGTGAGTTTCACGGCGTTATCTCTTAGAACACACAGCATTTCAGCTGCTTTCTTCCATGTTTCAACATACAGTTTATACAGAGGCTGTAAACATGTGGAATATAGAGTGTCTTGTATCTTCTTTTCAGGGATTGAATTTGTGAAATTTGTGAATACGTCACTGTTCAAAATTCACTGTGTTCTTTTTTATGAACAAAAAGAAAATCAATAACTTTGTGACTTTTGCACATTACATTACATTACATTACATGTCATTTAGCAGACGCTTTTATCCAAAGCGACTTACAATGGAATCAAGTACAATTAGCCAGGGGTGGAATCGAACTTGCGACCATGATGTCTTTGGTACACAAGGTAGGGTCTTAACCAGTGAGCCACTCCACCCTGCACAATAAAATCTTATAAAAATAGAGTCTGAAAAAAATCTTTTAAAACTGAGCACAATTATTGCTACTTTATATCACGACTATAAATGTGACATCAAATTTATCATAACATTGACTCAACAACACATAAGAAGACAGAAAAAAAGCCTGAATATGTGTATATATACTGTATACATATACATATATATATATAAACACACACCCCCAGGATGTCCATATAAGGAGTTGTGTTTTATTCCCACTGCAAATTACCAAACATTACGGCACAGATCTGTGTCGTATGAGCACTAAGGGTTAAAACGTTTTTCCAGCATTAGAGCTTTGATTGACTCAGATCTAGAGCTGCAACTAATGATTATTTTCATAATCGATTAATCTGTCGATTACGTTCAGGGTTAATCGAGTAATCGTTTGGTCCATAAAATGTCTGAAAATGTTGTTTGTCAAACCTGGAAATGACGATGTTCTCAAATGTCATTGTTTTTGATTCAGTTTGAATGATTTCTTTGTTACATGGAGCAAAGAAACCAGAAAACATTCACATTTAAGAAGATGAAACAATCAGAAATCTCGTGAGAAAAGGTGTCGATTCATTTAGTAATCGATTGTTGATTGTTAATTGTTTGAGCTCCACTGTCTCTGTCACACCTGCACACACACACACACACACACACTGACAGTCGACACACCTGTACAATCAGACTCATTAAAACAGTCATAATGTCAGTGAGAAGTCCAGATCCAAACAGGATCCATATAGTCTCTTTACATATTTATGAGTAAACCAGTAGCCGTGAAAGTGTTGAGAGCAGCACACTTTATTTTTATCCAGTAAACTCACTCCACTGCACACTGTAATTAGCCTCTGTAGCACATTTATATGCAGGCATGTGCTGTGTATCAGTCAAACGCTGCTGCATTCAGGAACAGAGGCTCTAACTAGGGTAAGGGTTAACGTGTGCAGGGGTAACATCTCACTCCAAATCTCCCCCAATCCCAAGGCCGCGACGGTTGTTTGTCTCTGCGGCCACCTGCGCTGGCCAGCGATATCCCATGGTTTACATTTTGTGCCGTGGAGCCGGGCTGTGTTTTTGATTTGCGAGCGTTTCTCTCGGTGGCCGCGCTGCTGCTCTCCGCCTCCTTCGGGGTCACTGTTACATTTGTTCTCACGCCAGCTGTTGAGCACATGGAGAGCAGCAGCACCAGGCCTGGCAACTGGCACAGGAGGACGTGCCGACTCCTCCGTGGAGGCTCACAATTGATCTAGTAATGTTTGTCTGTCTGTTAATGGCATAACTGTCCAATGACAGGCTTTTAATTTGAAAGGTGACGCACTCGGGGCACCAGCGTGTGCAGCAGGGGTGTGAAACGCAGGGTTAGCTCACGATACAGCGATAGATCACGATATCTGTCAAACTGAAGAGAACTAAACGTGAACGTGAAAAGTTAAAAGTGCAGGATTTCTCTATTTATTCGCAACATAGAGAACAAAGTGCATAAAGTTTTATGTATTGAACGTGGGCGGAGCATCTCTTAGGGTGTAACACACTAATACGTAAGGGTTGGCTTTTATTTTATCCTGTTTTTATGCATATTGTTGCAACATTTATGCCAGGTTGTGCATTTTTGAGTGTCCTCAATTTTTTTGCACTACTTTAGTCTAAAATACTCACACTAACACACCTTACACCCAAAAATGTCCTCATTGAAACCTGTCCAAATCACTACTTTTGATGCATCATGAAAAAAACTTGGCAATTTAAGGGTTTAAAACTTTACAATTCAGTCACGTTTGATATGTATGACGAGGACTGATGTTGGTTTAAAAAGTATTTTGAGTATTTTATGAAAATATGACATTGCAAAAATGAATATGTGACCTATAAACACACACCCTCACGATGTCCATATAAGGAGTTGTGTATTATTCTCATGGCAAATTTACCATTGGTTCTACTGAGGGTTACACAGATCGAAACACTTGATAAAGTGGTCGGTGAATGTGTAATCTCACACGACGACTCACCCTGCGGGATTATCCACCTTCAGAAAGGCCTGGATGACCAGAGGAAACTCATACTTGACGATGTACAGGTAACTGGACATGGCTGTGAGGGAGGACACATGACACATGTAAGCATCACATGTAATGTATGTTTATAAGGACAGATGGATGGCAGCGGTTTGTGACCTCACCTCCAATGTTCTGCAGTGTGATGGCGATGCCGGCGGCCATCTTCCCCGGGGTCCCAAAGGCCCTGTAACCGAGCTGCTCATACGCACGTATACCTGAGCCACAAACAAGCACAGTGTCAGCACGTTACATCCACACTAACAGTGTTATGGACTGTATAAAAAGATTGAAAATCTGATCAACGTCTTGCGCAGCAGATTACGGGCGAAGGGGGGAGATTCATTTCTTATGATCCGAGCATCTGACACAAAAGAAGGTAATTGAGATGTTTGCAAGACGGAGATTCACGTACCTACGATACCAGACGACTTTAGCAGCAAATGGATGGAATATGAGGAGAGGACGGCCACCACTGTGAGGAGTATCCTGAAACAAACAAAGAACATCAGAGAGAGCATTATTCTATATCACAGATTTATAGATTACATTACATTACACCGTGGTGTGTTTACACAGCTGCAGGACGGACATACAGCGTCTGAATGCCAGTACGTAGACTGTGTTGGACGTGCAGGATTCCCACGGATCCTCTCTGTACGCGACTGTTACTCCAGCTGAATCAAACACACCGTGTGCACTGTACTCTCCAGATGGACTCTTCGCCGAGAGTGCATCCTTTACTAACACAAGTATCGCTCCTCTACAGTACATACTCTACGTCAGTGGTGGAATGATCCATTTCAGTCCACAGTTTCAACCACAGACGTTTTTTAAAGATAGATTCTCACAAAGGTCTCTACAAACAGACATTATGTGAGAGTATGAGCAATTGTTCCAAGCAAATCCAACACCTAAGCCTCAAAATGTCCATCTTTTAACCATAAAATGTCCTGTAACAAAGTGCTTTTGCCCAACTTTCAATATCTGGCAGATACTTACAATTGACTGCATGTTAAAATAGTGTTTTAACAATTTGAAATAAAGAAAAACAAAAACTCTTATCAAGAAAACACATTGTAGTAAATTTGAAATTTAAATTAATTTTCATCATTTAAATTAACATTTGTTTGGGTTTTTGTTTCAAATGTGCAGAAACAGGCCAAAAAACGACCCGATTCTACTACCCACAGATACCAGATTCAGTGCGAGTGAAATTACTGTAATAACCACACTTTGGCTTTGATGTGCAACTATATAGATATGGGGTTTTTTTATAAAATGGACATTTTATCATGATGGAATACTGTGTTATACTTGTTTTAGCTCATATTTCCCACCCAGACGGACTGGCAGCGACCTGCCCAGCGACCTATTCACCCCTGTGTCAGCTGGGTTTGGCACCAGCAGCCCCGTGACCCTCATGTGGAGGATAAAGCGGTAGGCGATTAATGAACGAATGAATGACTAAATGAATTGCCCACCCGCTACTAAACAGTTGTTTTTTTTCCCCCACTTTTGTCCTCTTGGACCGGCCCGCTCTTGACCAGACTAAACGCTCATTGCCCCCCACGTCATTTGAGTTTGACACCCCTGGTTTCAGGAGGACAGAGCCGTTTCACTTTGTTTAGAAATGCAAAATGCACGCTCTGGTTTCCAAAAGCATAGATAAAAGGCTTATTCTTCTTGTTGAGGCTACAAAACCCAACAATGTTTGCGATTATATACTTATGCTAACATGTTTATAGGTAGAATATTATAATAAAACCTCCCAACTGTTACACTCTGGACTTTTAAGTGAGAATTTGGCATGCAAACGTTTTGTGAATGGACTCTCAATTAGCTTTCTCTCACTCACTCACTCACTCACTCACTCACTCATGGCATCACATCTTTCACCTCCTGGCCAGTTAAGAGTTTTTTTGGGTTGTTTGTTTGGCTTTTCTCTCGAAACGACGTGGAAGAATGCTGGGCTGACTTGCTGTGGAGGATTTATTCAGTCAAGTGGCAGTGGGAGGACGGATCTGCTGACAGTCACACAGAGTGACACGCTTTAGCTCTGCTCGCAGCATTCCTGCACTGCCCCGCAGCCACAGACCCACTGAGTGCTTCACTGAGAGTCTGAGTCCGACACCAAACACTGAGCCACAAAGGAAACATGTCTTAGAAACAGTGCATAACAGTTACAGTGAGTGCTTGACGCTGTTCTTATCTTAACAGTAATCTTAACACAGCTATTGTTAATTTAATCCCCCAAACACAACACTCGTGACTTTCTAAAATGCAGTTCGAATGCAGAGGGTTTTTTTTTCCTGCATAACTGAACTGAAGTGCTTGAAGGTCACACTCCTGTTGCCTAAGCAACCACAACCTGACGAGCTACAGTACTCAGATGACCAGCCTCACTGAGTGAAAATCAACACACCAAACGAATTAAAAAATAGTCAAAACGAAGACACTCGGCCAAAAAGATGCAACATCTCTGGTCACGCCCAGAGAAACAGATATAGTTCCACACAAAAAACACTGAAGTTGTACATCTCTCTCTCTCTATCTCCTCATCTTGCAGGTTGCAGGATCCAGATCCATGATCTAGGTTAGTATAATTATTATAATATGTCTAGACTACTTACAATTTACTACATGTTAAGAGAGCGTATTAACAGTATAAAGTCAAGAAAAACACTGTAAAAAACACTGTAATTGTACATTTAATTTAGAAATTTTAACACTTTAAAACATGTTTCCAGTGTAATTTTTCAAGTATTTGTCCCAAAATTTGATATTTAAACTGTTGGGACTTTTTCGATAGCACAAACCATTGTGTAATTACGGTAACGCAAAGAGTGCTTGCCCAAACGTGTCACTGGCGATACTCACCGTGTTAAAGGGTTAAGACTGGATCATCTTTCAAGTTTTCAAAGTACAAAATAATATGTGGAGCAGTGGATACAGTAATAACAACGTATATAATGCAATATTTTGGTCATTCGTAGCGGCAGGAACTAAGGTTCAGAATGGTACAATCGACACAGTCACAGACAGGTTAAAATAAAGTCTATGTGAATGGCCCAGCCCATATTTCTAGCGCTACTATCCATATTATATTATATGATAAAAGATCATACAGATAATCACAGAAAGACGACAGTGAGTCATCTGTTACAGGGCGGATTAATACATTCCATGTGCTCTATTTATCTATCCTGACATTAACCCAAGCACAATTACACACATTCATCACAGTGAAATGTAGATTAATCGGCCGCAGAGTTCACGTCTTTGTGCAAAAGACAGTAGCGTCTGGGGGACACAAGGTTCAGCAGGTCCAAACAGACAGACTGAAAAAGCCAAAGTCACACAACTCGGCTCAGAATAAGGAGCTTTCTCTAACACGAGGGAAAATCCTCAAGACATGACCGCTTGGGAAGGACTTGAAATAATGTCCTTGATTCACTTTTTAAAGGAAGTGCTGAATATTAAAACTTTGTTGAAACATTTTAATGAAAATAGTAGAAAGACTATAGATACTGTACATTTCTACTTAATATGCCAAAATAAATGTCCGTATGTGTGGTCAACATGGTCTCAATTGTGAAAGAGATTTTAATCTTAATGTGAGCTTCAGAAAATTCTGGAACTATTTCATGCATTGAAAAGCTACATGACACACCACAGGAAAGGGGAATAATGTTGATCCAGTTTCAAAACTATTATTATTATTATTATCATTACCATTATAACTTGATACAAGTGCTGTATTTCTTCTCCTGGTCTCTCTCTTCTATCTCTGCCTCACCTCCCTCTTGTCCATTCTCTCTCTCACCTATCCTATGTCCCCCATTTTTCCTTTCACCCCAACCTGTCTAGGCAGACGGTCGCACATCTTTGAGTCTGGTTCTGTCAGAGATTTTTCTTTCTGTTAAAAGAGAGTTGGCTTTTTTCTCTCCACTGATGCTGAGTGCTTGCTCATTGTGTGAATTGCTGGGTTTTCTGTGCTCTGTAATGTTGTCTATGCACAGTGCCTTGGTGCTATACAAATAAAACTGTTGCAACAGTTCCCTTCACTGTATCATCACAAAACATGTACGTTTTAGCACCAGAACATATTATAAGCCAGCACCATCCGGCAAAGGTGTCAGAACAGCATGGGTGAAAGGAGAAGAGGGAGGTGACATCTGCTGAGACTTTCCTCAAGCAAACCTGATTCGTCAGTGCATTATCTTACAGCTTGAGTTAGCTTGTGTAAGACAAATTCTATGCAAGCTACGAGTGTAACTTTACAGTCGTCTCCGTGTCTCACTTCCGTTAAAAATATGTGATTATATATCAAGTATTGTAAAAACAATGGATGGAAATATAAATAACCCTCCCTGAAGCATTAGGCGACTGTGACGTCACTGTCATCTTGACAGACAATGCTGCCGCCGCGGAGGCTTTTAAATGATAAGCTCTTTAGAGATGCAGGATGTAAACACCCACCACATCTGAGCTGAACGTCAACCACACCGTTTTTATGCATTTCTAATTACAGCGGCACACATTTATAGCACAAGTAAATGATTTCCTTGATAAGCTATTCATCTGTGCTATTATCATCAGAATGACATGTGATGATGGTAAAAACAGTGTCTGCAGACTGGTTAATACAAGACAATTAGAATAATATATTTCTCTGCTGTTCTTTGTGGTGACAGACGTCAACTGGAAAGAATTGGTGCAAGAAGATAATGAGTCATGTGCTAATCTGTGAGGTTTAATTCTGCTATTATGCTTTAAGGCAGGGGTGTCAAACTTATAATTATAATTTAGGGGCCACATACAGAGTCATTTGAGCTTAAGTAGGCAGGACCAGTAAAACAATAGCATTATAAGCCATTAACAACAAGAAACTCCCTGAAATTTCTTGATGAAAACAAGTGTAATTTCAACAATTATTTATTGTTATTGTTACCCGTCTGTGCACTAATCACATGCTCAGAAGACAACGCCAGAGCTTATGCTAGCTTGCTAAATCTAGCAGCGTTGCAGCAACATTATGACAGAAAAGGAGACAACAACAGGTGTTGGTCACGGTTTTTGAGAAAAGCTACTGCCAAGAAAAAGGCTGATGCACATCGATCCAAGACCAGAGT
This sequence comes from Solea senegalensis, assembly GCF_019176455.1. Taxonomy (NCBI): domain Eukaryota; kingdom Metazoa; phylum Chordata; class Actinopteri; order Pleuronectiformes; family Soleidae; genus Solea; species Solea senegalensis. Next base: position 25,817,041 of record NC_058024.1, on the reverse strand, counting down.
GAACATCGTTTGCTGCGTTTGAACGCTGGCGACAAGTGAACGCCCAGGACGGGCTGCAAAGTGATGACATGGTGGCTCTGTTTCTGCTGGACTGGTATGTTCACTTTATGTTTTTGTGAACTTATGTGAGTGAGTATTTGCTGTTTTTCAAGTGTCCAAAAAACTTAGCGTCACCAAAAAGTACCGAAAGTTACTGATGCTGCGCAGCCCTCGTGCATCTGTGTTGGTTCCTGGAGGCGTGGCTTTGTAGGGAAGTTTGAAGAACACGGCTTGGACTTTTGAATTCAAAATGTAGCCTGCTCCAACCATTTTTCCAGGATCTCCAACACTACCTTTAACTCATGACAAGGCATATTTATCTAATCAAATTCACAGTTCTGATATCAACTAGTCTAAACATGATTTGTCTTTGATGTTCATGATGAAGCCAACGCTATCACATACCTTCAAAGAGAACCAATAGATGTTCATTTTAACATCTGTACTATGTATTCATCCATTTTATTAACACATGGATTGCTGCTTGTGTGACTGTAGTTGGGCGTCAGCTGCAAATGAAGTGATGGGATCAATAAAGTTGTTGAACGTGAACTTACAAAAACAGGACGACCCCTGTGTTAGCCATGGCGTAGGCCAGCCCGAGGATCCCACTCCCCATGATGGCGTTGCCCAGGTTGAAGACTGACATCCCAAACGAGGTTTTCCCTTCAAACTACAAAAGCAAAGAGAGAGGAGACACATGCACATATTAAATCCACTGAAAAGTGCTTGAAGACGTTGCTCTTTATTTTGACGATATGACTTACGTCTGTGAAGCGCGTCGCCTTCTTCTCATCTGAGCCTGATAAGAAGTCCTGGCTGTCGGCCTCAGCATTCTCAGCTTTGTGTGGACTTATGAGAAGAAACAATGTCAGAAGAACACAGAGTAAGAACACAAATAACACACCACGTTGTTTCCCTCCTGTTCATCTGTTCTAATTCACACGAGAGACACAGGTGAAGTGGACATGACGCACTGAATACGACACACGTCGGTTATTGTGACATACCTTGCATTCTGGGCACTGTTGGGTTCAGTTTCTCTACAAGTAGCACAGAGTGAGGACATCCGTCACGCAACGAGAGCACAAAGTGAGAGAAACAACACTCTATGTCATCATGTAATCACACACACAATACACTTAGGAGACCATCAAGAAAATATGTCTCCTGCAGGAAGACATTTTAAAGATCCAGTGCGTAAGACATGAATTCTGTACGGGTGTGAGACCTGGACAGTCTACCAGCGTCATGTCAGGAAGTTGAACCACCTCCACTGCAAAGGCACAGCTTAGATGGACTGGCCATGAGACAAGCACGATAGTCTGACTAAAATCGAGCTAATCTTAGTCAGACTAATGTGTTTAAATGCATGTTAAAAGTCCAATTTTAGTCGGACTAAGATAATATTTTGCTTTTCTTAATGTTATGTAAAAGCGTTAGTCCAACTAAAATCGAGCTAGTCTTAGTCGGACTAATGTGTTTACATGCATGTTTAAAGTCCAATTTTAGTCGGACTAAGACAATAATTTGGTTTTCTCTATGTCACGTAAACACATTAGTCTGACTCAAATCGAGCTAGTCTTGGTCGGACTAAGACATCTGGATAATGCGATTCTTAGTCCGATTACTCCTGCATGTATACACTTAGTCGGACTGGAGTCGGACTTGACCACAGCTCCATCTGCTTGTTTGTTTGTTTGCTGACGTAAGGGTCAACAGGAAACTGATTCAACACATAAATACTTACAGAGGCGGAGTCGGACATCAATAAATCGATTCTCTCCTCCACATATACACTTTCATGTCCTGATTGCCTGTCTTAGTCAGACTACGGCCTTAGCTTGACTAAACTGTGCATGTAAACATACTGAGTGACATGATAGTAAGACTTCTGAACTCACACAGTTATCCTGTATAAATTAAAACAAAATAAAGGTTTTGCTCACAAACTCTCCACCAGCCATACAAGTATTTGCTGTTATGCTAATTGTGCCTGTAACCGTGTAATGATGTGACAGTCACTTGAAAGTGACAGGGCTGATCTGCCACCAGAGGCAGCGCGGTGAAATAATCACTCTCACCAGAACACAAATAATTAGCTGCAGATGTGAATCTCTCTCTGCCTAATGATTTATGACCAACCAGGCCTTTCATTCAAATTCATCGTGATAGATTTATTGATCCTTCACGCTGATGTGAACATTAACAGCCAAAAAAAACGACACTACACCGTCTTAAAAAACACACGACAGCAACCTCGTTTGATATTCTGTTAACACGCGGAATTAAAACCTGTCACGCGATGAAAATGGGACGCGAGACCTTCAGTGAATGTCAGGTTCAACGCGCGTTCAAATCAAGAAAATTAAATGCACAGCGTTTACTCTCGTTACAGCTAATGAGTTCACAGCTGGTTGTTTATCGCTGAATTATTATTGTGCAGTTGTATTTAACGTCAATAAATGGAGTCCATGACGCCACATTTACCGGGTCGTACCAAAAGCTCTTCTGGCACAGAGAATGCACTGTGTGCATTACACCATGTTCACCAGTAAGTAAGTAAATAAATAAATAAATAAATAAATAAATAAAGCATATGACACTGGTCTAAAGAGCAGTGCATCTTTAACCATCTAACACCTATGCCTCCTACATTCTTTTTGCTTATTTTAACCATAAAAGGGCCAGAAAATGTGCCCTTTCCCCATTTTTCCATAAAAACTTTTACTACCTGTCAGTTATTTACTATTTACTGAGGGTTTTTAAATTTTGACACTTAAGAAATAGACTCTGACATCTGTGAGGTTAAATCAAGCATACAGAGCGGGGTTCATCTTTATATTCCTCTCGTGTAATATGATGTAAAGCACGGTTTGTCACTCCTACTGCCCCGCATTGGTTTGATGTTTCCCAGCACACCTGATTGAAACGCTCAGCTCATCAGACAGCACTGCAGCAGCCTGATAACGACCCGTTTATAAGAATCAGGTGTGTTGGAGCCAGGGAAACATCTAAAACATGGAGGGCAGTGAGTCCCCTGGACCAGGAGTGAGACCTGATGTAAGCGACTTAAATCAAGCTCGCCCGTTATTCAACTGTGACCAAGTAACATCAATCATTTGGTTCTTCTCCCTCGCCCTTTTTTCCATCAAAAGTCAAATAAAATGACATTTCACTCACTTTTGACTGTCGTCTGCCGCTGGAGTTTTGGCCAGCGCTGTGATCTCCTCACCAGGCTCGTGGCCTCTCCCGTTAGGGATAGTGTTGGCGTCGGCGTGGGCAGTTTCCCCGCTCTCAGCTGGTTTGTCTTCGCTCATATTTGCTCGTGTGCTTCACTGTGTACGTAACAATGCGTCTGTTGACTTGTGTCAGTGTTTAAGGCTCCGGGAGTGAAGGAGTTTCAGTGTTTCTCCTGGGATCTGTGGAAGGAAATAAAGAGAAGTTTTTCATCGTCACGGAGGAAACAAACTGCTTAGAACGGACAGGAAGAGAGGAGAGAGATAAGGTGTGACATGGCTGACATCAGGGATTCACGTCATCATTTCTTACTATAAAACACCACATGTGTTAACAACCAACAACAAAGATGATCAGCTGCAACCTGAGGAACAGGATGAGGAACACAAATAAAGAAATACTTCATATTTTTATCACATCAGCACCACATTATCTTTAGCATCTTTATTCTTGTAAAAATTACAACTTTATTCTTGTAAAAATTACCACTTTATTCTCGTAAAAATTACCACTTTATTCTCGTAAAAATTACAACTTTATTCTCGTAAAAATTACCACTTTATTCTCGTAAAAATTACGACTTTATTCTTGTAAAAATACGACTTAAATGTGGTATGTTACAGTCGCTTGTTTTCCCTTTAGGTGGAAAACATCCATTCAATAGGAAAATCCCTTCCAATGACTGAATATGAACGTGTTAATCTGAGACACGTGAGCAGATAAAGGAGGCCACACTGAGAGGGATGTGACTGTAGTTCAATGAATGCTGACACAGACGATGATGACGACACAGATGACAACGACATAAACTTCATTTGAAACCTAAGGGTATTTGTTGATTTAAAACGGTAAAGCAGGGGACTGAGAAGAACACGTTTTTGGCAAATCACAGGAATAAGTGATCCATCAGCTGACAGGTCCACACACACACACACACAGAGGAAATGGTGGCACCCTGGGCTTTGCATCACACTTGTATTTCCTGGGTCTCCTGTTGTTGTGTCTTTGCTGACTGGCTGTGTTGTGAGGCCCCAGAAAGGCTCCTGTGACATGTGTCTCCAGGACGCTGTTGTTGACCAAAAGCCCCCTACCTGGCTGGCCCTGAATGATCTCCTTTGCTCTGCAGCATAAACGGCAGTGGAATCTTTAATAGAGGGCACGTTGGGGGCCATAGACGAGGCCCCACACACACACACACAGCACTGAGACAAAGACAGAAGAACCAGCTACGACCAGCTACAAACCAGTCCGCCGTCTTTGTGCCTCCATTTTTCTGCTTGTCACTTTTCTCTGGGTTTCCACAGAGCAACAATGCTCAAGGTTCCCTGCACCAGCACTCCTGGCAACCACTCAGGGGCCTTCATTCCCCAGCGTTTCCTTCCGCTCCAGAGCCTGCCCTCTTAAATGTAGTTTATTGTGATATTACGTTAACACATCAAACATAGTGCGAGGTGAATAAAGCCGCCTCTTCATCGCGCTCCTCCTCTGAACCTGTCTTCCCAACCACGTTGCTGTGAGCCCCGCTGCATCGCCCGGCCTCTCGGTGTCTCTGGCTAAAGCCGGGCAACGTGGCTGGGCAGCAAAGCACATTGCACAATGGCACATGTTGTGCGGTTTCCTGGGAACGGGTCGGTGAACAGTGCTGCTATTGTGCCAGGGATCATTATACTGCCGGGGCCCCTTGGCTGCGGTTCGCCAGGCCACTCGAGAGGCTGAAAAGGTATTTCAACTGGACTCTAATTGAAAAGACGCCACCTTAAATTCAGCAAATGCCAGTATCCTGTATTCATGCACAGTTGTAGCAGAGTTGCTGACGTTAGCAAAGGCAGACGCAGACCCCCCCCCATGGGACACAGAACCACACTGCTGCCACTCAGAGCGTCTACAAATCACAAGGAGATTGGGGCAGGGACACACACACACACACACAATGGAGTGTCAGGCTACACTGGTGCTGCCTCAGTGGCCTTAAGTCAGTGGAGTTTAAAACAACAGTCATTAAGTTCAATCACATGTACTACAGTACATCCTTCAAATACACTCATTTAGTCATTTCATTTATTTTTTACTATCTTATTCCGTCTTCTAAGAGGAAAGCAAATGAAGAAAGATGTGCAGAAATGTTCCTTTCATGGTGTAATAATACACTCGGGATCTTATGTTTGTGTGTATGCTGTAAAATAAAACTCACTGGCTTTCATCGCCATACCATTTTATACTAGTGCATAGAGCTGCGACTAACGATTATTTTCTCGATTAATCAATTAATCGTTTAGTCCATAAAATGTCAGAAAATCTAAAAGAAATGTTCGTCAAACCTGGAAATGACGACGTTCTCAAATGTCTTGTTTTGTCCACAAACCACAATGATGAACTTTTAATGATTTCTTTGTTATCCACAACAAAGAAATTAAGAAAATATTCACATTTAAGAAGCTTAAAAGATTGGAAATCTTGTTTTAATCAGGAAAAAAGCTTCAAACCGATGGATCGATTATCAAAATAGTTGTCGGTTAACTTAATAATCGATTAATAATCGTTTCATTGATTAATTGTTTCAGCTCTACTCGTGCAGTTCCCATTCAATGTGTGCCTGTTTTTATTCACTGATATCTCTTGCATTTCTTATCCAAACAACACGGAGGTCGAGCTGTGGCAGCAAAACTGAAACGCTCCATAGTGTGTCGACGTTATTGTGTTCTGTGTGCAGTTTACACTGCATTACAATCATCACAGATTCCATCGCTGCTGACACTGTGAGATACTTTGCTGTTATGACACTAAAGCAGCCTTTTTCAAACTGTGGGGCGGGGAGACTTTCCAAGGGGGCGGGACTTCTGTTTTTTTTAAGTCCTAACTAAAGTTTAGCAGGTGGAACTTTTGGTCTCGCTGGGACCAGGACTCATTTAAGTGACGTACCACAACACAATCTACACTGGTGACGACAAGGTTTGGATAACGGAGAAGTTTCTGACGGAGGCAAAAAGAAAACTGTGCAATATTTTCAGAAACTAACAACAAGCCAACGTCAGCTCAACGGAACAATGATTCACGACGACTAAAACCCAAGACCAGAAAATGTCCCCAAAGACCTGTGTGTGTGTGTTGTGTCTCAAAACACTGGCACGGGACAGCATTTGTATTACTAAAACAAAAACATGTTATTTGCACAGAAAATGATTGATATTGGTAAAGTATTCTTTGTTATCCAAATGTATTTATTGTTTAATAAAATGACACTATTATAGTTATAATTGCACATTTCCTAGTTTTGCTTTCTCATGAAGTAATATTGAGGTTATTTATATTGATAAAGCAAAAATGATATTTGCACAACAGATTATTGAAAGAAAAGTGAAACGTTTCTTCTAATATTGATTCAATAAATTTTATAGTTGACACATTGTTACAATTTCGTGAGAGTCAGGGGGGCCCCGAGAAATGTCTTACTCCAAAGGGGGGCCCAACAAAAAAAGTTTGAGAACCACTGGAGCAGTAAAGGAATATAGTGTAGATGTTTGTCTCCTCTGATGTCCGCACTTCTGAATCCTAAGCAAGAGTTAACGGCAGAGTGTGAGTGTGATGCTCTTGGTGGGAGTAAATGAGTCTTTTCACAGTCACAGCAGAGGCCGTGTTTATTCAAGACCCTCATTCAAAACAGCGCCTCGGGTTTGCCAACACACGGCAAGTGCCTGCGCTTCAGCTCGCCCACTCTGACGTCAGCAACTCTGCCGAGGGACGTCACGCCACAAGGAGGCGAGGAGAGAGAGACACGCAGAGAGAGAGACACGCAGAGAGAAGCTGTTCCGCTCATTTTAAGGTCTACCTGAGCCACACAGCGTTGTGTGCATGCGTGTGACTCATCCTCTCTTATTTCTATGCATGTGTGCATCTGGGTTTGCAGTTAATGCTGTGAATAAATAGATGTGGGGACATTTCAGACTTTAAAGGGCTTTTTCTATGGGTTAAGAGTAAGAATTGAGTTTAGGTTAGGCTGTGATGGTTTAGATTAGGGTTAAGGGGCTATAGGGAATGCACTATGTCTATGAGTGTGAGGGGGTTTGGGAATCACAGGATACCATACTACAACGATTCTGTGATAATCAGTGTGTAACTGAAGAAAACAACACAGAGAACAAAGGTCATAAATGTACTCAACATGAATGGAGCATCTTCTTAACGTAGACGTCTATATCGTATTGTCCTGTCACCGCTGTAAACTTCCTCTTCTTCTTCAGCCAAGGTAACTTCCACCCACGTTCACCCTCATTTATTTGAGCAGCGCCACCGCGAGGAGACATGAAGTAGTGCGTCCGGCGAGTGAAACTGGCAGGGATCGTTTACTTTATATCGATTATTGTATTGCACGAGGAAGGACGACGAGATGTTTTGACCCAACCGCTGACGAGCGTCCTCATTACGAATGCTGCGTAAAAACAAGTGTGCATGTGTGTGTGTGTATGTGTGTGTGTGTGTGTGCGTGCATGCAGTTTATGCAAGAGGTTAAAACTGTCATTTTGCCTCCACCCACACAACTTGATGACATTCTCACAAGCCTCTGGCTGTCTAAGCTTTCTTAATTAAGTCCCCAGTGTAATTTTCAGAGAACTTTAATTCTACTGACACGCTTTCCTCCACCATGTTCATGTATGCAGTAAAACACTTTAAATGTCATAAAGAAGAAGAAGAATCAATCAGGATTTATTTCTATTACATGTCCCAACAGTCTGCACTGAATCAGGGGGGAAAATATGAAGGTGAACCACTGCGTTTATTTTTACTTTATTCTCATAATATTACAACTTTATTCTCATAATATTACAACTTTATTTTCGAAAGATTATGAATTTTTTCTAAAAAGATAAAAAAAAATGTGTCGTGGTAAAAAAGTGACATGCTCTAACCTGTGAGTATTAGGGTCTATTGGTTGCACCTTTAGTATGAAGCAGCAATGACATTAATAATAATAAATCATGACATTACATCTGTGTTCCTTTTTTCCCACATTCAACCTCTGTGACGCAAACACTAAAGGAAGCATTTCAAAAATGTAAAAAAGACATTTCTTATTTGCCCTCATTGCTAAGAAGTGTGGAGATTATGTTTATAATGACTTTTATTTGCACATTTAAATGACTGATTTATGGGTTTTTTTGTACTGTGATTATTATTAATGTTGCTTTTACTGTACATGTATGTCATTCTGTATTCTACTTTTGTTTTGGTTGACTATTTTATTACATTACATTACATGTCATTTAGCAGACGCTTTTATCCAAAGCGACTTACAATGGAATCAAGTACAACTAGCCAGGGGTGGAATCGAACTTGCGACCATGATGTCTTTGGTACACAAGGTAGGGTCTTAACCACTGAGCCACTCCACCCCTGTATTTTATGAATATTCCAGTATCTTATGTCTCTGTAAATGGCCCTGTTGAATGTCTTGGCCAGGCCTCTGACAGGACGCTGAAACACAGCAAAGCAATTCTTACTAATATATAATTATAGATATGTTGTTCTATCTGCCAAAGCTGTCTTGATTTTTCTCTTTTTTATTGCAGTTGAAAAACAACAGACCACATCTAAAGTCATTTATTCACCTTCCCTTTCTGTCCACAAACAGGAAGAGATTTCCCGCAGATTAAGAGATTAAACGGGACCCTATTCCACTGATGAGCAGCTAATAGATCCGTCAGCGAGTTCATTTTAGTGTAAAACCTTCGGACAATAATGAAGATGGAGTGGGACAGGATTAGGGGCCCCGTCTCGCTCGGGCAGGAAATCGGGATCCATCTGCTCCGAGTCAGTCCATAGACTCTCGTATAAAAATAGCTGCAGAGGAGTGAACAGCCTCGCTGTAACCCCACATCATCATGTCACACACAAAGCTGCAGTTAAATGCTGCTGCTGCTGCTGATGCATGTGTCAGTGAAGTGCAGCAGCTGCCTTAAATAAGCAGTTAACACTCGGCGATTGCATCTAACAACCATCTGTCTGTATGCTGGTGTTAACACACACACACACACACACACACACACACACACACGCTGTAATAAATCAAAACCAAATCATCACCAAAAATGTGTTTAAAGTAGAAAGTGTTAAGACACACACACACACACACCTCTACCAACACTCAAGCAACATCATTATTCTGCAACTAACAACGAAGTTTTTTAATTACTGATTCTCTTCATGATAAACTCAGTATTTCTATTAAGAATGTCAAAGACACTCTTTATTACAATGTTAAAAAAAATATTTTTAATCACATCTGCTCCGAATGTTCATGGAAATCAGTTCAGTAAAGTAATCCTGTTAACTCTTAGTACTCACGTGGTCTAAGGAGACAAAAAAAGAGACATTTTTTAAAGCCTGAATAAGTGACCTACAAACACACGCCCCCAGGATGTCCATATAAGACGTTGTGTTTTATTCCCATGGGTGACACTCTAATAATCACCAACCATATAAACTCACTTCAGCAACAAGTACACAAAATGTTTAAAATTTGGAAAATTTGGAAACACGTCACAGTTCAAAGTTCACTTAACTCGTTTTTATGACTTCTGCACATTTATTGCTACTTGCTATGGTTAATTTGCCAGGGGAATAAAGCACAACTCCTTATATGGACATCCTGGGCGTGTGTGTTTATAGGTCACATCCTCGTCTTCTTATGTGTTGTTGAGTCAAAGTTATGATTCATTTTATATCACATTTCCAGTTGTGATATAAAGTAGCGATAATTGTCACAAAATAGACGTGTTTTTATTTGATTTTTGTTCATAAAAACGAGCCACGTGAGTTTTGAACTGTGACATATTTCCAAATTTCACAAATTCAATTTGACATTTTGAGTACTTTTTGCTCAGGTGTGTTTATATAGTGTATATAAAGTTTCTATTATAGCCTCGATATATACGATATCTATATCTATATATATATATATGTATATATATATATATATATATATATATATATATATATATATATATATATATATATATATAATGTTTAAACACAGTGACGGAAAAAAGCAGCCTAAATGCTCTGTGTTCTAAGGGTTAACAGACATATGGACAGTTTAAACATTTTCCTCCGGGATAATAAAAGTATTCTGATTGACACCTGAGGTAACGCTGAGATGTCTGAGGTACAACTGATAAAAAGAGAAGGAAAAACTCTCCGTCTCTGACCACACTCACAGACAAACACCTGTGTCCACCTTCTGTCGCTGTGACGGGTCGTGTGCTCAGTGCCGGTCTCCTGAATTTGAGTTACCGGTGCCTTTTTATCATCTTGAACCAGTCTGGTCATGTCAGTCTGTCAATGGTTGAGCAAGGAAATCCCACTTGAACGTGGTTTGATCAGATATCTGCCGCTAACATGCAGCTAACACTCAGGAAGTGAGTGTGTATTCTCTTTGCATAACAGACCATTGTGTCTTCAGTTAATCCTCATAGTATTGTCCAGTCATCTCTCCATCACTCTCTCTCTCTCTCTCTAACCCCACCATCATTTTCTTCCATGTACAACTGTGAGATTAAAAGAGGAGATTAACTCATGACCGTCGGCTTCTGAGATGCTTCTCATCTCCAAGGCTTCGATTGACCGAGATTCTTCACCCTTTGACACCGAAGCCTCAAAATGTACAAGTAGGACTTTTTTTGTGGCATATTTTAATCATAAAAGGGCCAGAAAATGTCCTGTAAGTGTTTTAGCCCATTTTCAATATCTGGTAGTTACTCACAATTTACTGCCTGTTAAAATACGAAGAAGAAGAAGAACACTGTAGTTCTACATGGACACAAGAGTTACATTTGAAATTTGAAGAGTATAAAACATATTTAAAATAACGTTTGTTTGAGTTTTTGTCTCAATGTCCAAAAACAGAGCAAAAAATGGAAACACCCTCCTCTGTGGTGACAAAGACGCTGATTCACCGGCTTCCTGCGACAGCGCGAGTGAAATTATCGTAATAACCACACGTCGGCTTTGACGTGCAACGTCTCAGCTTTAAGAAACCGTTGGAATATTTCCAATAGCACGAACCGTTGAGTTATTACAGAAACACGAGATAACACAGAGTGTCTTACATCCAACCTCGACAATCAAAAAATCAATGGGAATGAGATTTCTGCATCAGCCTTAAAGGGATGAGTCATAAACTCAGGGTCTTAAACTGAGACTCATCTGATCAGAACTCTGTAAATCCATGACACTCATGTCGACCATTCATCAACACAACAGCTTAAATACCAGAGGCCGACTCACACACGTACTGCGGCGCTGACGTCAACTCTTTAACTCTTTGTCATTCACTTTCAAATGGAAGCACTTTGTTCGCCCGTCGCTTGGCTTTTGGTCACGCTGCTCAATCAAATCACATTATGCAAATATTCCCAACACAGGCACCAGGTAATCTGATTACATTCAAAGACGACACCGTGCTAATGAAGCTCTGAAGCTCAAGACTGTTCTCTCTCTGTCACGAGCGACTCTGGCTACAAAGCCGGTCTCAGTTAGTCTCCACTACCTGCAATAGCAACTCCATTTGATTTATTTATAACATTTATAACCAGTGGCCGTTGATGGCTTTTGAAACAGGAGAAGCTCATTTCAGTTAGCAACGCAGCTAAAATGTGATAACTCAACCAAATTTCCAACCTACGTAGAATATTTTCTTTACATAGAAACGTTGCTATGGTTGTTTGTCTGTTGTTGTTTGTGTTTTCATTTCTTTTTCTTCAAATCACCTAAAAGTGCAGAGAGTTCTGGTCAAACATCACATTGACTCCCACTAAAAAAAACAAATGAGGACGACTGTAAATATATATATATATACATATATATATATATATATATATATATAAAGAAACAATTATCCGATTAATCGATTACTAAATGAATCGTCAACTATTTAGATAATCGATTCATTGGTTTAAGTGATTTTTAAAGATTCTCTGAATTTTCAGCTCCCTAAATGTAAGAACATTCTGGTTTCTTTGCACCGTATAACAAAGAAATCATTAAAACTGAATGAGCTGAAGACATTTGCAAACATCCTTATCATCATGTTTGAGAAAGAGTTATTGATTTTCTCAACATTTTCTTACAGTTTATGAACTAAACAGTTACTCGAATAATCGACAGATTAATCCAGGGGTAGGGAACCTATGGCTCGCGAGCCAGGTGTGGCTCTTTTGACGATTGCATCTGGCTCGCAGATTTCGGCTTTTCAGATAAAACGTAAAATATTATCACTTGTTTTAATCCATCCATCGATTTTGGAAGTGGAGGAAACGCAAGTGAATGACATAAATGCAGCACCGTTCTATTCCCTGGCTTTGGATGAGTCAACAGACGTAAGTCATTTGTCGCAGTTCAGTGTGATTGCAAGATATGCTGCTGGTGACACACTGCGCGAAGAAAGTCTTGCTGTTCTGCCAATAAAAGGGTCCACAAGAACCAGAAGTCGCATTAATGGTGAGTATTATAACAACATTATTTAAAAGAATAAATTCAGAGGCTTATTATACTCACATTTAGTTAAATTCAGTCTTAAAATATATTATATGGCTCTCACTGAAATAAATTTGCAAATATTTTGCTTTCATGGCTCTCTGAGTCAAAAAGGTTCCCGACCCCTGGATTAATCCATTATAATAATAATCTGTTAGCTGCAGCCAAAGATATATTTTAAGCACGTAATACAGCTCATAAACAGTAGATATTTTATTTTAGAGCATATTTAGAACATAGTCCCTCAGCAGAGGGACTATATATATATATATATACACTATATATATATCTGGATATATCTCACCTAAAGCTAACGGATATGATTTATAAGCCATATAAGCCCCAGCCTTAATAGAAGATGATGTACATTTTATTCCTATTAAGAGGACAATAGACAACGTGTGTGGTCACCAGTGTGACTGACAGCTGGTATCGTCCAATAGGAGCCCGGTTGCCTCCGTAAGACTTTTGGGGGTTGTCAAATGTTCTTTTTCCCCGTCAGACTGAATCATGTAAAGTGTCAAAACGCTCGGTTTCTCGTACCCGGACAGACGTGCAGTAAATGAAGGACGATGGGTGTCTGTCTGCACACGGTTGAGAGTCAGGTACAGAAAGGCAGCGTGGAACCATCTACGTAAGAGCGCCGCAGCGATGACTCACTGAGACTGTGTCTTTATAAATAGCATCGCACGTGCACTTTCTGTCACTCCGGCTCAACTGTGACAGTGTGACACCTCACAGACAGTAATATGGGATAGAGCACACAGTACATAACATACACTCAGCTTTAAAACTTACTAAGAATTAACATCAACCATATAGAAGTTACTGACTGAAATTGCATCTGTGCTGTATGTCATGCATATAGTATATTTGACAAATAAAACTGACTTGACTTGGGTTGTAACTCATTACTGATTTCCTGATTATGTGGTTGTTCCTGATCTTTCACTTGTTCCACATTCATATTCACTCTTTTAACATGCGGTCAATTGTGAATAACTGCTAGATATTGAAAGTTATTCTGGAAAAATGGGCAAAAGGACATTTTCTGGCCTTTTATGGTTAAAATAAGCAAAAAGACATTTTGAGGCTTAGGTGTGAAAGGGAAATATTGGTACTGTTAAAAACTAAGGCCCAGTTTGATGTGTCCTTGTTGTAAATAAATAATTTCAGTGTCAGACCAGCCCAGTTTTTCCCCTCGTGACCAGATAGATCCAGTCTTCACCGGCAGTCTTCACCAGACTGGTGAGGGAGTCTTCACCGCCTCCCTCACCACCATCGCACTGTTCAATGCCAGCTCTGTTTTCTTTTTTTCTCAATCATGTGCCCTAAAAACAAAGCCTCACCCTCAGCTGGCATTCACCACCACACTCTCTCCTGTTTCCTCCTCATCACATGGCAGGAGAGAAGAGAAAGAGCGCATCATCGGGGGCGAATGCATTCATTGGGCTTCGAGTCGGACTCACGCAGCGTGTGAGCGCCATGATGGATGTTGCACTGTTGACTCTGACACACACCACAGCACCATTGAAGCCCAAAGAACCCACTGTAGGCACATCAATGTAAGGCTTAAGTATTAGGTAACTAACTTATTTCCACTACACAGTTCCAGCACGACTCGGCTCAGCGCGGCTCGACTCTTTACCGGTACCTGGTACCTGGTACCTATTTTAATACCTGCTCTGGCAAGGTTCCAAACAAGCTCAGCCAATACTAAAATGTGACGTCGTCACACAGCAGCCACTGACTGGTCAGAGAGTGTCGTCACTAGAAGAGTCACGAGCGTGACATCGGAGGAAAAGAATCAAACCGAACAATGCCGAACTGGAGATTTTATAAGACTTAAAAATCCTGAAGACGATCATTAATCTCAATATTTAACAAAGCACTGTCGAAAGCCATTGATCGCGAGTGGCGAGCTGCATCTCAAACCCCTTCCGCTGTATTTCAGAGTCTGCACTCCAGTCATGCAGGAAGTACCCATTCTAATGATTCATTTCCACGTTTGTGAGTCTCGCGTAGAAAACAACGTCACAGCACTTTCATGCAGCCATGCTACAGTGTGACGACTCCAGCTATACCAAACCAAGCCGAATCGTGCTGGAACTGTGCAGTGGAAAAGTGCTATCACAGTATGAAAGACCAGTAGGTAATGTATTCAAACGACTAGGGTGACAAGATTCCGTGTTCAGTAAATCAGCCCAGAAAAGAACCTGCATGGAAACATTTTTTATGCTTGATGGAGGTGAACATTTGGAGGTATGAATGTGAAGAGCAATGGAAACAATGGAATGGAAGATTGAGCAGATAACAGATCATGTTAAGGAATGACGCATCCTCTCGCCTCTGCGTTTCACTGCACTGAAAATGGGAGACAGTCGTATTGCTGCATAATAACTGGTTTCCATTCAGATGTATGACAAACTTTAAAGAAAATCTGCCCTCCTTCCACTGCGGTGACCCAGACGTCAGATTTAGTGCTCAACTCAAAGAACTAACTCCCAATATTCACCCAACAGCAGTGGATGGAAATAGACATAAATGTACAGTTTCTTTTCCCAAAGTGTTTTTGAATGTTCAGTTTAAAATTGGCAATACAGTTTTATTCAAGGAAGGTGAGGTGAAACAAAAGAGTCTGGAGTACAGAGATAGAAATCCTGCTACATAATTATGTTTACTTGTCTTGTTGGACACTTACTGGACACTGTATATATGTACATGTTGACACATACTGGATAGCTTTTCCTCCAAAGGTCCATTTCAATTTGAATAACATCCTTTGTGTGTTGTCCTAAATAAATGAACAACACCCAGAACAAATGGTTGAAATGTTGTCTGATGATGATGATGATGATGATGATGATTAGGCAACATTCAGTTGTGAAAAATGAAAATGGTTGTTACAACAGAAATGCACACTTGTGTTTCTATCAACTCTATACAGTTTGTAGAAGTCGAACTAAAGGATGCTGCTGTTGCTTTGCAGCTTAATGACTTTGATTTACACAAATTCACCATTATATTCAGATGTTATACCAGCATATCAATCATATCAACACAAAGTGTTTGCACACTCTGTCTTGTTCTGACAGCTCTGCAGCGACGACAATGCTCCCTTAAAAACTGTTCCACTGAACAAGGTCACAGTCAGAATGTGGTCAGTGGAAGTTGCCGGAGGAGAAGCTCATTTCAGGTATCATCCAGTTAATTTATGCATAAATTCTGCAAAAAAAACACCTGGAACAAGGAAAAGTGACATTTATGTAAAACTGAAACGTTGTAATAGTGTTTATATTCATATTATTGTATATGTACAAAATGAAAATGGTCTATATTGCTGAGCAACTAAACAGAAAAGGCTCCACTGTCGTGTTGGTTTCTGCAGCGCTGTCAATCCAAACCTGGCTCCGCCTTTCAGACAGTACCTCCAATCATCATGCAGAAGCCCAGCGTCTGCGCCCGCCCACTGCTCCATTGACTGTGAGAAGCTGAGCTTCCCTGGAAGTGAACATTTTCAGCGGAATACAAAAATCACGCATGACAATCCGTGATAAACAGCTGATTCTGCAGGAACTCGCGATTACGTTTAGTCTTGAAATGTAAATTCAACGCAGTGGATGTTTGACGACATTGCAGAGGAAGCTGAGCGTCCCTTGCTGTCTTCGTTGTCTTTTTAAAAATGTTACGCGAGTAAACAAAGATGATAGGAGCTAACGCTGTCGCACACTCACGTCCTTACAGTCTATATTTAGTGCATCGCAATCTTTGACTCCACAAAATACACAGCTTTGTATTTGTGGAGAGACAAGCAAACACCAAACACTTGTGTTTACCTTTTTTAAAGACAGATCAAATCCCCGAAATAACTGGAGGTCAGACCGACACTCGTGTGTCCTTTCATAGTTTTTAATACCGTCAACAAAGTCACAGCAGGGCGTCCCTTTATTCTCACCGTGAACTACATTGTACTCTACCATTGAACAATCCTTTTCATGTTTTTTTTTCTGTTAATTCCTGCAGATGTAAACCAATACTGCAGCCGGACGAGAATACACTTCACAAGCACACGGAGCTTTGATCCAATTAAATAGGAACTCACTGAATCTGAGTCTGTGTCTGATCCAATAAGGGAAGACAAGCAGAGACGGGAGAAAGAAAACTGTCATCGCTTCCCATCGACTGCCTTTAGAATTATTTAAAAATAAAGATGTTGAAGGCCACTTTGTTGTCGGCAACATTTGATCATCGCTACAGGCTGAAATGTGTTGCTCTGCTTTCATCATTTCTACAGATTATGACGAAGAACGATTTCTGTGATGAGGGCCGTGACCTTTGCAGCACAACACACCTCGCTCCTTCTCTGACGGCTTTAAATCACACACTACATCAAAAGTGCGGGGCAGCGGGCGGAAGCCCAGCGAAGGGCTGGATCATCCTGTTCACACTGTGATTTCATAATGGGAGAGTGGGGTGGGGGCCGGGGGTGCAAGGTGGAGGAGAGGTGGCGGCGGCACACAGGGCCCACGACAAGTCAGAGCGAGTGGAGGGCGGCAGTCCGCTTCAACAGCAGAGGCCAAGCTGGGGCCGGACATAAGCTCTCGTCTGCTCCAGGCTGTCAAGTGCACCAGTCACAGCCTCAGTCACAGCCTCAGTCACAGCCTCAGTCACAGCCTCAGTCACAGCCTCAGTCACAGCCTCTCACCTGCTGCCCACAAGCCCTCGACGTGACTCATCCCGCAGGAGAGGAATCACTGCAGACTCTGCCTGCTCCAGGTCACTCCGGAAACCATGCTATGAATATATATATATATACATATATATATATATGTATATATATATATATATATATATATATATATATATATATATATATATACATATACATATATATACATATATATATATACATTTATGTATATATACATACATATATGTAAGTATGCTTAGAAAGCCAGATTTGGCCCAAAACAATTGAACGCCTTGCTTTACAGGGAGCGTTTTCACCTGCCGACATCAGACACAAATGTATGAGCGCGTTTCACAGACAAGAAAACCAAAAAACCAAGAACAGATGGCAAGTTGTGGATGACTCACGAACGTGACTTAAAAATATAACAGGGTGATCTGCATAATCCAAGCACGGCGTGACCTCACTGAATGTTTTAAACGTGCATCACAACGTCCTTGCTCTTGAACAATATCAGTGCAATATCAGCATAAAAGGGAAATTCCATTATTGGTATAACTGTGAAATGATGTCTCGCTCATCAACATACAGTCCTAGTGGTTTATTTTGTTAGTGCCACAAGGGGGAGTGTGCATCTTTGTAATCATTGCAGGATTCTGTGACATCTGAGATTCTTGATTTTCACTTTATACATTTGTCATTTGTCCATGATTTTGGAAAATGTATAGCTTTGGATCAAATGAAGGTAAGGTTATTGAATTAATCTATAAATATATGTTATTATTATTATTATTATCATTAATATTATTATTATTGTTATTATTAAAAATAATAATAATAATAACAAGAACAGTAATAATAAAGCACATATTGTATATTTTTGATTTAAAATGTTTTAAATATTTAAAAAATTGAGTTAGTATAATCGAGGCAGCAATCACATGGTATCTCCATGAAATAAAAATAGAAGTTAGTTTTAAAGCATTCTGTGGCCATTCAAATAATGAAATTAAAAAATAAAAGTCAAATGAAGAAGAAGGAGAAGCAGTGGTCTACTGAGGTCTTCAGTGGTCAAGTCTGATCTTAAGAGCTGATCCACTTCATCATCATGAGTGTTTACATCAGATGTCTCAGTTTTCCTGAGGGACACATGGTAAACATTTGTCCAGATTGCTACCAATATTCTGAACAGTTGTGGCACCAAGCAACACGAGGAACCAAGAGAAGCACGTTTGAAATGTCATCTCTCTACAGCTGGAGCTGTGGAACCGAGGCAGAATATCAACGAGCGTTTCGTAAATGTGGCGTAACGAGAACATTCCGAGTCTTTCATTAAATGTTCACTATTTGAGATTAAACCATAGACTGGTGCAGCAGCAGCAGTAATGTGGTGTCTTACCGGACAAGTGTCGGAGTCCTCCTCGTCCTCCAACTCCAAATATCTCCACACACACACACAACCTTGGCTCCTGTAGTCGCCGCTCGGCTGACGTTGCCGTGCCGTGCCGTGCGGTGTCGTCCAGCCTCTGGCTCCCCACGTCCGTCCGTCCGTCCGTCAGCCTTCCCTTTCTTGTGCCGACCGACGTTAATGTCATGTGTTTCCCACTCAGTGAATTGTTGTCTTTGTAATCTTCTTTCTCAGGAATGGGATGTTAAAAGAGGCCGGGTTCGGCTCCGCCCACCGCAGCGCACGCACGCACGGCGACCCCAATCAAATTATTACAGTGTGTGTGTGCGCGCGCGCGTGTGTGTGTGTGTGTGTGTGTGGTAAGAGCGCGCAAACACAGGAAAAAAGAATGCCCTCGACTTGGCACGCGCCTGCCTTTTAATCGCTCAGAAATGGCGTTAGATTTCCACACCGAGGGTTTGATTAGTGGGTCCATGTGCGTGAATATTATGAATTTAAACGTGGTGCGTAATGATCGTGAGACAATGACATGACCCTGAATACATCACACACACACACACACACACACACAGTGATTCCATTTAACTGAACAACACAATCAAAACCATCACCAGTGAACCATCAAACCTCAAACTCAGACCTTAACCAGCTCCTCACAAATGAGGTTGTGCCTCATTGGGGGCCAGGTTTTGGTCTCCATGAGGACTATACTGGTCCTGATGAGGTCATTGTCTGTCAGAAAATAAAGTAAAAGGAAGTGTACACACTTGTGTTCATTTGAACTGCACAACCAAAGCCCTAACTCAACCCAAGCCTCAGAAATGAGCTCCTACATCATCCCAACGAGAAGCAATAGTCCCGATCAGTGGTCCAAAACATGTACATATCATCAATGATTCCCTTCTGTATTCACAAAAAACACAGTCTGCACAGACCTTCAAGAAAAACCAGTCCAGCTGCAGCGTCTTTTTGTTAATGTGCCATCAACAATGTAAACAGCTGCCTGAGCCACGTGCCAGCAAAGCACGCTGTTGCTTACGCACATAAGATACGCACGCGCTATTTCTAGGTCAGCAGCGGCGGCGGCGGCAGCGGCGGCAACAGCAGCAGTGTGTTTGGATGTCACTCCGCTCTGAGGGGAGGAGAGGAGGAGAGAGGAGAGGAGAGGAGAGAGGACAGGAGAGGAGAGGATCATCTCTCTCTCTTCTGAGCTGACACACACACACACACACACACTTGTGTGTAACAAGGTAAAAATGTATCATGATATAAATATATCTATAGGATTATTTTCAGTGATTTGCAGAAGCTCCGGTTGATTCTCTGTAAACACAGCCTTGTTGTACAGCAGCCATTTTGACATGTTTCTGTGGGAAACTCACAGGTGTTGCATGATCACATTGACACTCCATAGTCCATAGACCCTGATACTTCTTCTTCTTCTTCTTCTGCCTCCATCTTGTCCTCATGTCATTCTTCACAACATCCACGTACCCTCTCCTCGTTTCCTCCCGCCCTGCAGCTCCGTCTTCAGCGACCTTTGTCCAATATAATCAGTGTCCCTCTTCTACACGTGACCAAACCATCTCAGCCTTGACTCCCTTGCTTTATTTCCAAAACAGTTCAACCCGAGTTGTCCCTTGAATACCCATGACCATGCTGGTCACTCCCAATGAAGATCACAGCATCTTCAGCTCGACCGTGCCGCTGTCTCCAAGGCCTAGATCATAGCAGGTCTCACCACCATCTTGTAGTCCCTTCCCTTTCACCTTTGCTGCTGTGCTTCTGTCACACATCACCCCTTGAACTGTCCATGATTTAAACTCAACCACTTTCTCTACCTCTGCTCTTTGCATCTTCACAGTAGAATTAGAAGTCTTGGAAAGGAATCCACTTGATAGGAACGGTGGACTGACAGAGGGGTAAGTGTAAGGTAAGTGCAATAGGACAGAAGATGCTCTTGGAAGAGTTGGATCTTCAGGAGCTTCTTGAAGATAGACAGGAACGCCCCTGTTGTGGTAGCGCTCGGTAGGTCATTCCACCAGCGTGGAACGACACATGAAAAGAGTCTGGATTGTCTTGTGCAGTCGCGGGGCAACATAAGCCTTTATGAGGGCATTTAAGTCAGTGGGAGCAGAGTGATTCAGTGATTTCAATTTAATGAGATGACCAAAGCCTGTAGGAGCTGGGTAGCCTGCTGATTTTTCTTATATTGAATAGTGCAAAGCGACATGACTTCACCTTTTCTGTGTTTTACAGCAGGATCCATGTTTCCCCACTAATCATTCTACACATGGCCTTTGTCTGCCACAGACGTCTCTATTATACTGTGTTCTGTCATTCCCCCACATGTGAGGACAATAAAGCAGATATCCATCTATGTACATGATCTAAAGTGCATGCCCCCAACATGAACACACACACACACACACACACACACACACATGCACAAATACCATGAAAGCTGTCACAGCAAACCTGACCCTGTGGAAAGCAGAGGACATTTAACCTCTGGGACATTACTGTATAAAGGTCAGCATCCTCTGTGAGGCTGACCCAGTGGGGAGTGGTTACCCATAGAGGACTGGACCACAGATGCTGAGAACATGGCTTGTTCATCGCAGAGGTCAACAGATGTATGCATCAAAGGAACGTCCTCAGATACACAAAAGCACGTGTTTTAATCTGTGGTTTTTAACTCGCACGTATTAGATCATCTCGCAGATAGGAGATTATTTATCATATGTACATCATGTGCTACTGGAAATGACATAACAAAGGACTGGAGCGGTCTCCTTTCTGTGGTTTTCTGCCCATGTGGGTATAGAGGGAAATGCAAAAAATAATAATTATAAAAGACCACACACACAAAATCTGGTAAGATTATTGGAACACAGCTGACACAGATTAACACTAATAAACTGCATTTACAGTGTAATATGAACTGCAGATCACCTGAAGCATGTACTAACTAAATGTTATCAATTAAAAGACAAAAGGAAAGTCCTAATAACTTGGTAAAGAAAAGCTTCATATCACAAACTATTCCAGGAAAGAGACAATAAAATAAATACCTTAGAAGCTCTGGATTAATGAGGAGAACATGATTTTCCTGCCATCTTCGATCTAGATCTAATTTCAAGAAATAAACCAAATATAACCCTAAAATACTGTTTCTTTTTATTATTATTTTTGTTCTAATACAGCTTATATAAAAATAAGAGTATAACACTGGTGCACACACACACACACACACACTATTGAAGCTGACGTGTTATAACAACAAAGTACAGTCTTTTGAACAACTTTGAATAGATTTCTGAAAAACAATGAGGGCCCGTGACTCTCAAACAAAACAGCACAAGTGTCTGACTTTAAGTACCTGTGGTAAAGAAGTGGATTTTAAGTTAAGAGAAGAAGTTAAGTAAAGAGAGAGAAAAACAACCAAATATTCTCTATTTTTCTTCAGGCTGTTTCAATCCTGTACCAAAAAGTCTGCATAATCTTCCCTTTATTGCCTTATAAGATAATATATAACAATAATAATAATGATGATGAGCTTCCCACACACGTAGGGAGCTTCACATGGGATGAGATGTCCTGTCCGTTCTTCACAGCCCCAAAGTCCCAGCCACGCACATAATTAGGAAAAGAATAGGAAGAAAAGATCTTGTCACAGACCAACAAACCCATTCAGTTACATTTTGCTGAGTCATTCAGAAGAATTGTGTAATTAAACTCAATTAAGGTCAATCTCCCAGTGAAATCGTCATTCAGCCAGTCTGTGTGATTGTGTGCTTGCATACTGTAGTCCAATCATGGACGAGCACGGACAGCCCTGCTGTGGAAATGACGTGGTTATGTAATAGCGTGCACAGATTATTTGCCTCGTGTTGGACCGAGCGTACAGGCAGTTTGGTAAACACCTTGTGAACTGGTGACTCACTGATTCATGCTGGGTGAACATCAACTGACACTGACTTGACATGGTGTCCACCAGGGGCAACATCAGGGACAACATCAGGACGTCCTTTAGGACTGAAAATCAGCTTTTCCTGTCTTCTTATTTGACTCTACACACAACTATGAAGGCGACGAGAAAGACAGAAGAAGAAGAAGAGTACCTGACCCTTCACACGATCTACAAGTAGTCTGTTCTTAGGCAGGTTCAGAGGACAGAGACTGTCCCAGCACATGTCCTCCACACAGAGAACAGCAGAAGTTACACAGTACTAAAAGTACCGTTCTAAAACTGTACTCAAGTTAATGTAAAAAAACTATCTTGTTTAAAATCTACTCAGAGTGAAAGTTACCTTTTTAACAAGGTTGGGGTTCTTTCTTGTGTCGTGCAAAAAGGACAAGGGGACACCTGTCCTCATCATTCACCTGTCCTCATCATCATTCACCTGTCCTCCTTATTCACCTGTCCTCATCATTCACCTGTCCTCCTCATTCACCTGTCCTCATCATTCACCTGTCCTCATCATCATTCACCTGTCCTCCTTATTCACCTGTCCTCATCATTCACCTGTCCTCATCATTCACCTGTCCTCATCATTCACCTGTCTTCATCATCATTCACCTGTCCTCATCATTCACCTGTGTCCTCATCATTCATCTGTCCTCATCATCATTCACCTGTCCTCATCATTCACCTGTCTTCATCATCATTGTCCTCATTGTCCTCATCATTCACCTGTCCTCATCATTCACCTGTCATCATCACCTGTCCTCATCATTCACCTGTCCTCATCATCATTCACCTGTCCTCATCATTCACCTGTCCATCATCATTCACCTGTCCTCATCATTGTCCTCATCATTCACCTGTCTTCACCTGTCATCATTCACCTGTCCTCATCATTCACCTGTCTTCATCATCATTCACCTGTCCTCATCATTCACCTGTCCTCATCATCATTCACTGCCAAAGTTTCTGGTGCGTGAATTATTATCATTATTATATCATTATTATTGTTAATAATTATTATAAATAATAATTATTATTATTTTTAATTCAGGCCAACATAGTTTTTACTTGTATTGGATGTGATATAAAACATAGTGACATACTTAAGTAAAAGTAAAATTACACATTTTAAAGTACTTAAAACCTGCTCAATTACAGTAACACAAATCTAATCAATACCTTCCACCTCTGATTACACTCACATGTGACATTTTCATGCCAAATTTAAAATATTTAAAAGTAGTGAGGCCTTTATTTGATTTTATATAACTCTAGACTTGGAGATGTTTTTAACATTATAATGTTGACAACATTTTTATACATAATAAGAATAAACTGGCGAATATTCCTCACTTCAGAAAACATGGTCCCATCTTGTGTAACAGAGTTTTAGATTTTTCAAACATGAACTTCAGGAAGACACTGAGGCGATGAGGAAAAAAAACCCTGGGATATTGTCAGTGACTGTAAATGTTTGTGGTTTGTGAAGCATTTATCGAGACGAGACATCTGTCAAACCGGGGAAAAGCTGTTTGTTATTCTCTCCAGACTTCAATCACTCACTCATCAAAGTTTTTACACAAGAAGTTCACAAAGTGTCCCCTCTCCCACTCACATAAACACACCGCCGGGCCACCTGCCCCGTGCTTCTCGACTGCTATCAAAGACACACACACACACACAAGAGGTCCTGAGCATTATTCCTCTCAGTGGGAGGAATTCCCTGAAGGAGGAATAGTCTGCAGCTGAAACACGGAGGCCCAAAGATGTGAGAAAGTCAACCAGAAAACAGGAAGAAAATATGGAAGAAAACAAATACTATTTAAAGCTGCAGTACGTAGCTTTGAGGTATAAATGAATGTACGTTAAATGAATTTATTCTGGTGAGAAGAAACTTCAAATGAGGTTTCTCACAGCTAACTTCATACAAATAAGCTCCAGCATTGGATACGGCAGACTTTGGTATGTGGGGCTCACCCCTTCACACCGCAGGCGTCCAGTAGGGGGTGCTCATGTCACTTGTCACAAAAGCATGGAGAACAATATTGACAATAAAGAATATCATAAATATTAGTGATGTCAGGAAATGGCAAGTGGAATCATTCACTCCGCTGCACTTTCACCCTTTCACACTTTAGTCAAACGAACCAAACCTTTTTAATAACATAATCCCCCTCCTCACCTGAGGCGGCGCTGCATCAAGAATGATGGATTCCTTAATGCAGGACAACTTACATGAGTACAAAACAAAACATTTTTATTTTGTTTTACGTGAACATACTACACATAATACGCTGCAACAGTGGGCTCAGACATCTCTACAGTTCTAAAACACGTACCATACTGTACGTCCTGCAGTGGAATGCTATCAATTGTAACCCAATTTTTAGATTTTGTGCTGTTGAAATAAAAACTGACAGTTTACATCACTCCCGCTCTTTAAATGTAACATTATTTTATTACTCCTCTCCAGTTTCACTGTTTGTTTATGTAGTTCCAGTGAAGCCACAGTGAAGGGAAGACTCGCAGTCTCACCCTCTGAAGTTCATTCACCTCTCACTCGTCACTCGTGACATGTCGGATCCTTGAGGAATCATCACACTCTTCATAAAAACCCCATGACACCTGCATCAACACAGCAAAGTCAGTCATGTTGACTCTATAAACGGACTCAATCTGCACATGACATGATATTTACAGATGAAACACAAATTGAATTCATAAAAAATACTTTTCCAAGTCTCGTGAGGGCTGATCATTAACCCTCTTGTGCATTAATGTGCATTAATGTGCATTAATGTGCATTAATGTGCATTACGCAACTGACTCACTGAGATATCATGCAGAATCCTTTATGTTTAACAAGCTTTACCAAAAGTTTTCACTCAGGAACAAAAGAAAAACAAACCAGTTCTTCATTATTTGACATGTAATACAGTAATTATTTGAAAATGTAGTTTATCTTTAATAACACTGAAAAGTGGTCTGCTCCTTAAGTTAAGTAAAGGGAAAAGTCACTGATCTCCAAAAACCTCCACACAGATATTAGAAAGATGAGTCGTCGTCTTAAACGGCCTCCTGGGAAACATCCGATCTAATAATGAAGTCGAAATACCACATTTTATGAATACTAAGACACAGAAACTCCCTCTAAATGACTGTGTGGATTATACGTTCACTTGTCTTGTGTTTGGACAGCTGCTCAGTGACTTGTCTGCATGAGACAAGTGTATTTACTCGGTTTTCTCATGTATTTGTTCCATGTGTAGTCCCCACTGTATTTCCTTACCGATCCCTGAGGAGAGGAACACACACACACACACACACACACACACACACATCATTTTAGAGTAGACAACACACACACACACACACACACATCAATGCGTCTTGAGCGCAGACGACCTGATATCACGATGCACAGCTCCTCTGTTTCTACTGACAACACTGATTTAATTCACAACAACCTCAATCATTTTTAGGAGTAGACAAACACACACACACACATCAATGCGTCTTGAGCGCAGACGACCTGATATCACGATGCACAGCTCCTCTGTTTCTACTGACAACACTGATTTAATTCACAACAACCTGTTGTGTACAAAATACAGTTAATAGTGTTTTGTTTTCCATGCAATGTGACACAACACCAACATACAACAGCCCAGTCATAACAACAGTGTTTAAGGAAGGCTTCTTGTTATTAGATTATTATTTCTCTCTGCTGATAATCTGAGAATATTTTTAAATCAGATTATCTGCAGTAAGTAAGGAATTACATTTACTCGCATTAATGTAATTTGTTTAAGTTGTACTTTTTGAAATAATTGTTTTATATGTGTTATTAAGCAAGTACTGTACTTCACTACATAGATCACTGGGTAATAAAATGTTGGCCTGAATTTAAATTAAAGAAAAATAATAAGGACTGGTGAATGATGAAGAAGACAGGTGAATGATGAGGACAGGTGAATGATGATGAGACAGGTGAATGATGAGGACAGGTGAATGATGAGGACAGGTGAATGATGATGAGACAGGTGAATGATGAGATGAATGATGATGACAGGTGAACGATGATG
Source organism: Solea senegalensis (assembly GCF_019176455.1). NCBI lineage: Eukaryota > Metazoa > Chordata > Actinopteri > Pleuronectiformes > Soleidae > Solea > Solea senegalensis. The sequence goes on along the minus strand of NC_058024.1, from coordinate 25,790,081 downwards.
ATGGTGAATGAATGAGGACAGGTGAATGATGAGGACAGGTGAATGATGATGACAGGTGAATGAATGTGGACAGGTGAATGATGATGACAGGTGAATGATGAGGACAGGTGAACGATGATGACGACAGAAAGAACCCCAACCTTGTTGGGTAACAAAGTAACTTTTTAAACAAGTTAACCTTTTACTTTAACTTGAGTACATTTTTAGACCAGTACTTTTACTTCAGTAAAATGTTGTGAAAATAGTGGTACTTTATATTTGAGTAGAATATTTCAATCGTCTTTCCACCTCTGCTTGTGTGGTCACATGCGTTGATTTTCTTCCAGTTTACGCAGCGTGTCAACCCTCACTTCTTGTTTCCATGTCACATTCTGTCATGTTGGAAACAAAGACTGTGTTTTACTAATTATAATTAGTAATAGTATTATATTTTACTAATTACACGACTGAAGCCACATCATTTTAGAATTACAATAATTCAAATTGCGGTTTTATTTTCACTAAAACTAACACATGGCCGAGACGTCTGTAACACTTGACTGACAATCATTTCACAATAAGAGCGTTTTTAAATCTTCAAGCTTTACTTTTGAAAACCTTCTTGTCTCTAGCTGCAGAGGAAAATGATAGTTTATGAGCAACATTTTTTTAATGAACTGCCAAATCAAACAGTTGATGTGATTGGCTTTAATGCTCTAGGTGTAATGTTACTTTGTGATGTGAAGGAAGTACATTATATTATGTATTACAGTAAGACATGCAGATTATACAGGACTAAACTGATGGAACAACTTGAACAAAGAATCCAAAGAATCTACAGCAAACTTATTTAAAATATTCAATTAAAACCAGTATGTTAAGAAAATGCAATGAAATGTGTTCAATTGGAATAACTTGCATATCAACAAAAGGATGTTTATGTTTTTTTTTTCTATCTGAAGTTTTGTAATTTGCTTGTTAACTCGTCTTATTTTGTGTATATTATTGTAAATTGATTGATTGGGATAAAGGGGCAAACTAAATAAGATTATTCTTCTTTCTGCTCCTTTCCATTCAAGACTTGGACATTTTTGTGTTTGTATTAAATTGTTTTGTAAAATGAAATACAGTAAATAAACTAAACTAAACCTCGCGTACAGTATTCATGAAGATAAATCAGAGTTTTACTTTCTTATACTTGTGTACATTTGGAGTGTTTGTGTGCCAGTTTCACTCTCTCACACTTTTATTCAGCACAAGTTCTGCCACTGACTGTGTTATGCAAAACAGCTTAGTCAGCTGACACAGATTCTACGAAGCCGAGGCCAGAGCCACGCTGGAAACTGAGAGCAGGCATTCACGAGCGTCCCCGTGCAACAGTGAGCTCGTTTCATTCTGTGCTGCGGATCAAAGCAGGGCTTTAGTTAGTGAACCTGTCTGTCTGTCACTCTGGAGGATCATGAGACCTGGTCCAGCATCCTCATTTTCCACGTCACAGGGTTTGTGACGCATGGAATTAATTTTGGAGAAACAAATTCAAATGGACATGTCGCTGCAGCACTTATGATTCCAACAACAACAGCAGCGAGGTTAATCCTCCCCTCCCAATCCCACCCTGTGTGCAACATCATCATCATCATCATCATCATCATTGTGAATGTCACACGGTTTGAAAAGCAGTGTGAGGACGACGACTGCTGCTGCTGCTGCTGCTGCTGATGATGATGATGATGATGCACAAAATAAAGTCACTACAAGGTTTATTCTGACAGGCAATTAAACTCAAATCAAAAGTGTATTCAACCTCACTGATGTACTATATAAAAGTGGAAGTTCAGAAAAATAATGTTCTGACAAAATCTAATGTTTAAGGATAAGGGAAAGTGGTTGTTTGTGAAGTTTAGTGTATTTTTTAATCATGTTTTGCTGCTTGAAGAAATCCCTTGTCAGGCTAACACTGCCCCCTAGTGACCATAATGTGAGCGACCTTTTGCACTTCCAGGTATTTTAGATACCTCTCAAGATAGATATAGATACAGATGATACTGGCAGTTTGACCACTATCACTATTTCAGACCACAAGTGACTTTAAATTCATCGGCACAAATAAAACAACCCAGTTTTGGACACTTATATTCACTGCACTGGCGAATGACAAGCTCTCTGATCAAAGATAAGAGAGAAAGCCAGAAAGATGGACTGCTCCACTGTCTGTGTGTGGGCATTTAAAACCCCGCCCCCAAAAACTGGCTTTCCAACTGAATGAAGAGCTGATGAAAAATACCAGAAGAATCCAGGCTCCAGGAGAGAGGATATGAAAGAGTCTGGCACCAGTAATGACCGACATGTCCACTGGCTGTTCACGGACAATCCTGAAACTAATGAAAAACTGAATTATATTCTTTTATTAAGCTTTGTGATTTAAAACCACTACACTGAAGGCTGATTTACCAGTATGATTTCAAACCGCCCATCATGTTACTATGTCTCAGTATATTGTGCAACAAAGTCACAGCACTGAAGCTGTACGGACTGAGGGACATGAAAACAACATGAGGGACATGAAAACACTGAGGGACATGAAAACAATCATTAAAAAACTATATATCCAAGTTACATTACAGATGTGTAGCATCTGAACAGGAAGTTCATTCACATGCATTAGATGTCAATATAGCTTGACAGTGTCAACTCACGAGTGAAGCCCTTATTTTGAAAGGTTAGGGCAGCCATTGTTTTTCCATATTATTTCTGGGCCTTTATGGTTTGAAATGCTTGTTAAACTCTGGATAAATGTTGCTGCTTATAGTGCATTTGCTTTTTTCTATTTGTCACATTCTGTTCAAATATATTATACACTTAGCATGTATATATATACACATATATATGTATATATATATATATATATATATACATACATATACATATACATACATATACATATACATACATATACATATATATACATATACATATATATACATATACATATATATACATACATACATATATATCTATATACACACACACACACACACACACACACAAAGTCAAAAACAAAGTCATATTTGTTAGTATTTGTGGGCACAGTTCAGGTTTAATCATCACAATGATTGATTTTGACAAAAGGAAAAAGAAACAAACTTTTTCGTGACAAAATATCAACCTATATCCAACATTATGTACATAAATGGAATAAAAACTACAGTCTATATCTGTACAGGGAGAGGGGGCTTTTCTTTCCTCTTCTCTCGTCTTCTTCATGTCACAGTAAAGTCATTTGGCCACACACAATTCTCAGGATTTCACAGTTCCTTGCAATTACTCCTCTCTACACTCAGCTCACTCGATCTCAGTGAAGCGTGAAAACATGGCCTTACGAACAGCATCCTTGTAGGTGTCAGATGCTGTCAGCTCGTACGCGCTTCCTTTTATACCCAAGCCTGTTCCCTTGGTCCTTAATGAAGCCTGCAGGGAGACAAGGAGCAGCTATTAGAGTAGGCAGACCGGACACTGGTGCCCCCCTCAGGTAACACTGCTAATTACTTCACGAGTGGGTAAAAAAAAGAAATAAGAACACAGTGAGAGGCTTATTCCATCTGTTATTTTTGAATGTTAGTTTCCTCACCGCAATAGGAGTAGTGATGCCCTGTTGGTGGCGCCCCAGGCCTTTGCCTTCCTGCCAGCCCATCGCTTGCAACATTTTGTTCCCGATATTATCGCTTGTTAGGCCGTCTTTGGTCGGCTGCTCGTAGTCTCTGTGGAGGTGGAAGACGGGTCGTGACAATCCGTACATTTACTAAAACCAGACTCTTTAAAATATGTGATAGTCCAAATAAAAGTTTATTCATCAAATATCTCAATAATGTCGTTAGAAGCCGAATAATTACTGCATGAACACTTTCATTCAGACTCAAACTGGCCTGGGCAAATCTGCACATGCTCCACAGATCCCACCTCTGGGTTTGACCCAGAATTAAAAAGAAGGAAGCGAGAAAGAAACAGTCCAGGGCGGCTCTTTATTTGGACTGAGGAGACCCGAGTTCATGCTGTGTCAGCTTGAAGAATGGAATACTTTTAAGTGCACAAATGGTCGAAAAGGCTCCAAGCTACTAACGAACCGTCAAACAAGAAAACACCAAATACCAACAAGCTGAAAAAGGGAAAATGGTGCCATCGAGCGTAGTTCACTGTGCGTGGAAACATACTGAAAAACTGTGAGTGACACTTACTGTGTTGGGGCTGGAGGTTGATAGCGTTTCTTCTTCTTGGGTGCAGGAGGTTCAGGGACACCGTACTTCTCCCTCCTCTCTGCCGCTCGGTCTCTGTATTTCAGCTGAAATGACCACGACACATTAGCGAGACTATGAAAGGAGAAAGACTGGACAACATCTTACGAGCCAAATACCTCCGTCTCTTTCCTCTCCAGCTCCTCTAGTTCAGCTTCCGAAAGCCTCGACCTTCTCTGGATTTCCAGATTTTGCTACAAAGTTGAAAGAAAACGTTAGTCGAGCTAACACGAGCTAACACCATCATGTAAAATATCCTATTTCCATCTATATTCACGATCACGTTTAAGATCTATAATATCTTTTCCATTTTCACATTTCTGTCCTACACTGAACAGATGGCACTGCCCGGAATATTCATGGCCACTGCCGTTTTCCACACTCACCTTGTGGAGGTCAGAGAGCTGCTGGTGACGCAACAGAGCGTCTTTGGTGGGAAACTGACGCCGACACAGCAAACAAACCATTTTCTTCCAGTCTGTTATGTTACCGTCGTCCTCGACCGCTCTCTCTGAGCCACCCTCCTCTGGGTCACTGTCGCCATTATAGGTAACAACGGGGGCAATCTGCAATTAGAGAGCAGATTTAACAGATTTGACTCCATTAATAATTGTCAAGGGGGGAAATAACGGCAAAGGCGCAAAGAAACCTTATCTGGAGTCTCCTGCTCAGGGATCCTGAACTGTTCATTCATGAGGGGTGACATTTCGAAACCTCCACTTTGCTGAAAGGAAACAAGAGACAAATGAAATGTAAAACACAAGATGGTCTGGAAGATAAAGGCCAGTCTCTCATGTCCTAGTTTTTATGACCAAAACGCTAATGACAGCCAAAGGACTCACTGCACTTCATGTCAGATGTGAAGTATTGTGCAAGAATGCATTCCCAGATGAACTTTTTATTTCTTATTCACCATGACACTTATCCAACTGATAAGAAACAGTATGAGGGTCTAACAATGACACTACCTTCTTCTCAAAGAGGAAGAAACCAGCATCAGCAGCTGCAGACTCTCTCCTCTCTTCCTCCTTAGACAGTCCTTGGAAAGTGCTCTTGAAACCTTCTTTTTGCTTATTTAAGCTTTTTGCCCACCGCTCCATGTCTTTTGCAATCTGCAATTTCATTGACAATATTTTTATTTTAAAAGACACAACAAAATAGCCTTAAATTAAATTAAAATACCTTTTGAAAAGCAGCATTTACCTGTTGTGCAGATTTGCTTTTGGGCTTCTCTTTTTTCTCTTTGGGCTCTTTGTTGTTTGAGCAGCTTGCTGCGGACATCTTCTCTGCGTTTGGGTCTGCTGATGCAGGAAAGTACGTCTGCTTCTCGCTGTCCCAGTACAGGTACTGCTGTGTCTCTGAGTTATAGTAGTACTATTGACGACAAGAAAAAAAATTAAAAAGCCATTTAAAGTCACAGTTCTGATAAAAACAAATAAAAGACAAGAGTGTTTGGAAGGATTTTTTGATTCTGCACATACCTGGCTGCTGGGATCATAGTACAGGCCAGTCTGTGGATCGTAATAGTAACCTGAAGACTCGTCGTACTGATACGAGGATGAATCTGGGACATCTGCAGTTAAACAAAAAAACACCAGGGCAGATCAAATACAGTATGATGCTATGTTATTATTGGCATTTTCTCTTTCATCATCACCAGTATATTAGATTATCATGATTCGGCAAATCAATACACTTAAATTAACAATTTATTCATTTTATATCGAAACAGCAACAAGCGGCCTGTCTCTAAATTATAGACGGTACATGCAGCTAAATGAATTATTTTACCTGACGTGTTAGCAGTCGGGGCGGCACAGGCTGTGACTGAGGAACCTGCTGGTGTTACCAGTGATGGAGCACAGACACTGGCAGGGTGTTGATGCACGACATCGACCACACTCGCTACTTGATGTGGCTGCAAAGTGCAAATGAATCACGATTATCTTCCACATCCATCACACAATACTAGAGAGCGTTACTTATAATCCTTACATTATATACACACTATATTATTCATATAACAATGAATAGGTCTGTCTGATGACTGTACAGTAGATGACGTGTTGTAACTACCTGTATAAGTGGCTGGCTGACGACGACAGGCTGGTAGAATTGAGCCGTCTGTGAAAGGACCACACCACTGGCAGCAGGGAGTAATGTCTTGATTCCTGGAGCAGCTGGTGACGGGAGCAATTAAAAATTGCAGTTTTAAACTTTGTGTAAAAAAAGGCACCAAAACACTGTGAGTGATTAACACCTCGTTATTACCTCCGAGTAATCCATCTCCAATGACAGGAGTCAATCCTTCCAGCTGCTGCCGCCACACTTGGAAATTCTGTCCCTAAGTCAGAAAAATAGTTAGAAAATCATGGCTCGTCCTCATTAAAAAGAAACATTATCACAATAAAGTTAACTTAGTTAAAGTTAAATAAACTGACCTGCGTTTGTGGCGGTGCAACGACCTCTGGAGGAACGTATTCAGAGGAAGCCCCTGAACCCTGTTTCAACTAAAGAGACAAGTCAGTTAACAACACAAAACAACACAAGCTATATATAAAACTGCATCGTGTTTTGAACACAAAGAAAAACCAAATAATTATACCTGGCTGGACGACCACTGGGCAGCAGCGATGGCTGTGCTGGCTGCAGAGAGAGCGCAGGCTCTGGTCCCATCGTGCTGTGCAGAGTCTCTGAAAAAGACACAGGGCGTTCATTTTTCAACAAATATGGCAAAAGAAATTAGCCCCTAATTGTAGGATTTCTACATAACATTCTTTTCCCCCAAGAAAATAAATACATTTTTAAAGTATTGTATTGTATTGCGTAGCATGTATAATTAAAATTCCATCATCCACAATGTGTAGTCATGCACTACCCCAAGCCCCAAAGGTGCTTAACTGTGCTGGATTCTATTCATAGAAAGCTAAATATGAATCCAAGCTGTGTGAGGTGTGATGACTCACTTCCTAGCACTTTTGGCATAATCCACACCGATTGTTTTCCCATCCAGTTTCAGAGGTGGCTGAAGGCTCTGGAGGATGGTGAGCAGCTGAGAAGCCTCCTGTAAGCAAGTAAAGACACAGCATTGTCACACTTGCGTACACTGACACTCCCTCGAAAAATGATGCTGCACTGACTAGGGATTGGGCTTTTCAAGCTAAAAATGATATTTGATATATTTGGTCTTATTGTAAGTCGCTTTGGATAAAAGCATCTGCTAAATGACATGTAATGTAATTTGACAGCCCACTAACCACAAACCCCCTGCACATGAGAATTAGTGAGATTAATGTAGGCTTCACAGTGTGTTGAGCCAAGAGAGGCAGCTAACATGATGCATTCAATGACCCTGGTACATTTCATTTAGGCTTTGAAGAGTTGCTGCTGCTGCCACCTTGTGGTCGTGGATGCACCACAAATCAAATTGACATTGAAGACTGCATGTTTGCTTCCTAACGCAATCATTGAAATTATTGCTCAATTTGGTATTTATTTTTATTGTAATAACCAGGGCAGCAATGATTATTAATGGATTCCTAAATTAATTGTCAACTATTGAGTGTTTTTTTCTATAATTAAGAAGTCATTAAAACATGTTAATTTTGGTCTTTGGATCAAACAAAACATTCAAGAACATCATCATTTTCAGGTTTGGGAAACATTTTTCAACATTTTGTGACATTTCATAGAACAAACAAGTACTTGATTAATGAAGAAAATAAATCAACAGATTAAATGATTAAGAAAATAATTATTAGTTGCAGCCCTAGTAATAACGAACAGTCGTTCAGTGATTGACATTAACAATCAAACAAATAATTCATGCCCATCCCTTGTACTGACTGTGTACATACCAGGGGGGATGAGAGTTGAACAAAAGCAAAGCCTCTATTTTGTCCTGTTTGCTTGTCTTTGATGAGGCGGATGTTGCCCACAGACAGATTGGCGTAGGGAGACAGTATGTTCAAAATCCCATCGACACTTGAAAGGGGGGCGATGTTCCTCAAAATGATTGCTGTTAACAAAAACAGTCACAATGAAAAAATGCACAATGTTGTAAAGATGAAATACTTTGAATGTGCAGTAGAAAAAACAACAACTCACTATCTCCATTGTAATCTCCTGGATGTTGAGATTCCATGTTTAACCCATTTACTGCGGGGGTCTCTCCATCTACACGCCATCACAACAAAGAGTAACAATGTATTGGTCTGGACAAGAGGACAAATCCAATTTAAAAGAAAATACCTATGGTTTGATAAGGCTACCAACTCACCAACTTTGGCTCCTCCACACCTGAAACACTTCAGCCTTTTCCGGAAATTGTACAGACCGCACTGTAACAAAGTCAGTGAAAATGTGTTGTGTTTTTCCAGTTTACCGATGCAGCAGAAACACAAAAAACAAAGCAAAAAAATGTGTTGGGAAAAAAAAAACCACTCACAGAGTTGCAAAGCCAGTTTTCAAACTTCTGTCTCCTGTTGCTGTAGTGCACTGCAATGCTTTTCCCCTGGATCACCAAGTTGTTCTGTGAAAGTCAGAGGGTCCCCAGTTATTTCAAATTGTGACATATTCAAGCCACAGAAGCAGGTGAGATCCTGCCATTACCCCACCCAGTGAGTGAGAGCATCTGGAACAGGGAAAGAGTGGCTAGGCTTACACTCGCTGGTTAGGTAGAGTGTCTTTGGGGAGTACAAGGGAACAGAGGTAGAAAGAGAGATTGACAGAGAGATTTAGAGAGAGCGAGAGAGAACTGCAATTCTGTGTACGAGGAGATGAGGCCTCAAAAACAGTTCAGTGTGTTTGGGACCGGAGTGCTGCCAGCTCATCCCAGTCTCATTCCAGTCTTCGGATTTTAAATGGAAATGAGGAAAATATCCAAGTGACTGAGCTGGAGCAAAATGTGCTATGAAACCACAGGGAAGTGAAAACTAAAACATTGGGGCCCACTCTGTTAATAAAAAAAACCCTAATATTGAAAGAGAGGCATGGTGTCTGACTGGGCATGTAACAGACACATGCAGAATACATCACTGCATTTCAGAAAATACAGTGACTTATGCCTAAATTTATAAAACACATTAAGAGAAGCAGCTGAAAGATGATTTTAATTTGGCAGGAAATGTTACTGTATCGTTAGAAAATGAATCATCCAAGTGTGTGATATCAAAAAAATAATTGATTCTAATATCACAGTTTTTGGACTGACTAACTGAACTCTGCAAACAGTCATCACCCTCACAGCATTAGTTAACTGGAGCTTTAATTCTAGACTTGGTGATTATTGAGGCAACCTGATTGGTCTCCATCCATCGGGTAGAATCTTGCAAGTGATAAAACTCCACGAAGGCGAAACCTCGGCTTATACCTAGAGACAGCATTCAAATATAGATGGGAGGTGTGTTAGTTAGAATGCTTTGATGGAACATGCAAACTCACATTGGGTCTTGTACAGTCCAATTCAAAGTGTAAAAAAAAACAAAAAACGGAGGTGGGGAGGAGGGTGCTCATAAGGTCAAGAGGATGGTTGCTGCATTTTGTTTACCATAGCTTGAAATGATGCTACTAACATGATAGAGGTATCGTACATACTGCACCTGACCGCATCACCAAAAGAGACATAAAGGATCCTCTGAAACTGGTATGACATTTTATATAGTGGTAAAAGTGGGTTTTATGACTGGTGCATTTTGTCTGAGGGTGAGACACGCGCCACTGTAAGGCATCAATCACCTGTTCTCTTCCTCATCAAGCGTATGTCCACAGGCTGCGGTCCCTGCAGCTGCTCGAGTACTGTGCGGATCTGGAATAGAGAGACAGGCGGTCAGAGTCATCCGACTACAGCTGCTGTTCTTCAGTGTTTTTCAATTTTTTTTAACATCAAACAAAGAGATCAAAGTTGCTCTGTTAGCAAACTAAAAAGCAATTGTGGTTCTTGTCACTTGACTCCTTACTAAGTTATCCATGTAAAAAAAACAAAAACTTTTGCTTTGAGTGTAGTTCTGAATGCTACAGAGTGTATCATCACTGTAGGAGGAATTCTGACAGGCTTTTGTGTTAAAACACGCATGAATGTCCATACAACTACAATTATTGTAGGTTAACACCCCACCAATGGCATTTTTCTTTAAATGACCATTCCTATCTCGTGTGACTTTACCCTTTAAAAAATACTCTCAAAGTTCTGGCTCACGATTAAAAAGGGTGAACTTCAAACTGTGGATTAAGACCTTCAAATTGTGAAGGGCAGCATTACACCTCTCGGTGAACAGCCTGTCATAAATTAGGAGAAGAAGAAGAACTGTAAGCTTACATCATCCTCTGTAACATGGAGAGAGAGGCCCCTAAGCATAATAGTCCTGCTCTCCTCCTCTGACTCCATTTTGTAGTCCTGGTCTGGATAATCATCATATTCATCATCAGATCTGTCACTGTTGTGCCGTTTTCGCCCCCTCTAGTATAGACAAAACAAAAATGTAATGCTGTTAGTGTTGAATTTTGACATTTCCAGTGGTTTCTGCTTCTACAGGTGAGAAAAAGATAAAGATGTTCCTATATTCACTTACCTGTGGACTGTCTCTGCGGTCGTCAAAGCGCTCTCTGTGTCTATCATCGTGTCTATCATCGTGTCTATCATCGTGCCTATCATCGTGTCTATCATCTGCCCAGCGCCGGTCATAATCCCTCTCTGCATCTCTACTTCGCCTTTCATGCCAGTCTAGATCCTCTCTCCTTCCATCTGAACCATATCTTCCACTACGTTCTCCACGACTGGTCCTGTAAAAACAAGAACCAACCGATGACATAAATACAATGAACATGTGCCACAACAGCTGGCTGATGTTTCGTTTTACCTTTTATCGCTTCCCATGGTTGACTGTAGAGAACACGTGCTCGATCAAGAAACTGTAGGGAAAAAATATTTGACTTCTGTCAGTGAAAAGCTAAAAAGGGTTAACAGATAAACAAACTGAAGCTTCATGGTGCATAGTTTTCATGGAATTTCCATGAACTATTTCAATGTTCATCCTCAGAAACAACTACAGAAAGCTGTTGGTAACACCTCTTCAATGACCACATTGCTCGATTATTCTGGCTAACTTGCCTTAGTTTAATTAAGTGTATTCTGGTTAGACAGCTTTGGATTTTAGATATTTTAATGAATTCAACACCTGCTTTGAAGATCAAAGCATCTATTACAATCATCATGCTTTGTTTCTTCTTCTATGGGATTTAACAGCAGCTTGTATCCAGTGGTGTGCACAGACAATTGGAAGGGCAGGGGTTAAAATTTAAAGGGCACCACCTACAGCATTCCAGTGGGCCAGGGGCCACAAGTACACTTAAGGCAGGCATGCCCAAAGTACAACCTGTGGCCAACGGAAGCCCGGCCCTGGTGACTGAATTTAATGTGGCCCTTTAGATGGACCTCCACACATTATTGTTTAAGTAATTTCTAGACTTAAACAATAAGTCTCCCCCCCACACCACTGCTTGTATCCATGATGTTGCATTACTGTCATCTTCTGGAATTATGCTAGCAATGAAACAATTACTAAATTAATCGTCAACTATTTTGACAATTATTAAAACAAGATTTCCGATCGTTTCAGCTTCTTAAATGTGAATCATTTCTGTTTCTTTACTCCATATAACAAAGAAATCATTAAAAGTTTGAGTTTGATTGACAATGTGTGCAATGATTTTGTGAACGTTCTAACTTGACAATATTTAACGTGCCGTTTCTAATGGTTCACTTTCTGGTTCAGTGTGATATGAGTACTTGTACAGAAAAGTTATTATGAATAAGGTTAAAGTATTGTGGATTTTCTGTATTTTGATGCTGTTGTTATACTTCTTTATTGACTACATGTATATTGATGATTGCTGCAGACAACATTTCATTCCACACAACTTTTAGTAAAAGTGTTATTCATGTTATTATTTTAGTTTAACACATGGAGGTCATAGCGGGTGATATCACTGGCTTGACCTTAAACAACTTAATTGCCAACAAGACAAAGGTATAAGCTGTCTCAGATGCCGTGAACTTCAGCTAAAATACAGCTAAATGTGCCCTTAAAACATCACTTTTCGTTTTCGAATGTAAAGCGAGCATTAGCCCTTTGCTAACACGAAAGCAAACAGGCCACTTCGGCTAACGAAAACAAAAGCTAGCGAACGACGTTACCTTAAACGTTTGACGGAAACGGTAAAGACCTTAAATTCAGCCGTAACTCAGCTGATGTTGACCGAACGACGAAAAACAACTATTTAAATGACATATATTTGCACTGACCTGATTAGCGAAGCTTGCTATGAATGCATGTCCTTCCAGTCTGTGAAAGAACAAGTCTGTCCTTTTCTTCTTCCGTTTTTTATTTGTTTTATTTAGGTTTAATGGCGGTTGGCAAACGACGATTTGGTGCATTACCGCCACCATCTGGTATGGAGTGTGGATCAATTATTTATCAATATAATATTTATGGTCATTTGTAGGTAGCCTTCTCCAATTAATGATAATTTAATTTTGAATCATAATGGTAATAATGGTAATATTGAGATGATTTTGAGTGTTTTGTCGCATCTACTTAAGATGGTTTTAAACAGTTCTGCAGTAATAAGTATGTTATACTCCTAGTTCTTTATTTGTTGATTTTAAGGTTTTACTGTAATAAGTACTATTGTGCTATGTACATGATTTTTGAGTTTAATTTCAAACGTTGGCTTAGGCTGAATCCTGTGACCTTATTAAATGAGTTAAGCCTTGTTTTATCCTTATTTGTGATGAAACCGTTTTGCATTTATTTACTTGTCATCGTTGGTTGCTGGTTGTTGTTTTTTAATCGGTCCCCTCACAGTTTTTGAAAGCCCACTCTTGTCTCGAGTTCGAGGCCACACCATCGCCAGGAGACGCTTCCCTCCATCACCACTCGGTGGCACTGCAGCCCCGGGGAAAGAGATGCTGATGAGCGACAGAAGCAGAAATCTGCCCCTCATCCTCAACACTACACCACAATGAATGTGGCAGTACGCACGAAGTGATAAAGGTTGTTCGATTCATTCAACTACCTCACATTGCGCCCGGTGTGCGTCTGCCGCAGCGGTGAAGTAAAACGCCGCAGGTGCTGCCTGCTGCTCCGCGCGCTAAGAAGACTCGCCATCTCCCATCGAGCACCAGGAAGAAGGTAGCCAGCTAGCTAGCGTTAACAACGTTTTTTCATTGGCACAGTTAACCCCCTCCATTTTCTGGTTTATGTGACAATAACAGTTATTGTATATTGATTAATACAAACGACACATGTTTTGTAAATCAACAGGGTCGTTTCTACGTGTCAAATTGCTCCTTGTCATCTGTTAGCTTCATGGCTAACGAGGTTTAAGGACTGACGGTCCATCCGTTTGTGCTTTCGAAGCATTTCCGTTGTAGCTACTGTTGGGGGTGTTGATGTGAATGTTGAGTCAGCATCAGTTGTTTTCACTGTTCTATTGTTTATCTATTGTTGCCTATTTCGCTTTCGGTATCTGCGTCCACGGTTAACCCTCAATTTCATCATTCGGTTCTTTTTTTATTGTTGAAATTTGTTAATTTCCCCGAGGGAACCTCCCAGAGGGATCAGTAAAGTCGTCTGTCTGTCTTTTTTTAATCCTCACAGTTTGTTGGTGTTTAGCATACACAATTGTGGGAGGGATAATCCAGAAGGATTGAGAAATAAGGATGAGAATGAAGGAGAATTTGCAACTGTTTTCAACAGTTGAATGGAGAAATATGAGAGCATTGAAGTGTGATGAAGCAGGGTGAAAAATCATGATCAACTGCGTTTAAGAAGGAACTGCGATTTTTTTTCCCTGTGGAGGGCAGTGTTGCAGAACCTCCTAGTGAATCATTATTATTATTATTATTATTATTATTATTATTATTAAAAGACCAAAATGTGGCAATAACGGACTTCAGTGATAAAGAAATAACTTTGGAGGGCAGCATTACACCAAAAGTGTGGCTTGAGTATAGGGTGCAAAAACTGATACTCTAAATTGACTGATTGCATTACTGTCTCCATCTTCTCTTAACCTTTAGCTTTTTAAAATCCACCTGACCTTTCTCCTTCTAAATCTTCTTCTTTGATGCTTTACACCAGGCTGAATGGCGGAGCCGGAGCTTCTGCTGGACTCCAATATCCGACTGTGGGTGGTATTGCCCATTGTCTTCATAACCTTTCTTGTTGGGGTGATACGGCATTATGTCTCCATTCTTCTTCAGAGTGACAAGAAGCTGACTCTAGAACAGGTTTCTGACAGGTATGTGATCTGCAGTTGTGAGGTGAATAATGTTTGGGGAAAAAAATGCAATTCATCCAATGTCTTTTTTCCTTTCTTCTCCATCCAGCCAGGTTCTTATTCGGAGCAGAATTCTCAGAGAAAATGGAAAATACATTCCCAAGCAGGTAGAGATCTCTCTTATTTGATATTGTTACATTCATGTTTTTCCTATGTCTAACACGTTTCCTTCTCTATCTTTCTTCTTCAGTCCTTTTTGATGAGGAAGTTTTACTTCAATAATCAAGAAGATGGATTTTTCAAGAAGACCAAAAGAAAGGTTGTTCCACCCTCTCCAATGACAGGTAAAGTACATAATGCAGGGCTGACTCCTTTCACTTTTCCAGCAGGTGGAGAAGCAACAGACCACTTTTCTGGGTCTCGAGAAGCTGCTTACTTACTATAAAACCTTTCCTTTGCTTGTCTCACATTCACCGCTTCACTGTCAGTTTTCAGCTGCTCACTTTTCAATTATAACTCACCTTTTACATAGATATGAGGAGGAGAGAGTCTGGGAGAATGATTCTAAACAATCCCAAGATAATGGTGTGTTTGACGTGCTTTCACTGTGCAAGTGAAAATCATTCGTAGCCAGCTGTGAAATTTGAGTGGCACCGCTTGGAATCATGTAGCACTGGTGTACTAGTGCAGATTCTGGATGAATACTATTAAACCTACCTGTATGAATTAAAAACCTATAGAGGTCAATAACAGACTGTAAACTGGATGCCAGGACACATTCTGCAGCTACAATATATGATCCTTCAACTTCACAGCCTCTTCTCTATTTATTTGAATCACTTTGAATCAATGTTAATGCTATTAATATTATGGATGTTCTTTAACATCCGCTGCTAAAACACATGTCTGTTGTAAAAAAAGGCCTATTGAGAGTTTATAGAAAATGTCAAATGCCAAAAATGCTGTTTCTTTTGACACATCTACATTTTTAGGAAATGGCAAATTCAACTAACAATAGTTGATTCAACTGATATTGACTCATTGGTTTCTTCCTACAGATCCCAGCATGCTGACAGACATGATGAAAGGCAACGTCACCAATGTGCTTCCCATGATCCTCATTGGTGGCTGGATCAACTGGACATTTTCAGGATTTGTTACAAGTAAATGATCTCTCTTCATCACCCGATTTCACAGCTTATCGTGCAGAATGTTGCATGCTGTGAGTTGGAGTAGCTACTAATAAAGATATTATTAATTGATATATTTTATGTTTTTTCTGAACAGCTAAGGTTCCGTTCCCTCTTACGCTGCGCTTCAAGCCCATGCTGCAGCAAGGAATAGAGCTACTCTCGCTGGATGCATCCTGGTAAACAAATAAAAGACACACTGCCGTTACGTATTTAAGAATATGTGTTTCAGACCTTGAAACGTTTGCTTTTGTGTGCACTTTTCATCCAGGGTGAGCTCAGCATCGTGGTATTTCCTGAATGTGTTTGGACTTCGAAGCATGTACTCGTTAATTCTGGGGCAAGATAATGGTAATGTTGAGATGATTTTGAGTGTTTTGTCACATCACATTGTGAAATTCTACATTGCATTTAGATTTGTATTTGTTATCTTTGGTTGCTGATCTCACAGGCGCAGACCAGTCGAGGATTATGCAGGAGCAGATGAGTGGTGCTGCCATGGCCATGCCTGCAGATACAAATAAAGCATTTAAGGTATATTTTACGGTCAACATAGTTTTGGGAGTTGTGGTTTGTTGAGTTGTTCATGTTTGTTCTTGATTTTAGGCTGAATGGGAGGCACTGGAACTGACTGACCATCAGTGGGCGCTGGAGAGCGTTGAGGAGGATCTGATGAGCAGGGAGCTGGACTTCGATGGCATGTTTAGCAAAGAGCTGCCAAGCGGCATCTTCTGATGGCCTTGGTGTTACTATTTGTAGCCTTCAATTTACATTTTGTATCATTGAGGGAATATTTTTTCTGTTAAAGACAGAGATTGGACGAATCCCTTAATGTTATGCAAAGTTTACATTTGCTTATTTGTAATCCTTGTTTTTCTATTTTCACCTGTCTGTGAAATACCTGAAACTAAAAAATACACTGGTTAGGTGACCACCTTGTAGATACTGAAAGCATTTCTTTGTTTTTTTTCATCTTTGAGATTTTAAGTTTGGTAGAATTTAGGATGCTTTCACTTATAAAACGTTTTATTGTTTAGCTTTTTAATGTATGCCATCATAATGCCATTAAGTAATAGAAAGCATTTTTTTAAACATTAAGATTTGTTGTCTTCATTGTTCCATGTGTTGTAGAAATACAGCACTATTTTACAGGTCTGAACGTCATTTAATAAAAGTAACTATGTTTAAAAAAAAAACTACCTGCTTGGCTAGATTACAAGTTATTGTCAGTGATTAGTGTTGGCTGGGCAAATGCTTGTGTGATTGAAATATCGCTTTAAGCATTTTGACTGTTTTATTTTGTAAAAAAAACTCCCTTTTGTTGTTTTTTTACGGGATAAAAAGTCTGTTTTAGCTACCTACATTTAATTGCTGTAGTGCTGCAATTATTGCTGCATTTCCTCAGAATTTGCAAGTCAATATAATTTCTTTTAAGAGATAAAACTTCCGTTAAAGAAATAGGAAACTGGATAGCTACGCATTTGCACACAAAGCAAAGACATGCAGCAATGTGACGATGTGATTGTAATTATGACACTGAATAGCATCAGCAAATGTAATCTACTCTTGAAAGGAAACTATCAAGACATCTGTGACCCACTCAGCGTTCTGTATTCAACCTTATAGGCTGGGTTAAAAAAAGTTGTATACAAATACTAACATCTGGACAAGACTTGGACAGCAAAAAGTATCAATACGCGGGTGTTAAACCCAGACAGGAATCGGCAGCTGTTCGCGACTCGTGAACCAACCGTAGAGGAAGAGCGTTTCCGACGTGAACGCCGCCGCTCTGAAGCTCGCCGAGTGCGGCTCTCCACCCGCGCGTTCACGATACCGGCATACACTGACTGCATGATGGCCGAGGGAGGCGGACCCGAGTCGGGTGGCGCGGCAGACTCAGACGCGGAGCCGGTAGCCGCACAGATGCCAACCCCTTCAACCGAGAGTCAAAAACAGACTGTTGGATCTCTTTTGAAAACTGCTCTAAGGAAAGGCGACGAATGGTGAGAACAGAAACCGACCAGCGTTTACGGGGTCTCCCAGTTTGCGTTAGCTAACGTTAGCTTGTGTATGAGGAACAGGAAATGCTAACGTGCTATGCTTGGCATGCTACCTTAGCATGTTAGCATTTCCTGTTCATGTCACAACGGAAGCCGCTGTGATAGTGACATTTTGCTCAGCTAATGTTTAACAAGTTAGCATGCTAGTTGCTAACTTCACTAGTTCCAGCCCGGCTTTATAATTGTTCTGTTAAGAGTGGTACTTCAATAAACACTTGTAACCAACAGAACTAACACGGCTAATCAAATATCTTATCCGTTTAATACTGATGCGTGTGGCGTGTTACTATTCGGCAGACTGGTCGATGTTGAAGGCTAGTCGTCAGTTAAATTAGGCCCTGGATTCAGGTGGTGGATTCTACTGCTGGCCAAACCGGCTCGTTGCTTAATAACAAGGAACTAGGCCCTATCACGGGACTGTGGCGTAAACAATGGCGGTACCTGTATGTGATGATTTGTCAGATTAATTTGTTCGATGTGTTTGTTCAACTTGTCAGTAACGTGCGTTTGCCAAGGCTATTACTATAAGATCGAACAGCACATAGGCCTGGGCTCAATGCAGCCTCATGGTTTTAATCTCAGCAAATAATTTCATAGAGAATAATGTACATTTAATGTTTTTAATAGATAGAACTGGACAAATAGGCAAGAAGCAGCTATTGGTCAGGTCAGCTAACGTGTTGAAATTGGGGTTAAATTAGCCACCACTACTTATAGATAGTCTCAGTTGTGTTGTAATTTAAACGACCTATCATCCCCTGGTATTCAGGCTAGTATATAAAGTTCACAGGCTCATTAACACTGCTGTTTACCCTGGGTAACTCTCTGGACTGGAAACGGACAGAGAGGAAACAATGGGTGGTACAATCCAGAAGAATGCAGCAGTGTAACGTTACAGATGCCAAATGCCATAAAATGCCACTACCAACTTCACAAACAATCACCAGGGGGGCAAAGATTACACTCATTTCATTTTGTGCCTTTTGTACACATGTTCTGCAGTGGTTGTATCACGTGACCAGCATCTT
Source organism: Solea senegalensis (assembly GCF_019176455.1). Lineage (NCBI taxonomy): Eukaryota > Metazoa > Chordata > Actinopteri > Pleuronectiformes > Soleidae > Solea > Solea senegalensis. Next base: position 25,771,254 of record NC_058024.1, on the reverse strand, counting down.
GCTACTGAATTAACCAAAGGTGATTCTCCCTTTTGTTGGGATCAAGTCAAACTAGCTTGCTCTTATCATACCTGCAAATGCCAAGGCAGTTTGGTGGTGCATAAAGTCCTGAGTTAGCATAGTGTACAGTCTCTCCAAACCCTATATATTTTACATTATTAAAATATACATATTCCTTGTGCCCTTTTCTATTTTTGGTTGATATGCCATGTACACCAGGTGATCGAAAATGTAGGACAAATGATCAAAGTATTATATGTTTATCATTTTCTATCTGTTTTAGGTATCTAATAGACAGCAGGTGGTTCAAACAATGGAAGAAGTATGTGGGATTTGACAGCTGGGACATGTACAATGTAGGAGAAAGAAGCCTCTATCCAGGACCAATTGACAACTCTGGGCTGTTTTCAGGTAACATTTGTTTTTTGAAGAATATTAGATATTAAAACAATGATTCCAATTCCACAAAGAGATTTAAATATGTTTCTTAAGTCATCATTTAATTTTTTTTCCCCACAAAGACCAGGAAACTCAGACCCTGAAAGAGCACCTTATAGATGAGCTCGATTATGTCCTTGTACCCACCGAGGCATGGAATAAGCTTGTCAGCTGGTACGGCTGCCTTGAGGGTCAGAGACCAATTGCCAGGAAGGTAATGCTGTTGAAGATCTTTTCATCTTTTCATTTACACTGTTCTGGGACTCCCTAAATATACCTACATTTATGCTTTGTTTTCTAGGTGGTTGAACATGGTATGTTTGTGAAGCACTGTAAAGTGGAGGTCTATCTGCTGGAGCTGAATCTGTGTGAGAATGACAACATGGACAATGTGGTCACACGCCATTTTAGTAAGGCTGATACTATAGGTAAGTTACCTACCTGTGACACCTGCAATATCGGCTTTGCTTAGATACAGGGAAGATAAAATCTTCCAAATCTTTTTTTCCCCAGACATAATAGAGAAGGAGATGAGAATGCTGTTCAATATCCCATCAGAGAAGGAGACACGGCTCTGGAACAAATACATGAGCAACACCTATGAGCAGCTGAACAAGCCTGACAGCACTGTGCAGGATGCTGGTCTGTTCCAGGGGCAGGTATGGTAAAGCTTTATTATTCAAATGACCTCCAGATCACTGATGGTCACTATGCCTCATTTCTCTGAAATAAAGAGCACCACCTTCCTGAAGCAAACCTGTGCTCACCGTATACATAATTAATTTACAGACATTGTACAAAATAAGTAGAGCCTAATGCATTGCAATACATTATCCCTATAATAATACATACTCGTTGAGACTGATATAGACTTGGTTCCGCTCTATTTTTATTAAGTGGAGTTTACATTGTGTTGTACTCCAAGGGCGGTGTAAGGTGTTCTCTTATATAAATTAGGGGTGTAGGAAGCCTGCTAAACAAACCGCTTATTTAAGTCCAGTTGCATACTCTTGTTCGTGTTCATTTTAGACTAGTGAAACAGCACCTGTACCCAGGAAAAGTTGATTTCCAGACCTTGAAAAGTCTCGAATTTTGTGTGAAAGTCTGGAAAAAAGTTTTGCCCATAGTAGAGTTTTAGAGTCTATACATGTTTTTGAATGTCAGTAAAACATAATTGGCTGTGAATTCTGTGTTCATTCCTTTGATTCATTCTTGCTTTGATAAAATGATCTTTTCCATTAAACACAACAGATACAATCTCAAACAGAAAGTAGGCATGCACATATAATGCCCCTGCCAAGTTTGCAGCCTGTCAAGCAACCTGTTCGATAGATATGCCAATAACAGACAAACTGACTATCACTTTCATTTCTTATCCAAACAAAGTCAAACGGTCTGTGTTAAAGAACCTTGAACTGCGCTTTCAGTCTTGAAAGTGTAATGGACCACTTTCAACCGTGGAGGGCACCTCTCAGTGTACAGCCTTTCAGAACATATTGGAAGAAGACGAAAGTCAAAGTCAACAGACTCGACACTGCATGCACTAGTTTGTTCTTTCAACAAAAGCAGTGTCAAGTGTTTAATTTACTACCATGGTTGCTGTGGTAAACCACATACAGATGATATGTTTGAGGACGTCTCACTCAGTCATCTTCTACTGCTTTATCCTGCACATGAGGGTCACATGGGGGCGCTGTGCTCAGTTGACATAGGACGACAGGCAGGTCGCCACAGTCCATCACAGGGACCACATATAGAGACACAACCGTCACACTCAGTGTCCAATGTGCTCCAAATAACCCTAACGCACACACAGGGAGAACATGCAAACTCCATGCAAAAAGACTCTTGTTCAGATTGTTGACCTCTACACTGAGGACAATGTCTGCCTCCATTAATTTCTCCATATGAGACAGAGCGTAAGTGGCTCATATAACATTATATCTGTCCCATTTCTACCGATATCTACTGTGTTTCAAAGTTGGTATTACACACATTCAAGCCCTTTTATTAACAAGTTAGAATCTTCTATGTACCTTATATATCCGCCGGCAGCCTCTGTAAAACACTGCAGCCTCTGACTCATACATTATTTAATTTAAGTCTGGTATATAGCATATGAAGGTCAGTTTGGCTCTTACTCGGCTTGCTTTCACACAGGTGCTTGTGATAGAGCGGAAGAACGAGGATGGCACGTGGCCCAGACAAGCGTCTCATCCCAAGTAAGCCAGGATTTATTTATTTTCTTGGTAAAAGGAAATACAAACAGCAAATCCTAATGTTAAAATGTGTGGGGGGGTTTTAAATAAATGTTCATTTCAGACGTTTCAGATGTTTTTCTCCTGTTCACCAGATCAAGTACAACCCCATCCAGGAATTTCACTACCTCCCCCAAACTCTCCTCTTACTCATCAGCCAGTATCTCCTCAACATTAGCCAATGGAGACAGCAGCTGTAGCCCTGGATATACACTCAATAACAGCACGTCCTCCGGGAACAGGCAAGTTTTTCCCAAACATAACATAACACTGTTTACCTCAGACACTGGTTTTACTCACTCTGTGTTTTGCACACGTCTCTTGCATTTTGTATGTGTGCAACCATTTTATAAATGTGTATGTGATATAATTAGAGCGTCATTTCAGCACAGTTTGTGTAATGTCACTGGAGAGTTTGGTGTTTCCTGTCCAGGCAAACACGCATACCCCTATTTAGTCGTGTGTGTGTGTGTTTCTTAAATTGATTTAAAGTGGCAACTAACAATTATTTTCATAATCGATTACTCTTGTCGATTATTTTCACGATTAATGGAGTAATCGTTGGTCCATAAAATGTCAGAAAACGTAAAAAATAACAACCTGTTGATGTGTGTTTGTCAATCCTGGAAATGATGATGTTCTCAAATGTCTTGTTTTGTCCACAAACCAAAACGATTCAGTTTTACATTTCTTTGTAATGTGAAGCAAAGAAACCACAAGATATTCACATTTGTTCAGAAGCTGAAACAATCAGAAATCTTGTTTTAATCATGAAAATAGCTTCAAACCGATTAATCCATTATCGAAATAGTTGAAGGTTAATTTAGTAATTGATAAGTAATCGATTAATGGAGTAATTGTTTCAGCTCTACATTAATTGTGATTGTAAGCCAAATTAAAGATGACCCTCCTGTGGATAAAGCGGTAGGAAATGGATGGATGGAATTGGTATCTGTGACCAGATTTGTAAATGTTATGGAGACCACTGTAGTGGCGAAAGTACACTTAATTCCAAAGCCACTGAATAGTCGTTAGCTGTTAAGCAGGCCTCAATTGGCTTGACTCGTAGGTACTGTTTTAATTCATCAATCACGAAGGTGAGAGAGAGTTGTGAAGGGTTTGCACATTTATTTCCACTTACCGTACATCCAAGTTACATTTGTGTCCAAGCTTCTCGAGGATCAACAACACAGAAATATTCCCTTGATGTTCAGTTTGTGAATGACGATCTATAGATTCCAACAGTAAGACGACGCAACCTAATGTCACGTAGTGACCTGCCGTCAAAAACCCTTGTTACACCAAAACTTAGAGTACAGCTTCTAAAACGGACACAACAATCCAAGTGATATTTTTCAGTACATATCTTCCAATTCCTTTTTATCATAGGCGTCAAAGATATCAAAGTGTCCATGGTAGCTTTTATCTAAAGAACAAAATAAACAGAAAGGCCCCAAAGCCATGTTACTTTCCTTGCGAGAATACTTAATTTAATCAAAGGCTTAAGGGTTGGCCTTAAGCCTTTGATTAAATTAATATTCTCCCCTTTCTGATGTTTATATAACTTCAACTCTTCATTTCAATTACATTGTAACAAGTGTCAAATCCTGCATTAACCACCCGACCTAACTCTGGCTCCTACAACCACATTTAATCAAGCAAAAGTTGAACGGTAAAGAAAAAGCATATATTAGGTTTTCCTCAAAATGAAGTTCAGTCTATGAGAGTAGATGGAGCGTAGGGGAAACCTGGTGATGGTAGACGGTTGTGCTTTCACACTCACCATGAACTCTCGTGCCCAGTTACTGGGTACACCGAGAGGGCAAGTGTGAAGCTTAGGTTTGCTTAGAATCACACACCCAGTTCTGCCGACTAGCTGAGAAAAGAAGTTAATGACAGCGAATCACAACCGTTTGTCCCAGTGCTGCTAATGGTCCACATGTGACAGATGGTGTTTTAGAGAGGGAGAGAAAACTTGGCTCAATGAAAGTTTGGTGGACCAAAGTAGACTAGTTAATTGTTTGGAAACACTTTTGCGGTACGCATGATTTCTACTGCTATCGGCGCTGTAACAGATCTGCTCTATCTACAGATTGGGGGGCTACAACTCGTATAGCTCCTCCTACAACTACAGGGAGTCCCAGTCGCAGCCTGGCCTTTGTGGTCTCAGTAATTTGGGCAACACGTGCTTCATGAACTCTGCCCTCCAGGTAAAACTCCAAAGTCCTGACATTTATTCCGAGAGAGATACTTGTGTTCTCGTGTGTCATATTCTCCCATCAATAATATTAATTGTTTCCTTTTTCTCCAGTGCCTGAGCAACGCATCACCACTCACAGAGTACTTCCTCACTGACCAGTATGAGGCCGAGATTAACCGCGATAACCCATTGGGAATGAGAGGCGAGATAGCCGAAGCCTATGCTGATCTAGTGAAGCAGATGTGGATGAGCCGTAGCAGCTATGTGGCCCCACGCACCTTTAAAGTAAGTCGTGTAGATGCATCTTCATGAGTGGACGCGTGCCAAAAATGATTGAGTCCAAATGTACACGGCTAATTAAATGGATTTTTCTCACCAGACCCAGGTCGGACGCTTTGCCCCCCAGTTTTCAGGCTACCAGCAGCAGGACTCGCAGGAGCTGTTGGCCTTCCTGCTGGACGGACTACATGAAGATCTAAACCGTGTCAAGAAGAAGCCTTATCTGGCCCTGAGGGATGCAGAGGGCCGTCCAGATGAGGTAAAGTGAAACTGAAACAGAATTCATGCATTAGTGATTTCCTTCGTGTAGCACACACAAACTCACCAACAACAAACTAATTAAAGTCAGGCTCAATCTGATGCTGGAGTTTACCTGCTGAAGTGTTGTTGTTTTTAGAAAGTGAAAGCTGAAGGAAACCTAATTAGAAGCTTCCAATTGAGTTCACGATCTCCACTAATTGATTCACTTTCCTCATCTTGTATTGAATAAACGTTTGAATAGTTTTGCTCCATTGTTTGTTTGTTTGTGCAATTCCAGATTGTTGCTAAGGAAGCCTGGACAAACCACCGTTTGCGCAATGACTCCATTATAGTAGATATTTTCCATGGCCTCTTCAAATCTACGTTGGTTTGCCCAGAGTGCTCCAAGGTGTCCGTCACCTTTGACCCATTCTGCTACCTCACACTACCTCTGCCCATGAAGAAGGACCGCACCATGGAGGTTTTCCTGGTGCGATCAGACCCTCAGTCGAGACCCACGCAGGTAAATTGACATTAAACTAACACAATAGTTGGCAATCATTCAGTAAAGCATTGTTCATAATCCTGTTTATTTCTCCGACAGCATCGAGTGGTCGTCCCCAAACTGGGTAACGTGACAGACCTGTGCAATGCCATGTCCAAGCTCTGTGGTATCCCTTCAGAAAATGTAAGACCTTCTTCATTATTAAACCTTTTACATTTTATTTGTCGTTTGCTGAAGCGCTCACTCTGCAATTCACATGTGTTTCTAGATGGTGGTGACGGATGTTTACAATCACAGGTTCCATAAAGTTTATCGACGGGACGAGAACCTCAACCAAATCATGGAGAAGGATGACATCTTCATGTAAGTCTCGTTGGTCTGTAGATATTGAGATTAGTGCTGGGTCACCATGGTCGCTGTTTTCTGTGACATGTTTCTATATATGTGCTGCCAATGTGTTCTGCAGGTATGAGGTACAGGAGGAGAACAGCGAGAGGATGAACCTGCCTGTGTACTTCAGGGAGCGCCATTCGAAACACGCCGCAAACTCCACGAGCACCATGCTGTTCGGCCAGCCTTTGCTCATCACTGTGCCCAGGCACAACCTCGTAGCAGATGTTCTGTATGAAAAGATCCTGGAGAGAATTGGGTAAGAAATGATTCTGTATAATAACTGGAATACAGTCATTTATTTCCGTATTTGCTGCCGCCTGACTTGTAATTTATCTTCACTGTTTTTCTTCCAGGCGTTATGTTAAACTACCCCAGAGCCCCGGCACTGAAAGCAGGGCCTCGGCCTCCGTTGCCAGCTGCAGCCAGGCTCCAGAATGTTCCACATCTACAAGTGTCAATGCCGGCCTGAGTGGCTGTGGCAGCCCCCTGTCCGATGGAGCCTCCTGCAGTGCCAGCTCCAGTAACGGCAGCAACCACTCGGGGACCTGCAATGAAACTAACGGGATATACGATGGTAAAACAGCCGAAGTTACAAATGAATGTAAAGGGAAGCATTTGTTGATGAGGAGTCATTAATTCTACATTCATTGGTTGTGTGTTCAGGTGACGAGGAGGCCATGGACCACCAGGTGAGCCCAGAACCGCAGAACGGCCAGTCAGAAGAAGAGGAGGAGGAGACGACGTCTGACTTGGAGAACGGGTCGAATAAAGGAGAGAGCAAAGCAAAGAAAAGCACCGTGCCGGCCAAGCTCTTCACGTTCAGCATCGTCAACTCTTACGGAACAGCCAATATCAGCCCGCTTCCTTGCGATGGAAATGTCCTCAAGCTAAATCGTCAGTGTTTATATATATTTTATCGTTTCATTTATTTGTTAGTTTCAATGAATTGCATCCAGTTAACCCACATTTCCCCCCCATTTTCTTTATTTACAGCACATTCCACAGTGGCCATCGACTGGGACAACGAGTCAAAGAAGTTGTGCTACGATGAACAGGAAGCCGAGGTCAGTGGGTTAATGTTTCTTAGGCAGCCCTTTGACACAGTATCCAAAATAGTCTTATTTATATTCAGTGTAAATATTGTATATTTACAGGCTTATGAGAAGCACGAGAGCATGATCCAGCCTCAAAAAAAGAAGGCCACCGTGGCTCTGAGGGAGTGCATTGAGCTCTTCACCACCATGGAGACTCTCGGAGAACACGATCCATGGTGAGGGTTAAAACACCTAAGGATTACCATACTCGTTATCTCGTAAAATCTGAAAAAGAACTGTCAAATAAACCCAACCCCCCTTTTTTAACGCAGGTATTGTCCCACGTGTAAGAAACACCAGCAGGCCACAAAAAAGTTTGACCTGTGGTCGCTGCCTCGCATTCTGGTCGTTCACTTGAAGCGTTTCTCATACAATCGGTGTTGGAGGGACAAGCTGGACACAGTGGTGGACTTTCCCATCAGGTATGATGGAAATCAGGATTTCTAAAGTTTTACCATGTAAGCATGGGGCCTGGAGACAGCGGGTGTTGAATCCTAAGAAACATATATTATACACAGGATTTACCCCGCTTTTAAATAAAGTGTTAATAATCTTTGACAGTGATGAACTCCCTCACAAGGGGGAGCTGTTGTCTAAAAACTTGTCTTAGTTATTGCAATCGATATGACTCCTGCCTCTTGGGTCACTGTTTTCCAAAGAACAATTACACCTGTGTTCTTATCTGCTGTTGTGTAACTGTAGATGTTGAAACTTGAGTCATTAACCCTTTTTTTCAGTTGGTACAGAACAAATTTCCCTTTGTCTTTAAAATAGAGAAGTTGCTTCAGGATTACGTGGTTTTTAAGGCTTCCCTCTTGGCGCCGTGTGCGGCACTCATTGACTTTCTTTAGAGGAACTTGATCCAGCTGAAAACCAGGAAGCGGAACACGAGTTACTGTGTTCTTGTTTTTGAAAAAGCCTGAGTCATGCTTACTAAGGATGACTGAATCAATTCTTCATGTTTTTTTGATCAAGGTCTCTTTTATTTTTCAAATATAACAAGCAAAAAAATACAATTCACACATAGAACAGTCAAGTCTAGTTCCTGTCATACAAACAAACAAACAAACTGACCAACTTCCCAATGCCCCCCACCCACAGCAAATTTCCATACATCCCAACATATTGTTACAAGTATGGGTCTGCAGACTCATACATATATAATTAAAATATCTAAGTAAATAAAGGAAAATGACAACATAAATAAATAATAATAGTAATAATTAAAAAAGAAAAACAACATCAAGGTACACAGTTAGTAGCTGCCACACCCTCTACAAAGGAAATGGATGGCTGCCAAATGACATAAACTTTTCTAGTGGACCCTCTTACAGTGTATCTAATTTTTCCTAAATGAACATGACTCATAACTTCTCGAATCCATTGCCATGTTGGGGGGAGAGCATCTTTCCATTTAAACAGGATAAGCCTCCTAGCTAACCCAATTCTTCATGTTTTAATGCTGTACATGGTTTGTTCTGGTGTGAAAATTCATGACTCTTTTAATGACTGTGGGTATTTTCTTTTTACAGAGATCTGAACATGTCAGAGTTTGTGTGTGACCCTAAGGCCGGCCCTTACGTATATGACCTCATCGCCGTGTCAAACCACTACGGAGGAATGGGAGGTGGTCACTGTAAGTCACTGTTCATTTTCTTTATATCTTAAACGACAGGCACAAAGTCTGCCAGCTCAATGACAACCTCTGTTATCATTTAAATCACATCTCATTGTTCTTTCATGTGCATTTTATGACTGTTCCTCTATCTGAGTGAACAAATGGCTTGTAACAGCTGTTTGCTCACACTTGTCTTCCTTCCCTCTGACAGACACGGCCTATGGCAAGAATAAAATGGATGGGAACTGGTATTACTTTGACGACAGTAGTGTCTCGTCTGCCACAGAGGACCAGATTGTGGTGAGTGTTGACTCTTCAAATAATAATGAGTCTGTTTCTCCTATCATTTGAATGTCCTCGGAGGCTCCTCTTTTTTTGTTTGTTTGAAAGTACGTAAAACTCGAGATACATCTGTCGTCCACACACTCGCCCACCGGTTTAGAGCTCAGAACAACAGAAGTATAGAAACGCTGCCGGCTCCAATTTAGTTGGAAAACTCTAGTGCTGCGTTTCATTAAAGATGGGCTTAAAACAACAATTTTAGAGAATCAATGACAAGTTTTCAGTATGTGTTTAGTATGGACGCAGTTTAGGGCTGCACAATAAATCGTTAAAAAAAATCGAGCTCTCGATCTGCAACTACGCGTGATCTCATTTCTAAATGACAACGATTTGTCTCCATTTCATTTCATGAGCTGCATCGCAAATAAACAATCCTATTTTCCTCAAACGCAGCCTTGTCACTGCCTTCTCTCTCAACACATGAAGTGCCTTCACGCCACGTGATTGTTGACAAGTAACGATGAAAACTCAGGTGGTAGTGACGAGAATCACACAACCACCTGACGTTCGGCTCGCCGCTCACAGGCTTTCAGCAGTGCTGTCATTAAAAACACCACACTCCTCTGTTAAATGATGAGATTTTAGATATTTCCCTGCAACGTATTAGAGATGATCCCTTTTACCGGGCAAAGAATTCCATTTGGTAACTTCTGGAGACACCCAGAACTGAGTTACCATGAAATTTCACCAATCATTGGAGGCCTGTCACACTCAAAACCTTAAGTGCTCTTCCAGAAGGCTCAGTCTCCTCCTGCATCTGCAGTAATATCTCAAAAACTAATGATAGAAAGTTGATGAAAACATGGAATACCTGGAGGGTAGAGGTCCCAGAGGACCAGGATTGTGAAACACTAAAGATCAAAAAAGTTCTAAAATAACATTCCTTTCACTTTATTTGTGTTTTCCTTGTTTATCTACATACGTATAGGGGCAAGGAACCATACGTGGTACTTTTCTGCCTGCAAATAAAAACATTTTGACAAATTTAAGGAAAGGAAAAAGGTCTTTCTTTTTTTATTAAGTCTTTTTAACTGATCTACAGTTCGGCCTCTTCCTGTGATCGTGCAGCACTAACACAGATTATTACTAAAACGCTGTTAAAATGGACACAGATCTTCTTCTTCTTTTAAATAAAAATGTAGTCAGAGATGCTGTCGTTCTTATCAACAGACCATTATCAGATGCAGGTGACTGCAGCCGCCGCCCTCTTTGACTTCTGTCCAAAGTGTCAAGTGTCCCAGGTTTTTGTTTGGTCATCTTATCTCTTGTCCTCCTCCTCCCGTTTCAGACGAAAGCAGCCTACGTGCTGTTCTATCAGCGCAGAGACGAGGAGTCTCCCTCCAAACCTCAGCCTTCGGCCTCACTGGGTGGAGCACCCGAAGCAGCTGAAGACCACATGGACACAAACTGAGGAGCCCTGACGTAAAAAAATAAAAAAGGGACGCGCACTGAAATGCATAGAGCAAACCGAGACACTTGGATGCACACAAAGCTACTTTAGTGACAGAAGACTCCACAGACTTGACGTTATTAACCCCCCACCTTCCCTGTATTTTGGTATTTTGTCTTGTATGTTGTCAACTAGAGCCAACAGCCTTGTCAGAGACTTCCTTCTTGCAGTGGGGGTGGCCTGCTGATTTCTGAACATAGTTTACTAGTCTGGAACTAAAGAGGAATATACACGGGATAAAGATTGTCTCACTGGATGAACAGAATGTTAGAAGTGCCCTCAAAACACATAGGTAAATCATTGTTTCTGTCGCTCCCAAGACTACAGTCAAAAATATAAAATAAGCCAAATGCACATGTTTCAACCAAAGTGTTTCAAGTTATTTATGATTAAAAACAAACAAACTTGTAAGACATTAGCAAAATAACTGGGACTGTGCCTCGGATAATCTCACCGCGCTGAGGTCAGTGCTAACTCGCGCAGTATCCGCCGAGGTCGGTGAAAGGAAATGATGTGACTGAATGTCACCTGTGAAGAAAGAGAGTGGATTGCTGATCGTGGTGGGGGGGGATGTGGGGGGGGTCCTGCTCTTGCAGTGTAGCTGTGGCAGTTGTGCTCCCGGTGTCTGCTGAATCAGTGATGCAATCTAAAACCGCAGAGGGGAATGTGTGTGGTTTTCTTTTCTTTCTTTCTTTTCAACGACGAGGTCTTGACATCTTGAGTTGTCTTTTTTTTCTCGGGTTCTCGTTCAGCCTTCTCTCCCCACCTTTCTTTTGACTCGCAGTGGGCTCTGCTGTCTCTCCGACCCTAAACTTGTGAGATAAGACCTTGCTTCAAATTTCTGTTATTCTTTTCCCTTTTTTTTTTTTCTTCTAATCACAATGCAAAAGCGGCCTTTTTGATTCCTGCAACCTGACTAAAAAAAGGAGGCACTTTGAATTCTCCATTAGTACTTTATCTACCTGCTTCTGGTGTAACTAGACATTACAGGATGGTATTGTTTGGTCTTTGGCGTTCAGGTCGAGTCACACACACACACACACACACTTGAGGATGATTTTAAACATGTCTTTTAAGCATATTTTAATCGCTGCCTGATTGGACCCCTAAGCTCGCCTGCGATGGCTTGTCCTCATTAGTCTTGTACATTTAATGCAGATCTGTATTGAAATGGCTGTTATTTGATATCTTCAAAGCACACACAGAGTGAAATCAAAAATAAATAAAGTATAAAACTGGTGCTTTTATTCATGAGACTTGCTCCGGTCACGAGGAACAGAAAATGCATGTGACTTCAGATGGGGGTAGAGCAGCAGCAGCAGCAGCAGCAGACAGTTTGAATTAGTTTTCCTCCTCTTATGAGCTTTTTTTGGTCTTCATGAAAACAAACCGGCTCCACTGAGTTATAAAGGGCGTTGAATGTGATGAGAATAAAGTGAAAGTTTACTAAATCTTGGGTTTCAGAGGTGGAGTGAAACTAGAAACGATGCGTAACGGTTTGTCTGTTTCCTGTTCCCTGCACTTTGTTTCACAGCAGTGTGTCTCTGCTGGTTGTTCACAAACAACTACCTAAATATAACCATGTATGCCTGTGACTAGGAAAGCTTTATCACATCATATCTGTAATATATGGCTAAAGAAAACCTTTGTTTAAACTACAATTCAAACCCTTTTCCCTTCAATCTCAACAGCGGTTATTCAGACACCCCCCCCACACCCCCGGAAATCGCTGAAGAGATGTAAATAATCACACTATTTTAAATAGGTGTATAAATTCTTGTCCGCATATTTATCTTATTTGCGATATCTTACAATTATTTGTTTTTAAAAAAAGAGAAATATTTGATTTCAAAATATACAATAAAGACTGGAAGCCTCAATTAAAGCACGGTGCGGTGGTTTGTTTGTAATAATTCACACAGAGCAGAAATGAAGCTGGAAAAACTGCATCATTCTGAATCACCTTAAAGTTAATTACACTGCATTATGTGCTGTCTGGTTGCAGGAAAAACAAAGTGTAGTCAGCTCTCATTTTGTTTATGTCTTGTCGGGAAAGAGCCAATTTCAGAGGTTCAAGAATGTAAAGTGTGACTTTTCTAATGTTAGAATTCATCCATCCATCTTCTACCACTTTACCCTTCACATGAGGGTCACAGGGTTCACTGGTGCCAATCTCAGCCGACAGAGCGACAGACGGGGTCACACTGTCCATCACAGGGACACCGGGACAATCATTCCCTCACACACACACACACACACACACACACCTATGGTCAGGGGTCTCCAACCTGTTTTCTTCTGAGAGCTACTTTGACAAAAGGAAAATGGCCGAGAGTGACCTCATCGCTTATATCGACCCAAACAAAAACACTGGACCTGAAGTTTTATATAAAATGTTGACGTCGTCCGCAACTCACATTTTGCAAAAAAAGTATTGAAGTACTTAATTCAGCTCCGTGTGCATTTCTTTTCTAGTATATCTCACACACTATTGAATTAAAATATTAATGCTGTCATTCACAAATACACCAACATGCCCACTCTGTCACGGTGTCACTACACAAGAGCACCCACATGTACAGCTGTATGTATGATGTATATACTGGGTATTTCCATTTAGTGAGGTGACTGGCACTTGCATGGAGTCAGAGACCACTTAGGTCACAAAATACAGGTTTACTTGTGGTTCCCAGAGTCTGTAAGAGCAGAATGGGAGGCAGAGCCTTCAGTTACCAGGCTCCTCCTCTCCTGTGGAACCAGCTTCCAGTGACAGTTCGGGAGGCGGAGCCTCTCTCTGTATTTAAAGTTAAACTTAAAACTTTCCTTTTTGATAAAGCTTATAGTTAGAGCTGGTTCAGGGAAACCTGGACCAGCTCTTAGTTATGCTGCTATAGAACTAAACTGCTGGGGGATTTTCCTGTGGTACACGCACATTCACTCTCTCACACTCAGGATTTGATTATGACTTTTTATATGTCATTAACTTTGTCTCTTTCTCTCCCTAGTTTGTGTCTTTCCTTCCTTCCCTCTCTCTCTCTCTGTATTCTCATCATGCAGGTTGCAGGATCAAGATCCAGTTTTCGAGGCTACGCTTATCATCACCATTATTATTATTTTGTAAATTAAAAAGTCGATATCAGTAACTGTATAAACTTGTAACCTGATACAGTTGTTGTGTACCTGCTGCTGGTCTCCCTCTCTCTCTTCTGTCTCTCCCTCATCTCCCTCTTGTCCTTTCTCCCCCCCCTTCTGTCCCCCACCTCTCCGCTATCCCCCATTTTTCCTTTCACCCCAACCGGTCGAGGCAGATGACCGCACATCTCTGAGCCTGGTTCTGTCAGAGTTTTTTCTCTCCACTGATGCCTAGTGTTTGCTCATTGTGTGAACTGTTGTGTTTCCCTGCTCTCCTTCATGTTGTCTATGTACAGACCTGAGATCATGTATGTTATGATTTGTCACTATGTAAATAAAATTGAATTGAATTGAAAGAGAGAGGGTTCCACTCATTGGCTAATAATTTAGTATTAGAAGGGGCAGGACACCTTGTTGGAGACCCCCTGGTTTAGAGTGTCCAATGTTACCTAATCCCCTTACTGCATGTTTTTGGACTGTGGGAGGAACCCGGAGAAATTTTACAGCATAAACATGTTTTTATGTTTAGTATCGTGAACGACTTTTACTTTGAAATTTGAGAATCATCACATATATCTCTATTTTGATATCACCATGGAATATTGTGTAATACTTTTAAGATCATATTGCCCACTCGCCACCCAAAAGTTGTTTTCCTCACTTTTTCCTCCCCCTCTTGACCAGACTAGACGCTCATTGGCCCGTTAGAATCCCATGTTTGACTAAAAGCCACAGTTTAAAAAGACAGCGAGACCATTTTTAATCCTTTTAATATTTAAAAAAAACCACAGCAGTGCTTTACACGTACTCGATGTAGCTGAGAAGTTCGACCTTTTACGCGTCATCAGATAACCTCCTCACATCTAAGCTGGTTTCAGAGGATGCCTTCATTTAGTAAAAGGACAGAACACAGTCATCGTGCACATGAGAGCACAACACGTGGTTAGGAAACGTGTCCAACCATCTACAGAAGCTGTGGAGGGGAAAAAAAGGACAAGCATTTAAGTGTATTTAAGTGTGTTCTGTGATACACGTGCTCACTAAGTGCAGAGAGGCTGGTGACAATAACAATCTGTAGAACGGCAAAAGAACATTTCGGAGGACGGTTCGTTTAGTGCGCCTGGCTGAGGAGCTTCTTGATGTCTGCCTCGATGTCGCTGGTGAGGAACCTCCTGCTGTAGCGCTTGAACGGCACCCCGTCAGGCCCGATGAGGAACTTCTCGAAGTTCCAGGCCACGTCGTTGCGGCACACGGGGCTCCAGATGATGCACTTTGGGTCGTTCATGAGGGCGGAGCGCTCGTCGCTGGGGAACGGCAGCTTCTCTCTCAGGAACACAAACAGGGGATGAGCGTCCTTCCCGTTCACGTCCACCTTCTCCAGGAGCTGGAACTTGGGCTCGAAGCCGTTGCCAGGACGGACGTACTTCAGGGACAGCAGGATTTCCTCGTTCTTGCAGTTCTCCTGAAAAGCATTTAGTGGAATATTACTGAGCTGCTTAAGAGTGTGATGGGTTCAAACACTGTGTTAAGACTTTAAGAGGAGCTGAGCACCAGATACTGTTGTGGAATAAATAAGGAAAGTCACCAAACCTGTGCCTGAAGCACTCATCTTAAACCCTATAAACCACCGGGGCACACTGACATTTGGTTTGTCTGTCTGTGAGTCACATACTGACTCAGACATTTTATTTACTTTAGCTTTTGTCTTTTTCTTTTTCCTTCGACAGGAAGAACCAGCTCCACTCACACACTACCTTCCACTTCCAATTGTCAATAACCTTCAATGAATGAGTGACTTATACCGAGTTGATGGATAACTTGTTGCTTACTGAGTGCATCCTAATACACATGTTAGATTTACACTTGTTTTAGTCTCCTGATGAATGCTGCTGTGTGCAACCTCCTGTTTCATATGAGTTTATACTTTTTTCTGTTTAAAATACAAATACATGCAGACTAGAAAAACTCATACTTTTTTAATTTTTGTTAAAAAGTAAATTGTTCAACCTTTTTTGGCAAAAATTCAATAAAAATGTAATATTGCATTCTGAATTTGAAGCTCACTGTGCAAATGAAAACACTGAGCATGGTTTCCACACACAGTTTGGAAAGTGAGGCATAAAAAAAGATCAGTCAGCTCTGTTTGTTACAAGAAAAGTTAGAATAGTTTGGGCTTTTTCATTAGTTTTAATTTAGTTTTGACTTTTATTTTATTGTAAATGCTTAGTTTTAGTTTAATTGTTATTTATTTCAGTGTGTAATATGGGGTATTTGCCAGGTGCAGGAATCAAAAATGTCATCATAAGTATTGTGTGTCTTTAAAAACCAAACAAAAGATGCCACTTAAAAAATGTATGATAACATGAACAACAGTCTCTGAATCAAATGTAATATAATAATAGAAATTAGACTAATGTGCAAAATGTGCACTGTTATTATGAATGAAAATAAAACATTTCAAAATAAACAAACTGCAGATGAAGCCAGAAGGATTATGTATGAAATTAATTTACAAAGACGAAAACTAAAGCACATTTTTACTGCAATTTTAGTTAGTTTGTTAGTATTCAGGGTTTTTTTAAACTCTTGCTTTCTATTTTTATTTCAGTTAACTTAAATGTTTCCAATTTTTTTCCCCGTCATTTCGTTAGTTTTCGTGAGTAAAATGTGCTCAACATGGCTTAAATAAAACAATAAAAGGGTCATTAAATCTAACACGTGCCTCTCATCTTTATCCCATGTGCACATATATTATTGCATAGATATATGATTTGACTCAAAATATTGAAATAAATACTAGAAATTCATCCTATAATTGACTAAATCTCAAAATGTCACTTATGTCGAAACAGCGTGGTTCCACCACTTCCGGGAAACATGGATAAACTTATATAACATAATTCAATAAAATAATAAATAAATAAATAAATACAATTAAAATAAAAACACACACACACGCGCACAAAACCCCCTGAACATTAAAGGAAGAGATAGATGGATGTCCTCACCTGGTGGCCGAACTGGTTGCAGGGAACTCCCAGGATAACGAGCCCCTTGTCGGCGTAGCGCCCGTGGAGCTCGTTCATCTGGACGTAGTCCCTGGTTGTCGTTCCTCAGAGAGACGCCACATTCTCAACGAGGACCACTTTTCCCCGCAGAGAGGAGAAGTTAAAGGTCTCTCCTGTCAACAATTTAGCCGTGAGGTCGTAGAACTTCGCTGCCATTCTGGCGGTCATTGATATTTCCTTTCCAGAGAATGAGAGAGTGGTGTCCGCCTTCTTCAGCGTCCAAAAGTCTGTCTACTTTGACTCCTTGGAGCAAAACCCTTTAATTGTGAACAAAGAACTGGTGCTGGTTTACGTGTCAAGATAATTCACCCCCACCTTCTTCTTCTTCTTCAAAATATTTCGAGAATTAAGTGGTAATATTAAAAAAGTCATAATATTGCAAGAATAAAGTCATAAATTACAGAGAATACAGTCGGAATATTATGAAAATAAAGTCTTAATATTAGCATAATAAAGTCGCAATATAATGAGAATAAAGTCACATTATTAAAAAAGTCATGATAATATGAGAATAAAGTTGTAATATTGTTGTAATATTGTTATTATTATTATTATTGTTATTGTTATTTAGATTTAATGCTAGTTGATAACCAGTGTAATAGCATTACCGCCACCTTCTGGTCTGGAGTTTTAGAAAAATATGACCGTTTCCTTGCGTAGATTCACCAGCGTTGTTTTCTCCAACCTTTCAGCGCTTTTCTTCCGTCCACATTCTCTGTTGATGATATTTATGACATTCTATAATTGGAAGTGTCATATAAAACCTGTTTTTGTTGATGACGTTTTCCTAATTACTGAGCTGGTAGTTTAGATTCTGTTCAGTCCACTTGTAATAATGCCCCCAAAATAAATAACTTTCTACATGTTGTTTACTGACCAAAAACCTGACCAAACATATGTGTAGTTTAATGACCTATCACTTCTTGCTATGTCACATGACTCAAAATGTATATTTTCATAATTTTCACTTCAGATGTTGTGATTGTAGTTCGTGTGTCACATAATCATTTTTGATTTACAGCCTGTTACATGTGACGCACTATTTATACGTAATTCAGTCGTTATAAAACACGACTGAAGGATGCATGCAGGGGGGAAGCAGCTTAAACAACTGTTTACTCTTCGATGTGGTTGCGCACGTACAATTTCTCTGTGGTTGCGCCTGTTTCATCATACAACGTCGCCCGAAAAGCTTCACCATATTATTACAAGCATGGGATAAACTAATCACCGCCCGACAGTGTTGAGTACGCTATAAAAACAAGCACGCACATTTAAGGGACTGTATAAAAATGTGTTTTAATCTCGTTAATGTTGAACACCTTTGCATTTAATAGCGCACTATAGATTACCGCGTCCAGGACAATGTTATAAATGAGTTACGAAGAGAAAGAAACTGTAGACTATTATGATGATTTTCTTTGACGCACGATTCTTTAAGTCCGTCTACAATCACTGCTCCGGCTACGTCACACGGAAGTGGACTGTGTGCCCTGGCTGACTTTGATGACGCAATGGTGCTTTGGCGCGGAAGTTTGTTTTGTAAGTGGAATAATCGTCTACCGTCGTCCGTCTTTGAGCACTTTTCTATTCACTTTTCTATTCACTTTTCTATTCACTTTAAAACAATTTTCACAGCCAACAACTAAACCTCGTCGTAACCACATACACGCGAGGTATGTGTCATGGTAACGGACTCACTTGCTGTCTTCATTAATACGTCAACTTCTCTACATTGACTGTTGTACAGTACAGTAAAACGTTCTTTAGTTCGTGTCTTCTCTGATAAACTCTCTGACGTTTGTTATTCTTTTAGATGTTGCGCAAAAAACGACGCTCGTCTGCGGATAAAGGAGAGACATCCACCACAACTAACAGTACGTTTTTATTATTATTATTTTAAATATAATGTCATAACTCATAACCAAGGTTATAAGAGTTTGGTATTTTTTCATTCGTTTTTATTTGTTGTAAATGCTTAAGGTTTAGTCTTAGTTGTTTTTTAATATGGAACATTTGCCAGGAAGGATTCAAAAAGGCAGAGTACTGGAATATTTATACTGGAATGTCTAAAAATGTACTCAAGTTAAAGTAAGAAAGTATCTCAGAGTAAAAGTTACTTAGTTAAGGTTGGGGTTCTTTCTTGTGTCGTGCAAAAAGGACACAGGGACACAAATATCACGTTTATTGTTTTTAATTAAAGGCAAACTTTTACAAATTAAAGTGCTAATAAAATAAAATACCACATAATGTGTAAGTCAACATGGGTCAAAGGTCACACATGCTCATTCACTACCAGTTGATTATTTTTTAAATTAATTTTTACTCAGTAACGGATGTGATTTAAAATGTACTTTAATTAAAAGTACAATTACACATTTTTAAGTACACAAAAACTACTCAATTACAGTAATGTGGGTAAATGAAATTCACTACTTTCCACCTCTGCAAAAAGGTCATAATAAGTATTGTGTGTCCAGCAAAAAATGCCATTTTATAAAATGTACAAGAAGTGCAAAATGTGCATAATACTGCTAATATCAGACTAAAGGATAGACATGAACATAACATAAATCTCTAATCTCTCTCTCCCTCCATAATAGAGGCAAAGAAGAGCCGCAGCACAGGTCGTCATCCTAAAGTCGCCGTTCCTGTCGTCACTAATGAAAGTGCATTTACCATATTCCTGAGAGAAGCAGGTGTCACCTTAAAGCGAGGTGGCACATCCAATGAGATCGGTAAACATACTCAAGTTCAATTCCAAATCCATTCTTTGGCCAAATTAAAGATATTGCCTTTAAATAATCTTTGAGATTTTCTCCTCTCTCTCTCTAGCTGTCGATCAAGTCGTCTTCCAGAAAAGGATAGAGCAACAAATACGGAAGAGTCCCAAGTACCCTGGAGTAAGTAATGTGTACTGTATACACGTACTGTGTACTGTATACACGTACTGTATACATGCTTCAGTCTTAAGACTGTTATGTTCATTGACATTTCATTTCTCAGGTTGTTCAGGAGTTTGTCACTGGGTTAGAGAGTCACATTGAAGACGCAGATAGTTTTAGGAATTGCCTCCTGCCGTGTGTCCCGCGATTGTCTGACGGAGATGACAGGTGACCGTTTTACAGACTATTATGTACTTTACACTAGAAGCTACGTTTGTTTGCTGTAACAGACCGATTGATCGTCTTTGTTGTCGTAGTTCTGCCAGCTCATTCCAGGAAAGTCTGCTACGCATGCTGTTGGCTATTGAACTTCTGCAGGTGAGAACTTTACCTCTGACAAAGACAAAAGTGGACGGATTTTAATCACATTTTCTGGGGATGTAGGTTGTGAACCAAGGAAGAAATTATTATTATTATTATTCAGGATTTCTTGCAAGATTGGGGATTGTATTAATGCTGTGGGAGACTGAGCGAGCGTTCTCTCTACAGCATCACATTTATATGATCAGACGAATCAAACAATCTTTGAGGGATACAAATATATGAATTGTGCAAAGTTTACACGTATGTGAATCTTTTGTCTTCATTTTTCTCTCATGCAGACTTCCATCATTAACACCTTGCTTGAAAAACTCCCCGAGTTCATGCTCGATGGGTCAGTATTTAACATGAGTTCATGAAGGTTTATTATATATATATTTAAACGTCATGTGGTTCTGTTTCCTCACAGAACCGGAGATGGAGGACTCAGCATTCCACGCATGATCATTAACCAGCTCAAATGGCTCGACAGGGTGGTGGACAGCAAGGTAAGTCATTCCTCTGATGACAGGGTTTCCTTCCATGTTCATTTCTCACACCCATGTGTGATGTGCTTGTTTCCCTCTGTCCTCTCTGTGGCCTGTTACTGTCTGTACCTGCAGGAGTTGGCAGAGAAGCTCATGGAGCTGGTGTCCGTAGCGCCGGTGGATGTCGCGCGAGACATAATCACCAGTCTGCCCGAGATACTGGAAGACTCGCAGCACAATGACATCGCCAGAGAGCTCAAGTGTGTACTGCAACTACTACAACTACTGCACTGTCTGTGATTCCTCTGTGGTTTATTTATCTCTGCTGTGTGTGTAGCTCTTTGCTCCAGACCAACACTCAGCTGACCGTTCCCATCCTGGACGCTCTCTCCAGTCTGAACCTCAGCTCCTCATTACTGACTGAGGTAGCAGACGCCGCACCGCTCATTACACTCACTTTGGGTGACTTATTAAAGGCTTTAGTGAACGTTTACGCTCTGTTTTCACAGGTCCGTGGAGCAGTTATGGCCACGCTGGCTGCCGTGCAGCTGGAAGACCTGCCCGTGGTTGTCAAGTTCATCCTGCACTCTGTTTCAGCCTCTGACGCACATGAGGTTAGATCTCTTACTCATGTCTACAGCCGTATTCTTGTACTTAATGTCTAAGAATCAGTGACATCTAATGGTGAGAGCGTGAATTGTAACAAATGAAGATCATGCAACTACAGTGGTCTTTTCTTTGTTTTTATTTGGGTTTTTTTCATACTAAGCTCCACTTTAAACATGGCGTCACAAGATGGCAACCTCTGTAAAGCAAGGCCGTCACCCTAAAGTAGTTATAAAAGGCTTATTATTAAGGATACAAAAATCCAGTCATATACACGTATATGTAAACCCTCCTAAATGTTACAAACTGGAACTTTAATAAATTGTCTATTTATATTCCTGTGCTTTTATTTTGAAATAAAGGTGGTGAATGATCTTCGTCAGAAGCTGGAGCTGGAGCAGTGTGTTCTCCCTCCAGTGTTGCAGGCCTCTCAGAGCCGCATGAAGAGCAAAGGAGCAACAGAGTAAAACAAAACACATGATGTTTATGTCAGTTCATGCTGTCAAGAACATTCCTCTGGTTTGATTTTTGTGATTTAATAAATCTGACTTTTGGCTCAGGGTCACGTCCACTCCAGGAGCTGGGAACAGCATTACACTGACACTGGACGGCATCAAGTCAGCAGTGAGATTTCAAAAAACTATTTCAGAGGCTTGGCTCAAGGTGGGTTGTTGTTGTTGTTGTTTTGTGAGTACAATTTATTTCTTTTAAATCCTTAGCAAACATTTGTTTTCCCTTTGTTGTCTTTCGTCAGGCAATCGAGTCTGTGGATGAAGCTGAGGACCACAAGGTGACTGTTATCTCCTCTGTTTGTCTGTGTATTATTATTTGATAAGCACATCTTCTCTATGAATGTGACTGCAAGAGGTAAAGGAATTGCCATTTATTTCAAAGTTTGACAAATTTTGCTTCTCAGAAATGTGATGAATGCTGCACAAGTGTTCATTTGAAAAGATTTGTTTTTTTTCAAGACCTGTTTATTGTATATAATATTTAATTAATAACATATATATGAGTGACCTGCAATGCAGACACAACTTGCAGTTATTAAATAGCTGTTTTTTTAAGTTATTATGATAATATCAATAATGATTATATCGGCATGTATAGAGAAACACATATTGGTCGATCTTTACTTTAAAAAAACCAAAGAAACCTCGGCTGGACCTTTCCAGGTAATAGATCTGCTGGTGCTGTTCATCCTCCACTGCACCAATGCCAACCTTAGTCGACGAGGAGCAGAGCGAGTGCTGAAGCTTAAAGTGAGGACAGGACTGATTCAGGAGACTCTGCTGCAGAAGACCTTCAGGGACTATTCCCAGGTGAGTCAGTCTGTTCACACAGGTGGTATCACAGTGACATATTTTACTTTGTGGATCATTAACCCTTAGAACACAGAGCATTACTGTGTTCAAACATAGAGTTTTTGCCAACTATATAGACATACCTGAGCAGAAAGTACTCAAAATGTTTAAAATTGGATTTTTATGAAATGACGGCGCAGTTCAAAGTAGAGCTGAAACAATTACTCGATTAATCGATTGCTTTTTTCATTATAAAAACAAGATTTATGATTGTTTCAGCTTTTTAAATGTGAATATTTTCTTTGTTTCTTTGCTCCATAAAACAAAGAAATCATTAAAAGTGAATAACAAAACACGATATTTGAGAACCTCATTATTTCCAGGTTTGACAAAACGCTGATTGACATTTTTTTAACGTTTTCTGACATTTTCGATTGATCCATCGATTAATCGTGAAAATAATCGACAGACTCATCGAAAATAATTCTGCACAATTATTGCCACTCTATATGAAAACTTTGACAGAAAAAAAAACACACATTTTTTAAAGCCTGAATATGTGACACAATATATAAACACACACACACACACACCTGGATGTCCATATCAGGAGTTGTGTATTATTCCCCCGTGGGTGCAGCTGTATGAGCACTAAGGGTTAATGATCAACTGATAAACGTGTTGTATGTTTGAATCGATTCAGGTCTTGCGAGGGTATTTCCCGTCCATCTTGTCTTTGGCTCAGTGCTTGTTGCGCTCCCATGACCCCTGTGTGGTCCCTTTTGGCGGATTCATGTACCGACTCTCCTTCACCGTGTTTGACTCGTACTGCCAACAAGTGCGTTCTTCTTTTCTTTCATTTTCAATGTGCCTTTTTGGATTAATCTGTTTGTTTTAAAGTGGAATGCACGTGTGTGTGTGTGTGATTTGTCACTGTCCTGTAATGTTTGACAGGAGGTGGTGGGCTCTTTAGTGACCCATGTCTGCAGTGGTGTGGCGGGGGAGGTGGACATGGCCCTGGAGCTTCTCTGTGACCTGGTCACAGAGAAACCCACAGAAATGGCTCTGTATGCCGTCTTTGTGAAGGTAAGGAGGTCACACTTTGGCAAATGTCCCATTCTGTCTTGGTTTGGTTTGGTTTTTGACTGAGCGTTAATGTGATGTGCTTACAGGGGATTTTGGACTACATGGACAACCTCACACCTCAGCAGATACGCAGACTTTTCCACCTCCTGAGCAGACTGGCCTTTGGGCAGCAGCAACAAGGCTCTCACATTCAGGTGAACAGTCATGCGTTCATGTGTCCCACCTTTCCTGTGTTGTGTCTGTTCTCTAATGTTCTCTTGTCCCAGGACGACATGCACATCGTGATCCGTAAGCAGCTCTCCAGCACCGTGCCCAAGTACAAGCGCATCGGCATCATTGGTGCCATCAGGATTGTAGGCAGCATGGGGGCCTTCAGGTGAGGCCAGTTTGTCGTAGGCGTCGTTGTCATTATTTTCTCTCTCTCTCTCTGTTTCCTGATTATTCTTCTTTTTCCACATCCAGGCCCAAAGTGAAGGACACACAGAATGAGGCGTTACCTCAGGAGACGTTCAGACAGGTAGGTACAAGTTAGGATGACAGTGAAAATGTGGCGCAATACTTCATTTACATTTAGATTTACAGTAAATACTTCATTGTCTGTGCTTAGGTTAGTGTTTTCTGTGGTTGAGAACAAAACAGGTTTTTTGTTTCAGTTTATCCATTTGTTTTGATGTAAACAGCTGAAATTGAAATGAATAACACCTTTATGGCAGCTTTTTGTTTTTGGATATTCTTCATCTTCGTTTTCTTGCAGGTGACGGCTCTGTTGGAACTCGTGAGGTCAAGCAGCGAGAGTTCACCCGAGGCCACGGCTCTGTTCTACGATGAACTCGCCAATCTAATCTCGAGCTCCACCCTGGACCCGAGTGTGCAGGTGTGTCTCAGCAAATAATGATTCACTGTAAGAGTGATGAGTGTTGGAAACAACCTTTTATGAACTGCAGCTCCTGTTCCTACTAGCACTTTGATCCTGTTGTGTATGTATATATATATATATATATATATATATACATGTGTCTCCCCTCTTCCCAACAGGAACACATTTCAAAGAGCGTCATAGACGACTTTCAGAACGACTTTGTGGTGGATGTTTGCCCTGAAATAAAAGGGTTAGTAAGGGATAGAAGAATTAGAGAAGAATTCACTGGAATGTTTATTTCTTAGTGTCATTAATCCCTCCTTCCCCCGCATATCTCAGGTCCTTCCCTCTACCGGTTCATTTGATGTACAACCTGGAAGTACTGGATGAGAACAGCATCGCCATCAACCTGTTGCCTCTGCTGGCGAAAGATATTCAGAACAAAAGCGAGCAGCAGAGTCAAAGCAAGAAGGCGCACAAGTCAGTCCACTTCCCCTTCTTATGTTCTGCCGAATAACAGCAATGTATTTTAAATCAGTGATGTACTGTATTTCACTTGTGATGCAATCAGATTGAGGATTATAGTTTATTGAGTAACAACTGTCTGTAATGATCTTACAGAAGAGTATTAGGGCCACATGTAAAAAATAATAATCTAATAATAATAACACATTGAAAAAAGAAAATAAAATGGCATGAATTCTGACGAGACTTTAATAATTCTGAATTCAGACTTTAATCTCAGTTTCAGACTTTAATCTCAGAATTCAGACTTTAATCTCAGAATTCAGACTTTAATCTCAGAAAAGAGACATTTTTCTCAGAATTCAGACTTTAATCTCAGTTTCAGACTTTAATCTCACTTAATCTCAGAAAAGAGATATTTTCTCAGAATTCAGACTTTAATCTCAGAATTCAGACTTTAATCTCAGAATTCAGACTATATTCTCAGAATTTAGACTTTAATCTCAGAATTCAGACTTTAATCTCAGTTTCAGACTTTAATCTCAGAATTTAGACTTTAATCTCAGTTTCAGACTCAGATTAAAGTCTAAATGAGACTTTAATCTCAAAATTGTTTTTTTTTTCTCAGAATTATGAATTTAATCTCAGAATTCATGCCGTTTTATTTTTAAATATTTTATATGTGGCCCTAATCCTCTTCCATATGATCTAGATTTCTGATGTTTATTTTTCATTTACAGGAGAGTGTCTCCTCTCTGTCTGGCTCCGTTTTTTCGCCTCCTGAGACTGTGTGAGGAGAAGCAGAATCCTGGAACCCTGGAAAACATTGATGGTCTTCTGGGTAAGGAAGAGGAAAGAGACAAATCTATAATTGAAACCTGTGGTTGTGAAGTAATGACTGTGTTTGGCGTGGTCAGGCTGTCCTCTGGTCCTTACAGACATGGGTGTAGTGGAGAAAATCGAGAGCCTGTCGAAAGCTGAGAGGGAGTTTCTTTGTAACTTACTCTTTTACACCATCAACTGGTTCAGAGAGGTAACTGCATGTTGAATTGAAGTCATTTCTTTTCCTGAACATATGAGCTCTGTGACTAAAGTCAGGCGTTGTTTTCTTGCAAGACTGTAAATGCATTTTGTGGGCAAAAAGAAACTGAGATGAAGATGAAGGTGATGACCCGACTGCAGAACATCACGTACCTTCAGACGCTGCTGGAGAGGGTGCTGGCTGGTACGTATTTGACTAATTAATGTCTCAATTATGTTTCTAAAACGTATTGTTTAAATAGTTGTAGAAGGACGGAAAACATATCCTGGTCTCCTTTAGCCTGGAAATCTAGACGCACTCAAGCGGTAACAAATTTAATTTGTAGCCAGGTTCTGTCTAGAAACTCTCTGTTAGCTTGCGAGCTGCAAAATCCAAAGTCTGGTTAGTCTAGTCTAGTCTAGTCTAGTCTAGAGTCTAGTCTAGAGTCTAGTCCCTGCTGGTCTCTGCTACATGTAATGCATTTAAATTCAACATAACATCATAACACCACACGCGGAACACTTGCCCATGGACTATTTTCCGTCACTGTGCCTACGTTACCTTCTCCGCTGCGATTGGTTGTAGCGCTTTCCTGTTGCGTGCAGAGGGAATTTGAAGGACGACCGTTAATCCCGCCCCTCGGATTGAGTCAGGCTAGGTCTCCCCGTGACCCCTGCAAAAGTGGTTGCATTGGTTGTAGTGTAGTTTGCTACGTTAGTCCAGATTTGGACTAGTTCCTCCCCACACACACACACACACACACACACACACACACACACACACACACACACACAGATCTTTGTGTATTGAAGTGTTTCAGAAACAAATTGACATACAAATTCTATTCTATTCAGTGGAAACAAATGAGTTAAATAATTGAACCCAATCTTAACGTGTGTTTCAGGAACGCCTGGTTTTCTTCCACCTGTTGCTAACTTTGATGGAGACAGCGCAGAGGGAGCAATACTAGTTAGTTCCACTGCTCCTGTGAACAAGGCAAAGAAAGGTAATAAAGCCCAACACCTTTGATGAAATAGTTAAAATAAATATTTAGTATAATATATGAAACATTTGTTATGTAGATGGTACAGGAAAGAAGAGGAAGGCAGCCGGTAAGAGCTCCTTAGACAGCAGCTCCATGCACGATGAGACGACTGAGGCAGATGACACTCAGCAGGTAAAACTTCAGCTCTCACGTTATCGCTTCTTTTTTTAACATGACCAAGCTAAAAAATAAAAAAACCTCTTGTGCTTTTTCTTAAAGGAGCAGCCCGAGAAGGAGAAGGAGAAGGAGATCTTACATGGAGTCAGTCTGGTGTCCTACAGACAGTTTTTCAGGGAGCTGGACGTGGAGGTGCTGAGCGTGCTGCAGTGTGGCCTCCTGTCTCGCTCACTGTTGGACTCTGAGCTCCACACCAAAGTGAGACGAAGAATATGACCCTCTAATCTTATTCAAAGGTCCAGTGTGAGAGAATTAGTGACCTCTAATAGTGACGCCTTCCTTTCATAAACACAGAGAACACTTGTTCTGGCTGCTTTGTCTGATTGGGCTGATGTAGAAACATGGTGGTATAACAACATCATAATAATAATGATGATAATAATAATAATAATAATAATAATAACAATAATGTAATAAAAAGACAAATACATCATTGAAACTCAACACAGTATGAAACTAAAGCGTTAACTTTAGATAAACTAAAAATGGAATATAAACAAGCTAAAATGGCAGCCTACATAATACAAGGCTATGAAAACTCTATTTATATACTTACATACACAAACATACTGATAGGTAATTTATGCTATGCAGAAGCCTTTCATATTTGTGTTTAGTTTAATTTAACTTGTTTATTTTTTACTTTTTAATAGTTTGCTACTAATTTTATTTCTAGGTAACTGAATGTGTTCAAAATTAACAGAAGAGATGAATGAGGTGAAATAGAAATGTGAGCATGACGATTCATTTAGATTCAAGTGAAATTTATGCCAGTGATTGCTGGTTTTTAACTCCACCTGTGATACTCTGACTTTACTGAGGTGCAAGAGGAAGTCCTGCTGGGTCCGGCCGAGCTCGTCCTCCTGCTGGAGGACATGCTTCGCAAACTGGAGTTCAGTCTCACCTCTGCTCCTGTCAAGAGAGCGCCGTTCCTCAAGGTACGAATCATTAACAGATTTGAGCGTTCAGGTGACAAAACATGTCGTCTCAGAGTTTCTTGAGTTTTGAGTTTCATCTGCATGTTATTAACACTTTGACACTACAGATTTGGTAGTAGAGGTGCAAAAGTGTTGATTTATGTTCAACTGAGAGGTTTAATGGAGTTAAAGATCAGTGATGCCAATGGTTGAAAGTTGAAAACCTTTGACTGAGGGAAAACCTGTTCATCTTTGGAAAAACACACTTTTCTTGTGTATTGTTTTCTTACATCTGACTGATGGAGACACCTGAGAGTTGACTGACTCTGTCCGTTAGTCATCAGTGATGTTCAGAGGCTCCGGGTATCAGTGGCCTTTAGTTGCAGCTGTATAAAACTGTAATCAGCAGGCTCATATGAGCCAAACACTAAATGAAATCTTTTCTTTTCCAGGCAAGAGCTGATAAAAGCGCTGGTTTCTCCCATCTGCAGCAGAGGAGCGCCAAGGACATCGCTACCTTCTGTGTGCAGCTGTTACCTGCGCTCTGCTCACACTTGGAGAACTGCCACAACCACTTTCAGGTAACAGTCTCACACTCGGGTCGAGTCGGACCGATTATTGACAGGTTTTTACATCACGATCGGCCAATTATTAATCATTGTGTTTGCTGAGAATTGATAAATGCAATAAGTGCACTAAGTAAGAATTGTTTTGACAGTGTTTATTAATATTTAGTTGATATCTTGCTTTTATATTAAAGGTATAAATAAACTGCAGTGCAGTAGGAATCCAACATTGTTATTATGATTGTAATATACTTCCAAATAAAAGGACCTGTACTATTGCAATACTTGAATCAGAATCGCAGTAAAAATTCAAATGTAACGCGTGTGCTGTCCTCAGACTCTGCTGACGGACAACAACGGTGTCATGGATGGACCGGCCACAGACGTGCAGGAGCAACAGTTGATGACATCTTGCTATCAGCTGCTCCTGCGGGTTCTGAACACCACCTTCAGCTGGTGAGAACGTGGTGACACTGATTTGTTTGTCAGTTTTGGCGTCTGACTTCCTCCTGTTGACCTTTTTTTTTTTTTGTGTATTTTTGTTTCAGGTCTGGATTCAGTTTGCCAGGTCAGAGAAGTTTACTGAAGAAAGCTCTGGGAGTTGTCGCTGAACGACTCAAGGGACAGTCCGAGTTGATCCTGGAGAAGCTCGTTAAGTGAGTTACAGCAGCTTGTTAGTGGCACTGCATGAGAGCAGAATAAAGCGTCTCTTTACCATCTGTTTTGTTTTAGACACTCCATCAAGTACCTGCTCAACTTCAGCGGCACGATGCCGAGTCTCAGCACCGCTCTGTGTCTCACCCGGCTTCTGTCCACCGTGTCGGAGAAAGGAGGAAACCCCGCTGCCTTCCGAGAGCAAACCGGTCAGTCTGACTCGTCGTTGCTATGTTTAAATCAACTCAAATCTAAGCTCCAGTGAACGGTCGTGATTCATTGCTTTATATTTATAATCTCAGCTTCACTTGTGAAGCGTTTCCTGAGTCAAGACTGGGTGACGGCCAGTGGAGAGAAGGAGCGAGGGAGCAAATTCAATGAAACACTTCACACTCTTCTAAGGTGAGTCTCCTGCAGTTGGATTTCTGTAGAATGGGATTATGGCTGGTAGTTGTAGCCTAATTTACCCTGAAATCTGCTCAGGGACCCAGATTCTCTTCTTGCTGACTCATCAGTGCTGTCCCAATAATGTCAAATATGTCTGATATTTAAAAAATTAAAGAAAATTAAAAACAAACCCTGATGAGGATTATGTTTGAGCAGTACTTTCAAAGATGAAATGCAATGGAAAAAATGTGGCCGTGAGGCTTATATTATTAAGTAATACTCAGTAATAAATTATTAATAGAATGTAAAAGTGCTCTTTTGTGTATTACATAATCTATATTGTAATCTGATTCTGAGATTAAAGTCAGAATTCTGAGAGAAAAGTCAGAATTCTGACATACGCCTGTTTTTAAAGTGCACAGTTCTTAGTTTTGTTATAATTGAAGTTTATGAATGGAGGGTTTTTTTTCTTGACTTTTGCCTTCGCAGCATCTACCTAGAAAATGTCGACGACGTTCTAACGGCCGTGGAGGAAATAGCTGAAAATCAAGTCTCTGAGCTCGTTAATGCATCAAAGGACGAGGGCTCGTCATCGTGGCCCACTCTCAACAGGTAGATCCTCGTCTCCTTCCTTAGAGCGAAATAGAAGTTTGCTTGTGCAACAGTGAGTTAGAAAGAAAGAAAGAAAGAAAGAAAGAAAAGCCACCCAGCATTTGGCTCCCTCACAGCTGATTACAACAGTGTAATGTAAACTGTAATTATCAGACATAACCACAGTAAAGGATATCATTAGCCGTGTTATTGTTACTCCTGTGCCAATCTTCCATAATCCCCCCCCCCAGGCAAACATTCCTGGTCTTCTATAAAGTGATGATGGCAGAGCTGGAAAAAGCTGTCAAGAAGATTCCTGCGAGCAAAATGAGTGACAACGCTGAGGTCAGGTTCTTCTTGTTACTGTAAAACATGTGTGTGTTGTTTTTTTTGGACTTTGGCCTGATTCCTGCAGAGAGTCGTTCCTGTGTTTCTGTATTTAATCGGTATCTGTGCTGCTGTAATAATAATATTATCTGTCTGTTCTCAGACGCAGAGTGAGAAGCTGCTGACATGGAACCTAGCTGTCAGAGATTTTAACATTCTGGTCAACCTAGTGAAGGTACATTATTTCAATGTTTATTAAAGTGATTATGACTTTCAATTAATGATTTTTGTACAGTTTAACTTATGTTTTACTTCATCTTTATGCATTACAGTTACGTTAAATTCGCCCACTCAGCTGTTTTCCCGCTGTTTTCCTGCAGGTGTTTGATTCCAGACCAGTTCTCAACGTGTGCCTAAAGGTGTTCTCCACAGTTCCACAGTAGCATTTCACATCCAGGTGCAGCTGCTGGTATTAACCCATGTTAATGTCGTTATCTCATAGTATGGCCGTCTTTTCTTGGAGTCTTTCCTGAAATTGGGGATGCCGCTGCTGGACTACAGTTTCAAAAAGCACAAGGTACAAATGAAATGGAAAATTCCACAGTGCTCTGATTTATGCAGCACAGTGCAGTGATCTCTCTACCTTATCATTCATATGTGTAATGTATGTGATTTTCTGTGTTTCAGGGGGAAGTCCACAACCTCCTCAAGACCTTCCAGCTCAGCACCAGGCAGCTCCATCACATGTGTGGGCACTCGAAGGTGATTACAGATCACGCACTTTCAAATTCTACTCATCACAGAGAGAGAAATGCTTCCATTACATTAGAAGGAAGCATTCGTCTGGGCATATGTTACTCCTCAGGTGCTCAATATCGTCGTGTGTTTTGTGCACAGATTCGACAAGATGTGAGTCTGACCAACCATGTGCCGGCCTTGAAGAAGAGCCTCGAGCAGTTTCTGTACAGAGTGAAGGCCACGCTCACACTCAACAACTGTCAGGAGGCATTTTGGATCGGCACTTTGAAAAACCGCAACCTGAAGGTACAGCCTCCTCCCTGGACCTGTGTGAATGTGTGAAATTGAGCGTTTTTGAATAATGGTGTCACATATTGTATTTTTTTTTTGTGGTGTACGCTGCAGGGTGAAGAGATCCTTTCACAGAGGTCACAGGACAGTGACGACGATGACGATGACGAGGAGGAGCAGGGTCCAGCGCTGTCTGCACAGGCGAAGGCTGAAGTACCTGCAATTACAATTACAGTCTTTTTAGTGGCGTTATATTATTATATATTATATTATATCTGATTCTAAATGTCTTTTTTTTATATCACATATGAGAACATGTTGAATATTAATTAATTTCCCTAACATACACATATATACATATATATGTGTGTATATATAGATATATTTATATATATCTATATATACGTTTCCATACTCATTTCATAGCAGATGTAGATATAGATTTTTTTCATTGAGTGAAATAAATAAATGCAAAAAAATAGTAGTTGTAGAGGGCGTCGGCATAGAAGTCAAGGATGTCACAGCTACTGTTGTAGTCGTTACTCATATCAGCAGATCTTGGTGTGTTTCTGATAATATATAATATTTCACAATATACATTAAATACTGATTAGAGCACATTTTTGCCTACTAAAACTTTGTTTTACCACCATTACTGAAAAGGCCTAATATTGCTTAGAACAGGTAAACCAGACATTTCCAAGAGAAATATGGTTTTCACACATAGGCTATTGAAAACATGCACAAAAACATAGTAGTTGAAAGGTCTCATAAGTGTGAATGTCTTTTTATTTAGTGTATTTCAGGGATAAGCAGCACACGTGAGTAATACAGTTGGTTACATAAGAAAAACACACTCTTTTCCACGGTGGTCATTTCTGTGTCAAGTATACATGTGTTGGCCAGCAGACTGTGGAAACTGTAAAAGGCAGTGTGGGCTGACATGATCATTTTTTAGACACTGATGATTAGTGGTGAACACAGTTCTTTGATGTCTTAATGTAAGCATTCATTAGCTGTAGCCAACTGGACTTGCTTGAGATAAGTTTGTGTTTGCTAACGTTTCTCCTGTTTCTTTCCTCCAGGCCAAGATAAGTGACTCTGAGGAGAGTACGAAGATAAACGGAGTGAACGATGTGGATGAAGAAGATATTACAGAGGACTCTGAGTAACGCGCTGAAGCACATGTACATAACAAAACTTTAAATCTACAGTTTATTATTATATTTTCAAGTTTGGAATGTTTGTATTGATGTTTTCAGAATGTATTGAATATTGCTGCTCGTGTAGTTTCAGTGTTTGGCAGTAAATAAAATCACATCTGGCAAAAACACCACATGCTCATTAAAGAAATGAATGGATGAGTTGTACTTTCATGTTTCCCTCTCTGTTGGAAGATAAAATAAACCCAGTAAATGGAAGTTTTCAAATCATGGAATGTAAAGAGTGAGATCGAGAGATCACTTTTAAACTATGGCTAATTTAAAAACAGACCAGGCTTGTTTTTTTTTATGCTTATTGGGTTATGACAAAACTTTACATTCACTATGTAAAACTATAGAGCAACGCTGACTTATTTTTGACCACACAAAACTTAGTGAGAGCAGAAAACACTGAAACACTGATGAGTGTAATCTTTAAAAGCTGCCGCCTTTGATTAAAATGTTTGCATGAAATTCAAACCAAGTAGACGTCCGAGAGAGGGACACCTGTCGAGGACATTCTCGTGAAATAATAAGATTATCAGAAATGAAAGCACAGATTGAGGCTGGTTGTACAATAAGTAGAACTACAAGGATCCTCTGCTGGCACTAAGATCTTAGTGAAGAGAATGAATAAATCAATACACATTATCCTGCAGAACATTTAATCAACGTTGCACCTGTATCTAGTCACACTTTCTATATTTAACTGAATAACAAGACAACACGACCCACACATTCTCCAGAGATGACATTTTAAACTATGTAGCACACTAACGTAAGCATGTAATAGCACACTGTGTGTAGGGATGCACAATGTTATTGGTAGATCTTGACTTCAAAACGTATTTAAACAAGCCGATAATTATGACTAATGACCACAACAGTTAGCTCCTTGACTTAAATGCTGGCGTCCTCAACAACTATTATTATTATTTCATGTTTAAAACTCAATATTATGACGTATGTTAGTTATCGGCCCAAGCACTATATCGGTAAAAGGTCCGATATCATGCGTCCCTCGTTAACTGGTCATTCATCTTGTCACACTAGTAGAATTATGCTTCTACATTGAGATGAATTATTTTGTATTTGTTTGTCTTACACAGTCAAATCTGCCAGAGTCTTGAGGAAAGTGTCTGTCCTGTTTTGTCCTCGGTGGACTTTCTTGATAAAGTAATGATGAAGTGTTTTTGACTCTAAATACACTTCGACAACACAGACAGCATTTACATGAGACCGTCACGTTATTCACTCAACTCAGAAATGAACGAAAGAGAAAGAATAAAAGAGAAAGAAAGCACAACGTCGTGGTTTTCCCCTTTTGTTCCAACGTTCTGTCACTTTTCGGCACAACCACCTGGGTTAAACCATAGTAGTGAAGAGCGGGGGAAATCTTTGACGTGCGTGAGCGCCGACGGTAGATTTACAAGACCGAAAGGAGTAAAACTATAATCATAATTACACATTTAATACGTGTATTCCATATTACGTTCGTTGCTGTTGATATATGGAATTAATTTACTCATGAACATGTACATTCACAGCGCTCTCCCCCCTGTGTGGACGAGAATGGTTTATCCAGGAAGCTTGTTCCACTGTTGGGGTAAAAAAACAAACCCCAGCATAAACAAACTGACAGTTATTCCTTCAACTTCAGCGAGGGTTTTCTTTTACTCTCACTTCCGGTCCTTTCCCCCGCGAGCAACTGACATTTGACCGCGTGCGCTGTTGTTTGAACCCTCGAGACCGCGGTGTTGCTGAATGTGACACGGAGCAGGTCGTTGTGAGCGTTGACAGAGAATTGTTTGGACCTCCTGCTGCTCCTGCTCCTGCTCCTCCTGCTCCTCCTGCTGCTGCTCCTGCTGCTGCTTTGAGGGGAAACCATGTCTGACTTCATCCTGGTGCTGCTCATAGTCTTCCTCCTCCTGTGTTTGGTGGCGACGGTGGGGGGTGCCCTACTGTTCTCGGGGCTCCTGTCAGACGTGGTCGTGAAGACGGGGCCACCTCCAATCAGGAACGTCACCATCGCTTATAAGTTCAAAGAGGGGCCATACAAAGACTGCGGGCCAGCCTACACAGAGAGCTGCAGCATCGGGCCAAAGCTGAGCTCCATCGGCGTCTTCTACGATGACCCCAAGCAGGTGAGGTCACACACGAGCAGGTCTCAGCACCTGCAGAGAGTCCTCGTGACATAAGCACAAACACCGCATGTACTTTGTTTCCTGATAAGGTTTTAGTCAGTGTGTGTGTGTGTGTGTGTGTGTGACCTGGACAGAGTCTGAAAGGTCACACTTTCTGCTCCTTTCACGTAAGTGTTGAAAATGACACACAGAGCTCTTCACTCATCTCATCTTAAGTCATCTATTATGCAAACTTACACTTACACCACACGTGGTCTAGAGATCACATTTCATAAGTGTAAAACAGTAGATTCAACTGACCATAACAACACATACACATTATTTCTTATTGTGTAAACTACTTAACAAAGACATACAGTATAAGTGTAATGTCAGCGGTGAAGACAGTGGAATTATTAATTCAAATGTGTTTACCTTTTATGTACTATGAGCTTTTTTTTGTATATTTCAATCTTTTTTTTTTTTTTATTCCTATTTTCATTTAACTTAAATTCGTAATAAACTCTGAATAGTCTGTGAAAGTTCTCAGTCACCCAGGCCAACATTACCCATGGAGTGTAGACGTAGGCAACTGGACTTGGAAAGTCTGAATTGCATCAGTTCAAGTACATGCAATTCAGTGTAACTCACAAGGGCTCAATGGGTTAAACATCGGAGTTTTCTTTTGAAGGAAGTCAGCTGTTCACTGCCACGTTGCACTGTTGATACTTTTCCCCCCTCTCGTCTGTGGCTCCACCATGCTTCAGCCTTTGACTCATACTTGCCCTAATGGCCTGACATTTTTTGGGGGGGCAGTCTAAATGCAGTGGTGTGACACAGTGATTCTCCCTCTGGATGTTCTTTAACTTAAAACCACGACACACAGTCGGCCACTCCTTGGCAGAGATCCGTAATTGTCCGCTGCTTCATTTTACATCACGCGTTGTGTTGAGTCAATAATAAACGTCTGCACAGCAGCTGCTGGTTAGACAGGAATGTTTGCCGAGATCCAGGGTGACACAGGTCAAGGACACCACGTCAATTCAACTAAATAATACCCTTTCACAATGGTACATGTACACATTTTTATATATGTATATATATATATATATATATATATATATATATATATATATATATATATATATATATTATATACAGTATATGACTCCAGGTAACTGCACTCTTGTGTTTGTTGATTAGCTGATTAACCGACACCGTGGCAGCACTGAGTGTTGACATTTGTTGTGGTTGTGTGACTAAATCCATCTTTCAAACGGAACGGCGAAATAAAGGCTTTAAAAAAAGCATCCCAGTATCCCAGTGAACACGCTGAGCGGGTGTCTGTCATGTCAAACCATCGTTTAGTTCTCCTTTGTGGAACAGGAAATACGGCACACTGGCAGCTGAGCTCAGCCCCCTTTTTTGGGGCATGTGGTCTGTTTTAAGTCGAGGCTGTAAGTGGAAAGTTTTTGGGCCTGAGTCGGAGTTTGTGGAGCGTCTGGCTCACAAGCAGCCGTGAGCAGGTGCACAGAGGTCAAAGGTCAAACACATGCAATGATTCTGTCTCTTTTGACAAACTAAGATCCAACGATGTCTCGACCTCTGATTTTTTCTGTGATGACAAATCACATAATGGATTAAGAACTGGTTTAGCTCAGTTAAGTTAAACTGTAAATGCTCAATTACAGTTTGACCTCTTAGAAGGTCCAACTGTTCAATCACTCAGGCAGAAATGAATAGCCCAGTAAATTGGATTTATAACATTTAATCATGCCTTAAAACAAACATGTAGGATAGTGAATGTTGCACTTGGGCCTTTTTCCACTGAACCTGCTGAAGTTTAGTGTTTGTTTACTCTTGTATTTTATCAAGACCGTGCGTCTGATTACTCGCTCGCTGCAAACACAGTAAACTGTGCACAGTACAGCGATGTTTTATGGCTGAATGTGTTTATGTGAGATGCTCATTCCTGGACTCTCATTGTGCAGAGATTTAAGTTGGAGAAAATGGTGAATCACAGTTGCCCCGAGAGGTTTTTAATCCTTTTCTTTCTTTTTCAGCGTGACAAGAGTTGCAGTGTCATTTGTAACTTGCTCTGTTCATGGTTTCGGTTTCATCGGCTCATTTCAGTTGGCGTTTGTGTCTGCTATGACTACAGCGGCTCATTATTTATCATTCACTAATGCATGTAATAATAGTACAAACCAGTCACCAGCTCAGGTTGTACTGTGTGTTATTAATGCCGTCTGTCATACATGAACACCACAGAGTCCTGCTTTTATAATGTGGGTCACTGTTGTAAAATATGGCTCTTGCTCTATTAACCTGAAAATATTGCTCATTAATAGATATATTATATACTCTACTTACTACCCGACCATGTACACTGTGTGTCGGTGTAAAGTGACGGCCACTAGATGTCAGTATTAGCATTGAAAGTGAGCGCATGAGGGAGGCAGGAGCCACTTGGAACCCCCTATTGATCGTCATTCTTAATTTAAGCAGGATGACTCAGCCTGGCGTCTTTGAAGCATTTAAAACAGGAGTTTCATCACATTGAAGTAAAACTAGACTCAAAACCACCTCCATCAGTGGCTGTTAAGTATTAACCGGTTGCTGCCACTCATGCGTCTTTCACTCCTGCCTCTGGATCCTCCTGAGTTGAGCTGCTTTTCGTCAAGCACTTATTTGCATTCGCCTTACACCTTCAGGTTTGTCGTGAAATCTGTGTTAAACGAGCACGATAAAAAAAAAAAAGCAAGCAGGACTTTGTTCTTGCTGCTGAATCTGTTGTTTCCCTGTCAGGTCAGGCTGCTCTCTCTCTCTGTGTGTGTGTGTGTGTGTGTGTGGACAGTCTGATTTTACCCTGCACTGATAATGACAGGTGGCTGAAACTCTCACCTCGCCACTCAGAGACATTTAAGGCAGCGAGCCAATTAGCACCAAATCCAGTTGCTCTTTTTCATGCCTCTTGCATCCGTGTGTGTGTGTGCGTGTGTGTGTGTATACTCATCATTAACACAATATTAGTCATCACAAAGGCCCGAGGGACCGGACAGTTTAGCAGTTTGACAGACATCAGTCAACATTGGAGGCTACACTTGCATCTGCCTCAGTCTCCGCTGTAATGGAGATTTGACACAAATATTTAAGAAATCCTAGACTGGTTAAAGTGCATCACACTGTCTCCCAGGTACACGTGTGTGTGTGTGTGTGAGAGATGGGACAGTAAATAACCAGAGAGTCAGGAATTCAATGATTAATATGATTTCCGTGTCTGGATATAACTGTTAGTGTACACATGTCGTGGACATGCTCAGCGGAGATGCTGAAAATAAAAGCTGCAGCTTGACGGCATGAGCATTCGTTTTGTGGGTGGAACATTCCATTCCATTTAAAAACAATCATATTTAGCTGAGTGCTTGTATTGATTGACCGAAGTAGACGTGCGCATTAATTACGGATGAAATGCATTGTGGAATCAAATGGCATCGTTGATATGAATAAATCAACAAATTAATTTATTCTGAG
Organism: Solea senegalensis; assembly: GCF_019176455.1. Classification (NCBI taxonomy): domain Eukaryota; kingdom Metazoa; phylum Chordata; class Actinopteri; order Pleuronectiformes; family Soleidae; genus Solea; species Solea senegalensis. Next base: position 25,732,611 of record NC_058024.1, on the reverse strand, counting down.
AAGTGAGATGAAAGGAAAAGCATTAGACAAAGTATATGAAAAAAGGTCATAATAATAATCAATGACAAAGAAATATTGAGCATTTAGCATAAAAACTAAACTGAAACGAATATTAAACAAACACAAAACTTCAGTATTAATATTTATTTTCAGCATTTTGAAGCTTTTTCGCTTTGGTACCAGAAATGACTGTAAAACGAATGAGGAGTCAGACGATCTGCACTGATAAACACGTGTTTGTTTGCACTAATCGACACTGATGTGAGTCCAGTGAAGATGCACAGATCTCATCCCCTGACTGACACTGATGACATGTTGTGTTCACGTCACAGCTCAGCCAGGCTGCTGTTGGGTTCATCCTCTGAACCGCCGAATTCCCACTTTGTTTTAGTTTCCGCGGCGAGCCCACTCACAGCCCGCCGCCCCCACCGCCCCCCCCATGACAAGCAGGAGAAAATGAAATGTCATGTGTAGACGCGTACGGGTGTGGCAGTGAGAGATGAGGCGAGGTGTGCGACTGCCTTTAGAAGAGGGATATAAATTGGCAGGGGTCTGACTCGCCTTGAGAGCATCGCAGGGTTCAATTCATCAGTTGGAATTTTTAGATCAGAGCGCGGCGTTGCCACACTGCCAGTCACATTTATTAGCATTTTAGTGTCGCCTGTCTGTCTGTTGACAGGCAACAACATGAAAGAGGGGCCTTCTGGCAAGGAGTTGCTTCTTTTAAAGGTGGATATAAAACGAGAGGGAAATATGGTAATACTCTGAAGACGAGTCCCACTGGTCTCCAAGTCAATATCGTGAGTCACTGTGGATGTACCGGCTAAATCACCGTTAGCGGTTATGGACGTCTCAACACCGAGTGACGTGCTACAGAGTGATTATGGCAGAAATCCAGACAGAATCGGGTTAAATGGAGAACAGCGTTTTATTCTAAGTGTCATTTCAGGCCGTTTAGATTTGGTTTTCACAAACTGTACGACATTACTCTGCAAGGTGGCAAGCTGCAATTTGTCAGTGAAACGAGACGGTGAGGGATGTCTCCAAACCCTTTGCGCCATCAATCATGTGACGCGTGTTGGCTTTTCAGCGTGTGTTATGATGCGCGGGATATTGGATTACTGGGCTGAATATTTATCAGCGCATCTTAGCGGCGGCAAGGAGGTGGAGAAAGATCTAAATATTTGTCGAGAAGGAAGTAACCTCCATGCAGGGGAGGAGGAGGAGGAGGAATTCATTCATATCTCCTATTAGAGGAGATTATCTTTCCACTCTGTCATCTGGCTGGAGGAGTGCCACACTCCGTCCAGCTGGCCGAGGCGTGGTGAAACCAGCCGCACAACTGTGGCAGAGGAAAACGTGTGTTCTGCCTCCAGCAGGCTGCTTATCCTCGGCAGTAATTATACATGCCAGAACTCCCAGGATGCTTTGTGTAATTACCAGCTAAGTCTGAGCGCAGCCTAAAGGAATCGAGCTGCTGTTGGTGAAAGAGTCACAGAAAGAAGAAAAGATTTCCACTGGCTCCTGCCCCAAGGGGTCGCAGGGGCCCGTGCCTCATCGCTGTTAAGGATGTGTAATCGGCTTCGGATGCCAGAGGAGGACATATTTGCACTTATTTGCACATGTGCGAATAACGACTTTTACACTTATTGCAAGCAATGTAGGTTTATTTAAGCCGACGTTAAGTCAGTCAGTGTTTAAGTTGCAGGCTCGCTTTGACTGCAACTCTTTACAGCACTTGACAATTTACCTGCGGTTGCTGATGCTGTGCAGTCCCTATTAGTTTCAGTTTCCTGCCTGGCGACTTTGTGGGTGGATGGCTTTCCATCAGCCGACGAAGACAATCACTCTCACTCTGACTCACTCAAAAAGACGGCTCTTGTGGAGAGATTGCTTAACCCTTAAACCTTAAAGTCTTCTGTTCTCCTGTGTCAGGTTATTTGCTTTTTTAATGGAAATGGACACCTGTCAGTGTTCCAGATGTAAAATGTAGATGATACTGTGTGAGCCAGTGAACGGGAAGTGAGACAGACAGCTCTGAAGTGTATTCTTTGGGCAATCCATTCGTTCAGTGTGTTCTATATGAACGCTGCATTAGCTGCTCGCTGTGCAGTCGCTGATGTAAAGACGGCACGGAGGTCAGAGAGATGAGGTTTGATGATGTGTTGACTGCAGTGGAGTGACGGACACTTGTACGATCAGCCGTAGTGCCACCACTGTGAAGACCACCACACTTCCCTGATGAAGAAGGCAAAAAAAGAAGGTTACAATCTGCAGTATCACCTCTAGATGTTACTAAGTCTTACACACTGGCCCTTAACCCTTACTGCTCATGCAGCATGGATCTGTGCCGCAGGTACTCCTTAAATGGACATCCTGGGCATGTGTGTTTATAGGTTGCATATTCAGGCTTTAAAAAATGTCTTTTTTCATCTTCTTATGTGTTGTTGAGTCAAAGTTCTGATTCATTTTATATTAGTCGTGATATAAAGTAGCAATAATTGTGCAGAAATCACCAAATTAGAGCGTTTTTCTTTTTCTTCCTAAAAACGAGCTTTGAACTGTGAAGTATTTCCAAATTTCACGAATTCAAGCCGATTTTAAACATTTTGAGTGCTTTTTGCTCAGGTGTGTTTATATAGTTGGTGCAAGTAATTGTTTTTTTTCATCAGATTGCCTAAGTTGTGCTGAAAAAAAACCCGATATAAGACACTCAATATTGTGCATGCTTATACCCTCTGTATATACTGTACATTTAAACATAATAAAGTGCGCTGTGTTCTAAGGGTTAAAGTCTTTAGGTTTGCCTCATAATGGCACTAAACGGTATAGTTAGTTTTAAGTGACGGCCAACGTTATCCTCTCTAGGTGTTAAATGCTCCCGCTCTGCTAATTTAGCTCCACATTTGGTTGATTTGTCACTATAAAAAGGAGCATTGTGTTGATCCTCCATCAAGACAGCAGTGAACTCGTGCTGCTCTAGTTATGATCCGGGCCCTGAGGCCGAGCCCCCCACACACACACACACACACACACACACACGACACTTCAGAAATAACCAGCTGTAAATGGGTCCAGAAAATGGTGTAAGCCAATATCACGTATTTAACCACATGCACATAAAGAATAGAAAAGAAATGAACAAATGGGGAACGTGCAAGCAGAGAGGGATATTTTCATTAGAACATACATCAGGCTTATGGGGTGAAAACTGTTCTCAGTTGTGCAGCGAGAGCTGGTGGGAGATGCCCTCGCCCGGCAGGACAAATGCACACTGACAGGACTAACCGACAAATAAAGGACAAGTGACACACAAGACGAGAGGGAAACAAACACAGGGGAAGGGGAACGTACTGTAGCTGCACACTCCTAATAGAAAGATGAGTAAATGAAGAAAGTAAATCGTCATTACGTGTCTGCTAATAAAGAATTACCTCTGTCAGTCGCACTGTTTTATTGTTGCAGAGCCCCCATCCATCAAAAATGGCCCTTGTAGCCTCAAGCAAAGAATTGCTTTTGAAATTACTTTTTCTCCCAACAGGTCCCAGGAGACTGGGCTGTAGTGGAAACGGGTAGAGATGGGAATGGCACCATTTGTGTGAGGAAAATACATTTCAGCTTCCCCATGAGCTCGACCAGAGTCGGCTGTAACGCGACTTTCTTCAGATTTAATTTGCCTTCTTTAGGGAAATACAGGATTATTGCATAGGTACGCGGCAGAGACGTATTCAGATGGAATTAACACGTTTTTGCAAATCGTGACGCTAAGCTTTAGAGTGCATTCAGCGCACATTGCAAGTTACGGTAAACTTCATTGGTTTTTCCAAGACGGTACAAAGATAGAATTTGTCCGTGTCGAGGTAGAACTCTCACAGTCTTCGCATTATCAGACACTCTGCTTCTCACATGGACCAATCAAAAGACACAGTCGGCTCTCTTCAGCTACCTGTGAGGAGCAGAATCTCACGCTGTCTTTGAAAACATCGCAGCTTTGGCAGCAACAGCTGACTGAGTGACTGAGTGACTGAGTGAGTGAGTGAGTGGTGTCCAGGTTGGAAGGCATCTGAGAGATTCTACCTTGTGGGAAACAAAACAACTGTTGCAGGGAAGCGAAGTCGAGTGCGTCGAGTGCGTCGAGTGGTGTTCCTCTCTTTCTAATTGCCTGTAGTCTCTGGTGTGTTATCTGGAGAGAAACAGAGATGAGATTTCTGTCGACGCTGCTGTTTGTTCTTGCTACTGTGTGGGATTTGAATGATCGCTATAGAGCCCTGAATGATGTCATTAGTGAACTACACACACACACACACACACACACTCTGCAGAGATCGTGAGGTGGTAAGATACTGAGTCAAGATTGTGGGAGGACAGTTGTTGTGCCCTTTGTGTGTGTGTGTGTGTGAATGGTTATTGTTGTGTCTTATCAAAGATCACTGGTGTTGACAGGAAATAGCCACGTACAGAAGCCTTGTCAACAAGTTGTTTATGAGAAAGAAGAGCGATTCCAAACAAGCTCTACACAAAAGTCCACGTACATGTGAAAATATAGAGAAATGTGACGTATACTTACACATGAAATGTAAAGTTGAAAAAGGCAGCATTGATAGATAAGTTATTGTTGGTTATTTAAACAACAAAAACTTGAATAAGACCTGAAACTACTGATTTAAACCTTGAACTCTGCAGGATAATGTTTACTGACATTATAAATCAAGTGGGAGTTTTCTCAGACTTTCCACTTAAACATGCAATCAGCAGGGTTGCCCCTAGTGACCAGTGGTTTTATTTGTGGGGATGTTTCTGTCGCTGCCGCATTACCTGAAAGCACCTGTATTATGCAGAGTGAGTAGGTGTTGTGCAACAGAACAATAACACAGAAAACACACAGGTGCTCCACGTGTGTGTTTTCTTTTCTGAATCGTCCTGTAATCTGATTGATTCAAAGCCTCTGACAGTGCAACATATTTTGTTGTGAGGCTGTAAACAGAGCCAGAGCCAGGAGGTATTTTATCGTGATTTTCCCCTTCTTTAAACGTGTAAATCACTCAGTATGTCTGTAGCTGTGGAGGTTGGAAGAAAATGTCCCTTCATTGTTAAGTCGTCACCTGTGCTGCAATATAATTATCTCCAGGACAGAAATGTCCACTGCACTCATTATGCTAATGATGAAGATCACCAGTGTTTGCTGTGCTGTGTTTGTTTCACCAGTGTGTGATCGTTCTTCAGGTCAAAATGTAATAATATTGATTATTGCATGGTATTGATCACCTATAACACCTAACATGTCCATCTGTCCATCCGTCCATCCATCTCCTGCCACTTCATCCTCCACATGAGGGTCGTGGGGGGGAGCTGTGCCAATCTCAGCTGACATAAGGCAGTAGGCGGAGTCACAGCCTGGACAGTTGGCCAGTCCATCGCAGGGACACGTATAGAGACGAACAACCATCCACTCTCACACTCAAGTCAATTTAGAGTGTCCAATTTACCTAACCCCCAAATCTGCATGTCTTTGGACTGTGCGAGGAAACCGGAGAACCCGGGGAAAACCCACGCACTCTCCATAAACGCCATGCGGAAAGACCCTTGTTCCGACCCCGGTCTTCCTGCTTCAAGGGCAAGAGTGCTAACCACTGCACCCTGACATGTTTGCCATCAAATCAATAACGATTTGGACACTGCCTGGCCAAAAATAAAAGGGTCACACACTCTAATATTCCGCTGGACCGCCTTTAGCTTTGATTACAGCACTCATTCATCGCCGCGCAAAGCTTTCTCCAACACGTCCCAGAGATTCTCAATGGGGTTAAGGTCTGGATTTGTGGCCAATCCATGTGTGAAAATGATGTCTCATGCTCCCTGAACCACTCTTTCATGATTTGTGCCCGACCTGTCAGCTGAGATTGGCACGGCTACCCCCCGTGACCCTCCTGTGGAGGATAGAGCGGTAGAAGATGGATGGAATCCTGGCATCCTGTGGCATCAGGGAAGAAACAATCCATTGATGGAATAATCTGGTCATTCAGTATATTCAGGCACTCATTCTTTGGCCACATAATGTTGCTGAACCTAGACCTGACCAACTGCAGCAGATCATAGCACTGCCCCCCACAGGCTCGTACAGTGTGCATCACCTCCTCTGTCTATCCAGGCTGTGTAATTCAGGGTTATTTGTGTGTAGCGTGATAGGCTGCGTGACACATGGCACTGCGTCCAGTGCTCTGGGAACAGGCCCGAGGCATGGAGGCTCATCCGCATTGAAAACATGGCTGCCATCAGGGGACACGCAAGGAAAAAACACAGATTTCAGCCGCTGAATAAATTTCTCCACCTGCTTAATTCTGCAACATCTTATGAACACATATGCTGCTTTATCTCGGCATTAGACAGTGTTTACCTGCTGGATATTCTTCCACTTAAAAGAGATCAAAAATATATGGGCTGCACAAAGCTGCTGCCTCATTTAGTAGGTTTGTGTCACTCTGGCACATGTGAGAACCTCAACTATAACCCGTAAGGACATGTGTATTACTGCAATGATTGTGTGTGTGTGTGTGTCTGCGATGATTCATTGTTGTTCTATATTTCATGCCAAGTTGTATGAATGTCTGTCCAAAAGCGAGTCGTCTCACCGTTTAACATGGAAGCGTCTCCGTCAGGTGACAGTTAAGATTATCTGCTAAAGATAAACAGCCACTGTCAGTCATCATTATTATTATTATTATTATTGTTGTTGTTATTATTACCCACGTGATGCAGACAATATGAGACATGGAGAGTTAGGGGTGGAATGATCAAATAGATGAACTCAGCAGCAGCAGCAGCAGCAGCAGCAGCAGCCGCAGCAGCCGCCGCCAACAACACTGAATTATGGCACAGAAGCTGCTCTCTGTGAACAAAGCAAGAATCAGTGTCGTCGCTGCATAATGCGGTCAACACAAATTTAAATAGTAATAAAATAAAAACACCCCGGATGTGAGAAATCTGAAGGAGAAGAAGAGAGGGTTGTGGCATCTACATTGTGTGCCAGGGACATGAAGATGAGTGTCGCCGTCTCCCATCTGTGCCCCTTCAGTGCCAGAGCTCCGCAGACCTGTGGTGTCACAGAGCAAAGAGCAGCAGCAGCAGCAGCAGCAGCAGCAGCAGCAGCAGCAGCAGCAGCAGCAGCAGCAGGTCTCACAGAAACACACCAGTCTGTTTGTCTGTTTAATATCCCTGTCCTTCAGACTGACCATGGCTCCCTAAACTTGGTAACAACATTATAAAAGAAAACGGCCATCACGTCTAAACAAACTACTACAATTTATATGACCCATTGTTTCCCCGGGAAGTTATGAAACATTTACTTAGACAAATAAAAAATACCGTGGCAAGATCCAGAGAATTATGGGCACAAGTGTGGTTTTTAGTTGAGTTGGCAGCGCACACACAAAGCTTTTATGGTCTTTTAACAACAGTTCCCACTCACCATCTGAGCCTCTCCAGATAAACTGTCGGCAAACGGATCTGAGGGGGAAAACTCTTCTTCTTCTTCTTCTTCTTCTTCCTGACCATGCGCTCCGTGATTGTCATTCTGTCAGTCTCACGTCTGCATACAGACACTTACAAGACATAAAAAGACACTTGATGATTATTAAAGCACACATATAAAAACTTTATTATAGTAGTCTAACAGGCCATTTTAGTAGTATCTAAAATGGCTACCCTGTTATTTGTGACATTTCTAATAATATTCCTATGCTTTAAAATGAGTAGTGTCATTTAAATGACCACACACGGGACAGAGAGTGACCAGGCTGTTGGATAATCTTTAATCATGGGATGTTTACCACAGCCGACAGCCCCTCTCCTCACCGACTCTGGAGGTGCAACGTCTCCAAAGATTTAAATCAAATTGTTGCTATTTTTACTTTTTGCTGACACGACGTTAACCACAAACGTGACACACTCCGTTCTGTAACTCTTGTGTCTCTATCTGGGCATCGCTCTCATTCTTAGACGTATTCTTAGTAATATTGACTCATTTATTCATGAGCGACTTTGGGCGACTTTGTTCTTGTGTTGTATTTATTTTGTCATGTATTTGCAGTTAAATATGAAAGAATCAACTAAAATCTCTCTTAGTTGTGTTGCTTCTACTACGCGCTGTGTTCTTTCCATGTCCCACAGCTGAAATACGGGCGCGATGGTCTTATAAATAAGAATGCGGCTGGCTTCCACTGTACATCCATTATTCTTTCCCTCTTTGTCTTCTCAGAGGCCACCAGAGAAATGCCGCTACTTGGTGGGCAGTGTCCTGTGCGCGGGCGAGGAGAAGCCCGACGAAGAGCTGCAGAGGATGTACGAGGAGTTCGGCTTCAAGGTGTTTTTGCTGCCAGAAGTGAGCCACGCCGTGACCACCAGCTTCCCCTGCACTACACCTCTGTCCCACGTGCTGGCACCTTACAGAGTCTACCCGAGGCTGGCTTCTTATATTGAGGTATGTCCGTCGTTCTAAAGTTAATTATGGTCTCATTCTTTTAACCGTTTTTCCACGGTTGATATTCTTAATTTGAGGTTTCATAAAAATGAATAGTTTGATGCACTTCACAGAAACTGTAAGACTCTCTCTCTCTCTTATTATGTCCATTTTCTAGCATGTTTCGCCGTCATCTGCCCTCATTTCGGCGCCCTCTCTCGTGTTTAATTAATCATACGATGCACAGTTGCGGTCTTTAAAGACGATTAAGAATAGATGACATAGTAGGAAGTATAGGTATGTTGCGACTCCCACAGCCCGTATGCCGGTCTCCATGTCCTCAGGACAGGCCTGAAAAAGCGATTGACATTTACGAGTGACATTTACGCACAGGGATTCATTTAGGGACATCCCAGAGCATGAATAATGCCCCACATGCACTTCTGTGTGTGAGCGTACGCACATCTGTGCAGCTGTCCATCTGTTTATCGAAGCCTCTGCCTTTTCCACAGGAGGGAAAAAAAAAAAAGGAGCCACTTCCTACTTGGAAAAAAAAAAAAAGTGCTGGATGTTCTCACGTTCACCTTTTTGTCGGTGAAACTTTTCTCTCGTATTAATGAGAGTGGGAGACGGGGGAGAGCTGAAATGCAGTGGTGTTGCTCTCTTATTCTGGGAACCTTTTAGTATTTCTTCAGTGAGCTGCCGGCACATATATCTGGTCAGTGATCAGCATGTGAAACGCTGGTGTGAATGTGCTGTTATTATGCCGTGGGAGTAGTGCACTCCTGTGCTGAGTCCTTCGTGTGTGGTTGTGTTATTTTGAGGAAAGGCAAGTGGGGGGGGCATAGTGCTTTGTGGTACAGATGTGTCATAAGCTGACTTTTTAAGAAAATTCTTAGCTGACTTTTTTTCCTTTGAAAGACGACTTTCACTCTGGCCTTGTGGCTTTATTTAGGAGCTTAAACTGCATCATCCATCCATCTTCTACTGCTTTATCCTCCACATAAGGCGGGCTGTGCCAATCTCAGCTGACATAGGGTGATAGGCGGGACGGATCACCAGTCCACATGATTAAAACAAGCTTCTTAAATGTGAATGTTTTCTTCATTTCTTTGCTCTGGATAACAAAGAAATCATTAAAAGTCAATCATTTTGGTTTGTGGACAAAACAAGACATTTGACAACATCATCATTTCCAGGTTCGACAAACACCGCTCAACATCTTTTAAGGTTTTCTAATATTCTGAACGTCGACAGATTAATCGATTATGTAAATAATCGTTAGTTGCAGCTCTAGAGACAAACAACTATCCACTCTCACAATCACACCAATGGTCATTTTAGAGTGTCCAGTCTACCTAATCCCCATATTGCATGTTTTTGGACTGTGGGAGGAAGCCCACACACACACACACACACACACACGCACACACACACACACACACACACACACACACACACACGCACACACACACACACACACGCACACACACACACACTACTACATGATGATTTTGTAAAATGTGAATTTGTCCAGTTCAGGATCAACTATATTTACTGTACCCCAGATGTAGATTTTTTTTCACCTGCCCACACAACAGGATTTGTTGTTGTGTGTCTGAAGTGCATTCTCTAATGACCAAAAACTGCAAACTAAACTCTATTTGCTTTCAGACGCTGAGCAAGAAATCACAAAAGCAATGCTACAAAGTACCTCTGGGATATTTCATTATGTACAACCTTGTGCACATTTTAATACCTTTTCCCTGCTTCCACGTGTTGAGGTTGTATCTACAGAACCGCGTTTTCCAGCGTTGTCTCCTTTTTGTCTTCATACTGTAACACTCTGCATCAGAGCGAAGGGCAGACTCTTTAAACGTGTGCACTGACACAGACTAAATGGCACAGGGAATAGCGTCCATCCATCCATGTTTCCGTATGTAGTAGTATTCCCCTGTAGGCTCTGGTCCTGTTACATCATCGCGGACAGTGTCAGTGCAGCGTGCGTCCTCTGTGAGCCAGCAGATCTGTCCGTCAAAGCTATAGCGAATGTCACCCCAAAGAAGACGGCCTCAGTGTCTCTTCCTCCCCGGCACAGTTGACACAATCAGTCAGTGGACCTGACTGTTGTGGCGGGTTGTTAGTGGCTGTGCTTGAACAGCAGAGATGTTAATCACACACTAACATCCAGTGCTGGAGTTGTGGAGCAGTGTAGTGAGTGCACTATGTACTGTATACCAGCCACAGCCACGCTAATGAATAATGGAGTGCGGTTTGGAGGGGATGGTTTATGCATGTCTGCATATATACTGTATATGTATGACTAATTGAGTAGGTTTGTGTAGTATAAGGGACTTTGAAGGGAGCGAGACACTGGCGTGACGTCGCATGCTGAGGATTTATCTGAACTGTTTTCAATTCTGCAGCTGAGAGACGGCGCGATGAGAAGAGCAGGGCTGACAGGAAATACACATTTAAACCCAAACTGGATGTTAAAGACACAAAGAACGTCCTGTATCCCCTGGAGATTGATCAACATCGTCTTCATAGTCTTCAAAAGTGACCGATTAATCGATTACTAAATTAATCGCCGTCGGTTTGAGTGTTTTCTAAAGAATTAAAACCAGTTTCTGTGATTTTTCAGCTTCTTAAATGTGAGTATTTTCTGGTTTCTTTGCTCCGTGTAACAAAGAAATCATTCAAACTGAATCATTTGGTCTGTGGACGTCTGAGAACATCATCAATTTCACCAGGTTTGACAAACACTGATCGATATCTTTCAGCATTTTCTGACAATTTGTGGACCAAAGGATTACTCGATTAGTCGTGAATATAATAGTCGCTTTTACGCTACAGTTTTGCCGTTCAAGTAATCACAAAACAATCAAAATCGTAATATGACCGAGTGCAAATATCCAATTTGACGTTCTGCAGAGTTGCTGGAATTCAGTGGCCAAAAATAATCCCGCTCTTCAGATGAGAGATGATCATTTAAATATTTAAAACAACAAATATATAGCAATCACAATATCTGTCACAAGAATTTGTGTATGTACCGTGTCATGCTGGTCAAATTCATACCCTCTTCACACAGTAGATGCACATCTACGGTTTATTTTTATTTATTTTTCTATCACTCATCATCCACAGCCTTTCACACCGTGTCGCCACAGCCGTCAGGAGCAATTTGGAGTCTGAGCTGACCTTCTTGTTAGGAGACGACCCATTCTACCTCAGTGCTTGTAACGGCTCGGTATTCTCGGTTCACATTACGTGAACTGTTGCTGCCTGTGAGGCTTGTACGGCGCTGGTTTACTGTGTGGGCTGTGGGTGTTTTCTTTGGTAAACCTCTCAGCTTCCCGCGATGCTTTAGATATCACATAACGGGTTAAATGCATTACTACACCTTCTCCGGTTCAACATCTTGAACCGGAGTGTTCTCGACATGCAACCAACGCTTATCCCACACCTAACTGAAAACTAATGCAGCTGTATTTCTGTCAGTCCACATGAAAAACACAGATCGAGCTTGTCACAAAAAATCAGACTGAACCCAAATGTGGACTCGGGAAGCAGGCGGGGCTTTGAAATATTACAAGGTTTATTGAATATGTTTGAAATGAGATGACAAAAAGGCTTAGAAAGCCCTTGAAAAACAAGGAAGAAAACAAATGCTGACAGAAATCGAGATCGAGCAAAAGGCAAAAACAAAATTACGAGATGGAGGAGAACTTTGAACAAATCGTTTAGTTCAACAATCCAGCAAGGACGACGGCTTAATGGTGTGCAGGTGTGCAGGTGTGCTGCTCTCCAACAGAGAAAGAACAAAGAGAAGATGAGCGTGGTGAGGGAGGGACAGACAGACAGACAGACAGACAGACAGAGTGACAAACACAAACAAAACAACAAACCACCACTCATTCAAGAAATAAAAGAGCACTCGCACATGTGAACAAGCTGACATAGGGAGGGAGAAAAGGCGGGCATCCACTCACACCTACAGGCAACTGTGAGTGTCCGATTAATCTCTGTTGGACATGTGGGAGGAAACCGGAGAACCCGGAGAAGACCCAAGCGCACACACACACACACACACACACACACACACACACACAGGGAGAAGATGCAGAAAAGACCGGGACAGCAACCATCTGCTCCACTGTGTGGCCCAAGCTTTTGTTCAGAACTTGAAATAATTAAATGTAAATAAAGACACTCCTTGTTTTTGTGGGGACTGTCTCAGACATTCTCTGTAGTCCCTGCAGAGACCCCCACCAACCCATTTTAGCGATGCATTTATCTGAATCAAACTTCAAATGTCATAAAAGCATAATTATTTTGCCCTTCTTTTAGAAACATGCCAAAGGCCTTGTAGCTCCCATAGCAATTAAAATATTAAAATCGCCCATTTTATTTTGCAGGTTTGCAAAACTAAGATTATCTTGATTATTTTTTCCCCTTTGTTATTTTCCACTCACATACAGGACACGAAAGCAAGGTTTGCAAATGTATTCAAAACAAAAACTGTTCTTTGTGAGTCTACCTATAATTACATTCCACATCGGCTTTAAATTATGCATCTTTATTGGACTACATTTTTTATCGTTTGCAAAACCAAGTCAAATATAATAGTATTTCATAAAGTACTATTATATTCCTTCTCAACTCCTACGGTGAAGATGAATTTCGGCGAGTATCTCTTTCAAAATGGATGCAACTCTTGTGTCTATTTTCACTCGCTTGAGTTTCTGTCACCTCGGTGCTCTGACACTGCAGAGTGTGGATTCCTCACCTCCGTGCTGCTCATGGTTTATTCACCAGGCACTCTTCTCCCCCCCCGCCGCCCCCCCGTCTTCTTTGTGATGTTATTATTTGTTGAATTAAATATAGAAAATGTTTTTTGCCTGTCCACAGCATTTATTTTTCATGCAACAGGCTGATTAGGGGTTAGCCAGGGGAAGTATCTTATATCTGCTGTATCTGCATAAGTAAACAACAACTGAGATGGCCTTCGCTCTGCTCTGGTGGGTCTGAATATAAATGTGCCATTGTTTTGGGATTATATATATATATATATATACCAACAATTGATCATGAGAGCGGTGGAGTTGTATTGGCTTTTAAAGAGACTTTGTCTCAGAAACGGTTGCTTCACAGCGACACACTATCACCACTTGTGTCTCAGCATTTTTGAATATTATGCATTTAACCATACGTCACAAGGCTTCAAATCCTTCTTTCACAACGCTCACATTCCTTTCTGATAATTACTGTTTTATAGTTTATGTATATTCCCAGCATGTATACACAATGTACATTTCACTGTGTGTTACTGTGTGACATACATGTGACAAATAAAAACCCTTGAATCCTTCACGTGACCAAAAAGTACTTCAAATGTTTAAAAATGTGCCACAGTTCAAAGTTCACTTGGCTCGTTTTTATGAACAAAAAGAAAAGAAAAGAAAAACGGTCTAATTTTGTGACTTCTGCACAGTTATCACTACTTTTATATCACGACTAAAGATGTGATATAAAATCAATCATAACTTTTTTTTTAAAGCCTGAATATGTGACCTATAAACACACCACCAGGATGTCCATATAAGGAGTTGTGTATTATTCCCATGACAACGTACCATGTGTGCACCTGCGGCACAGACCCGGGCTCAGAGCAGGCATCAGTTTGAGGAGTGAGTTGTTTTTATGCAGATAGCTTCTTCTTTTTCCCTTTTGTTGTGGAGCATTTTAACACCATGCAGAGAATCATCTGGTTCATGTGGAGTTCCTGAGAGTTGGCTAACTGTAAAATATTTATGGGGCTACTTCGACTTTTTTTTTGAACTTTTAGCTGGACTCACGTACTGATGCTTCATCACATCTCTGCAGTGTTGAACGCTCACCTGAGCTCACATTATGTATATCTGTAATGTAATGTAATGTAATCTGTGAAATCAAACAGCTTCTAGCTTCTAGCGAAGACATAAACAGCATCTGTGAGTTTATCTGATCATCGTGTTTACACCGTGGAAGCACACGGTTAAAGCTTTCATCTGATACCACAGAGCCAAAATCAGCGTTGTCGGTGCACACTTAAAGCACTGTTTTATCTGTAGTATCATTAGCCATGAAGAGGATTTACGCAGTCCTACATTGACCCGGCGAGGTAGCTGCAACTTAAATCAGCTGGATAAGGAAACCAGGGGAAGGCGGGGCACGATGGCACCTGCTTTGATCTTCAGTCCCTCTACATTTTTAATTTCTCCTATAGGCTCACGGCACACACTTCCTTAACTGCTCTCTTCAGCAGTTTCTGTGTGGGATGGTGCACAAGTGCAGGGGCCGTGGCTGCAAACGCCGTCACAGCAGAGAAAGCAGTGAGAGAGTCTGTGAGTCTGTGAGTAACGTGTCTCTGTGACTGATCGCAAAAGAAGTCTCTTTCGTTATTAACGCTGTCATTTCACAACATTTTTTTATTGGTTAACACAAGGTTCTTGTTTCTTGAAGGCTCTCGCAAAAGAAAATAATAACCTGAACATAACAAGAAAGCTGCAGCCCAGAGCCCTAGGCTTCGTCTTTTGTGTCTACAATTGATACGCCTTGTCGTACCTTCAGTCTGTGGAAGAAAACACTCGCCTGTAGGTGCTCAATAATATATTTAGCCACCAAAGACGCTGATGACAGTTTCATCTTTTCTTTCTTATTCTTTTCTTTCCACAAAGTGGCTTCACTGTATTGAAGCCCCGCGCACACACCGGGGTTTCCACTAAATGATACCAGACTGTAGTACTGTAGTAGCCTTAATATCATTTTTGATCCAGAGGCTTTCTGGATTCAACCAAGGGGATTTCGGGCCAAGGTTTTTATCACTAGTGTTTTCAATTGTTTTTGATAGATTGTATTATGAACAGTGCCAACCTGTTTCTGACCAATACTGTTGCTGCTTTATCCTCCAAGTCAATCCCAGCTGACATAGGACAACAGGTGGGTCATCTGCAGTCAATTTAGAGTCACCATTAACCTAATCACCAAGGGAGGAAACCACGAGTGACCTTCTTGCTGTGAGGCAGCAGTGCTAGCCACTACTCCACTGTGTGACCCATGGATCATTCCATGTATTCTCTGCACCCTCTGCCTGCAAGTGCTGCTTTAAAGCAAACGAGGACTTTCCAACTAAAAGATGCTCTCATCGTCAAGACAACTCACAGAAGTCTGCATCTGGTTTAGTAGAAAATGGGTCACGATCCAGCTGAAGTACCTCAATGGGAATGTTGAAGCCTTGAAACCTCTCACTTATTCTCATGTGTGATCTGAGTTGTGGGAAGTGCAGCAGTTTTGTTGCATTTAGCGTGTGTGTGTGTGTGTGTGTGTGTGTTGTAAAATTGCTAACTTGGTTGTAAAAGATCAAAGCCTGTCAGTCAGAAAATGAATCTCTGTCACAAACATGCGCATGCTGTCCGTTTGTGTGTACGAGTATGGAGGAGTGACACAGTCTCCGGGTGGAGTTCACAGAAATGGTCCAAAAAGGTTCCCTTCCCTCCTCCGTCTTACATCATGATGCAGCAGTAGACCTCTGTGTTTGGCAAACAGACTGATGAGTGACGCAGTGTGAAATGTACGTTCTACTTCGTCCTACCTGGAGCACCGTCAGTAACTAACAGGCAAACCTTTCTGTCAATCCACTTCACGCTCATTAAAGAAAAAGCAACAATCTGAAAAGTCACTTCACCTGGGACCTGTGTGTCCCTCCGGCGGGAATAAGTGGGAGAAGTTCCTCCAAAAAAGTGCTCTCCATCAAATAAAATGTGACATCGATGCATAACTGTGCCGTGTCAGTACAGTCACAGTGAGTGGCTTTGTGAAGGCTGTCAAAGGATTCTTTGAGACATCCTCTGTAAGTAGTTCCACTCTCTGCAAAGACCTGTTGTATCTGAGAGAGAGGCAACTTCTTAATGGCTGTCCCTTTTTCTTTTTTTGTCAATCACCACTCGAGCAATGACAGCAAGCACGCAGTCTTTTCACAGTCTTTGTAAAGTGGCCTGTCGTCGAGTTAACATCCACAGCTACACAGAGGGATGATTCTGTTGCCCAAGAGCCACTTGACTGCGTAGAAACGATGCTAATAGTAGCTGTAATTCCTCGTCTGCTCCTCCGTGACCTCAGCCAGGGTTTGTCTTGTAGTGCCTCTTTAAGTTGTTCTCCTTTTGTTGCTTCTTAGCCTAATTTACAGAGTTTTACAGGCCATAGGACTTTAGTATATTCACCCCCCCCGGGCCACTTCTTCAATAGGCCTAATCAGTAGCTCCGAAATTTCATTCCACAGAGTGAGTTCATTCCAAGTAAATAGGCTATTAAATGGGATCGGATGAAACATTTAACATTTAGCTCACGTGTAAATAAATCAATGGTTTAAGTTGTGAGACACTTTTTGTTCGCTTATCTAAAGACAGAGTTTAAGGTGATGTGGTCATTTATCCCCTTTGATAGCTAACAAGATTATAGTTTACCATCAGGTTGTTACTCCAAGTAAAACCCAAGTCAACTGAACTTTCATTACTTTCATGAAAACCTGTTATTAGCTTAATGATTCTGACTCACATGCTCCTATTTTCATTCTTCATGTTTAACCCTTAGAATAACCCCATTACTGTGTTCAGAGGCTATAAGAATGTGCAATATAGAGTGTCTTATATCCTTTTTTTTCTGCACAACCTAGGCAGTCTGATGGAAACAATATTTAATTTTCATCAACTATATAAACACACCTGAGCAAAAAGTACTAAACACGTTAAAATTTGGATTGAATTTGTGAAATTCGGAGTCTAATTTGTGACTTTTGCACACTTATTGCTACTTTATATCACGACTAAAAATGGGATATAAAATGAATCATAACTTTGACTCACCAACACATAAGAAGACGAAAAAAGACATGTTTTAAAGCCTGAATATGTGACCTATAAACACACACCCCCAGGATGTCCGTATAAGGAGTTGGGTATTACACACAGATCCGTGTGAGCACAAAGGGTTCATAATGATGGATCCCAGTGGGCTACATGCTATGTCTTGACAGACATCTGATATACTGTATATATTTTTTTGATTGTAACCAAATTATCATTTATTAGAAGCGATGATTGGTTTTAAGTGAGTTGTGTTGGAGCTTAATCACAAATCTCTCAAATCTTATTTTAGCCATGAAATTAATCTGGGGGAAAAAAATGTTGCACTAAAAGTGGTGGATGTTGCAGTCCAATAATACTTTATGCCATTGCAAGTTGTTTCACTGGGATGTAAAAGATCATCACCTTGTTATCAGCCATGTGTGACAGAGAGAGTCTGCCACAGCTTCCTTGCAGTGATTGGCATCTTGTCAGCATGTCTCCATAACATGTTTGGATTCATGACCACGTGTCACTGCTGTAACTCGTGGATATGAGTCACTGACCTTGGAACAATTTGCTCAGTATGTCAGGACAAGGCAAGGCAAAGAGTAACATGCAGTATTTTAGTTGCCAGAAAGTGATCTGTGCTCCTACCTTGTGTCAAAATAACTAAGTTGCATTGCATTGCATATCCTTTTATCTGTTTAGATGCCTGTAAAGAGCGAGTGCAAATAGTAAAAGTGATTTGGGCGCCTGAGGGGATATTTTTCTGTTAAAATAATGAAACTACATTGGAATATGACATATTTTAAATGTTATAGGCCTCTCATACCCCTTTTACCAGTTGAAATACCTCTAAAGTGCTAATGCAAATGGTAACATGCAGTATTTCAGTTGCCAAAAAGTGATCTGGGCTCCTACCATGTGGCTGAGGGGATCTTTTTTGGTTAAAATCACAACATTTCATTGGGGTATGACATATTTTAAATATTTGACACAATTGTATATTTCTCTGCTTTACTTTGATAGTATAGTATTTTTCTATTATTAACCATATTTATTCATTCACATTCGTCATTAAACACCACAAAATAAACGTAGGAGACGTCTCTCCACAACAAAATGATGCTCGGAGAACAACCGCACCTTTTTACATCACATACAAAACCTCACAACTGGTCTCGTTTTGAGTGAATTAGGCTTTTTTTTTTTCCATCAACCTCAAAATGTTTGCCCTCGAGCGCATCCTGACTGTTCATGTGTTCGTTGGGTACACCAGTCTTTTCTGTCGGACGCGTTAAACACATCATCACAGATCAACTCAGTAATGAATTGTATTTGCTTTAGCAGAGTAGGGTTTAAATTGTGAACCTGTGCATCCTGGAATGAACTCTGTGATGCTGTTCACTGTCCACTGCTGTGTGAGTGGGTCTGCAACGTTTGATGCAGTTAAATAACTCTGCCTTTAATTCTTTTGTTCTGGCAGTGATCCTGCTGTGAGACCATGGATAATAACTATGTCTGACAAACACACGATGCCAATACTTATAGAGCACTGTTTTAAAATACTTAAAAGCTCTATCAGTTCTGAGTTGTTTTTTGCTAAGTACATATTTACTGCCTTAACAAATATACCGTATACATGTATACAGTATGCACTACTGAGAGCATTTCTAAAGGCAAACAAAATTATTTTTAGATTGCAAGAAGCTATCTGTTTGCACAAGGACACGAATAAATGAAGGCGTAAAATGTTTGCTTTGTAAATGTCATGTTTTTCTGCATTTCAACGTTTGTTTATGTCTCATTGTCCATACGAACACCTGCACTCATTATCTGTGGCTTCAGGTACGTTTAGGGGATTTTTACAAAACCATGTGATGTTTTGAATGATCAGTGCATCAGTCGCTGTTTGATATGCACAGAATCTACCTTGTTATGTTTAGAATTCACCCCATGTCAGGTCCACAGCCCCTGAGTTTCACTCCTGTCAAAGGTTTTTAAATTAACTTCACACTTAGCCACGGCCTCCGGACACTGAGCACATTAACCACATGAATCCATTCCCCCGCTCGGTCACTCATTCTGCCGCTCTGGCTGTTCAGCGGTGGAAAAAACCACACCGCTTTGCCACTGTGGGTGAGCAGATATTAAATAAATGCCAGATTACTGAGAAAGACCCCTCTGGGTGGAACATACGGCAGCTAATCCTCAACCCTCTGGATGGTGAGACACAGGAGTAGAGAAGAAGCAGAGGTGTCAGAAGAGATCAGCTGCTGACATTTCCTGAAGTGCATCACAACTGTCACTCCCTTGTCCCTTGACTATGTCTCCATGCTGGCGGCGGTCGTGTGTGTTCAGGTTGTCCATCCATCTGTCCTTTCATTTCGTCATCTCTCTGGAATGCTGTGAGAGAATCTCATGGATTAAACGATGAACTGCTGTAGAGGATAATCACATCTCTAGAAACATGGCGGTGCAAGATGGTGGCCTCTGTTAAGTGAGGCCTTAGTCTTAAGTACACTTACAAGGCGTAGTTCAAGGACTAAGAAAATGAAAGAGGTACTTTGAGTTGATTATGCACTTTTTTCTGCCTATAAAAATGTCACACTTACCTTTTAATACCTTTTGAATAAATTCCCTCCAAGTCATCTACTACTGTTCGTAGGTGTGTGGACAGACATGGGTGTAAACTGCAACTTCATGTGGGAGACAGCACTAGTTTTACAGCCGTTATACTACAGACCTCCACTTGATCAATGTTGGTGTTACAACATTGTTGATGTTAAATGTGTCCACACAACACAAGGAAATGTGTGTTTGCTCAGTTATTTATTTGTTGTAACAATGCTTCTTGGCAATAAATCTGATACTGTTGGAAAGCCTAGAGTTTATTTCCCTTTTTAAATGGAGTTGAGTATGTGGGTTACGCCCATGAAAAACTTGCCAAATCTTCTCTGCTTATGTCAAACAGCTTATTCTGCTACTGACATTTATTGGATTGGATGATTGAGGTCTGAAGAAACAAGACATATTGGCAATTTAACCATTTATTAACATGGGGGCCTTAGTAGCACGAGGAAGAACAGCCTGGCACCTATGCCTCATGCTGGTCACCAGCTTATTCAAAAACTTCTGCCATCCCATTCTTCAACCAGCATTTGTCACAAGTCAGCCAATTTGTTGTGTTTGTGTTGGTCACTCATGTGTTCAGTGGTGTTGAGGTCAGGACTGCAGGCAGGACATTCCATCCTCTCCACTCCCAAACTCTGGAGGTCTTCTTCTTGGCTATTCTTGGCTGATGAAGATTAATGGGGTAGTCCACTCACCCTTTGATGACTGTGAAGGCCAATTCTGGATTTACATGTCCTGTGTCAGGACATCGGTGTCTCTCTGGCTCTTCGCCTCTCTCCTTGTCTCCGCTAGGCTGTTCCGTCTATTTGAGGCATGGATGTTATCCTGCATAGTCTCTGATAAACCCTGCTCTGTGGAGGTGAGTGTCGAGGAGGAGGTGCCAGGCTGTTGTGGCTGTCTATGGTTCTTCCACGTGCTACTTATTTCCTGACTCCACTGCTTTTCAAAGACAGGTCTACACAGGTTCTAGCAGAGTGGATTCAAAATGATAATATGAGGACTAAGGATGTGAAACGTTCAGATAAAACTCTGACTCCTTTATGATCAAACTTGAGCCTTTACGTCTCCTTTGTCCTCGTCCTTGTTGCACTATGGGATGCTCCCCTGGGAAACGGCACTGTCCACCTGCAGCTCTGGCATCTTAGGGAGGATTCCGGAGCTTTAAAAGAGGAAAGGTCTTGTGATAGATGATGTTTTATTCTCGCATGTGATGAAAGTAATTCTCTGCCATTGTGCTCTTCCTCTTCCTGTCCCAGGACTCTTCACAATCTGTTTTGAACCAGTCGTTCTAATTCTAGTTCTCTCCATGAGAAAGGAAATGTCCGAGTGCTGGAGTCCCTCCTCTGGTAGATTGTTTTCCAAAAGTCTGGCCCTGTTGCAGCACTTGACCAGAAAACTACATTTATCTAAGTCTTATTGATTGTTCAATGATGATTCTGGTGGAGGTAATCCAGTGTGCAGTGGTAATTTCAGCTTTTAATGAACTCAGTGATTAGGGAGTGTGTATGCTTCAGAGAGCAGTTTGTTCAATACAATACCTTTTTAATTAGCAGCCATTTACTTAGGACTCTCAGCCTTTGTTATGCTCACTATATATGTGTTTGTTTGTTTGTGTGGTTCTTTGGTCCTTGTATGCTTTCCCTTTCCCTTCTGTTTGCAATTGGAGCCCCGAGGGCGGGGTGGGGGATTTATTTTTACACAACAATCACTGTGGAGCAGCAACTCACATCCTCATGTAATCAGAGCCCAGTAAAAACCCTGAAACTTAATTTCAACTGCATTTAAATTTGCCACACATCTGCACCATCATATCAACTCTGTGTGTATGATATATCGAAGCCATGGTCAGATACACGGCAACATAAGGGAAAGGGTTGCCCATATATAAGTGGCTTTTCTCCGTCCTTTAGCTTACACATAATTAACTTTTAGTTTAGTTTTCTTTCACAGTGATGTGACAGATCAGGGCTGTGTGTGGACACAGAAATCCAATCATCAATTCCACTTCAGTGTGTTGTAAGAGATCAGATATGCTGTATATCAGATGTGTGGCCTTATGAAAGGAGTGAGAAGCGTCCATACCAGAATCTCTGAGCTTTGATGACTTCATCGACCTGTGCCAACAATGCAGGACCGTGCCGTCCTCTAGAGAGCTACTGTGTGTATCTCGACTAGAAAGCTGCAATATCTTCCATAGCTCTTAATACTTTAATAGCTTTAGTAGTGAGTGGTCTCACAAATATGATGGTTTTTTTTGTCGCTGTTTACACATAAAAGTCAGAAGCAGGACACTTGTAGATGTCAAATGTGTTCTGTGATGAACTGGAATTGAATTGGAATTGAACAATGGTCCTGGTGAACATAGTCTGAGTTTCCACTGTTGCGCCATTTCATCTTCTTTTCATCTGCGCTTTGTTTAAATTATATATCCATCCTTGTAATGCATGTAAATGTATTTGTAACCAAAAAAACACAAGGATAAATATTCTAATTTAGTTAAGAGACGCCAGTTTTCCTAACCTTAATTAAAACATCCTTACTGGCTTAGCTGACACTTTTTCCAAATTGTGTTCCTACCACTGCCTCCTCTGATTTATTTGTTATGAAACTCCTGCAGGAAGTGTTGAGTTAAAATAACATTAGCTTTATATTCACAATTACAGCTGAAAGGGAATGGAGAGGAAGAGGGAAATTATATAAGGCTCCCACTATGCACATAAGTGACAGCAAGCACGACTGCAGGCAAATATTGATAAATGAGACAATGTTACGTACAAGTTTTGCTGTGGTTCTAAAAATGTTGACTATCACTGAATGAATATATAGCTTAAAACCGGCATCGTGTTTTAGTGCAGGTTTAACTTTGAGAAGATTTGCACGCAACACTGAAGTTATTAAGAAAATATTATGTGATACATTTTAATTTTCCGCAGTTCAGAAATGACAGACCTGAACTTGCAGGGTCACAGGGTGGAGCAGCGGCTAGCATTGTTGCCTCACAGCAAGGCGGTCAGTGTTTCTTTTTTTTTGTTCTCCCTGTGTGGGCCCGCTCCGGGTTCTCCAGCTTCCTCCCACAGTCCAGAAACTGGACTCTCTAAATTAAGTGAAGGTGTGATTGTGAGACGGACTGCTTGTCCCAGGGAGGGACTGTCAACCTGTCCAGGGAGGGACTGTCAACCTGTCCGCCTTTCACCCTACACTACATGGTCCCAGCTCACCTCGGCACGGCTCAACTCTACACGGTCTGGTTGGTTTTACATTACTGTAGTACCTCCTCAACGTGGGCGGAGTCATCACTGCACGGCTGCATGAAGACGCACAAGCTAGTGACTTGTAAAGCAGTTCTATTCAGTGTAACTGAATCATTAGAACCAGTGAACTAAAAAGATTTGTTCAGTACAAACCAGTATACCAGAGTCCTCTGTTAAATAATGAGAGTTTAGACATTTCCGTGGTAAATGTTGGAGATTAACGCACGTTTTCAGGATTATTTAAGTCTTTTTAACTGAGCTATAGTTTGTCATGACTCAGTGACGGTACTCTCTGACCAATCAGTGGCCGGCAGTCTGACGACATCATGCATAGCAACCTCGCCAGAACAGGTATGGTGACCCTGTACCAGGTACTATCACTAATGGAAAAGCCCTAGTGGTGTGCTATTGATGTACATCAATAGTGGTTGTTTATAATTGTCTTTCCACAATGTCTTTTGTGGAATCAATTTTTTAAATCAGTAATGTTTTGGTCAAATTGATTGTGAGAGACACTATAGTTGTATTTTTCCTTGTATGAAATTCAGGGTAAAAACTTGAATAATTCTTTCAAAATCCAAGTTCTTCGTTCTTGCACGTCTGCATGTGTGAGTTATGCTATAGTGTAATGTAGTCAGACACCTTTATCGTCTCCCTGTGCACTGGCGTATGTTACACATTAACTTGCAGTAGCACGGAGGTGCAGAGGGAACAGTCTGTGTGTTATAGATGCCTGGTGAGCCCTCCCTCATTAAAGATGAGACAGCACTGTTCTGTTGTGTGCAGCCTGCAGAAATTCTCAATGGGTGCAAATATTGACTCTGTTTATTCTCTCCCAGAGGGACCAACGGTGTAGATCCATGGAGTTGAATATTTGCTCTGATTAATGATCAAAGATTATTAAGTTTAACATTTTTTTTTGAGTCTGGTTTTGTGTCTAATAAAATCAGTTATGTCAATATTTCATTGACGATCAACGTTGAATATGTCACGTGGAGCTCTCACACTCTACAGCTGTTGTTTATGTGACTAAAAGACATGAGTTACTTACTATTTTATCAGTGACATAAGGTGGTGTTTGGCGGGAGGAGCTTATGGTATAACTTCAGAACAAGTCTTTGCTGTTAATTTAGCTTATTTTCATTAAACACTGAGCGAGATGCCTGTCCCAATGAGGAGCTCACTTTGTCTCCAAGCTGCTTTTGGATGTCGAGTGGGGTCGATTCAGAGATGACCGCCTGCTCACTGCTCACTGCTCTACAGCTTCACTAACTCCTAATAAACACAGCAGAGCTCCTCCTGGTAGAGGCAGAAAATGGGTTTATTTGTGGATGTAGTGAAGCATGTCCATGAGGTCATGTGTACATATATGAATGTTGGCGCTTTATGGATGTGCATGCATGCATGCGTGCATTTGTCAGTCGATGTTGGCGTCAGTGTGTGTGTGTGTGTCATTGTTTGAATGTAGAGCTCATGTTTTTCATGTCACCAAGTGTGGGAGAAATAAAGCGTTGGAGCCGCGTGTATGTTTGCTGGATTAGATTAGGGTAGCAAATTGATTGTAAGCATGTAGTTGTCTCCAAGTGCCACTGATTGCGGAGGCGGATGAACATGCCGGCGCTTAATTCGATCGTGCCGCGGCTAATGCAATCTGTGTTATGGGCCGCTATGGCAGATTGGGATTAATGTGTCTATCGGCCCGAAACAGGAGCGTAGAGGTAGAGACAATCACGCGCTGCAATGTGATTAATCACACGTACGGAACAACCGAGGCCCAAACTCACTTCCTGTGGCTAAATAAGTCCATTATGTTCTTTGAAAACAACAAACAGGTTGAATTCCATCTGGCTTTCTGAAATGATGATGCTCTCTGTAGTTAAAACCATATTTACCGTTATTTTAACCCTTTAGAACACAGAGCATTTTCGGCTCTGTATATACAGTATATACAGTTATAGGAATGTGCAATATAGAGTGTCTTATGTCCTTTTCTTCAGCACAACCTAGGCAATCTCATGAAAAACAATGTTCATTTTCACCAACTCTATAAACACACCTGAGCAAAAAGTACTCAAAATGTTTTAAAATCGGATTGAATTTGTGAAATTTGTGAAATACGTCACAGTTCAAAGTTCACTGGGCTGGTTTTTATGAACAAAAAGAAAAGAAAAAAAGGTCTAATTTTGTGACTTATGCACAATTATAGCTACTTTATATCGCAACTAAAAATGTGATATAAAATGAATCATAACTTTGACTTTAAAACATAAGAAGAGAAGCAACAGCAAAACAGATGCGTATGCATCTGTACCAAATTACATTTTTTACTTCCTATATCTTATCTGTTTTATGTCAACTCTGTCGATACATGAAAGTAAAAAAGCCGGCGTTAAGACTTAATTTCCCATGACTAATGAGATCCAAACGTGTCTCTGAGCTTTTCTCATATTGTTAAAATATTTGCAAAGCCTTAAAAAGTTTAGAAAGTTTTTCTCGTGTGCAGTTTTCTTCTTCTTGTCTTTTTTTCGTCCTCACTCTCACTGCTGCGTCGTGCTCATACGTGCTGAGTATGCCTCGCCACATCTGTCGCACAGCTGTGCTCCAATCCATTTTTGCACCAACTAGACAAAAAAACTATAAGTGGACATGATACCGTGTATCCAAACGTTGCTGCGCAGAATCACTAACAGACGCCTCTTGAAATGTGTTGTAACATTTCAAACATTAGACACTGATTCCATTGCACACACAGTAAGACAGGCAGCAGATATTGATTTCATACAAAATGAGTGACAGGAAGACAGTGCCGGTTATCGCAGCGATTATAAGCATCTCATGTGTTCTCCGTCCACCTCCATCATCTCCTGTCACATTCACTTCTCAACCCAAATGCCACATTAGCATGCCTGAGACCCACTCCCACAGTGTGCATCACACTGACAGCTCTCACACTCGCACAGCTCATAGATCCTCTGTTCAGACAGAGCTGCAGCTTCCATCATGGTTTATGCATGCTCTTCTTTTCTTCATGGATCATTTACAGTGTTCAGACAGGCAGTAAATGGCAACGGGGAAAAAAAAAAGAAAATGCAGTATAAGAATGGTCTGTTTAAAATAAATCCCCTTTGTTTGCTTTTAGTTTTGCCAGCTCAACTTCATTTGAACAGCTGCGTAATTTCAAGTTGAATGCAATGAAGAACAATATTGTTGTCAGCAGAAAACATTTTGGTATTGTAAGCATCAAAATATGCTTTTAAGTTGTTACTAAAGAAAACGGAAAAGTTATTTAATGACCTATGCAGGTTTGATGTTGTGTAAAATTGTGCGCCGCCACTTGTAAAGAGACTTTTCTTTTTGCTGCTGGACAATGAAAGCTGTGGGTTATCGTTCACCTTTCGTTGCTATAGCTTTAGTATCAAAGCATCAAGTGTGTCCAGCTGGGAATTGGACCTTGGCCGTCAGGGATTTAGAGGCTCAATAAAGCAGCGTGATACTTTTCTTACCTCTCTGACTCCTTTTTTATTCAAAGAGGGGTTTCAAACAACACCCACTGTGTTCCTGAGAAGGACACTTCACAGACGTGAGGCATAGACGTAACAGCTGGAACTGTCCCACAAGTAAAAGCTTAAATAATAATAATAATACTAATAATAATATACCCACACCAAATTCCGACAGCTACTGTTCTGTCTAATACAGTCACAGTAACATTGTTTATCTGGTCTCTGAGGTCATCGAGGCGAGAAGTAAGCGATGACTTTCATCTGTATGTCCAGTGTCTCCAAGAGAATGGGGAGGTACTCAATTCAAATTAAATCAGCTGTTGCCCAAGCAAATAAGGGTATTTTCTGTTATTGTTTAAAGCCAATTTAAAGCCAGCTAACTCTAGATATTTTTTTAAAAGAAGACTTAAAACTTATATTTGTAGCCTTCAACTACCTCATTTAATTCCACCCTGTGTTGTGTTTTATTTGTTAAGCACTTTGAGCTGCAATCCTTGTATGAAAGGTGCTATACAAATAAAGTTTATTAAAACTAGACGTGCAGCTTACATTCCTTTTAACTATGCATGGCGATTTCAACTTACAACAGGGACATCCATTAAATATGTTTTGCATTGCAATTTGCATAACCTCATGTCGCACAGTGTAAACAAAAACAGATTGAAAACCTTTTATTATGAATGACTTATGAAAACTAAGCACATTTTCAGTTTCCGTTATTGTTTTTCTTTTAAATTTCAGTTAACAGAAGTGTATTTTTCAGTTTTAGTTTTTGTTATTTTGTTAGTTTTCTTTAACTATAATAACCTTGGTACACAACAATGTACTGCAAATTCAACTAAAAGCAGGAGCAATGATCACAGCTAAAGTTTGTGAAGGAGGAAATTGAAATGAACGAGCTGAGTTTTAGATTCTGTCGTAACTGTTTCCAGACACTGAAGTTAAAACTTGGTTAATTTAATCACTGAAGTTAAAACTTGGTTAATTTAATCACTTCTACAGACACACGTGCAGTCCAATAACTAAACACTTGCTGCTACGACCACCTTGAGGTAAACTTATAAAACATTTTTTTTTTATAAATATATAATTACGACTAGTCACATTAACCAATTTGCTTTTTATAATAATTTCATTGAGTATTCATGAGTATTCATGCCCGGCCGTAACATTATTAGAGTCATTGATTTGAGTGTTTTTAGTTTTAGTTTTTTTTCAATAATTAAAACAAGCTTTCTGATTTTTCAGCTTCTTAAATGTGAATATTTTTGCTCCAAACAAAGAAATCATTAAAACTGGATTGCTATTTTCTGACATTTTACGGACACAAATAATTATTAGTTGCTGCTCGAAACTGGAATGAATTAAATTAGCGTTAGACTTCAGAGCAGGTTTGGAGTAAAGGACACAAAGTTTTTTTTTCTTTTTGTTAGCATTTTAATGATGTCTTGAGGTGAAGTTCTCCTTTTAATAAATCGGTGACCTTTCCACGTTACTATGCTTTTCAGTGTTTCTCAATGTTTCTACAGTGATTCGGACAAAGACAATCTAATCTTTCCTTCTTCCACAAACATACTATTAAATCTGACACAGACTGAGTCATTAATTAAAAACACAATATTTGCCTTCCAACAAAAATGCAAAACAAAACAATTAAATGAATAAATAAAAAAGATTAAGGATTAACACTTGTAGACATTTCTTTTTTCTTTTTTTTTTACTATATCCTGCGTTTAATATTGTTGGTCTCAAAATCAGCTCATGTCTTTATTTTTTTGCCATCGTCTGTATATTGAATGTTCATGTAGCAGAAAAAACCTTTTGGTTTATCACCTAATGCTTAACCGATGGCTTAAAATATACCAAAAAGAAGAGCAGCACACCAGGAATTAGCCCCAAGGAAAGCATCCAATTAATATGTAAAGACTTGTTCCGAAACGAAGATCAACACTTGTGTGTTCCTTTTTAAAAAAAGCATTTGGCCATGACACTGAAGTTGAATCATTTAGCTGTGGGTAGAGAGTAGGAAGGGGCTTTTCATCTTGGGGCAGATGTGGTATTTTAACATTCATGCCACAGGTTATGGATCAGCAGTCAAAGGCACATTCCTCCACACACCCACTACCCTTCACTTTCCTGATAGATCTTCCCTTTAGCACTACAACCATTTCCTGTTTGTCCACAACATTAAAAATAGCGTTGAAAACACAGTGAAAGGTTATTGTTACACAGACAGTACGTGAAAGGCCAAGTGTGGGGCTGAACCTGAGCACCCTTGTCACTGCAAGACAAATGGGTACAATAGAAGAGTTCACATGTTGTTCTACCACCTTTAAAGTACATGAAGAGAGTGGGACTGAGCTCGGGACTGCATGCGTTTCTGCAGAAGTGATGACATTTTCAAGGTTCCTTGAAGGCATCAGCAAGTAATGAAATTTGCAGGATTTGCTGAATGCACTTCTAAGCTCAACCACACCATTGACTAGCTGTCATCTCATAGGCTGGGCTTTTCATGGATCCAGCAGTGGTCTACTTTTTGTTTGGCTTCATGATTAATCATTGGGAGAAAATCACATCTAAACACAACAAAAAGAGCGAGAGCTGATTAATCAGCTAATTATAATATAATATAATATAATATAATATAATATAATATTGTACACCTAGTTATAAAGCAAAGTTGCTTTATAACTAAAAACAAGGTAAAAGACATACAAATTGGAGACACTAATACATAAACGTAATCTAAAATGGCCAAAATAATTCAATAATAATGAACTGTTCTCTTCTCCAACAGAAGCCACAATCCACACCATCTGCTTACAAGTGAATAGAGAGAAACTATTATCTCCACACACATGACTTTATGAACTATTACTGGAGCAATGTAATGAGACATGAGTGCAGTGCATAGGTGTCGCTTTTTTAAAGCAGATAAAATGCTTAAGACAAACCTTCCCTCGTGACCCGGGGTCCCTCAGAAATTCAGCGCTTGTTCCTCTGTGAACTGAAGACGGCTTGAATTAATGCCATTCACGATGCTGTCGCTCAGACGAATGAGGCAGAGCATGCACAGGGAGTGAAATACCATAAACATCCTCATGGCACTGAGCAGTTTGCCGAGCAGGATGGCAGGAGGTGATGGGATGCACCCGAGTGCAGTGGAGAGTACACAGTGTGTGTGTGTGTGCGGGGGGGTGTCGCCATGTGGGACCACCAGACCAGCTCGACATCCTACTCCTCTCTGGTCTTCTGTGTGCATATTAAGGGATTTCTTTTAATAGATGTGGCTTATGGTATGTAGATCACCGAGAGTTCAAGCCTCAAGAAGCAGACGCACTGTAAGCTGTGTTGTATGTGAGGGAGCAAGGGGCAGAATTAACACCTGGCCCTGGAATAAGAGCCTTTCTGTTTTAGTTTTTCATGTCTGTGTGAATCTATAATCACATGGGAATTATAGGCCTTTAAATAAGCATTATAATTATTAGTAGTATTATTGTAATCAGAGTTGTCATTTAACTCCCGTGGTAAATTGCTGCAGGAATAATACACAACTCCTTATATGAACTCCTATGTATCGCATACAAAAAGATATCTATCTTGTGACATCTGCATAATTATTGCGACTTTACATCACTACTAAAAATGCGACACACACCCCACACATTTTTTAAAGCCTGAATATGTTTGCTATAAACACACATCCCCAGGATGCCCATATAATGAGTTGTGTTAAAATAAAATAACACGTTTTTCAGAAGAAAAAAGAAACTGCTCCTACAGGTTAAGGTGTCGCGTAATAAGTGTGATTTACGCTTACACTTGAATAACGGCACGACTCTATAACGCTCTTGAAACTGGAGTGGAACCCTAATTAACGGGTTTTGGTAAAACCGTGAAAAAGCTGACGGCTACAGGTTTCTTCAAGACGTGTTTGAGCATTTTACACAAACACACACACACACACACACGTTGTCCTGAGACCAGAGTGCTGGATATATACATATAAATACTACGTTATATAACGTGTGTTTCTTCATCCATCAGTGTTTAATCATGCAGAAGCTGATGAACTGATAATATCAGACGTAAGGACTTGGATTCACTGTGTACTGTGCGTATGTATGTGGGTGGATGGTTGGGTTTGCTTTTGCACTCCTGCTAATTGGAGGGAACGCACTATAAATAGAGTTCTCTCGAAAACCTTAACACATTGAGGGGGAAGTCAAATGTGTATGTTCCTCTCTCTCTGTAACTGTGTGTGTGTTATATTTCTCATTGCGTCATCTGACAGTTTTAATCAGGCGATGATCGGCAATCCAGGACGCTCCCTGTTTGCTGTACATTAATAACGTGACATTGAGAACAGAACAATCTTGTGAGCCTTCATTCATCTCCCTCCTGTCACCAGCGCTGCTTCGACTATGAGGAATACTTTCATATGGTTCCCCGTGTCCCCCCCTGAGACTCGTTGGCAGCTTATTGTTCTCTACATTTTCACGTCTGTGCGGGAACTTTATTATATTTGGCTGAAAATGAAGATAAATTGTTTGTCTGTTTTATGTGAAGAGCAGGTACCACACTCACATTCTCCTCTCTTTCCCAGATTCATTTGAATAAGTTCTCATTTTCGGTTTGTCTGCTCACGAGCTCGCGAGCGACTGGCCTGTGTGTTTGGTGTTTACTTGATGTGGTGCAGTGATGGAGAGATTCAAATGAGCCTGTTCCTTATATTTTACACTGATGTTTTTGTGTGTTCGTGGAGCCATCTGTTCATTTAGCTTCATATGTCCCCAGAAGTCTGAGTGAGTGAGTGAGTGAGTGAGTGATGGTGCCATCATCAACATCTTTTCTTTACACCATACTAAACCTCAATAATACAGATTTTTACAGAGCCCCAGACATGACATAGTCATAGGGCAAAAAGCGGGGTCACACCCTGGACAGATCGCCAG
Source organism: Solea senegalensis (assembly GCF_019176455.1). Classification (NCBI taxonomy): domain Eukaryota; kingdom Metazoa; phylum Chordata; class Actinopteri; order Pleuronectiformes; family Soleidae; genus Solea; species Solea senegalensis. Next base: position 25,700,925 of record NC_058024.1, on the reverse strand, counting down.
TCCATCACAGGGACACATAGAGACAACCATACACTCTCACACCTATACGGTCAATTTTAAAGTGTCCAATGTCCCTAATCCCCATATTGCATGTTTTAGGACTGTGGGAGGAAACCCACGCACACACCGGGAGAAATAGTGCGCACAACATGAATTATATTAATTACATTCTCATGAATTACCTGGAGCGCTGCGAGCAAGTAAAGAGAGCAAAGAGGGCTCAGATGGACAGAGATTATAGAGTGATTGAGTTTTATTTTAGGTTGAGAATGAGTTACAAAGATATTCTCCAAAGCCTGACATTGCAAGTCGAGGCATTTAAACACAATGATAACTCTTAGTGGTCACGTGGCACCAATCTGTGCCGCAGGTGCACACATGGTAAACTCTTATTCAGGCTTTAAAAACGTCTTTTTTTTCGTCTTCTTATGTGTTGTTGAGTCAAAGTTATGATTCTGATTTTCTATCGCATTTTAGTTGTGATATAAAGTAGCAATAATTGTGCAGAAGTCACGAAACAGCATTTTTTTTTTCTTTTTGTTCATAAAAACGAGCCAAGTGAACTTTGAACTGTGACGTATTTCACAAATTTCACAAATTCAATCCGATTTTAAACATTTTAAGTACTTTTTGCTCAGGTGTGTTTATACAGTTGGATATAAGAAACTCTATGTTGCACATTCTTATAACCCTTGTATATGTTTAAATGCTCTGTGTTCTAAGGGTTAAGAGCCAGGTTAGTTCACAGGTAACAATGTAACCCCGCCTCCGCCTCGCTGAATCCACGCACGCTCCCGCAGCAGGGGATACAGATCCTGTCCTGGGATAACTACCTTGGCACGACGCATGCAATCCCAGGCTTTAGAGAATATCTTTGTAACTCATTCCAAACTCAATCCCACTATCTCGCTTTACATGTGTGAGAATGAGTTTTTTTCCTCCCATGTCATGACTGGGGCTCCGTAGATTTCACTCCCTATTTCAGGGTTTAATTAGATTTCTCGACCACCGTCTGTGAGTAACCCATGGAATTGACTTTAATTTCTTAAAGGACTTCCTGTGTTTCTGATCATATTACGTTTAGCCCACTGGGCTTGCGAATCATTTCGACAATGTTACATCATCTTCATCTGTGTCACAAATCCCTTTAACATGATGAAGCTAATTCAGACACAAGCCATTTTTTTTAAAGCATGGTTTGATTGAAGATGAAAAGCCGTGTCTCGAATTGTTACGGATAACCTTGAACGAGAGCTATTCCAAATCTTCACTTTGCCAAAGAGTCAGTGCTAACATAACATGTGTCTGAGTCTTTGGATAACTGAGAAATTCAGGGGGAAAAAACAAAATCTTGAAGGCAAAAGAACTCTGTGAATCTTACACAAGCATCTCATCAGAATCGTCCTTAAACTGAACACAGAGAGGTTGTGCCTTTTGTTTGCTTTAAAAAGAAATAACATCACGGTTAGTCATAGGTCCCTAAAGTCTTTACTCCTGAGTACATAATTAAATTGCCAATGTCCAAATTCAAAGAGAATTAGTAAAACAATCTGACTCATCGCTGAAAGAAGGAGCTACATTACTAGAGTCAATATAATAATCTGTAAATAAAAGCTTCTCTGTAGGATATTGTCTCAGTTCTATTGTTTTGAGTGTTGCCATGAATTCTCTCTTTTCCACACTCAAGCCCTCACATCGTTTGATCTTCACGAGTGCTTTCCAGCTCCCCGCATGCTCCACAATACACTGACTGCTGTGGAGCTATAGAATATCATATCACAGGCTCACATGCAGTTCATTTTAACAGAAGACACCTCAGACACCTCAGGTGTGAGTGGGTGACAGACACACACACACATGGAGATGTCTCAGTAACACACACACGCAGTCTATCACTGGTGGCATTTTTCTTTTATTATTTTATTTTTTTCCAATTTTCTCATTTTGCTCTTTTGAGAGAACTCCTGTGCTTCAAAAGAGATTTGGCAGCCACTCCATACTCCCCCACGTCTTCTGCAATCCCTCAGATTATCAAAGTATCCGGTCTCCATGGAAAACAGTGAGAAAGGGATCTCTGGCTGAGGCAGTTGCCCTGGCAACAGGCTCACTAAAGTCAGCTGCTCATAGTCCAAGTAAAAACACAGCGGACTGAACCCGCGTAACCGGGAGTTGGCAGAGAGTTGACAGGACAGAAGACTCGGCAGAACGACCAGGGTCGAGATTGTGTGAAGACTTTTGAAGTTTAATGAAGAGATATTAGTACTTCCTCTGCTCTGATTAAATATAATTCTATTCTGTATATAAATGTCAGAATTGTAAGAGTTTCTTAATACAAGTACCCTCTTACGCTCTAAATTCTCGATTTCTTCCTCTGCCTGACTCCAGAAAGACTGATACTGTATGGAATTAGATTTGTGTCAATATGTTCAAACAACACTTTTCACAAAGCAAATAAAATATCGAGTTAATCTTTCAAAAATATTGTATTTTATTGTTACATTTGTTCCTTCTTTCTGGAACTTATAATTGTATCTAACATTTGTCAGATTATAAACGTTAGATACTTGGGGAACGAGTTCCAGACGGACAGCGACTCTGAGCCCGTGACGACTTCCAGTCCATTGAGCTGTCACTCCAAAACTCAGTAGCCAATCAGCAGGCAGCTTCCTAATCACCAACAAAAAAAACTCGGCATAAAGAACAATAACATACAATATTTTTGAATGATTAAATCGATATTTTATTTGCTTCTTAAAAAGTGTTGTATGAAAACGTTGACACAAATCTAATTCCATAATACTGCAGTGTCCAAGTATACGTGTTCTTTTACTTACAGTACGTCGTCATGGAAACATCACATTTTTGAGGCACCATAATGTTTGTTTCTTGTTTTGATGAATTCTGATGTACAGTCTATGTTGGGGCTAAGACGATGTGCTTTTGTCTTGATTTCATTGTATCATGATGAGGGCTGCCAAAATGAATTCATTATTAATGAATCAATGAATAGAGAAAATGACAATAATCGTATGTCATGATGCATTTCATGAGAGAATCACCCACGAGTCACATGTATCTAAATGGAATGGGACAGTGGTATAAATGTTTTAAATAGCTGTCATTAGCTTTGCCTGCTTAATGCTCACTGAGCTCGTGCTGTAAGAAAATGCAAAATGATGCAGCACAAATGTCAGCCCTTGAATCTGAAAACCCCTGATTGCAAATAACAGTAAAATCCTTTTGTGGCCTGACAGCATCTCCAGTCTTGGTCGGAGGTTGCTCATATGTCTCTCTCTCTTAACTGAAGGCAAGTTTGCTGCTGACATAGACCTGTCGAGTTCCTGGTGGATCTCACAGTCCAATTAGTATTTAGTTGACAGGCTTGGAATGTGAAACATGGAGAGACCTGAAATAAAAAATGTCAGCCATATCAATTGTGGCAGCACTGTACTGTGTACTCACTGCCACAGATTTGTGTGGCATTCTGCTTTTAGGTTGTCTGTATGTCCAATTATTTCCAACACAACAAGGATATCTTAACAGTGCCATGAGGGAATTTCTCCACATTTCTTATGTAATGTTCAGTTAGAAGTTGGTGGTCAAAGACAAATCTTTTTCAAATTTGTTACAACCAGTACGTTCACGGATCTGTGCCGCAGGTGCAACCATGTTCATTTTCTGTGGGGATAATACACAACTCCTTATATGGACATGCGTCAGAGTTCTGATTTATTTAGCAATAATTGTGCAGAAGTCACAAAATAGAGTGTTTTTCTTTTCTTTTGTTCATAAAAACGAGCCAAGTCAACTTTGAACTGTGACATATTTCCAAAATTTCACAAATTCAATTAGATTTTAAACATTTTGAGTACTTTTTTCCAGAATGTTGTGTGTTCTAAGGGTTAAGTGTTAATCTGTGAGTCAAAGTAGCCTCATAAATCGTTTTTAGTCTTTGAAATGTTCCTTTTGAGTCAACGACTGTATTGACTGAACCTGCTTCACAACCACTGGGCATGAGTTACATTTTTAAGTGCTTCTGCGTCAACATGAGAATTCACATGTGACATTTTGCAAAGGTATTTCACTGAGAAGGAACTTTATGAAAAATCACTATGTTGTGTTGCTTCAGTGTGAGAGACGACCCATAATGGCCCCCTATCAGTGTCAGGAGGACAGTCGTGACATTAACTGGAGACGCACCTTGAATTGATGGACAGAAATGACTGTGTGGAGGACAGTGATGCTCACAGAGGGACTCTGTCTCCACACTTGATGAGGATTAAATCGTAGTTTGGACTCAGTGAGGTGTGGTCAAATCGAATGGGCTTAAGGAAAACAGACAAGCCAGACGTCCTCATGTGTTATGCTCTTTGAAATAAACTGTAATGATGTCAGAGTGGGTGGTTAGGGTTGAATTCTTAAATAATCATCTTAGTTAGTCTTTTAAATGCTCTTTTTATTGGCAAATACCTTCTCTCACTTGTATCTCTCATGATTTTATGACTATTTTGATTTGAATGTCATGCTTTTATTCTATGGTTTTCTTAATTTATTTATATGGCCTTGTAAAGCACTTTGAGTTGCCCTGCGTATGTAATAGTGCTTTACAAATAAACGTGCCTTGTCTAGAATAAACTAACAAAAATATGTAAAGAGGTGAAGAATGAATCCAGGTGAAGTTGTTTCAGACGAGAAGGGAACACACCGCACGTTGTTGTGTAACGGCTTCTTTTGTGTGATGTTTTTTATATTTTATTAATGTCATTGCATCTTTATAACCTGCTTTAACCTGACATTGTCCACTGAATGGGAGATTGAGGAGATTGAGTTGTGAATTCAAATGCTGCCACACTCACCAGGTTGGCCTAATGAAAGATCAAACAACACAATATATATTTTTTTAATGTTGGTGTTGCTCACTGCTCGGCCGGCCCATCAGGAGAACTCCCACTCCTCCAGATGGCCTGTCTGCGTCTGATTGCCAATATCCACAAAAAAAGTTCAGTTGAGTTATAGCACAAGCATCAAAAGGCACAGTGTTATTAATCATGTGGCAACATATCGAGCAAAAAAAAATGCAGTATTACAAATTGTTGTTTATTTCCAGAAGATGTTAGAAAAGACTTTGCTTCATCTACAACTGGAGAAACAAAAGTGAGCAGAAAAGGATCAAAACAAACAAATTAAAGCCAGTGTTTACTGCACTTCTCTGGGACTTTCCTCCAAACATAATACGGCTTTTGTTAAATCGGTTTCCGCTGAAGTGCCTTCAATTCTAATGACTAGTTTTATTATTTAAGGAAGTACTTGAAATGATCAAATACTATGTTTGCTTAATCTGGGACTACTGACATTGTGACAAAAGCAAAAACCCTTATTATCTGTTGAGCTCTTGAGTCTTAGGCCATCATTAACTGTGCTACAGTGAACATACAGTGATAATTATTTCTTAATAACTTCATTGGAAGACAGAAAATACATCAAAACATGTATGCAGTTTTAAAACAACACATCCTTCTACAGGTTAAATTGTCAAATGTTTAGTGTGACCTAGTCTTAAAGGGCCACTTCACCAAAAGAATAATATATAGTATTTTACTCATTTCCAAAGATAAATGTGTTATTTGGTCATCAGACTGTGGGCTAAGATTCACGTCTCATTCCCACAACAACAGAGGAAGTTGGGATTGGAAAAAAATTAATAAAATTGACAAAAAGTCGACGCGAAAGTCATAAAAGCTTTAAAATGAATGTAACCCAACTCTGTAATAGAATGTGAATTCAATTATTAAGTGTATTCTTTATTTGACCATCATGTGCGTGCAGCCCAGATAGCACATGCGCAAACTGAATTTCCGCCCCACCGGTAATGCTTCCTATTCCCTGCGTCCAGCCTTGTACCGCCACCCAATGGTGAAGTCAGATACTACAGGACCCTGACGCGTCCGTGGCATGTGCGCGGACGTATACCCGGGCCTTTCCACTGTTTACCTCTTAAATGTTATTATGTATAAGTTCTACATGTATACGACCAGCTTTCAGTCACATTATTCCAACATGCAGTAAAAACAACAAAGCTGGTGGTGCCCTGTGACCCATGTGCCATTTTTTCCCCTCCCCCTTTTACCATTTCTCTCTATAAATCTGCTCATCCTACATTTTCCACACTCGTCTCTTTGAACTCGGGTTCCTTTTTCCACTGTAGCAATAAAACACAGTCATTAGAGCACAATCAGACTGAGGGGAGCACACAGAGGACGTTCAGATAGGAGCTCTGTCAGCAGAAGGGATTGTTAATTGTAGCCATTAGGCTGCCGTTGTGCCACGCTGACAGAGCTTTAATAGATGGTGGCCTGTGGTTTAAACATGGCTCTCACTGCGTGGACAGCAGCAGGACGGTAACGTTTTTAACCCAGACCCAACGGCTTGTGTTCTGTGGCTGACATGCATCATCCCTCCCTGTGGAGCTAAAACAAAGTGTTATCTTTGGTAGCTCTTAAAAGCATGTGATTAGTTGGCTCATCAGATCCAGTTTCCTGTTCTCTTGTCTCCGGTCCACTTACATTGATTGTGGCCGTGACATTGAGGTTTGTTTGCCTTCTTGAGCACCGCTCGGTCTGTTGTATGTGCAGAGGTTTAATTGAACGACACTTAAACAGACTTAAACTCCCTGTATATGCCATAGTAGTGTACTGTGGCTTTGAAGAGTCTGATTGTGCTCCCTTCAGGGGTCGCCACAGTGAATCACACCAACTAACTTCATGTCCTCTTTCACTACATCCATAAACCTTCTCTCTGGTCTTCCTCTAGACCTCCTGCCTGGCAGTTCTAACCCCAGCATCCTTCTACCAATACACTCACTATCCCTCCTCTGTACATGACCAAACCATCTCAATCTGACCTTATCTCCAAACATCTAACGTGCTGTTCCTCTGATTGACTCATTCCTGATCCTATCCATCTTCGTCACTCCCAAAGAGAACCTCAACATCTTCATCTCTGCTACCTCCAGCTCTGCTTCCTGTCTTTTCCTCTCTAGACCATACATCATCGCTGGTCTCACCACTGTCTTGTATATCTTTCCTTTCATTCTGGCTGATACTCTTTTATCACACATGACCCCTGACACTTTTCTCCACTCATTCCAATCAGCTTGAACATGTTTCTTCACCTCTTTTCCACAATCTCCACTACTCTGGACTGTTGACCCTAAATACTTCTTTATCTCCACTCCCTGTAGCCTCATGGTTCCACTTGGGTTCCTCTCATTCACACACACATATATATTCTGTCTTGCTGCGACTAACCTTCATTCCTCTCCTTTCTAGAGCATATCTCCACCTCTGGAGCTTTTCCTCCACCTGGTCTCTGCCCTCACCACAGATCACAATGTCAAACATCATAGTCCATGGACATTCCTGTCTAACCTCATCTGTCAGTCTGTCCATCACCACTGCAAACAAGAAGGGACTCAGAGCCCAACCCTGATGTAGTCCCACCTCCACCTTGAACTTCTCTGTCACCGCTGTCTCACAGTTGTCATACATGTCCTGCACCAGTCTAACATACTTCTCTGCCACTCCTTCCTCATACAGTACCATAGTTCCTCTCTCTTTTTCCAGATCTACAAAGACACAAAACCTCTGACCTTCTCTGTATTTGTCTACCAGCATTCTTAAAGCAAATACTGCATCTGTAGTACTCTTTCTGGGCATGAAACCATACTGTTTTCTGTTTTCAGTATGAAGAGTCTGATTGTGTTATTGGCTCTTATTAAGGCTTTTAATTCAGATGACTGAGTTAAAGTGACATAACAACATTTCTAAGTTGGTTTCTCAGAGCTGTGTGGACTCTTTATGATGTGGTTCTAGATTAGATATATACCTAATATGTCGCCATGGTCATGCGTCTTTTATCTATATGAATGCACTGAGCATTACCATCTTAACCTGTACACGCCAAACAACAATGGAGGAGAGTGTTTTTTACTTAAGAGCTAAATCTTGCCCACAAATTCTCTGCAATATCTTCCATTTCATATATAAACATACATTTATATGTACATTTTAATTCAAATAGCTCTTTTGCATCATACCTTTCCATCTCTACTCAAAAGTGGAAGTGGTCTCACAAATAATAATAATGTTAATAATAATAATAATAATAATAACAATAATAATAATAATAATGATAATAATACATCACATTTATATAGCTGATTTCTAGACTCAAAGAGTCTCAAAGAGACTCAAATGTGACGTTTGCGTTTTTATTGATGAAGCGTGTGCATGCGTGCCATTGAAGAGACTGTCAGATACTTGTGGTTATGGATGTATATATCTGAGCTGAAATTAATCTGAATTGAATCAGATTTTAACAACATGGCTGGTCATTTGAACGCAGCCTAAGAAGCCAGTGATTGTGGATGAAAATCTTCAGCAAAATTCAGCTTGCAGACTTTGGCCTCGTGTTTAAACCTGTGTGTGTTCCTCTTCAGAAACAGACACACACATGCACATGTCGAGTCAAAAGATCACAGGTTTAATATTGATGCGACAAGATGTAATGCAATCTATCTGTATCTTATTTGGTGCTGCTTTGTGCCCCTGCTCACACACACATGTATTATTCTAATTAATTGTAATTGTCACTAATTGTTTGACTCAGTTAGGGAAAGGCTTGAATTGCCAGGAGACAGTGTCACCTTCTTTTTTTAATTTGTAAATATGCGGGTGGTTTTTGATATTCTGTTCATAATCTCCCTAATTTGGATCTGCACACAGATTATGACTCCCACATATTGGTGGCTCTTCTCTCTTTAATGTCTGTGTAAATTTCCAAGGCCGTGTAAAACAATTAGACAATCAAAATGACCTGAAAGGGCTCGTGAACTGCTTTAGCTTTAGTGTTCTGTTCCACTTGGTTATTCGGAGCTCCGTGGATCGTCTAAGTTAAACAGATGCCACGATGAGCTCCAAGAAATTAAGAGGATTTCAAGGTCTTAGCGTTTTGCTCCGGGGGATTTTCAATTATCCCCGGGCTGAGTCAGGAGATCGGGAAAACAAAATCAAAACCCACAGAATGTAATTCAATCTTTTATGGTCAAGAGGTCCATATTTACAAAATATACCAGACATGTCCTGTTGGATCATGGAGAAATGAAGTCCTTTTTTTTTGTGTTTATTCCTGGTCACATGTGCTTCCAGCTGATGTATGCCATCTTCCTTTGTGAATCCCCAAGGATGACTGCACCCCGTGATTTATTCATAGAAGTGGTAGAATGCCTGATGGCTCTTTTCCGGGGCTATGAGGAGGTCACGCAATAGCTACGAGGTAATGAGGATAATTGACAAAAGTGAAGATTAATAAACTGAATGTTTTTTTTCCACTGATTTTTTTGACGAGTGCAAGGAATTAGTTTCATCTCCAATTGTTTCTCTTCCGTTACCCGCAGTTATTTGTTATAGTGTGCACAGTTTTGTGATGAGATTATTCTCACCTTCATATCTCCAAACACAATACTTATTTCCGCTGCTGTCTTTTGTAACGTGCATGAAAATAGATTGTTCATGTCAGTGATGGACAGCGCGTTCCCACTGAAACTTCACACAAATGAAGACTTCTTCACTTCCCTGACAATAATCTTAATCCCTGTAAGTGCCTCCAGGTTTAAACTGCAGCGACATACATTATATGCCACATATGTTCAGAGGTGCATTGAACATTCAAGGCCTGTGGGAAGAAAAGTAAAGATAGTCCAGTCTTTTCTCCTGTCCACATAATTGTATCTCATTAGAATAGAGATGTGAACGTCCCCTAACATAAGCCTCCCAGATTAAAATCTCCATTAGATGTGGGAAAGTGTCTGCCTGTTTAAAATGAATCATCAGTGTGTGTGTATATGCATGTGTTTCCATGTGCGGCTGAATTTGTAAGCTTCACGTTCCTCGTAGTGTTATATCACCGTTCAGATGCTGCTGTGAAGCTTCTGCTCGCTCTTTAGTAAATGTTTACTTTCAGGAATAGGAAATTTTAGCCCTCGGAGGGCTTCATTTATATTTTTCTGAAGGAACTCCGACACTCGTGTTAACTCACAATTACACGGACAGTTTATCGAGTCGATGTTGTCGGGCAGCCGGTGAATATGGAAGTGGAATTAGCAGCACATGAAGATGTTTTCAGAGGACGTGTGGTAAAATGACTGTTAGCAGTGCTCCAGGATATTCAGAATCAGACTCTTAAAGGATAGTTTTCACGTCGGAATCGTACAATATTAGACACACAAAACAAGCAAGTACAAAATATAGACTCATCTACTCAGGAGCAGGTGTTTAAACTGTACTCAAGCTTACTGACTGCTGAATTAATTTGTGTTTACCATAATTATCATCTTTATGTAGAGTGTAAACATGATAAAAAACGTAATGGCACTTATGACAAATTACAGCGTTGGCTGATGGGAAGTGCTATCCGTTCAGCCGTTGTTTGGCGACAAAACAAGTAAAGGGATCATGTGTGAGTCTGTTTTGTCTTGTAGGGGACATTAATGAAAGTTCATGGTTATCCATCATCTTAAAAGCCAAAAATGCCAACCTTGTTGTGACAGTAGAGGAGTCGATGAAGTTCTTGCTCAAAGAAACGCAAACGTCAGCTGGCGTGTATAATATTGTGGGTACAAATCTGATTACAGTTCTAAGGAGATTGTGTTTTTCCATTTTCTTTTTAGCGAACAAAGTGTGCATCCAATAGTTACCTGATGGCTTCCAGGTTTACAATAATGGGGAAAGGAAGTGGGGTGTTTATAATCCACAGCTAAGAGACTATAGCTGCTCTCAGTGCTGCTCACCTCTCGCCAGCTTTCCAGATCAATTGTGCAGGACCTCTGGAGACCACAACATCTGCTGCTGACAGCGTCACTAGACTTGTAGCTCATCAAGTCTTTCTTCTTATTGATTGCACGGGTGCACAGAGAGGTCGCCGCACAAACCCATCCGCTCGTTTTCCGTCCCGAGCTGTCCCTCTACCTCCTCCTACAGCCATCTTTGACGCCTCCGCCACGATGACGTGGAAGCAAACGGGTGATAAAGAGGTCCCAGCTTGTCGAGACGGATGCAGTAAATAGCACTTTTGCAGACAGAATGAAAATACTCAGTTCTGGGGGAAAGTGTGTGACGGTAAGGGACAGTTTGATTAGACACCTCCGCGGAGGTGTGAAGTAGAGTTTGTCTCTCTCTCCACAGATAGCAAAGGGACAAAGCAGTTATAGTGGGTGTGAGGAAGGTGGACTCTGTGGCTGTAATAGTTTAATGGGAGAAAACAGACCAGGGGAGCGAGGAAACCCAGGGGGCTGTCACCAATTTTCACCATGAGCCGCTCAGTTTTTCTTTTAATTTTCCTTTTTGTGTGCCAAGGGTCCAGGGTGAGATATCACTCCTCTAAAAATAGATGTGTGTGTGTGTGTGTGTGTGTCCATTGTTTATGGATGAAGTGATCTTCCTCCATCTTTGCTGTAGGGTTTTAGGTCGTAGCTGTAGGTTGCTACGGCAAATTCGGGTGTGAATGATTGTTGTGTCTGCCTTTCATTATTCACCGCAGCTCCTCAGCCGTATTTCGTGTCTCTTCTCCCCTGCGGGGGAAGTGGAGGGGAGGGGGAGGGGGTGAGGCGGAGGTTTTGCTGTCACTGAATCTCACTGCTGGCAAGACAACATCTTTTTCTGTCTGAGATCACTGTGTTTTTTTTTTCAAAAGATCGGCTGTTTAAAGGAGAAATTCACCGTTTGATTGTTATCCTGTGATCGTCTATGTGTTCCACTGTATAGTGAAGCTCTTCCTAAAGTTATGTGTCGCCCAGGGCTGCACATTTAATCACGAAATAATTTAAATCACAATATCCAAATTGAAAGACACTGCAGTCATTTGCATGAATTCACAGGCCCCCAAATCTTCCTTTTCATAATATGTTTCCTAGCAATAAAAATGACAAAAGGCGTCAGTTGCACCAATTTGTACCACTTTTTTTTATTGTGGTGCAACCTGAGTTCTTGCAGCTCTAGTGTCACAAACCCATTTAAATTCTAAAAATCTGCTGTGGCTCACCCAAACCTTAGGATCAACCACTTCTCTATACGTTCTTTATTTCATGAATGGATGGAAAATAACTTACAAAAAAAAAAAATAATACTCTCCGATGCCACTGTAAATCCTCTACTGTTCTTGTTTATTGCGTTCCAGGGACAATTGGACGTCTTTGTCTCATACATTTTTCTGTCCCACCTTCTTGTTAAGTCAGTCATTTTCCAGAACCTCCCGGGGAGAACTCCACGAGACCGGCTGCCTCCAGCTGTGATGCATGTGTTTGTGGAAAGGCTAATGAATCCAACAGGAGGACAACTACTAGAAACAAAATAGGCCTGTCCCTATTTAATGTTTCTGCAGTTACGCGACGGTCTCAGTGACATAGTTTTCTATTGTTTTATTTGTTTCACTTTCACAGTTGTGCTAAAGTGTCGCGTCTCAGGGTCTCATTTTCTTTGCATTGAGAGGATTCACTGACAAAATGTATTCAATATAGAGTGATTTTCCAGTCAGAACCCTTGATGGTTGCTCTGGTTTATTCTTCAAATTTTGAGGAATCACAACATAAATGATCTCAAGGCACTGTACATAGACAACATCATGGAGAGCAGAGAAATCCAACAGTTCACACAATGAACAAAGCACTAGACTTCAGTGGAGAGAAAAAACTCCCTTTTAACAGAAGAAGAAACCTCTGACAGAACCAGACTCAAAGATGTGCCAAGACAGGTTGGGGTGAAAGGAAAAATGGGGGAGAGAAAGGACAAGAGGACCGGGAGCAGAATGACAACAATGGTGTCACGTTTTTCAGTGTCTCCTTTTCTCACAGAGGGATGGATTTGACACATTTGAAAAGCGAGGCAGATGTCATGTCATGTATTTTAAGAACATACTACAGAATCTGGAAGAGGAATATTTTGCCAGTGTGATTCACTAGACCACAGACAAAGACCAGAGAAGGTGTGAACCTCGTGTCACAGTATGTGGTCATGTTTATATTGGAGTGTTGGTGAAGTGATCAGCAGTAAATCAAGCTGCAGCATTGTTTTATTTACTCTTGTCTCTTTGCTGTGTTTCTATTGGATGCTGTGTACTGCTGTGTGTAGTGCAGCTGTTGGAGTGGTAAAAGATACTATAAATTCCCATGGGGGCCCCTTCTTTTATATACTGTACGTTTGTTTCTCATCCCCCAACCATTAAAGCACACAAACCCACTCATGTGTTGCACATATCTCAGAAATCTGTCATTCCTAATTTACTCCAATGTCCAGTTTCATCAACACCGAATAAACGTAGCAATTCCAGTTTCTTCCTTAATATTTCTACTTTTATGGATCAAAAATCCTATAAGGTCTAAGTGACACTCGAGGTCACAACAGGAAACTGAGCATTTGTGCAACTTGTGTTTAGTTCTGGCCTTTCCTCGAAAGTAACATTCCGGTTTTACCAAATTGGATTTGTTAAAGGCCTCTTGAATGTCACCTCCGAAGACTCGTGACAATTATAAAGCTCGTCTTGATCATAGGAATGCTATCACACTACTCCTGAGAGGCTGCTTGGTAAGCAATAATAATAAAGATGTGGTACTTTTATTGAGAGAGTGGGGAAATTACTGACTGTACGTCCTAAAGAGGATAAAATGTCATCGTCACAGTTACACCCAGGGGGATGGAAGAGATATTTTTTCTCGGCCTAAGGGAACGTGAGCAGAACTGGTGCTTGAACCTGTGTCCTTTTGATTCATTAAATGACAGCATGGCAGCTCATATAGAATTCATGCTAAATTTAAAAGTGATTTAAATGTGATTTGGGGTTTAAGCTGGGGTCACATATAGCAGACCACTTTCCTTTTTCACTCTAATGGGAACCTTACAGCCCGTTTATGGCTAATCCAGCTAAATACATCCTGAAAACTTTACGGTATTTGCAATATTGTTAAGTCCAAAAGTGCTTTGTTCTTTGCTCTCACCCACGTTGGCCTGATAAAACCGTCTAAATTGAAAGAAAAGACACCTCAGTGTTAAGTATAGCCAAGTTTCTGTTCCATCAGAACATTCTCTGACAGGAAAGTAATGTTAGCTGAGGTAGTGTTTATAGGCATTGGCAATAACCATCGAGATTATTCAGCTTGTCATGCCAACATTACTCTGCACTGTTTATTTAGGATGTTTTCTTGAACTTGAGAACTTGTAACCGCACACTACAGGGAAATCAGTCATGTAGTGCAAATGTTTGGTTGAAATGAAAACCACTATATTTTTAGTGCTTGATTATTGCACAAAAATGCAGATTGTCTTACACCTCAAACCTGATGTCACTTTCCAGTTCTTCTGCTGTGTGGAACCGTAGGTTTGAGAATATGGTCTTCATAGTCAACACAGCTGATAAAAGAAAGGTTATTCTCTGTCTGGATCCATTTCTTTTATTCTTTTTCCACGAATGTGTGCAGATTGCAGGAGACAAAACATTCCCATGCTACCTTGAGGTCATTCATTGGCGCGTTTCCACTAGCATTGTACCTGCTACCTGCTACTTTTTTAAGTTCTGGCGAGGTTCCAAACGATCTGAGGCGATACTATGACATCGTCAGACTGCCGGCCACTGACTCCTGGTCACAGGAAGAGACGTCCGACCAATGGCGAACTGTAGATGAGTTAAAAAGATTTAACGATCCTAAATCGTGGCTTAATCTCCAACAATTTCCAGGGATTTGAATTAACTGATTCTAATGATTCAGTTACACTGAAAACAACTGCTTTACAAGTCACTAGTCACTCGCTTGCGTGTGTCGCATGTCGAACAAAGTCGCGGCAGTTTCATGCAGCCGTGCAGTGATGACTCCGCCCACGTTGAGTACGTACTATTTTGTGGTGGAAAACCAACCTAAACTGTGCCGATGCGAGCTGTGACCAAAGGTGGAAAAGGGGCTAAGACTAAAAGTAGAACATATACAGTAGTTTATTGTGTGAATGTTCATCCGCTGGTGCTTTGCCCAGGACGATAGATCAGTGTTGAGGAAGAATAAGTCTGACTGTGATTATAAGGTCTGCTGTAATGCAACAGGAAGGAACCAAACGACATGTGCATCATACGGTTCAATCTCATCTCCTGCAGGGCAGCGCATTTCAGTCCCCAGCAGCGTCCAGACACAGATGCAGGTTGGGGGGGTTGAGTCCGTGATAGGCTACAGATGAGAGCAGGAAGAAGTGCATTCGGTGCAAATAGAAATGTGAAGTTGTTAGAACTATAGATTCAAGCCGATAGAGAGAGAATGTACGCATTTAATTTATCTACTTTATGGTATGAAACCCCTTGGAGAAAAACAGAATCAGCAAATTCAAATGTAAGGAATTTTTATAATTGATTCATCGGTTTCAGTGTTGTTGTTGTTTTTAGTGATTGACACAGATTTTCTGCTTTTGCAGCTTCTTAAATGTAATTATTTTCTGCTTTCTTTGCTCTGTATAACAAACAAGTCATTAAAACTGGATCATTTTACTTTGTGGGCAAAACAAGACATTTGAGGTCAAGTTTGGGATAACACAGATCAACAGTTTTTTGGACCAAACTAATCATCCATTCAATGAGAAAATAATCAATAGACCAACTCGAGTAAAATAATAAATTACCATCTCCTCTGAAGTAAAAAATAATGCTTGAAATACAGGGAATGATAAGGAATACCCTAATATTCACATTGGTGAAGTTCTTTGAAATACATCAAAGGGTAGCACTGTGATATTACAAGAAAGTGGAACTGAAATGAATAATAAAATCAAAGATTAAGCTTAAGAAAATACCTGCAGGGAGGGAGACCGTTTAATAAATATTTCAGTTTAGAGAGAGACGAGAGTCGGAAGGTGTGAATAAAATTATTTCTGAATCCACTCGGTTACGTGGAATACATTAACAAGTGAGTTTGTTTAAGAATTGATTTGGAATAACGGTGGAAATAAGAAGCAACTTCTTATGAGAAGAAAAAATGTATTATAGATATAGTTAATAACCCTTAGAACACAGAGCATTCCAGCTGCTTTTTTATATCTTTAAACATACACTATATACAGAGGTGATAAGAATGTGCAATATAGAGTTTCTTATATCCTTTTTTTCAGCACAACCAAGCAAACCTGAGCAAAAAGTACTCAAAATGTTTAAAATCAGATTGAATTTGTGAAATTTGGAAATACGTCATAGTTCACTTGAACAAAAAGAAAAGAAAAATGGTCTAATTTTGTGACTTCTGCACAATTATTGCTACTTTATATCACGACTAAAAAATGCGATATAGAATGAATCATAACTTTGACTCAACAACACTTAAGAAAATGAAAAACTCCCACATGTACACCTAAATACACCCCCCCCAGGATGTCCTTATAAGGAGTTGTGTATTATTCCCACGGCAAATTACAGCTCCGTGCTGCTTGAGCACTAAGGGATAAACATCAAACGTGTTTATTTCAAGTGAAGTAAAAGTCCTTGTTTCTAAGCGCGCCGCTGTAATAAACTTTGAAGACATGTAAACAACCATGGACTCTTAAAGGAATACTTCATCGATTTGCATTTAGCTGTGTATTACTGTGTATTAGCTGTGTATTACTAGAACAGGGTTAGTACTTGTTAGTACTTTCTAAAATTGTGCTTCCTAACCTCAGTTTCCCCTGAGTGGAGAAATATCTTCATTCTTTTCTTTGTTACGTGTCCACCAGTGACACTTGGTCGTGTTAGCGTAACTGTTAGCAAAGATGGTGAACATTGTTTACATTCTGGGAATGAGGTCCCGCCCCCTACGAGTGCGTCTAAAAAGTGTGGTATGCAGTTCAGTTTCAGCCTTGGACTGAGGCCCGGACCAAGGCTCGGACCAAGGCTTGGACCAGGGCTTGGACCAAGGCCCGGCCCGAGGCCCGGACCAAGTGTCACTGGTAACAAAAAAAAGCGGATCACCTCCCAAACTATCGCTGACAAACTATATATAATACATCATATCTTAAAACACAAACCAATGTGTCATTCTAAATGACTCATTTCTCGCCTCAAATGATCTTAAAACTGCGCTCGAGGACTCAGAAAAATATTTATTTCAGGTTTACATTTCTTTTCTCTGCTTGCCAAAGCAATGAATCAGACTCGATCAGCGTTAGCCCCGCCCTCTGACTTGATGGGCGAGTTTGACAGATAAAATAAATTAATAATCCACTGCAACACGGACCATGAAATAATGAAATGTGTCATTAAATAATTAAATGTATTTAATGACACATTTCATTATTTAATGACACATTTAATGAATGATTTAATGGTGTATTTATTTATTTGATTTTGTCCCATTTGGTCCTCCATACCAAACAAAGTCTTTTGAATTATGCATAACACTCGCCCACACTGTTGTCTTTGGAAGGCCGCCCTCCTCGTCTTCACGTGCTTCGTCAATCTCAAGGTGCACTTGTTGCCTCGGTCGACAATGAAACATTTCGAGTTGGGAGGGAAGAAATCTGCATAGATAATAGAGCGAGGTCAGTGTCACGGAGCGCCGAGCAATTTTCAGGTTTTCATTTCTACCAAAAGATAATATGAGGTGATTTCACCGTGAGCTCCACCTCTGGCTGATGGTGAGTGAATCAGTCAGTGAAATGGCACGATGTAGTCGTCTCCTGTAAAACCCATGTGAGACACCAGAATATTAACATGATGCACAAGTTACTATTTTAAGTGTCGGTGTACTGGCATCTTTGTCGCATGCTGTTTTCTCTCTATTTCCTGTGTGTGTGTGTGTGTGTGTGTGTGTGACTACAGTACGGTGAACTGTCTTTGTCTCCATTCCCCTGCTCATTATTGGCACAGGTTCAAAGAGATGGGTTCTCATTTGCATATGCAGCTGCGGGGCTGGAACTCCTGTGTAGCAGCCAGGTGATTCATACCAGCTCCCACCGTCTTATTTTTTTTGCAGAGGATTAAATTAAAACCAATCAGTCAGCCCAGATCACACTGACCCAGAGGAGAGGGAGTCAGGTGACCGCTGTTAGGCCGTCCAACATGTTAATTGCCCTCTGCGAAAACGTCAAGTGCGCCTCGCTGTCGCGCAGCCACTGTGGCGACAATTAAGAGACTAGAAAATTCATCCTGAGACCGTTTCGCACAGCGAGCGGCAAACCAGTGTGAGCATAGAAATTATGGTTAATGTATTGTGTTGTGTACGAGGTGTAATTGGCTGTTAACACGTCCATGTTGGGGGACACGAACAATGCAGAGCTGTAGATCAATTTAAAACACTTAACAGTCCAAAAAAACAAGGGTTAATCTCCAACACTTACCAAGGAAATGTCTAAAATCTCCTCATTTAAGGAGCCGAGGCAAGGACCATGTAGTGCAGGGGTGCCCACGCTTTTTCAGCTTGGGAGCTACTTTTAAAATGACCAAGTCAAGATGATCGACTTTAATCTACATAAAAAAATGCTATATATATGTTCTCAGCTCGCTTTTATGTGGGGGGGAAAATCGGTGGCGTATAGCGTTGTATCAGCAAAGTAAAGATGTTTTAAAGCGACTCGTCCCTCATATTTTATGCCTCTCCGACGCTCTGTATTTATACACGTTAACCATGTTTTCATTTTGGAATTTAGCAACAGTTTAAAGTGGATTTTGTGATGTTTCAAGGTTTTAAAACACCACAAATGTTACAATAAGTTTCTGGACACATTTGTCCCTCAGTCTGAGCAGAATAACTTCCTGAGGGATGGAGTTGATAGCAGAAGGAATAAATGAGTTATTAGCTTGTCATTAAAGCGAGGGTGACAGTGCACTCTAAAAGGGAAACAGATGTTTAGAAATGATGACCTGAACATTTCTAAAGGGTTATTTGAATTAGGGTTACTTGAATACAAGTTGAAGTTTCTAATACCTTCTTTAATAATGGTCCTCTTTCTTGTTCTCTTTTGTTAAAGTGGAAAAGATGCTTGTTTTTAAAGCTGTGTCGTCCAAACACGGATGATTCTGAGTGTCAGGGTTTCTGTAACTACCACGCACTGATCCAGAGTTTGGAGACGATGCACTCTTTTATCTTGTACATTTAACTCTCCTCTGTGTCCTCGTCTTTCGCAGGAGAGGAAGCTCTGTGCGTTCCCATTTATTGAAATCTACAGCGACGATGTTATCAACTATATGGTGCCGCTGTCCCGCCAGACGGACTTTTTTGTTCCGGAGATGAAGGAGGAGGTCAAAACAGACGTGAAAGAAGAGGACTCTGACGAGGACAGAGGAACTGACATAACAGGTGACTTTTTTTTTCTCCTCATTCAAACCCAAGGTCTTGAGATCTGTGATACAGGAATAAGCTACATAGAAGAAGTCTTGGAAAGAAATCCACTAGATAGGAACAGTGGACTGACAGATCCAAGTGCAGAAGGAGATTGTGGTGTGGGGGGTAAGTGCTGGGACTGAAGATGCTCTTGGAAGAGCTGAGTCTTCAAGAGCTTCTTGAAATTTAAGGCGTTCAGTAGATCATTCCACCAGCATGGAACGACTGAGTGCGATTTAACATCTGTTTTCTGTTAAATGGGAACATGATGAACATGATTTACAGAAGTGTCGTGTTATGTTGAAGAAGTTGAAGTTGAAACCATTAAAATGCTCATTGACAAAATAACTCATGAGAGAATTGGACTCATCTTCCCACATTCTGTTCAAATGGACTCTTTTGCGAACAGTGAAGTTTCCCCCGTGCTTTTTTATTTTCACGGCTGCATGGACGCAGTAGCCATTCTCCCCAACGCTGTGCCAGACGCGGTGGGTCAGAGATGCAGCCATCACGCCCTGCACAGGCATCCAGTGTGAATGTCACTTGTTTTGACGTGGAGTCCCACATTAAGTATTCACAGCATGTGCTTAAATCTGCCTGTGCCAGTAAACACAGCTCAACATTGTCCACTTACTTCACTGAAAAGCCCAAAGTTTTAAAAGGCTGGAGAACAGATTCATCACGTGGTTGTTGGTTTTGTGTTGTTTTGTAATTGCGGTCTAATGAAGCGTGTTGCTTTGTTGAAGCTCCAGCCTGTGTCCAGGAAACATATTTTATGAGGCACTGCACTGACTCCTGAGGACATGATATATGAGACTCTAGGTTCTGGTTCTGTCACTGCAAGTATGTGACTCCAAACACGATGTCTTCTCTGCTGCTATTACTCTTTCAAACTTCCTGCACCCGTAGGCTGGAGCCCATGTCTGTATTGACGCCGTCCTTGTGCAAATCACCAGAGAAATCAAACGGCTCTTGGTTGGTGGGACGGAGTGGGCGTGGGCTTACATCAGACGCTGTCTTCCTCGAGCGGAGAATCTCTTGTGAACGCAGCACAGACGAGTCTCTGGTATGAGCCTGACATGTTTAGACTGCAGTCACCTGTGACAGGTGAAGGCCGCTCTCCAGAGACACTGCAGGATTGTCTACTGTAGCGTCATTGACTTCCTGCTGATGTGAAAGTAAAGGCTGCTCGCAACTTTAAATGAGTTTTGTCAGCGTCGCCAGACCGAGACCGAGTTTAGATTGTTGCTTGCCTTTCTAACAAATGAGAAAGTTAATAAAACAGACCTCAAGTTCTGGAAAACATTTCCGTTCAAGTTCACACACGACTCTCTCTCTCTTCCTCAGTATTTGAATTTGAATTAATCATTTTTTCAAACGCGGCAATTAGTGACAGTGAATTTGTCCTCTGCATTCAACCCATCGTGGCCATGTGCTGCCGTGTTTGGGTTCAAGAAGTAACCCCAGTTCTGTAAAACATGAATGAGGCAGATGCTTCAACAAGTGTTTGAATGTTTCAGAAAGTCAGTAGAGTTCAGACTTCA
The DNA here is from genome assembly GCF_019176455.1 of Solea senegalensis. Taxonomy (NCBI): domain Eukaryota; kingdom Metazoa; phylum Chordata; class Actinopteri; order Pleuronectiformes; family Soleidae; genus Solea; species Solea senegalensis. The sequence goes on along the minus strand of NC_058024.1, from coordinate 25,680,009 downwards.
TACCAGGGTCAGAACTTAGCAGAAGAATGAGGCTAAATGACGTTCAAATATCTGACATTGTCCTTGAAATTCAAACGATGAGAGGTACAAATGCCCCCATCAGCAGCCAAGCAGTCGAAGATGAGACTCTAGTGCCCACGTCTCCACTCTCCCTTCTCCACAGCATCGGTTGCCAGGGCAGCAACCGATGCCAAAGCTCTCCAACGGGCCTGTTTACGAACACAGAGCAGTTTATTTATGAAATACCTCGACTAAAACAAAATCAATTCAACGCAGATAATATTACTGAAACAGTCACTGCCGCTGGCATTAAAAAAAATATGAACTGTTATGTCGTGTAGTTGGCTAAGTGCTATTTAAAAAGGCCTTAAAGGGTAACTAAAGGGTAACAAAACCCCCTCTTCTGCCTGATCTTTAAATGGTCTAAGAGCTGAGTGACGCCGAGCTGCTGCTGTCTAACGATGTTCTCTGTGAGATGAGCCTCTCAGTCTCTTACATCAGGATTTCAGCGATGCTGAGAGAACGAAGGTTAATACGAAGTGACAGCTCTGGCTTTTATGGCAGTACTGGAATTTCACAACGTTTGATAAAATTGTCCTGGAAATGATCTAAAATGTCCCTGAAACATGTCCCTGAAACATGCTGTATCGCCTGTGTTGAAGACGTGGAACCAACAAGGCGCGTTTTTAACGCGTTGAGACGGAATGAGATTCACCGACATTCAAGCGGAGTTGACGCACGTCCTCGTGTTTGTAGATCGTGAACCCGTCTATGTTTGCTTCATAAATAAGTGTGAAAATACGGCAGCGCTGACTTCAGACCAGGTATCCTGGTGGCCAACACCTCGTTTTAAGACCAACGCAAACACAAGTGCATTTGTGACCGACGCGACGCGGGCACTGGCCGAGAAAATGAAGCGTTGGAAAGCAGCAATGACGCTTCCACTGCGGCTTGTGTCGCTTTGCACTGCGTGTGAGATCGAGCCTTAACTGTCAGATAAGGTTAAATAAGCTTCACTATCTTCAGAGGGAGTTGCACAGTGTCTAACCCACTGATTGCCAACTATTCCTCGTTTATTTATGCATTTGTTTGAATAACATTCTTGTTCAGTGTCCTCAGAAAAAGAGGGGCAGCAGGTGAAGATGGTTATAAAAACAAACATGCTCTTTTTGAAACGCTTAACACCGACTGCCTTTTTTTTATTATCGTTCACAAGATCTGAGAAGAAAGTGTTGTGATACAAGCATCAGTGGAGTTTGAAGAGTTTGACAGCGTTTCTTTTGTTGTGACTGCTGTACATTCTGCATGGGTTAAGTAAAGCTAAAGAAACGCATGTTGATGTGTATGTAATGTACGTAAGTGCATTTATCACAATCCAACACAGTTTTCTACCTGCATTGTTCCTCAGTGATGGCAGATATCAATTATTGTTGGTTCACAGTCTCAAGTAGAGACTTTCTTAATGATCAGAAGAGTAAAATGTTGTTTGACACGCGAGCTGTGGAGATTCCTCTCCACCACCTGGCAGATTGTTCACGTCTCGATGAGCGATACAACAACCTAAGACAAAAAGAAAAGTAATTAATAATTAATAATAACATAGAAGTGTGTGTGAGTGCTTGGTTTAAAGATACAGACACCCTCGCTCCTTAGCAACCGAGGAACTCTGCCAGAAGCAGGTGGACAGAAGACGTGAGACGAGAGACGAGTGGAGGTGAAGCAGAAAAAGCACCGCAATATAACAAAATCCCTCCATTGTATATTTTTATTAAGAAGACAAGAGCTGGGATTATTAGGACATTTCTTTTCAAGACTTTTGATAAGAACAGCAACTAAGAACGTCGTCAAGTTTTTGGTCTTTAAGTTTTCTGTTTCTTGAGACCAAGAGTTTAAATGTTAACTTAAAGTGAATAATTTACTCCAGTGTTCAGAGTTGTGTGTGTAGGTGAGATTATTGTGTGGGAGTTAGGATTAGAGGCATGAAAACGTCATGCACAGATGATCTCAGATCAGCATGTTGTCTGAGGGAACTAAAATGTGACGATGGTGATGAGTTTGAGCTCCAAACAAAGAAAGAAAGAAAGTGATACTCACAAAACCAGCAGCAATTAAAAGAACATAAAAAAGATCTCGTATTAGGGACTGACTGGACCATAAACTGTGACTTTGGCTTTCACCGTCACAGTGAACAGTAAACATTCAAACACAAACACTTTCAGGATTATCTGGTGATCACAGCAGCTACTGTGTGCTGCAAAATAAGGTCAGTGGACGTCAGTTATAAACCATTTTGTACCAATAATACATTTACTTTACTTCCTCAGGGACTTTATTAAAGGAACTTTAACATTATGAAATGATTTAAGCAGTCATTAGACCTGCGTTTGTCTCGGTGTTAGACAGACAGACAGACAGAAGTTGTCCTGCTTCAACCAACAGATGAGCGAGTTTTCTCGTTCATTGTTTGTCTCGTCTTCTCCTTCAGTCATTTTTGATGCAGCGCCGCCTCAGGTGAGGAGTGGAATGGTTCGGTTCTTTTCACTAAAGTGTGAAAGTGTGAACGCAAACTGGGAGCGGCTGAATGTTGCAACCCTCAATCGTACCGAGTCTGGCGGACTATCAGGTGTGAAAATGACCTAAGAGTTGTCATGGAAGACCCGGGTTCATGACCCGGTTGGAACCAGGGTTCCTTTCTGCATGGAGGTTGCATGTTCTCCCCGTGTGTGCGTGGGTTCTCTCTGGGTTCTCCTGTTTCCTCCCACAGTCCAAACACATGTAATGTGGGGATTAGTTGAGTTGGACACTGAATGGTTGTTTGACTGGAGACCTGTCCAGCTGATGTCAGAGCTGACCCGCACGTGGAGACAAAGCGGTAGAAGATGAGTGAGTGAATTGTATTTGAGTTTGAGCATTGTTAACTTCTGCTTTGTTAAATGAGAAGATTCGTCTCTCCTCACCTTTTCAGTCGCAGTCTGGTTCTTAAGAACTCTCGGCGCACCTCGGCACCGGCTGTCTCATTACCAACCCTCTCCTCTGTTTCAAACAGTTTGAAGCACAAGACCCTGATTCTCGGCTAATAATCCCAGTGGGCCCAATTTACCCACTAATTTAAGCAAATGCTCTCTGATAGACTATCAGAGGCAGAGCTACCTTCAACCAATAGTGGCTGAAACTTATCCAGTGTGCTGCAGCTGTTCCTGTGGGTCCTGTCCACCCAATTACCTTAAATAGACCCATTATTTTCCCCACAAAATTCCTCGAATTGTAAAACAAGTGTGTGTGGTTGGTAAAGTCGTGCCAATAAAATGGACAGTAAATCACCTCATAATCTCCATCGTATGAATTTTCTAAAGCAATATTTGTGTCGTGTTCAGTTTTAGTCTTCAGCCGTTTGTGTCTGGACCTGCAAGTTAATCAACAGGCCCATAAATAAATAAGACGTAAATAACTTTAATGGACCCGTCGTGTACTTTATTATAAACAGGATTAGATCTGTTGGACGTGATAATTAGATCGTTTTTATTGGGTTTTTTTTAACTGAGATTCAAATGAATGAAAACAAAAGAGTGACCTTTGTCTGGAGCTTATTGTGTTCTGGTCCCGCGGGTGACGCGCGTTTGTCTGTGCAGCACGAAAATGAATCGGACAATAAAGTGTCTGCGTCCTGTGGGGACGCCACGTCACGTTCTATTTCACGAGGACATTGTATGTCATAGCCGTTTTTTTTTTTGTTGTTTTACATAAAACAACAAACCAAAAAAAGTTATTACAAAAATAAGTTTAATGGTCTTTTTTTCTGACGTGTCATTAATCTCTTTAATTTCACTTCTACAACACAATTAGAAACACAGAAGATATTTATGTGTCGACCTCTGAAGTCGCGCCCGTGATTCGCTCGCTGAGAGTATCTGTTGTGTAGGTGGAAGGTGTGATGCGCTCGTTTTCTTTTTTATCCAAAGTTTAGATCATTTCCCCGATCCACCTGTCAGACAATGTTTTTCATTTCACGAGCAACTGATTGTTGTGCAGTTTATTTATCACATGTTTTTGCTCTCCTTGCAATTAGTGCCTCTAATCACACCTGAGCACATGACGCCATTTATCTTTGAGTTGCATTAGAGAAGAATATCAGTAGGCGGCGATAATGAATGGCTGTTTGGTCACAGAGAACCGTAGATCAATTTGAATCAGGTTTAGTCTGAAAGCATTAGCGAGCCTTTCATGTGGGTGAGGGGATCTCCAGCAATTAAGCTAATGGACATGTTTTTTTGAACGATGACTCCAGATATGCTTCACGTGCTGTGGACCGCAGCGGCGACAACGCTCCCTTCCTTCCTTTAAAGCAGAGTGAGCTGCACGGAGCCGTGAAGCCGGATAATTAGATGCAAGTGGCATGTTTTTGCTTTGTGGTCTTTGACTTCATTTAAAAGAGCGCTAATCTTTTCATCTCTGATAATCTGGTTTGCCTGAGCTCGGCTGCAGCATTATGAGATTTAATAACTGCGCTCAAGCCGAAAGGAAGAGCGGTCAGTGTCCGTGTCATTATGATAGTATGAAGTATTGATTTAAGTAAACATCTTTAAGGCAGATCTGGTGAGTGTTAAGTGACAGGACACCATTTATATTGTTGCTTGTTTGTGTGGTTTGCTTGAAGTGGGGAAGTTAGCGACTGACAAAAGAGAATAAGAAGTCTCATAGAGAAATGCACTAGATAGGAACAGTGGTCTGAGAGTGAGGGCAGAAGTGGATCCAAGTGCAGAGGAGGGGGGGTAAGTGTAAGGTAAGTGCTAGGACAGAAGACGCTCCTGGAGGAGTTTGACAGGGACGCCCCCTGTTCTGGTAGCGCTCGGTACGTCATTCCACCAGCGTGGAACGACACATGAAAAGAGAGGTTTTAAACGTACAGTATAACAATGTGCACTGTAGACTGTCTTATATCCTTTTTTCCAGCACAACTTAGCCAATCTGATGACACATTTCTTTCATTTTCACCAACTATAGAAACACACCTGAGCAAAAAGTACTAAATAATGTTTTAAAATGGGATTGAATTTGTGAAATATGTCACAGTTCAAAGTTCACTCGGCTCGTTTTTATGAAACTTTTTGTGACTTCTGCACAATTATTGCTACTTTAAATCACGACTAGAAATGTCATATAAAATGAATCATAACTTTGACTCAACAACACATAAGAAGACATGGAAAGAAAGAAAGAAAGAATATGTGACACATAACCCCCAGGATGTCCATATAAGGAGTTGTGTATTATTCCCACAACAATCTTTTGAGCACTAAGGGTTCAATTCAACACATGATGTTAAGTTAAAGGGGACATATTATGCAAAATCAACTTTTTAACCATTTTTAATACTTATATTTGGGACTCTTATATTTATATACTTATATTTGAGGCCCTACCAGTCGCCAAAGTGTGGAAAAAGAATACTCAGTCATGTTTTCGTGGTCCCCCTTAGTGTAAGTATAGGCGATAATACGCTCGATGTTGAATTCCCTGCGCTTATGACGGCAGCATGCGCATTTCAGTGCGAATGTTACCGCCCACCAGTAAGTTTACTTGGAGAGCTCCACCTTAGCTCCACCTTAGCTCCACCTTGTCCCTGCGAGAGTGCAGGTGAGGGAGGAAGAGCGGTGTTATGTCAACGCGGAGGGACAAGTGTGCTGTTGGTGGCTGCACAGTGGAGCACAGTGTTTTACAGAGGATTTTATATATGAAGCTAATGTGCCGGATAAAGTCAGCAAACGTGTGTTCGTGTGTTCGCACCACTTCACATCAGACTGCGGCCAGCGGTCGCCGTATTTAGTCAGCGACCGTATTTCACCGATCAGCGGTGGATCAGTGGTGCTGTCCCTAAGTGTTTTTAACTGATTTACAGTTGGACAGTGTTCGGCTGCATCCTTATGTAGGACGTCTCTTCCTGTCAGAGAACTAGTGGAGGGAGGGGGAGACGAATGGAGCTGAGGGAACAGGAGGTGAGCGAGTGAGCGCTGTAAAGAGGACAAATCAGAAACCCCCTGGAAGAAGTGGGTGTGTTTGCCTGTGTCTCATTTGCATATAAAGGGACCATGCACGAAAACCGAGTGTTCTGAAAGGGGCGGGTTTAGCAGGGTTATTGAACTGCTATGATGCTTCATCCTTATGGTATTTTGACCAAAGCATGTCACTGACATGTTCATTAGGACACCAGGGAACTATTTTAATGGGGGAAAAAGGGTATAATATGTCCCCTTTAAAGGTCTGGGTGTTTTTGAGGTGTGTGGGTCAGAGGTAGTTACTCCCCGTTTCCATCAAACAGTACAGTATAGTATTCTGTACCGTCTCACTTTTTGGCACCCTGACACACTGCGGCTCCACCTCCCTAAAGGGTGGAGCTAGAAAAACCGCAGCCTGTTGATTTGTCAACACAAAATCCTCACTTATGTGTGAAGGCATTTTTTTTCCAGCCTCATTCCAAGAATAGAGAATAGCTGCATGTTCTCATTGTCCCTCTTTTTTCTTTTTGTGTCATGCTGCTATGACGTCATGCTACTTACCGAGATGACCCAGCTGCATGCTGGGACGGGCTACTTCTGAAAGTGTCTCAAAATGTCCACAACTAAGCTGTGTTGAATAAAGTGTCAGTATTAACTGTAATATCTGAACTTTTGTTCCAGGTGCAGATTCCCACAGTGACGTGAGCTCGGTGAGTGGCGGCGTACCGTGGGACAGCAGAGAGACTTCCCTGGCCGCGTCCACAGCCGCCTCCCTGGCCTCCTCTCTGCCTCTGAGGGACGTCATGGACGCAAACGAAGACGTCAGGCACAGGGACCACAGTGACAGAGACTCCAACGAGTCCGTGGGCAGCGGCTCGTCTTTTGAAGAACTTGACATGGACCAGGACGAGCAGGGGGTGCAGGGGGTGCAGGAGGTGCAGGAGGTGCAGGGGTGCAGGGGGTGCAGGGGGTGGAAGAAGAGAGGGAGGTCAGGGAGGACGGGCAGGAGCGGGCGACCCCCGAGGGCGAAGATGGAGCTGAAGAAGCAGTTGAACTGATGGCTGAAAGAGACGAGTCCATGGGGGATGGAGAGGAGTAAGGGGAGGAGGCCCGTGCAACGCTGGCGTGCTAGAGAGTTTCTCAGTTCTCTGCTGTTGCTGGTTAATCTGTCATTTAATCTGTTCATACCATGACCAACAAACCACATTCCTGCGCCTTCTAATTCTCTGCTTGAAGCTTGTATGTCTTGGTTTTCTTTTCTTTTTTTTGGGTTGGGTAATGTGTCCAAAAACACACATCACCATGGATCCATCCATTTTGTATCCTCCGTGGGGGAGGGGCGCCAATCTCATCTGACAGGGCGATAGGGCGGGGGTTTCACACCCTGGACAGTTCACCAGTCCATCACAGGGACACATATAGAGACAAACAACCGTTCACTCACACTCTGTCACACCTACGGTCAGTTCACAGTGTCCAAATTGCCGGGGATTAAGGCATTTTGGACACTCTAATCTGCATGTTTTAGGACTGTGGGAGGAAACCGGAGAAAAACCACGCACACACGCGGAGAACATCAGTCGATATAAATAATTATCATGATGATTAAAAGTTAATTTGTGGTTTTAAACAGAAAATGAACATTTCACAAATCTAAGGCAAAGCATTGATAGGAATGATGTGTTCAAATAATCTTTACACATTATATAAATGTTATATCTATACATGTTGAACCTTTGAAATGATATCCCTATATTATTGCCCAGCCCTAATTATTATTTCATTTCAAACTGTATTTTTCTCTCTCTCTCGCTCTCTTTTCAAACTTGAATTAACACGACTTGTGCCCAGATTAGAAGTTTCACAGGACAGAGGACAGACACCGAATCATGATGCAGCATCCTTGTTGCCCTTGTGTCACGGTTATTATCGTCGTCCCCCCCCACTTCAAGGTAGTCTCTTGAGCAAAAATTAGGAAAATGAATGTGATTTGTGTTTGTGTGCATTAACGTGACTGTGGTGTCTTGATATAATGGTAAGTTTATGGGATGGAGCTTCATGCTCGAGTGACGTCGATGGTCCTGTGTCATTTTGTGAAGTTTGTTGTCAGAAGATTTTGGAAAATGTCTCGTCACACACGGGGAGCTGAGAAGACACGAGTGAGGACGCCATGAAGATTCCACCAAGTCACCAGGACCAAGTGTTTATGAGAGAGTTTCAAAATGAAAACCTTGTACAGATACTCAGATAATTGCTTTCTTTTGTTTTTATAGTGACGTCCTCTTCTGTTGTTGTTTGTTTTTATTAAATCTGTCTGTATCCAACACTCACTCACTTCCTCAGAGACGAGCTGTGATGTTACGTTCGTAGCCTGAAACTGTCGGTGCTGCGAGACATTAGAGACGATGTGCAGCACGTGACACTCGGCGTTGTGTCTTATCTGTCTGTAATAAAAAAACTTTCAAATCAAAGGAATCAGTCGTGCACGGATGCTTTTTGGAGGATAAAACTTTGGTTTTATGTTTTCTAACACAAAGCTTTTGCTCACTCCAAAGACCTTGCTCATTTGTCTTTGTCTTTGTCTTTGTCTTTGTCTTTGTCTTGTCTTTGTCTTGTCTCCCCGGCAGATGAAAGTAACTGTGGGCGTCCGCGCGACACGTTGTGGTGCAGGAGTTATTGATGAGGCCGTAAGTGTTCGACGACTTATTCATTTTTACCACTTTTTTAGGATTTCACTGTCGGTGCGACTGTGTGTCTTTAAGGCACAGACACACACATTTGGCACAAAACACAACCAGAATAGTTGTCTGTCCATGCGGTCAGATGATGTCACCTTAGCACCAGCATTTCCTGTGTGTTTCCAGGACTAACAGTGATGATGATGATGTTGATGGACATACGTGTTCCTTCGTTTTTTAGTTTTAATGAGCATCGTAATCTATGAGGTACAAATGTACCTCATAAATTTTCACATCCAGCAGCATAATGGGCACAGTCATTATGAAATTAAAATGAATATTTGCCAATCTATTGTGACTTGAAATTAACTTAAAATCATTATTCTCCACAAACAATTGGCAACATATTAAAGGGAAGTAAATGTAGAGAGAAATGTCACATTATTTCGCACTCACATGCCGTTTTATTAGGTACACGTGTTTTCTTTCGGCTGCTTTTTTCCATTAGTATGTTTAAACGTACAGTGGCTATAAGAATGTGCAACACAGAGTGTCTTTATTATTTTAGCACTACAGAAGAAATCTGATGAAAAGAAAATCTTAATTTACTATATAATAACTTTAACTATATAAACACACCTGAGCAAAAAGTAAATGTTTTCAAATCGGATTGAATTTGTGAGAATTTGGAAATATGTCACAGTTCAAAGTTCACTTGGCTCGTTTTTTATGAACAAAAAGAAAAGAAAAACTAAAGTCTATTTTGTGATTTCTGCACAATTATTGCTACATTATAACACGACTAAAAATGTGATATAAAATCATAACTTTGACTCAACAACACTGTTTAAAGACTGAATATGTGACCTATAAACACACCCCCTAGGATGTCCATATAAGGAGTTGTGTTTTATTATTTTTTATAACCGTTAAAGGACAGGAGGTGGCACGTTGTCTGAGGTGTTGTATCTTCAGAGATGTTCTTCTTCATACTTTGGTTGTAACAAATCACCGAGTTCTTCACTGTTTTTCACTCTTTCTCCTCCGACCTCTGACACAAACAAGGTCTTTCCGCCCGGAGAACTATAGCACTCGCTGAAAATGTCCTCTTTTTGTTTCCTAACCTAGAAAATCCCAGTCGATCAGCAGTTTTTTGAGATACTCTGACACAACGGCCCTTTTTATATTCAAAGTTTCTTCTCCCTTTCTTCCTCATTCTGATGCTGCTTCAGCGGCTCGTTGTGACCTTGTCAATTAGATATTTGCATTAACGAGCAGTAGAGCAGGTGTACCTAAAAAAGTGGACGCGTATAAGACGCAGAGATCGCTGACTGAGTGTGAAAGTCATTTAAATCCTAAGCTGTGGTCTGGAATGGCTTTCGTCACCAGATGTTTTCACAGTCGAAGCCTCGGGAGATTTTAACTGATCGTACGCTGACAACGCTGCTCTCAACAAATGAGGCAACGTTATTTATAAAGATTGATGATCGCTCCCTACAGCTGAGGAGCAGGGAAACTTACGGAGACGCAGATAATCACTGTAAATTATTCCCCGAGCTGCACATTGTTCTGGTCTATGATAATAATAGCGTTGTCTCGTAGCATTTCAGGGGCATTTGTTACATTTCTCTCTGCAGCTCCCTCGGACACGTCTGGTTCGAGCGGCTCATCATATGAAAGGTCCGTCGGGGAGTCGGGGTGTTAGCCGGTTCGAGGGTCTGATGACTGTCCTCGGCCGTCTACTTCTTCTGTTGTCTATATGTTTTTTCTGCTTGCTGAGCGAGACTTAAAACATAAACTCAGTTTGCCCAACGTGCTCTTTGCCTCCGGTTCCAGAAATCTGGATGCAGGGAATAGGACGCGTTCCTTCCAAAGAAGAAGAGAACGATTCTGATTCTACAGTTTCCTCGGAGGCTGTGTGCGGAAGTACACCAGGGCCTGAAGTGAGCTATAGCCATGGTTCTCAAACTGTGGTTTCCCAACTTTAGTTTTTGGTTGCATGTTTGGTTCCCAGAACATTACTTTGTTACAACCTTCATACAACCTTTAGCGAACGTTCTCTAAACGTTTCCAGAATGTTCCCGTTACGTCACTTTTCTACAACCTTCATACAACTTAATTCCCAGAATGTTCCCCTATTTTTTTTTTCAAACTGGGGGGCGGGCCCCCCCTGGGAGGGCGTGGAGACTCTCCAGGGGGGGCGTGAGTTCTGTTTTTTAAGTCCTAACTAAAGTTTAGCAGGTGGAACTTTTGGTCTCGCTGTAAGCTGGACTCATTTAAGTGACGTACCACAACAAAACCTACACTGGTGACAAGGTTAGGATAATAGAGACGTTTCTGAGGGGCAAAAAGAAAACTGTGCAACTACAACAAGCCAACGTCAGCTGAACAGAACAATGATTCACGATTGTATTGTTAAAACAAAAAAATGAATTTCACAGCAAATGATTGATATTTGTTAAGTATTCTTTGTTATCCAAATGTATTTATTGTTTAAAAAATGACGCTATTATAGTTATTATAAGTGCACATTTCATATTTTTATTTGAAAATTGCTTTCTCACAAAGCAATATTGAGGTTATTTGTATCGCTAAAGCAAAAATGTTGCGAGGCCCCTGGGAAATTTCTTCCTCCAAAGGGGGGCCCAACAGAAAAAGTTTGGGAACCACTCCCCTAACGTTACTTTAGTGAAGGTTCTCTAAAGGTTCCCAGAATGTTCCCCTAAGGTTATTTTTATACAACCTTCATACAACCTTTAGAGAACGTTCTCTTAAGGTTACCAGAAGCATACCTAACCCTGAGTGAATGTTCTATAAAGGTTAGTTTTTGGTTTGGTGGTAACTAACCTTAGGAGAACCTTAGGGCAACGTTCTCTAAAGGTTTGTATTCGGCCCTTTGTTTTAACCTTTTGTCCAGAAGCTAAAATGAAACGCAGTCAGGGGAAGAGACTGCGGTGACGCACACTGGATTTAATGAAGTGTGAAACCCGCGGGGATGTCACGGAGATTATTGCCTTCCCGTGACGTTAATTATTAATCTCATTACATTACACGTTGCGAGTGAGAGATATGGGTGCAGATGTGTCGGCATACAAATTGGAATGCCGACAGTCACGTGGTTTTTGTTTGTTTGTTTGTTTGTTCAATGGCAGGATGGAGGAGAGGAGGTCACAGCATCACCGTGTCACTCGGGACTGACCTCACACTCTTGCCGTGACGTGTCACAACTTGTTTTCGCCTCCTAAATAAAAGGTTTTTCCACAGCTGAAGACAAAGACAGTCTCCAAAGAATCCTTATGATACTGGACCTCACAGCTGTCCACACACACACACGCGCGCGCGCACCAGGCTCTGGCTTTATGATGTGTTTATTTACATCAGGTTGATTCATTTGTACAGATTTGTACGACGACACGCGGTGTGTGTGTGTGTGTGTGTGTGCGCGCGCGCGGGGGGGGACTGCGCTCCTGCGTGGATCAGCTGCGTGAAAACCTTCTGAGAGTTGAGGTTCTCGCAGTTTTGGCGCGCTTCTCCGTAAACGCGTTTATCAGTTATCAGCTGATAGATTTGAAATATTGCCAGGGTTAGATCTTTAAAACAGTGAATAACATCCTTTAGATTTGGTCGTTGAATGGAAAACAAAATAATGTATTTTTCACACTTGGTGATAATGGAATCAAAGTGAGGAGAGAACAGAAGTGGGCGTCACTTGTGATTTTGTCTCGAGACATCTGTGGACCTGTGGACTTCATCCCGCAGCCTTGTTGCGCGCCGGCGCGTCTGTGTGTGTGTGTGTGTGTGTGTGTGTGAACTGTGCAGCACCACGGACAGCTCCGCAGCTGCACGCGCTTCCTTCAAACTTCAGGTGGCGACTCTCATCTCCTCCTCCTCCTCCTCCTCCTCCTTTTCTTCATTTCTTCATTAATCCTGCTCTGTTGCAGTTTCACACACAGAGATCATTTTCTTTTAGGGTTCATAAAACAACAACAACAACAACAACAACACGAAGCAAACGTCTCCTCTTCTGCAGAAGATGCTGCTGCTCTGGTTCTTTACCGTCTGTTCATCGCACAGCAGCAGCAGCAGCAGCAGCAGCAGCAGCAGCAGCAGCGCTGGACACCAAGGAGAGCTGCACAGGTAAGAGATGTGTTTGTGTGTTTGTGTGTTTCTCTGCTGATTTGTGTGGAATAACTTTACATTGGAAGAAAGTGTGCGTGTGTTTCAGGAGCTGACTTCACACTGGGTCTGGGGTTAGTTTGCGCGTGTGTTTTGTTGTTGGCACTATTGTTTGCATCTCTATTGGAGACAGTTTATTATTCTAATAGATCCATCTTTTTTTGTGAGATCCACGCGCAACCTATAACCACATGTGCGCGAGGCTGCTGAAAACTATTATGAAATATAGGCGCGGCAGCATCAGCAGCATCAAACACCCGCCATATCATTATAGTATACAGTGTCTCCATCTGGCAAAACGAGAAAAAGTGCGAAACGCAGTGCGGGGAAGTGGATTAGTGGAGAATTAGTTTGTGTGGCACAGTGTGTTGGTGTGAGCGAACGTGTTTTATGATGTGATCGTGTTTTTTGTTTTAAAAAGAAGGCGTTTCTTCTGACTTTTGAGCATTTTTATCCAGCGTGGTTGTAGATCTGATCCCACATTGTTTGAAAAACGGTAAAGACACAGATTGTGTGTCATCGTCAGATCACCATGAGGAATAGAAATGAAAACCCACCCACAAGGGCGCACATATTCGAGGTTGTGTCATTAACAGAAGCAAAATGTTGTGTGGATGCTTTGTTTCTTCTTCTCTACAGTCCCACAGGGATCTGTGCTGCATGTTCAGCAGATACAGACACAACAATGCATCCCATAATTATAAGCGTTTTTAGTAAACTATGACACCAACACTTTGACTGATCACCCATATACTGTATGTCCCAGAAATCTTCCTCCTCCTCTTCCTCCTCCTCCTCCTCCTCCTGTGAGACTAAGAGTGTAGGATGATGCATGTGTGAGCACAGCATTCACAGTGAGAGATGTTGATTAGTGTAAATTATTCAGGTGATGGCTGAGTGAGGAACACGCTGCCATCATCTCAACCAAGTACAGCAGCAGCAGCAGCAGCAGCAGCAGCAGGAGGAGGAGGAGGAGGCTGCTGCATGTCTGTGACCTGTGATGCCTCCACGGCTCTGACCTGCAGTCACTGTCCGTCACCTGACACAGAGGACACACACACACACACACAGTGTAGAAACAAGTTAGCAACAAAGCACAGGTGTCTAATTATCTGCAGAGAAAACAACAAACAAAGCTACTGTATGTTCACTCATAAAAGTCTCTCAGGTTAAACTTCAGTGCTATGATATAACACAGGTTTGTCTCGCCGTCCAAACTTGACCTCCTGAATCTCTCGACCCTGAGGTTTATCACCAGCCCTCGACTCTCGGGGCTCATTACTGTGCTTTATACTTTGCTGCTGCGATGGCCGTCCCTCACTTGGCGAAGGCTAACACTGTGTGGTGCACGGCCATTTACGAAAGTTATCTTCGCAGAAGTTTTCCTGCCTGTTTATAGTGATAAACTTTTTTCCTCTTCCTTTTTCTTATTGTTCAGCCCATATTAATCATTTTTACTTAAACAAAATCTAAAACGATGCAATTAGCAAATTGCAAAAGCTACGATGAAGTTAGAATATTTTCTGATTGTTTTTTGTTAAAATCATCATTAAAATCACGAGAGATTTCACTGAAAATCAAACATTGTGATCATTATCAATATCAACTGATTATAGTAATTATAACCTTTGGCCCTAAAGGTTATTTACTATAACCCAATATTATTGTTCAGCCCTTTAAATCATTTTTTAAATGAAATTGCAAACAGCAAAGGCTGCGATTGACGTTGAATTATTGTTATTTTAATATAAATGTAACTCATACATGTACACAGGGTGTTTTCACTCTCGCTGCCAAAAAGAATCACTTCCTGTGTGCGGCACAGCGGTGTCACCGGGCGACACCAGAGATAACCGTCGCATGGAGCTGATTATTCATCGTAGTTTGACGTTTGTTTATTACATTGAGAAGTGACGCGCTGCACTTTTATAATTCCAGTCCATTCATCGTTAATTTACACTGCGTAGCTTTAATTTCTGCTTAACATCTGCTTTTGCTCCATCATCACTCGGCGCTCTCTGAACAATGAGCTGCGGTTGTATCAGCTGCCAGAGATTAAATGAGTGTATGATGAATCCCTCCAGTCCCATGAAAAAGGACAGTTTGATGGCTTGGACTTCCTCCACACACACACACACACACACACACACAGTGAGACACACAGATCTGGGTTGGATGTGTGCCACTGTTTTGTGTATAAAGTCACTCTGTACGATACACCTGGTGCCTATAGCATCTGTGAAATGAAATATTTAAAGTCTCGCTGCACACTTATGTACGGGCTGGAGTCGCAGCGAGACGACAGAACATCTGCTCCAGTGAGACTGTGACGAGACACACGTGACGTTTGTTTGTTTGTTTGTTTGTGTATGTGTGTATGTGTGTGTGTGTGCTTCTGGTTCAGGTATACGAGATAACAATTCAGACACTATTTCAGCGTAGAACACAGAGCATTCCGGCTGCTTTTATTGTGTTTAAACATACACTATCTACAGAGGTTATAAGAATGTGTAATAGAGCGTGTCTTATATCCTGTTTTTCAGCACAACCTGGTAAATCTTTCCATTTTCACCGACTATATAAACACACCTGAGTAAAATGCACTCAAAATGTTTAACCCCCAGTGCTCACGTGGCACAGATCTGTGTCACAGTTGCACCCATGATACATTGCTTTGGGAATAATATACAACTCCTTTTATGGACATCCTGGGGGTGTGTGTTTATAGGTCACATATTCAAAGAATATGAAAATGGAATTAAAAAAATGGTGTTTTTTTCCCGTGTTGTTGAGTCAAAGTTTTTAGTTGTGATATAAAGAAGCAATAATTGTCACAAGTCACAAAATTATTTATTTTCTTTTTGTTGTAAAAATGAGCCGAGTGAACGTTGAACTGTGACGTATTTCCAAATTTCACAAATTCAATCCGATTTGAAACATTTTGAGTACTTTTTGCTCAGGTGAGTTTATGTAGTTGGTGAAAATGGAATTTTTTTGCCTAGGTTGTGCTGAAAAAAACAATATAAAACACTGTATATGGATGCAGTGACAGTATACAGTCGTGTATTTAAACAATTTGAACTCAGACACTTCCTTGATGCTGAATTACTGAAATGCAGTCGTTATAAATAACTCATTCTAGTTTTACAGTCTCTGTGTTTACATTTGCATCTCAGCCACATCAACGCCTTGTGTTGATTCATCCTACACTTCCTGCCCTTACTAGAATAAAAATCAGTCTCCATCAATATTTAATAAATAAGGAGTAACTTGAAAGTGTAGACTTATTTGAAATGATTCTGTGCTTAATTTAATTTACATGGAGTGTAAAGGTTTCTCCGATCAACAAAGAGTCAGACGAGTTTTTCACTGCTGCTGACGTGGTGTTAAACCTTTAACACCGAGCGCATCGCAGACGACACTTAGCATTACCGTAGTTACGCAAAGTTTTGTGCTGTCGGGAAAAAAACCAGCGGTTTCTGAAAGCTGAGAAGTCGCATTTCAAAGACAACGTGTGGTTATTTATGGTAATTTCAAGTCTTTGTCAACAGAGAGGAGAGAGTTGGAAAAACATTTCATCATTGTTATGCTAAATATGTTTTATACTGTTGCAATTTCAAATGTAACCCTTTAACACCTTATTTTAACCATAAAAGGACCAGAAAATGTCCTGTGACTAATTACTTTTGATCATTTTTCCAGAATAACTTTCAATATCTAACATTTATTTACAATTTACTGCATGTTAAAATGGTGTGTTAACAATTTAAAATGAAGTTTTATTTAGAAAAAACACTGTAGATTTTGGGTGTTAATACATTCTGACAGTTTGGTTGTGAGCGTTTTTGAGACGCATGTTGTGAGCAGTGTTTGCCGCTGGAGTATTATTTTATCAGATTAATCTTGTGACCTGTTGTAGGTCCTGACCCTCGGGTTGGGAACCGCTGCAGTTAAAATGCTGGTCTGCAATCACCTCATGTTTAATAGCATTCATGGTGATCCAGTATGTGATCGTGCTGTGACTAAAAGGTTCATTTCTCAGAGATGAAGACATTTCATTTATTACACGTTCACTTCTCACCTTTATTTGTACGAGCACAAAATGAATATTATGTTATATTGTATAACTATTCCCCACGCTTGGGTTATTATTACTCATTACTATTTATAACTTATTGTTTTTATTCATTTTCAAACGTCTCTCAGTCAGTTTGGCAGAAAAGATGACATATGAGTAACCAGATTTTTTAAAGCCAAAAACCTGCAACAAAGATGGAAATCCAAATTACGGATTATAATTAAGGATTATAACCACTTACAAACGTGAGCTCTCATCTCATTGCATTTAAAACAGCATCCTAATGGTTTTCTTAATAAAAATAAAATGAAAAAACCTGATGTTTTTAGGCCACTTTGTGTGGTGCTGTGACGATGAATAATGCAAAGATACAATAAAAACCTTTAAAACAAAAAGTGCCACATGTCCATTTCAGTGTTGGAGCCAATCACAGTCGCGGCAGTAATGATCTGTGAGAGACAAAGAGAGACGATGAATGTTTGATGAGGGAGGCAAAGCGAGGCTTCTGGGAGGAGAATGGACTATTGAAGACATGCAAGGGATTCCCACTGTACAGGTGCTGCAGGAGGAGGAGGAGGAGGAGGAGGAGGAGATAGATGATAGATCTTTGAAAGATGGGACAGGCTGTTTGTAACACAGGCATATAGGCAGACATGCTGTAAGATGAGGTTGGCCGTATGATAATCAGCATGATATGAGACTCCTTGTCCATTTACCGACTATCTAAAGTGAATGTAAGAGCTCACTCGTGTGATAGAAATCGGTCACATTGAGGCAATGAGCCCCCTGCATTGATTTGGGTCTTCTTAATTGCAATAGCTGCTACTCAGAGAATGCCTTAAAATTCGAACTGGAGGCGCCTCCTCCTTCTCCTCCTCCTTCTCCACACTCTCTAATTGCTAATCGTATAAATGACCTTATTCCGGAAAGGTCAGCAGTTGTGTTTTTGTGGAGACGTTTGATTGTTTAACACGTGAAAGTTCAGGTCTCACATTGATCCAGTCAATCTTCCTGGCAACAGTAAGTCATCGGGATTCTAGTGCACAGTTGCTTTCCTGGTGCTTTTAACAGACAATTCATGTTAGTTGTTGAACACCACGACAAAGATATGACGATAAATATAGAAATAAGTGAAAAAATGGTATCATTATGTCCCTGTCAACAACATGGTTGGGGTTCTAAGGTGAGTGCTCTACATCTATCTAGAGCTCAAACTATCCTCAACTATTCTGATCATCGATTGATCGGTTTGAGGCTTTTTTTTCATAATTAAAAAAAGATTTCGGATTGTTTTAGCTTCTTAAATGTGAATATTTTCTTGTTTCTTTGCTCCATACAACAAAGAAATCATTAAATACTGAATCATTCTGGTTTGTGGCTGAAACGAGACATTGATCAACGTGTTTTCTTTCATTTTATGGACCAAACAATTAATCGTGAAAATAATCGTCAGATGAATCGATTATGAAAATAACTGTTAGTTGCAGCTCTACATGCATCATAGTTCAGGCAGTACAGTCTTGTGATTGTATACTGTGCATGTTTAACCCTTAGAACACAGAGCATTTCGGCTGCTTTCTTCCATGACTACAGTTCAAAGTTCATTTGGCTCGTTTTTATGAACAAAAGTTAAAAGAAAATCCACATCTATTTTGTGACACAATGTTGCTACGTTATATCCCGACTAAAAGTGTGATATAAAATGAATCATAACTTTGACTCAACAACACATAAGAAGACGAAAAAGAAGCAATGCGTGTTTTAAAGCCTGAATATGTGACTTATAGACATGTCCATATACATCCTTGTCCTTGGGCAAGACACTTAAGCTTTGTATATTGTAGTATTTTTGAAAAATTGTGCTTCCCAACCTCAGTTTCCCCTGAGATGAGAAATATCTTCATTTGTCCTGTTAGCTTAACCGTTAGCAAAGATGGCGGACACTGTTTACACTCTGGGAACGAGGTCCCGCCTCCCTACGAGTGAGGCTAAAAACCGTGTGGTATGAAATACCGTATCATGTCAAGCAGATTTGAGTGGTCATAAAGACTAGTATATATAGACTAGTATATATATATAACTATATAAATACAGACCATTTACCATAGAAGGAGTTGTGTATTATTCCCACATGGGTGCACCAAGGGTTCATATTTTAAATAATAATAATATATCATAATTTCATTGTAATAGTATATTGTGCAACCATCCTCGGGTAAGATGACCTGTCAATCTTCTACAAATTGTGTGTTTTTTGTTTTTTAATGTACCAGAGAAGCTAAAGTCGGCTTCTTCCTTAAAGAAGAAAACAAGTTACTGTTGACACGATTCATGATTAATAATTCCTCTGCCTTGGCGTGACTGATGAGTTACTACACGTGTTAGTTACTTAGTCGGGCAGTAAATTCATTATTTGGAGATGAAAGTATGTGTTTAGTATGTTAACGTCTCTGCAAACATGTGCTAAGAAGAGTGTTTGATTCAAATATTCTTTCTTATAGACTTGCAGAGAAGCTTCCATTTTTTTTTATTTTTCAAATCTCAACAATGCAGCTCTGAAATGTTGCTCACTGAAAGTTTTTTGTTTTTCTTTTAAATTAAATTATTATTATTACATCATACAAAACAATACAATAGATATTGTTTCTGAGCAGCTACGACACGTACAGATAAAAACACGGATGCTTCTCTGCATTTTCAGAGGAGCTGTTTTATCAGTTTTGTGGGAACTCATTTAGCAGCGACTCCAATGTAATTGATTCATTAATATTCAAAAGTTACTTTTTCTTAAAAGCCTAAAATCACTTGTAACAGCTTCTCAAATATAAGAATGATCTGATTTCTTTGTTTCATGCAGAGAAAAGTAAAGTTGACCGTACGTGATGATGGAATGAATCAATGCTCTGGTGCTTTAATATGTTTTTAATAGTTTTTGGATTCAATTAAGTCCCTGGCTTTAGTGTTTTCATTTGCTGGCAATGGATTATTAATAATCCCATCATTTTAATGTGTGTCAAGGAATTCAATTACATATAAAATATTCAATAGCTTCATTTGACACAGATGCTCCCAGGATTTGAGCCTCTTGCACCGTGGCCGTGCGTGCACACAAGTGTGAGCACTCTCCCCATTAGCAGACCATCTTCAGTCGCCCACCCCCACCCACCCCCACCCAGAAACGTTCTCTTTGTCAGCTGGAAATGTGATTTTAGGGGAAGCCTGACTCCCATTACCTCCGCTTCCTCTTAACTAGGCTGTGAGTCGTCCCTCAGGGATCTGCAGCCCGCTCATCCACATGGCTCAGGGCTGCGTATACGGAGGATGACCACCACTCTTCGACACTTGCTATCGCCTGGGGGGACATTACCATATTAATGCTGCACTTCACTCCTGGGACAAATGAGTGTCATTAAAAAGAAAGAAAGAAAACCTCAAACTCCTCTTCCACTGCTGCCCACACTTTTCTTTTTTCCTGCCCTCCTGCATCTGCTATGTTTTTCTCCTCCCATTCCTTCACACAGTCTGGTTTGAAGTGTGCAAGAGGCTGGCAGGCTTTACGCTCTTGAATTAAAAAGGCCATCTGGTGAAGAGGGAAACAGAGATGGTTGTATAGGAGGAGAGAGGAGAGAAAGGAGAGTTTGTTTTTTCCATTTTTTTCTTTCTTTGAAGTTAACACGTAGACAGAATCCTGGGTGTGCTGTTACATCTAAACAGTAAATACTGCTACTACTTACATGCCTGTCATTTATACACACATAGTATTTTTGGAATGCCAAGAATAGTGGGTTTTGTGATGCATGTTTTCACCATTCATGTGTCCACACGACACTTTAACTCATAGAATATAGTTTTTTAACCTCCCCACATATCTGTGCCTCATCATTCATTAAAATTGTTTAAATACACAACAAGTGAACTGACGTATTTCCAAATTTCACAAATTCGATCCGATTTTAAACATTTTTAGTACTTTGGTATGTTTATATAGTTGGTGAAAGGTTGTGCTGAAAAACGGATATAAGACTCTCTATATTGTATATTTTCATAGCCTCTGTATATACTGTATGTTTAAACATAGTAATGGAAAACAACTGCCGAAATTTGTAAGGGATAATATTGGAAAATATTCTTAGTATAGTCCTATAGCTCTTACTCACTGGCTGCCAATGACGTCTACAGACGTCAATTTAAATACAACCACAGCCAATGGCCGCTAATCGACAGGTGTTTGGAGTGAAGTATTCACTGCGATGTCTTTCTGATGCATCGCAGACTTGAACTCATTACATTTATATTTAATACAGAGGCCACTGCGATGACTCCAGCCAACACAGCCAATCCTACAAACCAAGACGGGGCAATGGCAGCTGAAACACGAACAGGAGGAAAGAAAAAAAAGAAAAAAATCAAGACAAGTGTGAAAGAAATCACAGAGTGCATGTGAAATCAGGCTAAATTAAGCCTGGCTTTTGCACATCGTTCCTCATGTTACTTCTCATCATGTGATATCATGATGAGGCGGAGCATTTGGTGGCTCCTTCTGGTGGGAGATCGTGTCATGTATGAACCCCCCCACCATCACCAGTTACTCATGTTGTGTGAACTCACAATGGACGCACAGACTTCCAGTCACAAGACAGTCAAGTGTGGGATTCACAGTGATTCTCATAACTCTGTAAAGTCTGTCTGTGTTGTGAACTCTTGGCTTTCACATGAGACTGGGAACATGGCCTGAACATAATCTGAACTTAGGGTCCGTCTTAAGAAAACAAAACCAAACTAACAACACTTCTCAATACATATTTACAAAAACTGCTTATTACAGATTATATGCTGGACTATTTCATATATATATATATATATATATATATATATATATATATATATATATATATATATATATATATATATATATATATATATATATATACATATACATCATTTGTTTGCAGTCTGTTTGTGATCATAGTATAATCTCATATTTATGTGTACATATGACTAATGATAGTAATAATAATAATAATAATAATATAATAATCATGTTAGAGATGCTGCATTAAAACCAAAACCCCCTTAAGCACAGAAACATCTTTTCTAAAAGTTTTGAATACAGTCTTCCAGATTGTCCCTGGACAATTGCGGCTTTTCTCAAAGTTTGCAGGTTATCGGTAACTTTATATTTACTTTACAAAATGAGTGTGGAATAAATCATTTAACTCTTGGCAAGAAGCAAAGAACCATATTTCCCAAACTGTCAGACTATTTCTTTGAAGTTATTTTGCCTTAAAAGTAGAAACTTTGCTAAAATTGGAGAGGAGATTACTAACCTCACTGCTTGAGACTTAGTCAGCTTGTGTAAAAAGGATGTTTTTTTCCAGGAGAAAAAGTTTGTGCTGTTATAATGTGTTGGAACTTGCAGTATAATGAGCAGGGATGGGAAGAGCCCACTGGAGACGGAGGCTCCCTGTGGGAGTGCAGGATTGGGGAGAAGACTGACACTGTGTCAGCCAGAAACCCTTTAGTCACCATTCTCTCTCAAGGCTGAACGCACACATACTTTACCGGAATGACTGCAGACACAACTCTACTGAGAATAAACATATTCAAACAGTTCCCAACACTGTAGTTTATTTTGCCATGTGAGTATTTATGGAGGCAATGTTTTCTCATAATGCAGAGATAAACTTTAGAATATACTCCCCTAACCCTGAAGCCATCCTGTTCTACAGTTGTAGTCTGTCTGTCTGTCTGTCTGTCTGTCTATCTAGCAGTTAGCTTGCGAGCTATCAAGCTAGTCTGTATCTATGACAAAGCTCTGACGTTTACCTAACAGTTTCTGGTCAAGTATTGAAGAATGATCAAATATGTGATATTATTAAAGTCCTATTTGATCAGATCATTGTTTTATTTGTCATTAGAACAATATTTGACGACGTCTCCTCAGTTTGGACACGATGCAGTTTCTCCCGTAGGATCCAGCCAGCACTATGCATGCATGGTCAGACTGGCCCACTTGCTTTGGTCTGTCTTCCACTTCCTTTTCACCCTCTATATCTTCTGGCAAGTTTCCATGGAAACAAGAGGGGGGGAGACGGAGAGAATAGAGAGAGGGAGACAAGAAACAGAGAAAAATCCCAAAGAATGGGGTCTGCAGCCCAACGCCCTTCGAGAGCTTTATGTTGTTTTTAATGGTGAGTTAGTACTTTGGCGACAGATGTGAGTAATAAACACTCAACTCACCTGCTCTGGTTTTCACAATTTCTCACCAGCGCCGTCAATTACTGCACGTCATCTGGATTGACACGTTGAGACAATTGATGTGACGGATCACTCTGGCTCGTTAATACACTCTATGATAAACTCTTGCTTAATGAAGCCGCTGGGATTTGTCAGGTCTGACACCCAGAGTGAACACAAACCCCCGCGTCTCTTCTGCTGCTGTGAAGTGGATCCGCTTTAACTCCCTTCATGGAAGTGTCAAGTTAAATCAGGATCTATCGATCTATCGATCTATCGATCTATCATCTTGCTAGTTAGCTATTGGGGTCAGCACAATACTGACAAGCTAAATTACATTTATTAATGTGGTGGTAGAAAGACAACAGTATACAATTAAAGATATATATAAAGATTAAAGATAACACACGTCCTATTTTATGAATAGTTTGGTAAACAGAGTGTAAGTTGTCTGTTTTCATGCAGAGATTAGAAGATCAATACCACGTCCTTTCAGGCAAGTCTTCACTTCCCCCCACTTTTTTCACTTCAAATGAAAAATTCATACCCAATATCCAAAAATGTGACACTTGGCAGATGGAAAACAATTTGAAAACAATTTGAAGAGTTAATGTAGATTTAGATAAAATCCCACTAATTTAGTTTGTATGCATGAAAGGGATTTTAATACCTTGTTGTTTATGTGGGGGTTGCTCTGGATGAATTGTTTTTAAGACTGGATAAGTACTTCATTTGCTTTGACCAAATGTTCCTTTGCTATATTTTCCTTGGGTGTTTTCTTTTGTCTCTGTAGAGTAGAGGAGCATGTGCACACGTGATTATCAAAGGTTGTTTTTTTTGCAATTATCTCCCTCAGAAAAAGAAGTAAAATGAGGTCAGACAGACACTAAAACAAAATCACACTCTCAGAAAAGCCTTGCACAGGGACAGATTTATAATGCATGAGAAAACCTGAGAGAACTAATTGGGAGATTTTTGTGGTTTACTCGATGGATGATAAATTCTGCCTTCAAGATTTGGTCAACACTCAGTTGATTATTTGTAGAAAATGAAGTCCTTCAAACGTAAACTTGTCAAATGGTAATTGTCTTGTAATTTGTGCAGAAATGATGCTATGACTAATGAACGGTTTCTTTTTAAATTCTGGAATAAAACCACCACCAGCAATTAGCATCACCTGATCACTAATGGATGCAGATGATATACATGATAACATGGCACAATGGCTGTTTCTCAATATCTATACTTGTGTGTACTTGTGTGTACTTGTGTGTACTTGTGAAAACGTCATCAGCCTCAGTCCAAGTTCTGTTCCAATGCTCAAGTATGTGAGCAGCGAGTACGGACGTTTTACCAAGTATGCATCGGGTGGTGACTAGAGCGTACTTGGGAAAGCCATGTATCCCAGAATGCATTTCGGTGGAACTTAGCAGCAGATAATACAAATATAAACCTGAAATAAATATTTTTCTATTTTACAATGTTTTAATGTCATTTGAGGCGAGAAATTAGTCATTTAGAATTCAAACATGTGGTTTGTGTATTGTGGCTCAGACGTCGCTGTCATTAGATGCTCGGTGTGATCCATAGATTTGTTGTTATTTTGTTTTTAATTTAAATGTTTTGACCTGACAGTTTGAAAGTTTGTATATTATTAATGTTTTATTTATTTTAACTTTGAATTTCAGATTTACATTAAAGTCGCACGGTCATTGTATCTGTATTTAAATATAATATGTACATATATACACACACACACTACTCTACAATGCTGTAATATATCTATTTCCACATTGTCTGTATATTTTAATAAAAATAATAAGTTAAATATTTAAAATGTGAAAATAATAACTATATATATGCATTTATTAAAAGTATTTCATATGAGGCTTAAGCACAATTCAAACAGTAGAACAAGGAAGTACGCTGCTGTTCCAATTGAAGAATCATACTTGTGTACTCCCGTACTTGGCGAGTACATACTTCCCAAGTACGCAAGTACATACTTGCGTACTTGGGAAGTATTGAGAAAAGCCAATGTTTCCTGAGACAAAGCCGTCATTGTACTCGCACTCAAAGGCTGTGACTGACTTTTCTCTGTGTTTGATCTCCAGGCTGTAATCTAGGAAAACTCTGAAAAAGAGAGGGACAGAGAAGATGGCACTGACCCTGTAAATGGCCTCTGCGAGAATAAAAAGACGGATGCTGTGAGATCCGCTGCTGCAGAGGCTTTCTCTTCTCCTCTTTGGTGCTGCCACGATCAAACGCTGACCATTCGCCGACCACAAACCGCACGCAGGACGGCGACCTAACTGTGCCTAGGGATATGTCATTGGGGAAATCCCCTGTGTGGGGGGTGCGCCCTGTGCCCCGACCTCTCCGGCTGTCCCACCTCAGCCTGCTGTGCTTGTGCGTGTCTCTCTTTGCCCAGGCTCCCCAAGGTTTGCCTGCGGTAGGTTATAACACTGACTTTAAGAGGGAGATCACGCTGGATGGGGATTTGATGATTGGCGGCCTGTTCCCCGTGCACCAGAAGGGCGAGGGGACAGAAGACTGTGGGAAGATTAATTCTCAGAGAGGGATCCAGAGACTGGAGGCCATGCTGCTGGCACTGGATGAAATCAACAAGGATGAGCACATCCTACCAGGGATCAGACTGGGAGCTCATATACTGGACACTTGCTCTAAGGACACCTACGCTCTGGAGCAGTCTCTGGAGTTTGTGAGGGCCTCGCTCACCAAAGTGGACGACAGTGAGTACACGTGCCCCGACGGCTCCTACGCCATCCACGACGACATCCCTCTGGCAATCTCTGGGGTCATAGGAGGCTCCTACAGCGACGTCTCCATTCAGGTAGGAACGAATGAAAACTGCATGAGTGGCCGTGATGCGATGATTAATCTCCAGCTTGATGTTTGGGATCATCTTTATTTCTTCTCGTGAAATGAGCTGTCGAAACAACTTGTGTCTTTCTCAGACACGGCAATTACAAAAAGATTATTTCATTATTTCAGATCAGGCAGCGTTAATACACAGATGTGTTCCCTGAAGAATGATTCCCCCCAAAAATCTGTGTCTGCAAGACATGAGAGACATGAGAGTTGTGATTGTGTAAAAGCACCTGTGTGAATATTTTATCCCACAGTCGTAGATGTGATCGTGTTTACAGACACACACCGTGGAGGCGTGATTGATATTTCATGACTAGAATGTGTGAGCAGAATAAAAAGGTCAATTTAGCTCCAGAATCTGGATCTGCAATACCAGTATTTATAGAATTAGGTAGGAATCCGAGCTAATGAAAAGGCAGTAAATGCATGAGTGGGCTTGCCACATCACATCCATAACGCAGATTAATTTTCAGCTTGGCATTAAGATCATCTTTTTTTTTCTTGTCATAAAATGACTTGGTCCAAATGCGATGTTAATCTTGTGAGACGGATAGAGGAGCGCAGACGTGATAGATGGTCACATGACCGTCCATTTACACTAAAGTACCTTGTGCAATTATCCTTTGCAAGATGTTAACACGGGCGACTTAATGAGTATTGGTTTACCTGCGCGGCCATATGCTTGGCTGATCTAATTTAAAAGATCTCTTTCTCTTTCACCGGTAATTCACACTCGGGCAGCAGTCCTGTCAGACGCAGACAGATGTTACAGATGTTGTTCTCAGGACAGGCAGACAGGGTGACTGGTGACGGCAGATGAAAGCTCTGCTAATTGGCTCGCCAAGTCTTCCGCTCTAATGTGACTGACATCGGTGCAGTTTTGAAATCGTGGCGACGGGAGATAGCGTGACACGGACGAGCGCGGAGCCTTAAAGCATTCGTTTAAACTCATCATCCTGGTTCAGTCAGCCAGAGGAGTGTGTCTGCTGTCTCTGATGATGAGCACGGTTCACCTCACACACACACACACAGAGACTCATGTTCCAGTGTTTGTCTGAAGCGTGGGATGTACCTCCTCTATCATCTAGAAATAATGTATCCAGTTGATTACTGTGACATGCAGGGCCGACCATGGACAAGTGGACAAAGGGAACTTGCCGTGTGACTGGAAGGTTGCTAGTTTGAGTTCCCCTCTGGTGAAGGGGCTGGGCTACCAATGAGCATGGTATCTATTGCTCATTGTAAATTGAGTTGCTTCAGGTGCCACATGGTTGGTGTAGTGGTTAGCACTTTAGCCTTTGAAGACCTGGGGTCTTTCTGCATCCAGTTTGCATGTTTTCTCTGGGTTCTCCAGCTTCCTCCTGCAGCCAAAAAACATGCATTTGGGGAGAGAGTGAATGGTTGTTATCTCTATACGCGCCGGTATAGTTCAAACATTCTTTATAGCTCCTAAACAAAAGGTTGTTGTCTTCCTGTTGACTAAATACAATGCTAAACATGCAGTACGCTGCACAGGGATACATTACATTGACTAAGAGACCCAAGGAGATGATGTATGACGAGGATCAGGACACGACACCTATATGAAGGGATTCCTGTTGGAAAGGACGGGAAAACCAAATAAAGGATTTGATAAATGAGCTGTAATTTTAGAGAAACCCGGCATCTGGGGCTCCTTGGGGAGTGTCCTTGTCTTGCGGTAATTTATGGATGTACTATTACAAGCCTGAGGTCTGAGGTCTGCCCTGGCTTCTCAATGAATCTTCCCCAGCAGCAGGAGTGCACCACAGGACACAGATCTGGTTCTCACCATGAATAACCCTGTATGTTCTAATACAGCGCTGTTATGAGGCGTGCTATCTCCTGGTGAACATCCATCATGGCAGACGACTGCACAAACAGCTTCTGCAAATATAAATCCTGCTTACACCCTCCATTTTTAACCATGTGGCCTTTTAATAATTATGTGATCACACCATTATGTTCATAACACTGTCTCTCCTATGACTTACTGCTTTACTCTGATGTCTTAAAGATGTTCTCTGTGGAACACAGGGTGCTATCCTGCTATTTTGTGTGTGTGTGTGTGTGTGTGTGTGTGGGGGTTGTTATTACACAGGACATTTTATTTGAACTTCTCTGTCCCTTGTAGCTCCTGGGTTTGTACATAATCTACAGCCAGTCAGACCTTTGAGTGAACCAGGCCGGCAGATCCTTTAGTCAGACAGTGTGTGTGAGTGAGTGTGTATTTGCAAGACGACTGACTATATTAGTTTAAATGCCCCTGATCACCATGGCGACGTGGTAGAACATGGGCAAAGTGACAGGTGGTGAGAACGCCGAGTGCTGTCTAAATCTGTCACAATGAAGGAGCGGGTTGCTGTGCTGCTGGTGTTTTAGTGCGACGATCATGGATACGGGGGCGAGTCTGGCTGCAGGCCCACAGCCATGCTGGCATTTACACGGGCACAGACTGAGTTCAGTGTGGAGGCGAAGTTTCATGACGTTCTCGCAGGCTCGAGTCCCGCTTTCCCCATCTGTGGTTGCAGCCGGGCTGTCTGGTGGTTTGGCAGCGGTGTGCGTGTGCACACAGCGGATGAACGGGGATCAAATGAGAGCTCATGTTTCACAGAAACACTGACACAGTGACAGGCAGATTCCATCGAAGAGAGGGTGTGAGTCACGTGGCGTCGTATGGCGTCGAACCGTTAAACAATGCGCGCTTGTATCTTAAACAGTCTGCGATGCCATCTGGGCAGTTTGAGTGAATCTACTTGTAACAATATTTATGAAATTCAAGTGTTTCTGTCTGTGCAAGGTAATGAGTAATGACCCTGGCATCAAGATATCGTGTCATTATTGTGTACGGAAATCTGAGATGCTTTAATTATATATAACGATTTTTTTTAATATTCATGTCATTCAAGGCCGTCACAGGCAGCATCTAAAAATACCTGAAAGATGCGTGTTTTTAACATGACTTGATTTACAACATCGGTAAACATCTCATTGCTCGTTTCAGGTCTTCTTCAGTGAAACATGAAGCTAATTTAGTAACTTTTGTCCTTTTAATATTAAAGGACATTTTAGGGCAGGGTTGGAGGTCCTTGGAGCAGGCTACATTTTCCTCCAGAGCACAAGAACGTGCAAAGAACACAGAAACTTTTGGTACTTTTTAAGTTTTTTGGATACTGAAAAACAAATACTCAGGCCTTGCAGCCCTTTCTGGGCGTTTAGTTGTCGCTACCGTTCAAACGCAGCCCCGGTGTTCACTCTGGTCTTGGATCGCTCTGCATCAGCCTTTTTTTTGGCAGTAGCTTTTCCCAAAAAACGTCTTTTGTTTGCAATTTAGCAAACTAGCATATCCAAGCGAAGCCTGGTTTCAGGTGACGTCCGTGAACGTCCGGATGAAAACCTCAACAAAGCACTGGCCAATAATGGTGAATCTCAAGACTTCAAAACAGGAGTTCAGATTCTCATCGGTGACATAACAGCGGGTTGCCCTTCTGTCACTCAACCTGCTGATTAATCAATCAACTTGTTTTGAATAAAATCAAAAGAAAGGCAGTGGGTTACCAGTGCTGCTTTCCCCTCACCTCACATGCTTTGCTGTTCTGCCATGTCTCGGTGCAGAGGCTGATTCAGGAGCTCCGTGTGCTGACAGAGGGTCAGACGCTCTGACACGCGCTCGCTGCTTTCAAACCGTTGAGATATTTCCGTCTCGTCGAGGTTGGGATGTGCCCAGAAACACAGGCGCGCTGTGACGGCTGCGTGTCGCGACCTCGCCGCTCCCATTTATACACGCGTGCGTCTCCCTGTTGAAAATAATTGATTGTGTGCGTAACATGACATTGCCCGAGAACGACCCCGTACTCTTTACTGCCCTTAGGACTTGTGCTAATTGTGTTTGACATTCTACAATCGCAGTCCAAGAACATCTGGCCTCAGGCTTGTTTGGGTTAAGATATGAACGGCACTACTGTATATACTTTTGTTACCCTGACAGCAGCCTGTGCTGCTAAATAAGAGTCTGTGGTAAGAGAGAGTATCCCCCAAGCAAGAGATCAAGATCTCCAACCTCACATTGTCAAATGCTCAAATGTTAAAATGTCAAGGCATACAAATAAGAGGGAAACTGCAATC
Organism: Solea senegalensis; assembly: GCF_019176455.1. Taxonomy (NCBI): domain Eukaryota; kingdom Metazoa; phylum Chordata; class Actinopteri; order Pleuronectiformes; family Soleidae; genus Solea; species Solea senegalensis. Next base: position 25,649,812 of record NC_058024.1, on the reverse strand, counting down.
TGTGAACAATGAAAACAGAAAAAGCAAAAATATCTTCATCTGGAGGCAAAACACTGGCTGATATGTTTTGGATGAAAGCTCTTATTGTGTAACAGAACCTGTGTGAATGAATTGGAATATTTTAGCTCACAGCCTGTGCTGTGGTCGTTCTTACAGATTAATGAGACGGGAGAAGAAACACGCGCCAGGATGTGTGCTGGAATCTAAAGATCTAGATCCTTATATTTGAAAATGTGTGCGTGGAATAATAAGGGGACTTTATTATAAGCTTTTGAGGAGCTCGAGAATCCACGATACCCTTATTTATAGAACTGTCTTCATCTGTCAGCAGACAGCGCCGACCTCTCCAGCGACTATGTGTCATACAAGGGACTTCGACATGAACACACACACACAAACACACGTGACACACACATGACACAATCCACGGCAGAATGAACAATAATGATGAGAGATATCAATAAAACCATGCAATGAAAATACATAATTCATGGTTAAAAGAAAGGAACGTGCTCCTGAAAACGTAAATAATTCACAGGTGATTGGATTATTCAGTGGCTCGGCAGAACCCCTATTAGTGACACAAAGTCAGGCGTGTTTCCTGGTGTGTGTGTGTGTGTGTGTGTGTGTGTGTGAAGACTTTTAAACTTGGGGAAGTGAGAGACAATGAGGCGATAATGCAGTGAATTCACAGAGGAAGGGAATGAAATGAACGGACGTCGTTTGGTCTCGCTGCTTACGTGAATGAGATGTGTATGAAGCGTCAGGGTGAAGGGGCAGGACCTGCTCAAAAAAACACATCCTTGCTCTAGATATTCATATTTTCACCCAGTGAATGCTGTTGCCAGGCAACTAAATCTTAAGAAATAAACTAATAAGTAATAGCTATACACATATACTGCATATGTGTGTTTTTGCGAGCACTTCTGTATATGTGTGATACTGAGTAAAGCTAAGGACCGCTGCAGTGGGAATACAGTGTTATTGCTGCAGAAGCTCACTGAGACGGTCTTCTGGGAGGAGCAGATGGGCTTTTCATGTAGAAGAAGAAGAAAAAAAAGAAAAGATGACATCTCCACAAAGTACGCCTCATATTTCCTGGACGAGGACACTCTCGTCATTCCTTATTTCTGTGTACCTGTGTTTCCCCCTCGCTCTCTTATTTGACTGCTGCCCCTCACTGTCGTTCTTTTCACATCGTCTGCTGTCTGTTTTTCTCTCTCTTTAATGCATCTCTTCTGTTTACTGTACATTACGTCGCCACAAATACATTTAAATAAAATGCAAAGTGACGCGCTGCCTCCCTGAAGCGTCATGTGACAGTTTAAAGAAATCAATTTGACACCAACAACGTGAGTAATATTGAGATGTATTACAGTAACATCCATCCATCCATCCATCCATCTATCTTCTACCGCTTTATCCTCCACATGAGGACAGATCGCCAGTCCATCACAGGGACACATACATAGACAAGCATCCACCCTCACACCTATAGTCAATTTAGAGTGACCAATGTAATGGGAAAAGTGTTTAAATACACACTCATAACATTATAACATGTCAGTTTATACAGTGCTTCTTCAGTAACTGCACAGAAGGCTCACGTTGCAGCTTATATAAAGCGACTGTTCCTGTTACTCATGCTCTTGTCAATCATTTCTTAGAAGTGGTTCCTGTACATTCACATATACAGACTAACACTGTCTCATGAGCAGGGGCTGAATGTGGGTTTCTTGTGCTGTACTTTTACTATGAAACCTACAGCAACTTCCCGCTCTTGGACTCTTGAACTCTTTTGCAAACCTTGTTCCACTCTGCTTAATAAAATTCACAAAGACAACTTGGTGAAAGAAAATGGAAAGCCCTGAATCTAAAACAGGGACAACGTAAGCTGTCCAGGACTGAGACCTAATGGAACCCAAGATATTTGCTCTTCATGGTAATTGTACTGAATGAATGAAGAGTGTCATTTAAATGAGTGCCTTGACTTTGCTGTGAGCAACTGAAATAATCCATTTCATTTACCAATAATCAATTCTTTTTCTTATCCATAGCATGATTCAATCATTTACTGTAGAGCAACAGAGGCACATTTGAGTCAGTCACAGATACTGGAAAGATTCTTGCAGCTGTATCATCATGAAGACACGTTTGTTTTTCTGGTGTCATATTCCTCAAGCTCCTCTTGTCGTCTCTTCATGACATCCTCCGCTATCTTTGCTCTGGGACTCATGTGCTCCTTTGAACCTGTTACGGCTGAGAATCTCCATCCTGGTGGAGGCGGGTGTGCAAAGGCCACCATGCATTACTGCACTCGTGCAATGTCTATCAAAATGTAATGAACACAATAGAATTATTGCACATGCACTCTTTGCAACAGAAGTGTAAACATCTGATAGACTTATTTTAAAAAAGTCACTACATACTGACAAGGAAGGACTGAACCACTGCATGTGCGATAAATGGACAAAACTAGGCCAGAGGTGGAAAGAGTACTGAAATATTTTACTCAACTATTTTGATAACAGTACTTTTACTTGTACTTAGGTCCAATATTACTTAAGAACAAGTAAAAGTACTGATCTAAAAATGTACTCAAGTAAAAAAAACCTCTGTATAAAGAGTCTTTAATAAAGTCAAAATATAAAGAGACAAACATAGAGCAGAAACAAGGGAAGCGGACGAGGAACACATAAAAAAAGACTCATCAACAAACCAAACCACACACTGGTGAGGGCGGGACAATCAAACACAGGTGTGACAGACACGTTAGGGGCGGGGCAGACGATCAGGGAAGACATGACAGGAAGCAAACCTACACACAAGGTACACAGGAGAAGAGGGAACTTCAAAATAAAACAGGAAGCCAGAAACAGAACTAAAAAACTCAAGGTAAAGAAACATCGTGGTGACAATGCCGCCATCTTGTCTGTAAATCATCAAAAGCTTGAAGAATGACTGGTCCACATGTGTCTTCTGTGTAGATCCAGTCCGTGCGTCAGTGTCAGCTTCTGAAAGGAGCTTAGTTTTCTATAAGCCGTACGTGAAACATCCATATCATGATTTTTTTAGTAAGCTCCTCGTATTAGAGGTGGAACTGTGCTTTTCAACCTTCCACAGGCCAAATGTAAGTGGATTATTAAGCTGAGGCAAAGCTTCTTTCACTGCCCTGCATCATTCACCGTGTATTCAGCAGAATGGATGGATAACATTTTTGTCTTTTTACCTTTGTTAAAAACACAGACACCCGCCACAATACACAGTATCAATGAATATGAGCCCGTATTTAATTTAAACTGTAAGGAGGGATTAGATTATGTCTTGTCCTTGTACTGAATCACTAAAAACTTAACACCTGCTTTATTAATGCACCTACACGTGTTCTGTGCCTTCTGCGGGTCGTAAAACTGCCTCTGTGCCCGTGAGAGATGGTGAAGACCGTCAGCTTAACAACAAGTCACACAATGACCTGGATTCAGATCCAAACACATGAGCTTCCTGCTTTCTTTTTGTCTTTCACACCTTGCTGTATTTTCTGTAGGTGATGAACCCAATTACTGCTCAATCAGCATTTAAATGATCTACATGACACACTGAGCTATTCATGTGTTTTCTTACAGGAGTTTGCACAATTTTAAGTTTGTATTGCGAGTGAATATGAATATTATTATTCCTGCTTCAAAGAAGGACGATTGGGACGACTGGGAATATCATTATATGATTATTGTTGTTTTCTCAATCCTGGTCCTATGAGGACACACACTGTCCTGCTTGCTTGTGTTAGATGTTTGGCTGCTCCAGCACACCTGATTCAAACGGTCAGCTCATCAGCAAGCTCTGCAGAAGTCCGATAACGATCCATCTATTCCAATCAGGTGTGCTGGAGCAGGGAAACATCTAAAACATGCAGGGTAGTGCGCCCCCAGGACCAGGATTGAGGAGAAACCCCTGATTTAGGGATGAAAGAAAAGAAATCGACAAAATCAAGAATTTGAGAGAATGTTAAAAATAATTAAGATAGTGTTTTGCTGCCACTTTTGATCATTCTTCTTCTTCTTCTTCTTCTTCTTCTTCTTCTTCTTCTTCTTCTTCTTCTTCTTCTTCTTCTTCCTGTGGGAGCAGACACATTGCTGCCAGCTGTTTTGCCACATGTTGGCCTCTCAACGTACTTTATGAAAAGAGAAGAGATATTTTATGTAGCCTGTCTGCATCATCAGCGCTTTTACAACTTACAACCTTTGACCTGATATGAAATGCTCACTCGTGTGAAACCAAACCCACAGACGAGTTAGAAACAGTTATTATGCCTGACAATTCAAGATTCAAGATTCAAAGTGTTTATTGTCATATGCACAGTAAAGAAACACGTTTCCCTGTACAATGAAATTCTTACTTTGCTGTCCACTCAAAAACACCAGCATAAAGTAGAAAAGTATAAATAAAAATATAAAATATAAATATTACAAAGAAACTAAAATAACATATATGCATAAAATAAGTGTAAACATATGCATATAAACAAGAAATAAGAACTGTACATAAAGTGAATACTGGTTGTGCAATTTAACAGCTTTAAAGTGTTAAATTGCACAATGTTTCAGTGTCTCATTGATTCCAATACATCTTCATATCTGTGTGTGTGGCAAACACTGACCTTGGTTAATTTCATATTCATATTATGTCTGATGCTGCAAAAGTAACAAAAGAGCCCACGATCACAATCACACCAGATTGACTCTCATGCCTCACACTGTATTGATCCATTTATCAGTGAGGATACACTCGAGTCAATAATGCCTCTTTCCATCACGTCTTTTCCTCTGCTATATTTGCTTCATGAATATCCTCAAGGGCTTTTCACCTTGCCCTGTATTTTATGATGAAGGATGGAACGCTGTCAGTGCAGTTTTGGCACCTCGTCACCACTCGTCAAATTAGGTGTACGTAGCACTTACTTTTAAATCTGGAGGAAAAGTAGGACTGTGTCTGATCCCAGAGCCCATTACAAGATGCTGATTTATATGTATTGATTAGATCCACATTGTGTTACTAATGCTTACGTGTGCATTATAGTTACCACTATATTTACTACTTTCATTTGACATTGAGTCCAGTTAGGTCCTGTCCAAGCAACATAATGCATCTCAGTATCAGCTGTCTTATCAAAACAAACCATCTCATTTCATTCTGTCCTCTAATTTAAAAAAACAAAACAATGTGTCTTTAACCCTTTAACACAGAGCATTTCAGCTGCTTTTTTCCGTTACTATCACGAGCAAATTCAGGTTATTTCATCTCACAACTAAGTAAGTTTTTTATTATTGCCTGAATATGTGACCTATAAACACACGCCCCCAGGATGTCCATATAAGGAGTTGTGTGGTATTCCCACGGCAAATTTACCATGGTTACACCAGCGGCACAGATCCATGCCATGTGAGCACTAAGGGTTAAAGCACCAGTATGTAGGATTTTGTACCACCTATAGGTGAATTTGCACGTCACAACCAACTGACTTTAAGCGTATATGAGAAACTATGGTGGCCCAAGAGCCAGCGTTGCATTGTAAGCAGTGGACAAACATGCTGGAACATGTGTATTTCATCACACTCTACCTTTAAAGGTATATCACAGATGGTGGTTAATTCCTTATATGGAATCAGCCGCAACATGAGCATGTGCGTCGCTCAAAGCGACAACAGCACGACTTCAAAAGGCTGAGACACTTGTCTCACTGGTAGAACTGCAGTGTTTGAGAGAAGGAACTCTATTCTGAGCAACTTTAATGTGCAACAGATCATCTTCAGTCAAAATATGACAATATGGAAGCGGGAGTGAATGAATTTGAATATAAATCCTCTGTCTGACTGTCTAAAGGAGCGACTCATTGACATTCAAGATGCACTGCCATGAGTGCTCTGGTGAGAGAGCTGGCATTAAATTCAGCCAGATTTATGTTGGTGTTCTTTTGACTGATCCTTTCAGCTTCCCTTAGGCTTCCACAGATGTGCCTGGAGCAAAAGCTAGTCAGTCGCTGCGTGTCTGTGCACAGCACTCACGGTGTCACAACACTGACAAAAAACCTACTGAACAGACAGTGAAAAGTTTCCAAGAGTCTTTTGCATTCCAACTCCCGATCACATCGCAATCCCAATCGTTCTGTCGTCCCCGGAGCAGAACAGACGTCCTCCCTCCATCCACCGCTGAACACCCATACTTACTGGCTCGTTGTTATTGACGGCATTATAGATCAGAGGAGATGATCGCGAAGGGCATTGTGCGCGGCGTTGTTACATCTGCAGCATCTCAGCGCTCAGTCAGCAGGAGAGCGCAGTTGTGAAAGGCCCAGCAGGGATTCAAGAAGAAAATGAATGATAGAGGGGGAATGGATGGGGCGAGACTAATTGCATCTGCAGAGGAATACACATGTAGTGTATCCAACTCCATCAATTAATTTAATGAGGAGCAATTAAAACCATTCCCACAGTTCCCACGTGTCGTGTTTTTCTGTGTGATTTAATAAGTCAATTACGAGCTTTCTAACTAATAGGCTGCATCGCAGCGGTGCATATTTACTGTGTTGCTTTTCTTGACGTGGTGTCACAAACAGGCCATGATGAAAGCATGGACTGTATATAAAAATGGACTCAGTCTTCTGGTTTGAAAAGTGACGTCAAGGAAGTGTAGGACAGAAGTGGTAGTAGTTAGTCACCAGGGGATGTTTGAAGGAAGGTCTATGGGAAAATGTTCCTGAGGAATTTACGGTCTTGTTCTTTCAGTTCCAGATTTTCTTCAATAGAACGTCATGTTAATTTTGTGGATGTGAACGTTCACATTTAGGGGCCACAAGGATGGTGTAGTGGTTACCATTCTTGCCTTTGCAGCAAGAACACAGCTGTTATCATCCCTTGATTGCAAGGAAAAGTGGAGGTGGTGTGCATATGAAATAAAATGTGATGAAACGAGGGAGCAGACCCAGGTTCAACGATCTCGTCGAATTCCTGGGTTGGGAAGCTGAAGCCATCATGCATCTGATGTTCAGTGGCTTTCTGGAGTTCACAGCAGCCAAACGGGAGGATAAAGAAAAACCTGTTATCACGTGACGCATGAAACCAGAAGGAAAAAGGGGAAGTAGCTTAGTCACGAATGCTACCCCAGTCAAAACTGAGAGGCCTGTTACTCAAATGTCAAAGGTTGACACTCTACATCCCCCAACGGTGCTTTCAGTAAACTGTGTTTGTTCTGTGAGAGAAATCACACTTTGGAAGTGTTTTTCAAAAGAATCTTGAGGCTTTAAAATTGTTGTTTCTTTTGCAAATGCATGACAATGTCCACTTTTTATATTTAGTCTATGGATGAAAGATTTTTGATGACCCCACCTCTGCGTTACTCTTGAACAGTTAGAAAGAGGCCTGAATCTGGCAGTTTTAGTCAATGACTATCATCAAGTTGGAGGTTTATTTTTATTGCATGAAGACAAACATAACCGTGCTTGTGTTCTTCCCCATTCCAGGTGGCCAACCTGCTGCGACTCTTCCAAATCCCTCAGATCAGCTACGCCTCCACCAGTGCCAAACTCAGCGATAAGACCCGCTACGACTACTTCGCCCGCACCGTGCCGCCTGATTTCTACCAGGCCAAAGCCATGGCAGAGATCCTCCGTTACTTCAACTGGACGTACGTGTCTACCGTGGCGTCAGAGGGCGACTATGGTGAGACTGGCATCGATGCCTTCCAGCAGGAAGCTCGAGCACGCCAGATCTGCATTGCCACGTCAGCAAAGGTGAGCCGCTCCATGAGCCGCTGGAGTTACGAGAACGTGATCCGGTCCCTGCAGCAGAAATCCAACGCCAAGGTGGTCATCTTGTTCACGCGCAGCGAGGACGCCCGTGAGCTGCTGGTGGCCGCCAACCGCATGAACGTCACCTTCACTTGGGTGGCCAGCGATGGCTGGGGAGCACAGGAGAGCGTGGTGAGGGGCAGTGAAGCTGTGGCAGACGGGGCATTCACCATTGAACTGGCCTCCTATCCAATCCCCCAGTTTAACGAGTACTTCACCGGCCTGCACCCGTACAACAACACCAGGAATCCCTGGTTCAGAGAGTTCTGGGAAAACCAGTTCCAGTGCAGCCTCCATGACCTGGGCTGTGGGAAACATTCGCTCCGCGACGCCGCGTTCCAACCGGAATCCAAGATCATGTTTGTCGTGAACGCCGTCTATGCAATGGCTGCTGCCTTAAATAACATGAGGCAGGCCTTATGTCCTAACTCCACCAAAGTGTGCGACGCTCTGAAACCAGGGAATGGCAGAAAGTTTTACAGGGATTACATTCTCAAGGTCAAGTTTGAGGGTGAGTATAAAATCCTAATGGACTAATAATAATAATACTAGTGTTGCATAAAAGATCTGAAATCTCAATCTATAATTCTCTGTTTAATCTCATTTAGTATAACAGATCAAATCAGGTTAAATGTCCATTTAAATAATTACACCCAGAGTGTTGAATTATTTACATGTTTATACGTCTGCAGATTCAGACACGATCTGTAATTATTAAACATAACACATCTATTGTATACCCTCTTGCTCGGAGGCTCATTGCTCCGTGTGCAGTTGTTGTGTCTGTTTGACTTGAGCAGATATTACACATAAATGTGACTGCTCTGTGATTCACACAAAGCCACAACACCAAACGCTTAACTGCATTTGCATGGAGACATTCACACATGACAAACGCAACTAATTCAAATCTTTCGCCTTTCGTTGTGCTCTTCTTTGTTGTTGTTTTGCTTTTTTCTGCTGTTTGTGATTAAAAAACAAAACAAAAACAGATTTTATTACGATTCAGAATGATTCAGATTCAGTCATTGCCTCAGGATAACATTTATACTTGCAAATGTATGTGATACAATATTTCACACACACACACACACACATCACATAAATGATCAGTCAGTTGACAAGAAATTTAAGACTGTTTTAATAAAATATATGTTTTATCAAGTATAAGTATTGGTTTCATCCCGCCAAAGTTAAGCAACTCGTATGTTTTTTTCTTTTTCCCATAGTAAATTAAATCTTTTTTGTGAGTAAAAACACGCACGTTTGTTACCTTGAACTGTGGGAAGTTATATTTTGGACACCTTTTCTTTTTCCCCAAATTCCCCCCAACAAATGATTATCCAGGGAATTCAGTAACTGATACTGTAGATGTAACAATGCCAAATAATTAGGTACGGTCGAGTGAATTCTACAATTTCGGTCGGTGCTTTATTTTGCCCTTTATTCTTACTTTATATAATTTTCCAGTTGTCTTGAAATCCCATGTCGGTGTTATTAAAACACACTTTAATGCAAACTGCCACACACAGTGTTTGGTGTCCTCAAATAAAATCAATCAATAATAAAATAGAGAAATGTAACGTTTTTATGGTGTTTCATTTGGACCATTTTGATGCCACACACATGCGTTTGCATCTGTGTAACTGTCTTAACTGTCTTAACTGTCTTAACTGTATCTTTGTTTTCCTCTTTCACCCCCAGCGCCGTTTCGTCCACCAGACACAGAGAATGTAGTCCGCTTCGATGCCTATGGGGACAGCCTTGGCCGCTACAACATTTTCCACTACCACAAAGAAGACGGACGCTATGTCTACCGTAAGGTCGGCTACTGGGCTCAGAGTCTGACCCTGAACACCACTCTGATCCCCTGGGCCGGTCAGGCTGCCCCCACTTCCCAGTGCAGTGACCCCTGTAGGAAGAACGAGGTGAAGAGCATGCAGCCTGGCGACGTTTGCTGCTGGATCTGCATTCCCTGTCAGCCGTACCAGTACTTACAGGACGAGTTCACATGTGCGGACTGTACTTTCGGACAGTGGCCCCAGGCCAACCTGACAGGCTGCTATGACCTGCCTGAGGAGTACATCCGCTGGGAAGACGCGTGGGCCATTGGACCCGTCACCATCTCCTGTCTCGGGATGATGTGCACGCTCTTTGTCGTCGGCCTCTTCCTTAAACACAATGAAACCCCCGTGGTGAAGGCCAGTGGACGAGAGCTCTCCTACATTCTCCTCCTGGGCGTGCTGATGTGTTATAGCATGACCTTCATCTACATCGCCAAACCCTCCACAGCAGTGTGTACGCTACGCCGGCTGGGGTTAGGCACCTCCTTTGCCGTGTGCTACTCGGCCCTCCTGACCAAGACCAACCGCATCGCTCGGATCTTCAGCGGGGTGAAGGACGGAGCGCAGCGGCCTCGGTTCATCAGCCCGGCCTCTCAGGTCGCCATCTGTGGCGCCTTGATCTCCTGCCAGCTGGTGGTGGTGGTGGTGTGGCTGCTGGTGGAGACCCCGGGCGTGAGGAAGGAAGTGAGCCCGGAGAAGAGAGACATAGTCACCCTCAAATGCAACAGCAAAGACTCCAGTATGCTCATGTCCCTCACCTACAACTGCATCCTCATTATCCTCTGCACGGTCTACGCCTTCAAGACCCGCAAATGTCCCGAGAACTTCAACGAGGCCAAGTTCATCGGGTTCACCATGTACACCACCTGCATCATCTGGTTGGCGTTCCAGCCCATCTTCTACGTTACTGCCAGTGACTACAGGGTAAGTTCACTTAGGTTCAATCATAACGCACCAAAAGTAACCATGGTTGTGTTGAATGAAGTTGATATTTGATACAGGCCGTGGTAACCAAACAATTACAACCTAGAACACACTTTTTTTCATTACTTTGTTTAAACATACGTCAGAGATTATAAGAATGTACAATGTAGAGTGTCTTATGTCAGCACAAAATGTAAAAAAATCGGATTGAATTTGTGAAATTTGGAACAACGTCGCAATTCAAAGTTCACTTGGCTCGTTGTTATGAACAAGGAGAAAAGAAAAATGGTTTATTTTGTGACTTCTGCACAATTATCGCTACTTTGTATCACGACTAAAAATGCAATATGAAAATGAATCATAACTTTGAATCAACAACAGATAAGAAGAGGAAAAAAACAACACATTTTTTAAACCTTGAATATGTGGCCTATAAACACACACCCCCAGGATGTCCATGTAAGGAGTTGTGTTTTATTCCCACAACAAATTACCATGCAAATCACCAAGCCAGTGAATCAGCATCTTTGTCACCAGAGAGGAGAGAGTTGGAAAAACACCTGTACACAAGTTTACATTTGTTGGCCTGTGTTTGGACATTGATACAAAAAATTATGTTTTATAATGTTCAAATTTAACACGCAAAATCTGGTGTTTTTTCTCAATCAAATACAAAAAATGTTAATACACTATTGTAACATGCAGTAAATTGTAAATAACTGCCAGATATTGAAAGTTATTCTGGGAAAAATGGACAAAACATTTACTCACAGGACATTTTCTGGCCCTTTTATGGTTAAAATAAGCAAAAGTTTGAGAACTCTGATCTACAACAAAGACTCTGTTTTAAATGTGACGCCATCACCTTAAATACTAACACATTCACCCTCAGTACCTGTCTGTCAGACAGACAGACAGACAGACAGACAGACAGACAGAGACACTGCATACTGAATGGACGTTGATGGTCGTGAGTTGATGGAATCTCAGAGAAAGGCTGGCCTGAGTCAGGGCGGTTGATCCCCCCGGGGTGTGAACAGTGTGTGGTGAGCGAGAGGCAGAAGGGACTGAAACACACACACACATACACACACACACACACACACACACACACACACACACACACACAGGAATCCCCCGACACATCTGCTTCTGCAGAAACATGGAGAAGGCGGGCAAGACTGTATGAGCAATGAAAGGGAACTGAACGTCCCCGCGTGTCCCCGAGTGTAGCTGTGTGGAATGGACTGTGAAAGGCTCGGATGCTGAGTCCCAGCTGTGCCCTCTGTCCTGGGACTACAGTGAGACTCAGAGGAACCCTTTCCTCCAAGCCCTCCAGGCTACACTGGACATCCACAGCCAGGATAGGGCTCATCAGATAGGCGCTCAACTCCGCTTTGACCTATAAATAATAAGTCGTTTTTTCCACATGTCAATGTGGTGTTCTCCCAGTTTCACACCACTTCTCAAATTGTAGTTACAGCTTCACGGCGAGGCTGAATCTAAAACAGAATAGAATTTTGTCCGTCATAAAATGTTAAGATAAACTAATGCAGTCCACCGAGCCATGAATCACACATTTGATTAGCGTATGAAATATTGAGGCTGTTCTCCGCGGCCCGGGGGAGAGGCTTTGCCACATAACGCCGACGCTGCTCGTCTCGTCTCAGCAGCAAAACACGACTGACCAAACAACCACGGCGGTTAAAAGCCACGCAAGGCGACTGACTGACAGCACTGAAGGACACAAAAAAATGAATTCCTGCATCTTTACAACCGCTGCCATTACAGTAACTGATCTCTCCGAGTGCTGGTACGAGGTGTTGACACATCATCAACACTGACTTCACTGAACTGAGCTCGCTGCGATATCTGTGAACGAGCCTGAGACTAATGACACGGCTGCCAACAGGCACGGAAGGAAAGACCCAACACTAGACTCACCGATATTTTAAACTGCATTTTGTGAACTGCTCACTCACCTGCACCAAAGTCAATAGTGTTCACGATCATGTAAGTCACGACAGTTTCATGCAGTGATGACTCCGCCCACGTTGAGTAGGTACTATTTTGTAGTGGAAAACCAACCTCAACTGTGCCGGACCGAAGTCTCGATGGACTTTGGTGCTGGAAGTGAGTGGTTAACAAGCTTTGGTTTTCAGCTGAAAAAAGGAGAAGATTTTATTTGTTAAGTTTATCCACTATACACTTGTAGCACGACTCTACGGAGCCCCTAAAGGGACATCGGGAAAAAAACTAAACGTTTCTGGTGCGCACGAGATACTTTCTTGTCATTTACAATTCAAAAATGTGGTTTGTGTATTTAGATACGACGTATTTATAGTTTGGCAGCGACGGTATCGGAGGTGATCAGCCCCGCCTCAGTGGACACTCGCTGCGTACAGTACAATGGCGACTCCGCCCACATTGAGGCGGTACTATGGTAATAGAAAACGACCCAGACCGGGTGGAGTCGAGCCGTGCATGGCCGTGCTACAAGTGTACAGTGGAAAAGCGCCGTTAGTGTCTAGGTTCCAGGCTGGTTTACAGATACAAACCCTTAGTGCTCACACGGCACGGATCTGTGCCGCAGGTGCGTATTTGCAGTGGGAATAATACATAACTCCTTATATGGACATCCTGGGGGGTGTGTTTATAGGTCACATATTCAGGCTTTAAAACGGTTTTCTTTTCATTGAGTCAAAGTTGTGATTCATTTTATATCACATTTTTAGTCGTGACATAAAGTAGCAATATTAATAAAGTCACAAATTTAGAGCGTTTTTCTTTACTGTGATTCCGAGTACTCAGGTGTGTTTAGGTTGTGCTGAAAAAAAGGAAATAAGACACTCTGTATTGCTTATAGCCTCTGTATATACTGTAATATGTTAATACAGAATGTTCTGTGTTCTAAGGGTTAATGATATTTCGATTCTTAATACAACCACACTTCAGCTTGAAGCTTGTATGACTCACATAAAGACGAGAAGGCCCACTGATGTTGTTCTTTTACAACATCTAGACATCAGCTCCTATAGTAAGACTCAACATGCTGTGCAGGAAACATAGACTCACCAAAGCAGCATCGACGGAGAAATCACAATTCCAGAGTCACTCTAAGCTGTGCTGGATACAAATAATGAAACCAGTGAAAATTGGACGGTTGAGGCTTCGATTTGCAGCTCTGCTTGTCTACCGGCCGACGTGTCCCTCGGCGAGACACTTAACCGCACACTGCTGCTGTGCATGTGAGTGGATATGAAAGATGTGTGATATAAAAAGTGCTGCACACAGATGATGTGCCGTGTGAATATATTTGTGAATGTCTGCAAAGCAGTGTTGAGTAAACACAGAGCATTTACCATTTTCATATTAGAAATACTTAACAAACTCATAGATTATATATACATATATATATATTCTAACTAAACACATTTCCTCATTAAAATCTCAACAATTGGGTTTTGTCTCTTTAACGTCCGCGCAGCCCCCGCTCGACTGGTAGCTCGTAGCCGGTCCGTCCAATAAAGCTTTTCAATAAATGTACAGCACGAAGCCCAATAAAACACGGAATCTCATCTCTGCTGCGATGTTCTCTGGAGGAATAACGATACCTGCAGACTTTATTTATATCTGAGGCAGCAGTGCTTTACTTCATGAAATAAAATAATACCTTCAAAGGCCAAAAAATGACAACAGTACGAGCAGAGAGCAGAGGAAACTGTCAGAGCCCGTGTCCCACATCCTGAACTCCACATTTAAAGCAGAAGACCTCTAGAAAAAATATGACCACAAAGACTCGTGTCTTCTGCTCTTCCACAGCAACATCTTGTGAATTATTAAAAGCACTTAACGGGTCATTCGTATGCAGTGCTGTCTATGGTTTTGTTCAAAACAATGACTGAGTTAAGCAGAAAGGCATTAAGTGGACTTTGATTGTGGTGAAATTATTGCACTTTTACCTCCGTAAATAATATCTATATTACATGCACTTATTATACGGACTTATAGAGTGAAGTAAAAATTGAAATGCAAAGTAAAAATTGTCAATCTTAAACTAGGATTTTCACTCATACTTAATATTTCTGCAGCATTAGCAGTGGTAGACAACCATGCAGCGTGAAACTACATTATAGAACATCTGTATAAATGTATTTTATTTATCAAAGGCTGGACGTCACGACAGTGATAAGTCATTTGTCTGTTGTCATGTACGTAACATCGAGTTATCTTCAGTTTGTGCGCATCGGCACAACGTTGTGTTGCTCGCGTTTCTTTAATAGCAGCGTTAGAATGCAGGCTGATGACGACACCTGCTGTGCCAGGTGAAAATGAAATGCACCTGCCACACACCGCACGCTGCTGTGCTGCTGTGCTGCTGTGCAACAGGGGAAAAATGATTTATTTATATACTGTATATATGTGTATAATGGAGGATTAAGCAAGTGATTGACAAGCAAATAAACAGATGGCTTCACACCTCTCTTTAGCTGGTGTCACCCTCCTCCTCCTCCTCCTCCTCCTCTGCTCCTGCACCTGGCTTTGATACTGCATTGTAAAAGACGTCCTTATTATTATGATTATTATGATTATTATTAGCATTTCTGTCTGAATACTGAACTCCCTGAACAGCAGCATGTTCCTCTACACCATGGTGCTGCTTCATTGAACACATAAGACTCTGTGTTTGTTTTGTGTAAGTTTTTTGTTATGTATTAGTTTCAAACTGTCTTGCGTACCTTTTGGTGATTCTTATCTTTGTTTTAGGATTGATTTTAAAATGATGTTGTTGGTTTTTAAAGCTCTAAACAGTTTGGCACCATCTTATCTCATCTGGACTTCTTCTTCACGCTCCATCCAGAGCTCGGAGGTCTATAAACAGGCTGCTTTTAGATTTTAGTGCCAAAATCCCGACTAAAAACCCGGGGCGATCGGGTCCTGTTGTGTAGCTGAAATAGTTACCCATGGAAATGATATCTGCCCCCAACATTGAACATTTCAAATCGCTTTTAATGGGCCACCTCTTCTCCTTGGCCTTCACTTCAGGATAAAAGATAGTCAACCCGGACACTTCTATGTCGTTTTTAACCATTTTGCTGTTTTATTATCACAATTTTACTGTTTTACTTCTATTGTTATTGATATATTATTATATTTATTATACCTTTTATGTTGCTGTGCCTTTAAATCTGTGAAGCACAACTGTGAAGTTGTTTTTTAAATGCTCCAGAAATAAAGTTGACTTGACTTGACTAGCCACAGTTTCAATATAACACAAGTATCTTGGTAATATCTGTTTAATATACAGATGCGGCATAGATTGGACCATGGCGTCATGAAGCTGAATTTGTCCCTTCTCTTTCCTCTTCCTCTTCATCGTCCTCCTCCTCCTCCAGGTGCAGACGACCACCATGTGCATCTCTGTCAGCCTGAGCGGCTCGGTGGTGCTCGGCTGCCTCTTCGCTCCTAAGGTCCACATCATCCTGTTCCAGCCGCAGAAGAACGTGTGCACCCTGAGGGTGGCCACCACGCGCTTCAGCGTCACCACGGGCCCGGGCTCCAGTTTCTCTCAAGGTAACGCCTCATTCACAAAAACATGGTGTTGTCACTGGTGTGACGTGCTCTCGTCTTCTTTGTGGTGTCCTCTCTTTGTGTGTTTGTTATGCTGCTTTGTTTGTTTGTTTGCATGTCACCATAATAATAACCATTTATTTGATTTATGAAGCACTTTTAAAAAAAAAGCATTATTATTATAATGCATGATACCACCATTCATTTACACCTCTAATAGTGGCAGGTGCGTTTATTTTCTCTCTACTTTTAACTCTTAAGTGCTCACACCCGTGGTAATTTTGCAGTGGGAATAATACACAACTCCTTATATGGACATCCTGGGGGTGTGTGTTTATAGGTCACATATTCAGGCTTCTTTCGTCTTCTTATGTGTTGTTGAGTCAAAGTTATGGTATATTCATTTTACATCGCATTTTTAGTCGTGATATAAAGTTGCAATAATTGTGTAGAAGTCACAAAATTAGACCATTTTTCTTTTCTTTTTGTTCATAAAAACGAGTGAAATTTGAACTGTGTCGTATTTCACAAATTTCACAAATTCAATATGATTTTAAACAACAACACATACTTTTTTCCTCAGGTGTGTTTATATAGCTGGTGAAAATGAAAGAAATGTTTGTGTTGTGCTGAAAAAAGACACTCTATATAGCACATTCTTGTAGCCTCTGTATATACTGTATGTTTAAATATAGTAATGGAAATGCTCTGTGTTGTAACGGTTAAATTATACAGGAGTATTTCTCTGTAGCAAGAACTAAAATGTTGTGTTTCTGTTTTGCAGCGTCAGCCTCCAATGTTGTTCCGACGGTGTGTAACGGTCGAGAGGTGGTGGACTCCACGACGTCGTCCTTGTGAAGGTGGGCCGCGTTCCCTTGGCCCAGGCATTGTAAACAGTTATATAATCACTAGTCCTGAGCTGATCAGGTGTCTCAGATATTAAAGAGGTCATGCAGAGACGATTGTCCTGACTTAGTTGTCCTCAAAGTGCTGTGAGTACAATGTCCCGATTACTTTTTATTTTTGTTCTTTGACTCTTTAGCGATTTTAAACACGAGATGCCACTGAAGTCGCATAATAGCCCTTCTTTTTATTGAAGATTCTACTTGCAACGATGGAGTAAATTATAGTAAATCTGTTAAATGTAATATATAAGCGAGACGTTTTTAATGTAGATTTTGGTGAACAAGTTTGTGCTTTCTTGTAATTTATGTAAATAAAATGTGTTTTTTATTAATACTAATGACAACCTGTAGTCTGAGTGTTTATTTACAGTGTATGCAAAAATGATTTCAGGTTTCCATCCACGCACACACTGATGGTGACGGTCTGGCTTCTGTGGGCGATTTGTAAATCAACATCACGATAAATCCTGCTCTTTCTCCTGTGCCCTTGAAGAAAGCTGCCTAAAAATGATCACATCAGTGGTGTAAGAATTTCAATTTAGGCAGTTCACAAGATCTTCAGATTCAGATTGAATTTTTTTTTTTTAATAATAAATAATAATAATCATATATATTTCAGTCTTTCACACTTCTCCATCTGCTGAGACCAAATATCATCATCTGCTGGTGCCAGGAATGCACACAGCGATCAGTGTCAGTGATTCAGACCCACACGCAGGATGCACACTGCCATCTTGTGTTCACATTGTTTGGTGTGCTATGTTGTTGTGTTGCAGCCCTGAACGCTTGAAGTAGAGACTTGATGTTCAGCGAGGAAGTGGACGGATAATCACAGCACGGTTTCACTTTATTAGATCTGCTCAGTGGCCACGATCAAATTACCGTAAAAGCCAGGTACAGCACACACTGCAACAACATGACGCCGACAGCAGGAGCCGGAATGTCAAATCTGTTTGTAAGTGTTACAGAATGGGTTTATTGTACTGAATTTTTGCATATTAGTACACAATTGTTTTTTTTTTTTACTTTGGTACTGTGAGCATATTTAACACATTTAACTCTTAGAACACAGAGCTTTTTTCAGCTGCTTTTTTCCATCACTATGTTTAGAGCTGAAACTAACGATTCTTTTCATAATCGATTAATCTGTCGATTATTTTCTCCATTACTCAAGTAATCATTTGGTCCATAAAATGCCAGGAATGGAATGGAAATGCTGATGTTCTCAAATGTCTAGTTTTGTCCACAAACCAAAATGATTCAGTTTTAATGATTTCTTTGTTACAGGGAGCAAAGAAATGAAGAAAATATTCACATTTAAGAAGCTGAAACAATCCAAAATCTTGTTTTAATCATGAAAAAAGCTCCAAACCGATTAATCAAGTATCAAAAATAGATTAATTTAGTCATCGATTAATCGAGTAATTGTTTCAGCTCTAACTTAAACACACAGTATATACAGAGGCTCAATCTGATGACACATGTCTTTCATTTTCACCAAGTATACAAACACACCTGAGCAAAAAGTACTAAATCATTTTTAAAATCTGATTTAATTTGTAAAGTTCGGAACTACGTCACAGTTCAAAGTTCATTTGACTCGTTTTTATGAACAAAGAGAAGAGAGAAACGCTCTAATGTTATGACTTCTGCACAATTATCGCTGCTTTATATCACAACTAAAAATGCAATATAAAATGCTAAATAAAAAAAAAAGCACAGCGTTCAAACGTGTCACTTGTCGTGTGTTTTTGTGACCACATGTTTACGATCACCTTCTCCTCCTGGTGAAAGGTCACATAGCATGTCGTGATCCCCTGTCATTTACCACTCATGAAGTGTGAGTCCTGTGAACTTGGCTTTAGCCTGTTCCTGGCATCACAACCATAACTCTGGCAGAGAATTGACAGAGAGTGCATATACTACCCATAAGAGGTGTTTTAAGTGTATAATTGTGTGCTTTATGGAAGGCCGCCATCTTGAGATGACAGGTTTCTATGGCAACCAGAATGACTTTTTTTTTTTATTTAACCAGGGGGAAAAAAACACATTGAGATTAAAAATCTCTTTTTCATGTGGCCAAGACAATCGGCAGTACAGTTACAAACAGGTTGACAGACAAACAGTCAGCAGCCATACATCCTATAAAAACATAACATAGTCAAATAAACACAGGATCAGGATCATAAATCACACAAGAACTCGACAGAATCATAAATATCAGAGAGCACATCGACAGACAGATGTGTCTGACTCCAAATGGTTCAGGATTCTCCTAAAAACATCCAGTGAGACCAAGAAGTTTCAAATGTTTCTGTAGTTCGTTCCGGGGCAAAGGGAGCAGCAAAAATAAAAAAAAATACAACTTTTTCCCAATTCAGTTCTGACAGTGAGAGAAAGCCAAAAGACCGGCATCAACAGAAACACACTGCAAAAAACAAAAACACACACAGGTCCCAAAACACCAGCATGTTCAATAATGTGTAAGTTCTCTGGGCCTGTGGGGGGCGCTGTCTGTCGTGCAGCTCTACGAGCAGCAACTACAATACTCTGGGACTATTTCATTCTTACTTTATTAAAAGACCATGTTGAACAAGAGGATGAAAGTTTTCCTCCTGTTACCCTGCAGTTGTTATGTTTTTATGGTTTTAACTGGGCAGTAGTTTGCTCCTCGGGGCGTCTAAAACCATTTGTATCATATTTACTACACAGGTTTCTGTGTAGTAAATATCTTGATCAATTAACCTGAGCAGTTATTTCCTCTTGTAAATCATCTGGTTCCTGTATTCTGTCACTCCACTGCAGGCAGTGGAAGGTTTTTATTTTGGCCTTTTGAAAATGGCTAGTGTCATTGAATCATCCACACCCGTTTAGCAGGAAAGTCTTTATGCTATATTAACCAATGTATGTGTATTTTTAGATGTCAAACTGATTAGAAGGAGAGGGGAAAAGAAAGTACATTGAAATGTCATGTCTACTGTGAGAAGTGCACGTGTCTGAACAAGGACACAAACTGTTTTTGTGCCTACCACAAAATGAAATAAAAAGGCTGTAAAAAGTTATATGTAATAATAATAAAAAGAAAACAGAGACAAAAACTGCCTCTAGATTTTTAAAATGTTATGGGCAAAATTTGTTTTTATTTCTAAATTGAACATTATTGTAGCAAAAGATCTACAAAAAATAAACAACGGTCCATAAACAAAACAAAATGTTACGTGTCAATGTGAAGACTGCTGTATGTGAGGAACACACATGGCCACAAGATGGCGGTGTTGCTCTTCACTCTGTCTCGACGTCAGTCAAGTCCAACAACAACAACTGCAGCAGCAGCAACAAGAAGAAAAAGAAGAAGAAGAAGAAGAAAAGACAGTGTAGCTCCGCCTCTTCCTGTCACTGTAGCGACTGAAACTTCCTGGAAATCATCAGCGGTCGCGTGTGTTTGTTCGTTCTCCAGCTGTAAAGCGAACCTGTGTTTGTCTGTCACGCCTCAAACAGGTGAGTTCGTCTCTCTAAAGGTGTAGTTTGGTGATAATATGCGGAAGAGAAATCACAGAAAAATAACTCTTATTCAGTTTGTTAGGGTTTAATTGTTGTATTGCTTCATACAAATACTGCGCACTGTAACTGCTCCGTTCACGTACGTAGTCATATTTTGTGAATGCAGTGGACCAGATGTCAGCTGAGGGGCATGTCTGAGCTTGTCCAGGCATCGTGTCCATGTCCAACAAACACGAGCAGCTTTTTCTTCGCAGGCTTTTCCATCAGAATGGCACCAAAGAGACGAGCTGCTTCTGCTGCCAAGGCTGGTGCCAAGAAGGTGAAGGAGGAGCCAGAGGCGCCGAAGCCCAAGGATGCTTTCACTTCAGCCAAAGAGGCTCTGCTGGCTGCAGGTCCTCAGGTCAAAGGCAGGAGGAAGGTGGACGAGCAGTGCTCGCTGTCAGACTCTGGAGAGGTCAGATTAAGATTAAGATTAAGACATCCTCATGTACATGTGCTGCCCAGACCTTATTGTGTTGTTTCTCCTTCCAGATTCACGAGGACTACGATTGTATGTTGAATCAGACAAACGTTGGACACAATAATAACAAGTTTTACGTCATTCAAGTGATTAAAGAAATCAACCAGTTCTATACGTGGAACAGATGGGGAAGAGTGGTAAGTTTGTCCCACTTTGTGTAAACTCCTAGTGTAGTTGACCAAACTAAGAATACCATAACTCTCTCACACACACACACACACACACACAGGGAAATCATGCAAACTCCATGAAGAAAGGCCCTTGTTTGGACCAGGTTGGGAACCCCCAGTCCAGAATAAACCCGGGGTTAAAGCAGCCTAGATTATACCCCGGGTATATTATGGTTTATGCCGCTTTAACCCCAGAGAATAAATTAGCCTAGGCCAGAATATACCCCTCTTGGCCAGAATATACCCCTCTTGTGTAAAGAGGTTTTGATTGTATTTACACAAGAATGACTTAATTGTTCAACATTTTAATCCACTACATCAATATCAACCCTAAGAAAATGTCAAGTGTGTGAGCAATTGGAGACTTGTTTTGGATAAATGTATGAAACTTACTAAAGTAGTTGATGATTTTTTATGTCCTGCGTTTTGATGAAAAAAGCTCATTTCATGAACATTTTTTATTTTTGGCTAAAATATAGATTATTCCAGGGTAAATAACCCTAATGTCTGTTTTGTCCACAAACCAAAATGATTAACTTTTAATGATTTTTCTTTGTTATCCAGAGCAAAGAAATGAAGAAAATATTCACGTTAAACAATCAGAAATCTAATCATGAAAAAAACATGACTTTAAAATAGTTGTCGATTAATTTAGTAATCGATTAATAGATTAATTGTTTCAGCTCTAATTTGCAGTTCATGTAATAGAGCCATATATGTCCATGTTTCTTGGGTCTCGGGTCGTGAAAATCCATGTCCTGATCCTTATTGACTCTTGTGATCTTTAGTTAAATTACCATAATAATGGCGATAATGTCTGATTGACTGTCTTCTAATTTCATTTTTAAATTCAGGGCGAAGTGGGCCAATCCAAACTTAACTGTTACACCAAGCTCGAGCAAGCTGTCAAGGACTTTGAGAAAAAGTTCAAGGACAAGACAAAGAACAACTGGAGCGATCGCACAAATTTTGTGTCTCACTCTGGGAAGTACACTCTGATTGAGGTGGACGGAGAGCAAGATGCTGAGGTCAAGGTAATCTCATTAAAAAAGGACCAAGTTTGAATGTGAGGCCATGGATTCAATGTGTCAGATATTTTGAAACTTTCAGAACTGTGTGTGCACATTTTTCAATTGCAGGTGGACGTCGTTGACGGAAAGAAAGAAGCTAAAAATGTCCTGCCTTGCACCCTTGATGCTGCTACAAAAGACCTCATTGAGCTTATTTTCAGCAACGATATGTTCAAGGAGGCCATGGAATGTATGAACTTAGGTAGGTGTGTCTCAGTCAGCCCGGCCCTGAATGCATTCATGTTGGCAGTCGTCGAACATGCGTACACTGACCTGTTGAGTAACATATCTTTTGCTCTAAACTGGGTTTAGTAATGCAGCTTTCAGTCTTGTAGATGAAAAGGTGCAGAGTGCAGCGTGTAAAGGATTGATTTGTTGCTACAGAGGGTGACGACGTCTGCTTTTACCTAACCTAACGACATCACTTTAGCTTTGCATTGTCGACACATTTTCTAACACAGTCCTCATTGTTACGTGTTGTATTCTAACTTCTGTGATCACCCGGAAAAACTGTTTGCACCATGCAGTTTAAAAAAATCTAACATTAGAGCTTTTAATTCCATATTAACAACGTAAATCAACTCTTACGTGTTTATCCTGATGAGGAATCAAATGAATGTGGACAACATAACATTATATGAATCACACTTTATTTGATTTATTTGATTATCAAAACAAAAGAGCAAGCGCAATAAGCCTGAGGTAACACAATGTCTACTTCAGCAGTTAGTTCCACTTTAGTTCTCTTCTCTGTTTTCATACAAGCTGTGAACAGATGAACAACCTGTGATAAAAAGGAAGAAGCAGATTGTCTTGGATAAACCTTGTGTAACAGACACTGCAGATATCTTTGGAGGTGAAACAGTAGAACAAACACTGGTTTAGTAATCACATTAAGAAGAAGTTTGAAGAAAGTCAGGCTTCTCTTAAACCCGTGTAAGAGTAGGTCACACAAAATACTTGGCACTTAACCTATAGTCGATTTTTTTTTGTGTGTAAAAGTCTGTATTAACACAAGACTTCTCTTCTCAGCAATGTCAACACGTTTCTAACGTAATTCCCAGTGTTGCATATTTTATTCTAAAATTTTTGTACGAGAGCTGCAGCTAATTATTGAGTAATCTGTCGAGTATTTACTCGATTAATCGTTTGGTCCGTAAAATGTCAGAAAATGTAGAAAAATGTTCAGTGTTTGTCAAACCTGGAAATGATGATCTTCTCAAATGTCTTGTTTTGTCCACAAACAAAAATGATTCAGTTTGAATTATTTCTTTGTTATAAGATATTCACATTTAAGAAGCTGAATCAACCAGAAATCTTACTTAAGTGATGAAAAAACCCTCAAACCGATAAATCGATTATTAAAATAGTTGATGATTCATTTAGT
Source organism: Solea senegalensis (assembly GCF_019176455.1). Lineage (NCBI taxonomy): Eukaryota > Metazoa > Chordata > Actinopteri > Pleuronectiformes > Soleidae > Solea > Solea senegalensis. Next base: position 25,626,077 of record NC_058024.1, on the reverse strand, counting down.
GATCGATTATTCGAGTAATTGTTTCAGTTCTAATTTGTACCCAACCGAAGGAACAGATGCACACATTTTTTTTATAGCGAAAACAAACAAAATAAAAAAAATGACAACTTTGTGTTTGTGTGTGTGTGTGTGGGTGTGTCTTTTCTACAGATATCAAGAAGATGCCTCTGGGAAAGCTCAGTAAGGTACAGATCGCAAAGGGCTTTGAGGTGCTGGAGGAACTTGAGGCCGCCATGAACAAAAAGAGTGGAAGAGCGCGCCTGGAGGAGCTTTCCTCCAAGTTCTTCACCACAATCCCTCACAACTTTGGGCGGAACAGACCGCCAACCATCGACGACAAAGAGATCGTAGAGAAGAAGAAAGAGATGCTTATGGTGAGTTTTAGTGTCTCCACATTACTGTTGGGACGTGGTGTCATTGAGTGATGTTCTCGCGGTATAAAGTCACTGTTCTTTCTGCGTAAAGGTGCTTGCTGACATCGAGCTTGCCCAGACTCTGAAGTCAGAGACGGAGAAGGCTCAGGAAGAGATGATCGAGAAGGTTCCTCACCCTCGCGACCAAGACTACAATTCTCTCAAATGCAAACTCTCACTACTGGACAAGGATACAGAAACGTTCAAGGTACTCATGTCATAAATGATCATAGCACTTAATGGATACAGAGTGCTCTGTTGTTGTGAGTGATGCTTTTTTCCCCTCTGTTTAAAGGTCATAGAAAAATACCTTAAAGCAACACTGTGCCCCAATCGTAAACCAACAATTGTCAATGTTTGGGAAATCGATCGGGAGTCGGAGGTAAGAGCCACAAAATGGTTTAATACAATATTCTCACAAATATTTGTATTCTCACAAATATACCATTTATATGCATTTATTGCCCATTACAGGGTGAGCGCTTTAAAGCAAATGACGGTCTGGAGAACCGCCGTCTGCTGTGGCATGGTACAAACATAGCGGTGGTGGCAGCCATCCTGAAGAGCGGTCTGAGGATAATGCCTCATTCCGGAGGCCGCGTCGGGCGTGGAATCTATTTTGCGTCTGAAAACAGCAAATCTGCCGGTTACGGTGAGGCTGTATGGGATAATAAAGGAGGTGATAATGATGTGATTGCAATCCTAATGGCACACCTGAGGAAAAGTCACATTTTTCTCTCATCTGTTTTCAGTACGAACCTCTAAGAACACTGGAGTGATGTTCCTGAACGAGGTCGCCCTCGGCAAAGAACACACCATCATCCGAGATGACGGCAGCCTAAGAAAGGCTCCTGCAGGCTATGACAGTGTGGTGGCACGAGGGCTAGTGGAACCAGGTAAAACACCTTCACGTTTTCACTCACAGTTAAGACGCATGGAACTGTCGAAGGACGATCGTATGTGAAATAATCCTAAACTGCATCGCGGTTTTAGAGTGAAGCCAACGGTATCAAGGTCCGTTTGATGCACGTGAGTCAGTCAGAAAATGTTCACTTACTATCAGAGGAGGGGGACACTAGACTGGAGTCTGACTTGAGACTTGCTTGACTAACGCTAAAAGACTCGACTTGCACTTGATTAAAATGATCTGAAATGACTTGACTTATGGAATATTTAAATTCTCTCAAATACCACTACAATTTGTCTTTGAAACACAGAAAACATTGGGTGTAATTTTTTTGCGGCTTTGCATACAAACCTGGCAACCGATTTGACGCTTTGAAATCCCACAAAGGAAGATGAGCCGGGAACTCGGCTGTTTTAAGCGATCAGTGCGTGAAAGCTGCCATTTTTTAGCCTAATGTCAGTATTCTTTACATTTTAGGCTCTGTCGTTTCATTTATTTTCATTTTCTTAATGTTAATTATTCAACAACAATTGAGTTGTACGGGACCATGACGCAGTCCTCACATTGTATGATTTCTGTTGCTGTTCGAAGTTCAAAATGAACTTGGAAATGTGGAATATCTGAGAAATCATCTTGATCGTCTGTATTCATAGAACTTGACTTGCTTGATTCATGAAAGGATGACGTTGGACTTGAAGGTGAACACCTGAGCCCGGCCTTTGACTTGCAAATGTTGTGACTAACGGCCTGAATGTGGCTCTGCAACTACAGAGAAATGTCTTCTCTCTCTCTCCCAGGGCTGCGAGAGAGAAAACAGAATGAGAAAAGAATGACGTCATTATTTTTTCGCAGCCCTCGTTTGGGAGTTCTTGCAGCTTGTTCGTGACACATCATGTCCAACAACTATTGCGTGATTGGACAGAAATTTGGAGTGGGCGTGGTTAATGCAGAAATGTTGTCATTCCTTATGAGAACTTCTGCTCTTGAGTTTCACAGCACACAGAATCTGAAGGCAGAAACAGAGAGAGGTGAACAGAAACCTCACAGTTCAGTAACAGAGAGAAATGTCTGGCAGGAGAAATGGGGCAATAAGAGAGAGACCAGGGCAATTATTTTCATAATCGAATAATCTGTCGATTAATCATTTGGTCCATAAAATATCAGAAAACCTTAACAAATGTTGATCGGTGTTTGTCAAACATGGAAATGATGATGTTCTCAAATGTCTTGTTTTGTCCACAAACCAAAATGATTCACTTTGAATGATTTCTTTGTTATCCAGAGCAAAGAAATGAAGAAAATACTCACATTTAAGAAGCTTAAAAAATCGGAATATTGTTATAATCATGAAAAAAGCTTCAAGCCGATGAATCGATTATCAAAATAGTTGTTGATTAATTTAGTAATCGATTAATAATTGATTAATTGCTTCAGCTCTATATAACTGTTGCATTAAGTTCAGTCAAGATAGTTCAAAATTTGTCCTAATGTTTTTAGCACTATGGTCTTATTTACATATGAGTAGCATATGTATATATATTATAATATTATACTAATATCAGTTGGGTTTTTTGACCTATACAACATTTATCCAGCAGAGGTCGAACATGTGTTTATCAAACATAAACAAGCATTAAAAAGACTTGGAGGTTGCTGGTTTCCCGTCAAAGTCTGGACCTTTTCTGGGTGGAGTTTTCTGTGCGTACTCTGGTCTCCTCCCACCAGTTTAAAAACACGCAGGGGTTCATTGAACTCTCTAAATTGTGAGTGTGTGAGTGAATGGTTCTTCATCAGCTGGGATTGGCACATGCAACGAATGAAATGAATAACCCCAGTGTTAAATGAAGCTCAAGTCCATGTACCGTGCTGCATTATTTGTACAGTAAAATAGTTTTCTACCTGTCTTGTCTGTTCAGATCCTTCTAAGGACGTCATCATCAAACTGGAGGGCAAGGATGTCTCTGTGCCTCAGGGTAAACCCATAAAGCAGCCCCAGTACGCAGATTCCCACTTCAGCAACAGCGAATATCTCGTCTACAGGGAGAACCAGTGTCGCATGCGGTACCTGCTGGAGCTGAAGATGAAGTTCTAAATCCAGCTCAAAGGAAAACAGGCAGGTCATTTGAAAGAGAAGTATCTTTCAATCCTTCTGTATGCGGAGCTTCATTAAAAAAAAGCCATAAGTTTGGCTGTGCTTTTCATAATCTAATACGGTGATTGTTTTTAATAAGTAATTGTGGAGACGATTGCATTATGGATACCTTATCTGTGCCTTATCTTTTGCACCCTGTAAAACGTCAGTCTATAGACGACTCGCACTATCTTGTGTTGTTATCATGACAGAGAACGTGTCCTTTCACTACTTTTGCCCGATCTTGGTTTGTAATAATCAAATAATGGCTTGTAAACATTTGCACTATCTTTGTTTTTTTTTTCGAAATGTCATATTATTGCACCTGTTGTTGTTTTATTTTGTTATTTGGCATTGCAGTTTCTGGTATGAGTTGCTTACCTTTTGCGCACATTGCAATATGTAATCCGAGGGGAAATGAAAACATAAATCTGTCCCTCAGAAAAAAAGAGTCTTGGATGTCGTGAAGGAATTTGCCACATGCTGTTGTGGTTATATAACTGAATAAATGGTATCCCTTACACAGGATGTGTACAGGTGGATGAATGTTTGCAGATGTGTCTCATCACTGGTACCGGGATCCATCTGTTTTTCTGAGCTCTAAAAGTGCTTCTGTAGAGCAAAGACGTGGTATAATGAATGTCATTAGAAGCTTTGGCCGGATTTCATGCCCCAACAGGTCTTCCAGCTACATTGCGGTGGTACCATATTTCACCATATGGTGTCAGTAGCGAGCAACTACCATTGAATGTAAATTGCTTCAGACATTGCTTGAACCAATGATCAATAAATATACTAAAGGAACTACTACTACTACTACTCTGTATTTTCAGTTTTTTTTCCTTCCTTTTCTTCTATTTTGAGCTTTAAGAGACTTGTTTGTGTTCCTGCTATTAATGGTAATTTTGGGTGATTATACCATTGTAGTAGAAATAGTAATTGTTGTATTAATGTGTTAAATATTAACATTAAATGTGAATGCATATTATCTAATCTACATGTACTAAAAAAAAGTTTTTTTACAAATAGCAAGAAAGCAAGCTTCTCCAGTAATTAATATGACTTGAGCACAGACAACTGTGTTTCCTTTTAAACTGGTGTCATTTGGGACCCAGGGGAGACTGAGCTCTGCTTGTGGACAGTGGACTGTGTGTCTGTATGAAAAAAAAACAACAACAGACAATCACACACACACACACACACACACAATACAATGTGTGACTGTCACTGCCAAACACAGAACAAGACGGGAATGAGAGGGTTTCTAGAGGAGGGGTGGTGAAATCTAAAATCACCATGGAACCAGCGATCAGTGATTTTTAATGAGACACATGCATGTGATGTGCAACAGGAACTGGACACCTGGAGATTTTCAAACTTCATACGACGAGTTGCCTGGATCTTTACCTGTCTAGACAGAGAGGACGTATATGGGTAAGTATGCACAAGCAGAAATAAGGTTTGTTATGTTTTGATTTATTATTATGATTTATTCTATTTGCATTTTTTATTCTTGACGACATATTTGGTGTCAGTTGCATTATGTAAGATGCAAGTTCAAAGTTCACATAGTACACCATCTCCTGCATATATAGAGTGATATTTATTATATATAATACAATGTAACATATATAGAGCTGCAACTAATAATTATTTTCAGAATCGATTCATCTGTCGATTGTTTTCTCGATTAATCGATTATTCTGTTGTCCATAAAATGTAGTTAAAATGTTGAAACCTGGAAATCATGATGTTCTCAAATCTCTTTTGTTTTAATGATTTTTTTTTCTTGTCAAATGGAGAAAAAAACCCAGAAAATGTTATTATTATTATTATTATTATTATTAATAATAATAATAATAATAATATATAATTTAAGAAGCTGAAAAATTAAAAAGCTTGTATTCATTTTTAAGAAAAACAATTAATCAAGTCATCGATAAACTATCGATTAATCTTATAATTGTTGCAGCCCTAAACATATATACAATAATTATTATTCAATTAACTGGCTGATTTGCACTTATTAATGTAAGTTTCTGAATGTTAAATTAAGACACTTTGTCTGTCATTTGGTAATGAAACTATCAGATGGGGAAAGAAAATCAGCTAAACACATAAGCCAAAAAAAACTTGAATAGATTTCTCAAGATCATCATCATCGTTAGCCATAGAGAAATCCTGATTGCACCTTTAAGTATTCAGTAGAAGTTTTCATACTTCCATGTCATAGGTGGGAAGTAGAACCAGGATGGGGGCTGAGGGGAGGGACATTGTTGAGTTTCATGGCTCGTGGAATGAAACGATGTCCTTGTAATCCTGGCTCAGACAGCTGTGAACATCTGTCCCTGACAGTAACAGTTGAAACAGGTGCTGAGTGTCTCTGTGGTTCTGGTGTGGATGCTGTGGGGAGCAGGAGATGGTGCTCACAATGATTCCTTTGGCTTTGTGCAGAGGACAGAAGTTTATCAAAAAGGCTTCTGTAGCAGGTTTTTCCCTCCGTGTCCTTAAATATGGAGCCACTGTTGTTGATGCCCAGGGGAAAAATTCCTCCGTCACTGTCGAGCCAAGGAATTTAAAGCTAGAGACTGACTTCACCTTCTCACCCTGTTGATGTGGACGAGAAGGTTTGTGCTGTCCTGACCTCCAGCAGTCCACTCCTAAATAAATATAATTATCAAGGCTAAAGCTGTGATTACCAGTCATGTACATGATCACTTTCAGTCCCTGATATTTTTAGCCTTTTTCTGTATTGGATTTTTTTTGGGGAGCAGGACTTTGATCCTTTAACTTTGTTAGTTGATTCCCCTGAAATAGACAATCCAAAGTTAAATAGATCATATCTTGGCCTAGAAACTTGACTTATGGAGACATGTTCTTTCCAAGTATTATTCGATTTGCCCATGAAAACCTTACTTACCTGCACGTCTACTTTTGTTTACTGTTTACATCATTACTACTTCATTTTGTCCTTTGATTATAGGCATCGTCAAACAAGGTTGTCATCCTTTTTTGTAACAGATCATGATTTTTATGTAACTACTAAGAGTCAGAGACATTTGATTGTTGCCTCCTCCCCCTCCCTGTCACCTGCTGTGATCCCTGCTGTGGTACAGTGGGTTTTTTCAAGTCCAGATGTGACCAGGTCATACATGGTTGCATATCGTTCCAAATGATCCACTCTAATTCCTTGTTGTTCATCTGACATGAATGAAGTTCAGGGACTTATTAAACTTCTTCCATGATCTTCTGATAACTTCTCTTCTAATTATTTTAAGAGTTCTCCAAATTTAGCCGATGAGAAGTGATTTACTGAGATTCCAGCTAATCCAATTTTGTTGGCTGCCAGGCACATGTCATGAAAGACATATTAATACTCAAAACTTCCAAAATAGCAGAAAATGGTCCTGCATATTGAAGCTTAACTTCCTTGTAGTAGTAAAAAGCTTTAATATATCTTTGGAAGTTATTTTCATGATATTTGATGGATTGCTAGAGCTGACCAACTCCAGCAAGCTCACCTGCTCCTGACACCAGATTGTCTTTTCTTCTTCTTGTGACAGACTGTACGATACATCCAAACATGAAGAGATCTGAGAAACAAATGGAGGAAGCTGTGAGTGAATAATGGCCGACAAGACTGTTCCCATGCTCGCCTCACCGCCAAACCAATCCATTCCAAATCTCACCACCGCCCTATGGGAGCTCAATCCCACCGTGCCTGCCAATGTGAACGTCGTCACAAGCTCCCAGTCACAGATCAAGGACCTTTTCGGGTTGCTCTGCATGGTGACCCTTAACCTCATCGCCTTGTTGGCCAACACCGGTGTGATGGTGGCCATCGCTCGAGCGCCTCATGTGAAGAGGTTTGCGTTTGTGTGTCACCTGTGTGCGGTGGACCTGGTGTGTGCCATCCTCCTCATGCCTCTGGGGATCATATCCAGCTCGCCGCTCTTTGGCACCGTGGTGTTCACTGTTCTCGAGTGTCAGGTTTACATCTTTCTTAACGTCTTCCTCATCTGCATGTCCATTCTCACCATCACAGCCATCAGTGTGGAGCGTTACTTCTATATCGTGCACCCGATGCGCTACGAAGTCAAGATGACCATCAACCTCGCTGTTGGTGTGATGCTCCTCATTTGGTTCAAGTCTCTTCTCGTGGCTCTGGTGACGCTGTTCGGGTGGCCGGCTTATGGACACCAGAGCTCCATCGCGGCGGCTCATTGTTCTCTACACGCAAGCCACAGTCGTCTGAGAAGCGTATTTGCTGTGCTCTTCATTATGGTTTGTTTCCTGGTTCCTGTAGCGGTTATCTTCGCTGTTTATTGTGCCGTCTACAAAGTAGCACGCACTGCAGCCCTGCAGCAAGTCCCCGCTGTGCCAACATGGGCAAATACGACCCCTGCTAAGGATCGCTCAGACTCCATCAACAGCCAGACCACCATGATCTCCACCGCCCGCTGTCTGCCCCAAAGACTATCCCCAGAGAGGGCCTTCAGCGGAGGCAAGGCTGCACTTACTTTGGTGTTCATCGTGGGCCAGTTTTTGGTCTGTTGGTTACCCTTCTTTATCTTCCACCTACAAATGTCCATGACAGGCTCCATGCATAGCCCCGGGGACTTGGAGGAGGCTGTCACCTGGCTGGCTTACTCCTCTTTTGCGGTGAATCCGTTCTTCTACGGCATGTTGAACAGACAGATCCGAGAGGAGCTGGTGAAGTTTCGACGCTGCTGCTTGACCCAGCCTGTGGAGTTTGGGGCATCCAGTCACGAGGGCTCCCTTCAGGAGAACTTCCTGCAGTTCATTCACAGAACTAGCAGCACGCCTGAAACCCACTCCAGCTGTGCCAACTCCAGCCCCAGAAACACCTTAGGCCAGAAGATAAATATTCCCGGACAAATACCAAAGGAACATCCTTAAGCGCTGACCAACACGAGCTATGGACTGTGATGCTAACACATTATGCCAAGTCACTTTTATTTAAGGATATATATTGGCATTTCACATCTCTACTAACAAGCCTTTGAAAGGATTATTAGCCTCCTTCACAGTTCGTCTGTTCCCTGTCAGTACTGAACTTGTATGGATTCCTTTCCCCATCACTTATACATTGAAATTGCCTGAAGAAGTGGCCTTTATTGACAAGAAGAACCATTACTGTGACCAATAATCTGTACATGTCAGTGTGGTTTTAATACAGACCTAAAAAACATTGCCTTTAATTACATTCCGCACACCCAGTGCCGTTTACCGTTTAATAGTTATAAAAGTGTGTCGTTTAGCAATGTATTTATTTGAATTAGAGTTTATTTAATAGAGGCACAAATGCAATAACATTGAGAACTGCACAGCAATTGTGAGATGTGATGTATGTACAGCAATTTGTATTATTGTTTTTGTATAAATGTTTTATAAATGTGTAAATGTGGAGTTCACTAAAATAACAAAGACAAATTATATTGTATATTTGGGAAGTGATGTAATGTGAGTGATGCACTGTCATCACCGTTTCTCCAGTTTTTCTTTTAGTTGGAGGAGCCATCATCCAGCCAGGTTTGGTAAAGCTGAATTGTGAGTAAAAAATGACAAGCTTTGTGGAAACTGCAGTGCCGGTGTGTGACTGTCATCAATGGCCTCAAGAAACACAAAACCAAACTTTTGCAAAGCTCATTTATTGCATTTGCACAAGTGATGATAAATGCTGCTTTTGGAGTGGTGCTGCAACCAAAGTCTAAAATTATGTTTAACCCTTTACCAGGCACTCATTGAAATAACTCTGAGGTTTGTTGCTTTATTAGCTTTATGAGCTTTATGGTTCCTTGCCCTTCTATGATAAAAAAAAAATCTGACTTTTTTGACTTTTTTGTCAAATTTTGGACGACATACTAACCAATGACTTTTTTGTCAAAATTTGGACAACGTGCTAACCTATGACTTTTTGGTCAAATTTCTGAAGACATACTAACCTATGACTTTTTTGTCAATTTTGGACGTCATACTAAAGTATGACTTTTTTTTACTTTAGTATGTTGTCCAAAAGTCAATTTTGGACGACATACTAAAGTATGACGTTTTTACTTTAGTATGTTGTCCAAAAGTCCAACATTTAGACGACATTCTAACCTATGACTTTTTGGTAAAATTTTGAATGACATTCTAAAGTGTGACTTTTTTGTCAAATTTCTGAAGACATACAAATCTATGACTTTTTTGTCAAATTTTGGACGACATACTATAGTTTGACTTTTTGATCAAATTTTGGACGACATACTAACCAATTACTTTTTGGTCGAATTTGTGAAGTCATACTAACCTATGCCTTTTGCGTCAAATTTTGGACGACATACTAAAGTATGATTTTTTTATCAAATTTTTGAAGACATACTAACCTATGACTTTTTTGTCAAATTTTAGACGACATACTATAGTTTGACTTTTTGTCAGAATTTGGACGACATGCTAACCTGTGACTTTTTGGTCAAGTTTTGGATGACACACTTTGGTTTGACTATAGTATGAATTTTTTTCAAATTTCTGAAGACATACTATACAATGACTTTTTTGTCACATTTTGGAGACATTCTATAATATGACTTCTTTCGTCAAATTTAGGACAACTTACTAAATAATGACTTTTTCGTCAAATTTTGGACGACATACTAAAGTTGAACTTTTTGGTCAAAATTTGGACGACATGCTATAGTATGACTTTATTGTCTAAATTTGGACAACATACCAAAGTATGACTTTTATGTAAAATTCCGGACGACATGCTAACTATGACTTTTTGGTCAAATTTGGACAACATACTATAGTATGACTTTTTGGTCAAATTTTGGACGAC